>NC_090937.1:1256982207-1257582207 GCF_040938575.1 Ambystoma mexicanum | reverse complement strand
GCAGTCTGCAGCAGTCCGCTGCAGACGCGGAGCCGGAGCCGAATGGACCCCGATGTCAGACCATCGAAGGTAGCGCTGAAATCAATGCAATTGGTGCAACAAGGAGTCCGAAACGCTAGTCGGATGGAGCCGAATATGGAAGCAGCAGAACCGGCACTAAGAACCGCATGTGTAGACGCAGATACCGATGCAGACCTGAACTGGGACCGGGGCCAAGGCCGGGTCCGGCTTGACATGAGAAGTACCAGAAACTTACAAGACCAGGAAAAAGAGGGGATCCTGGATGGAGACTTAGACAAAGCGCAAGAAATCGGACTTCCCAATGAAGTAGTTCCATCAAACATACCTCCCATGGAGAAGCTGCCACTAGCGTCAGATCTAGCGGTTGTGACAGAGCGAGCACGCCCGTTGATTGAAGACCCGGCGCTCCCAGAAGACCGTGACCGAACCTAGGATGCTAGACAACAGCCTTCCCGTGCAGCAAGTCGAAACCTGCCTCTTGCCGTTGAGGCGAGTGGGAGCCGGTTGGGGGTGGTCGGAGGACGGCTCCCGCGGGATCCGAAGCGGGGACGAGCTGTGAGGTGGAGAATTGGAATGGAAGGAACGAAGCAGGTGAACACCTCAATGTGTTGGAGAGGGGTACGACATCAGCCCAGCTCCCAGGCAGGGGCGTGGCTGGTACCAGTATAGCAGACACAGAGAAGCGTCCGCACGCCTCTGATCTCATCTTTGATCACAAGGAAGAGGTGCAGCAAGGTGTTCAGAACCCAGAAAATAATAACAGCCGAGAGGCGGAGGCGCAAGAAGAAAATAAAGAAAAAGTACCAGAAAAAGCATTGGATAATATGCCAGCACATTCAGAGATCACACATAGCAAAATAAACATTAAAGCAATGGTACACAGAGACAGTATAGAGCGGCAGTTTAACCAATTAGGCGGGGCCAAAACGAGTGAAAGGCGGACAAGTACAGACAGAGACGAAGACCATATTATAGACATTAATGACAGCGATATGGATACAGAAAGCGAAAAGGATGAAGATGTAGAAGAGACAAACACAGAAGAGGACCCGGAACCAACCAAGACCGCACCCAAAGAAGAAAAAAAAAGGAAAAAGACAAAAAGTGAGGTTAAATCAAGAAAACAAGGGACAGAAAATCCTATGAAAGTGAGGTCAACAAAGAAACAACCTGCTACTGACCAGAAACAAAATAAGGGACATCTAACAGTAAGTAAGGGTCCAAAGGAGAACTAAAGACGCGGATCAATGTCAAAAGGGTTACCTAACCCGCTGTTGTCATGCCCCCTAAAGGCATTCTTCACTCAACAACAAAAAAGGAAATTGGCTACGGCCACGGAATTGTCAGATGCTGAGATGCTGGAAGCCATGCAAGAAATGCCTCCAGCAACAAAACAGAGGAAAACGGAGGTAGCAAGGATATTAGAATCAAAGGCCCCCGAGGAGGAGGCCCGGTCCCAAGCCACACGCACAAGCAGTAGAGCGAATACAAGTAAAGAGCAAGGTGAGAGAAATTTGCCTGGGGAGCAGACTATTAATCAACCGGACAAGAGTAGTGCGTCTAGGGCCAAGGAACCCTGTGAGCAGGCTAAATACCAAAAGAAAGGGGAGCGCCTAACGCAGGTAACAGTGAGGAACTAGTGGGGAGAGCCATGCTGGACCAAACAGGAAGAGCAAAACACAAGAGATGATTACCCGCCCGCACTACAGGGGCTCAGGCTATGGCACAAGCAGAGAGTGAACATTGCCTTGCCTGGACGAAGGAATAAGGAATATTAGAACAGAAGATATTAAACTGGTGGAACCGTATCATAGAGAGAAGACAGCTAAAGCATACCTCCATGTTAGATCAGCCAGTATTAAACAAATCGGCAAGTCAGCATTCGAGGAAATGGAACAAATGGGCTTCCGTTTGACAGAAATAAAAAAGTGGAAGGGAAGCAACGACATGAGAGAAAAAATAAAGACGAAAAAAAAATACTCACAGCAGTATCAATCGCAGACGGAGGAATTATATCATTTGAACCGCTGGGGGAAATCTAGGGTAGAACATGAACCCCGCCCGGAAAATCGTCACATACGCAGAGATGGAAAAGGACAAAGTAGCAGAACGAGGAAGGACGAAGAGGAAAAAACGAGGCTACAGACTTACTCGAATAGGGAAAAGAGTAGCCAAGATCAAGGAACATCAAGGAGCAGAAGAGAGGACCACAAAGGGCGGTCTCCACCGAGACAAGTACACGTAAATGTACAGGGATCTAAGAACAAAATAAATGAGAGAAATGCACCGGAATCAACAGGGACGTCACAACCAAATGGCCCTTGGAGCTGGTTAAAAACATTGTGGAATAAGAAAAGTGGAAAATAGCAATGACCACTGTCTGTCCCTACCCATCCCAACGAAACAAGAGTGGAGGAGCAGCCCGCAAAAGAAAAATACATCCTGGGATTTTGGAATACGAGAAGCCACGCACATCTAACAACAGTAGGGGACGTGAATTTAGGCCTCTAGGACATATTGGCATTCATTACAACTCAGACGTTAAGGGTTTAACGGCGCTGTCGGTGCCGTTAACCCTTAACGCCTGATTACAAGTGTCCCTTTGAGGGTTGGTGTTTAACGCCTGCTTTTAGCAGGCGTTAAAAATCCAACCCGCAAAGGGACTTTGGAGCTAATTACGGCACCGTAATTTACGGTGCCGTAATTAGCACCTTCCCCATTCCCATTATGTCCTATGGGGGCAAAAATGGGAATGGGGAAGGGCAAATGGTGAATGGGCAATTACCGCCCCACTCACCTTGGAATGGGGCGGTAATTCCGCCATCCACCATGGCGGAATCGTAACCTTAGCGGCATGGACCATGGTGCTAATAGCACCATGGTCCTCCGCCAAGGTTGTAATGAGGGCCATTATGTCTTCAAGAGACATGGTTGGCGGAGAAACCTATGCTCGATGGCTTTATGGTTGAAATATCGCCAGCGGTCAAGGGCCTATTAGGCAGACCGTCGTCGGGTCTGCTAACGGCGATCCGAACGGGCATGGGTTTAACAGAACCAAGAAAACTGAAAGATTCATACGAAATGCTAGTCACTCTAACAACATGGACTCATCATATGCAACCGAACACATGTAAGCAATGAACCCACCTAGCGATAATAAACAGCTACTGGAATCCTCAACGCACGTCAACAAAAGCTTTTTGCTCGAAACTGGGAGAAACAATAGATCAGCTATATGAAGAATTTGACAAGATCGAAATCATTGTTTGCGGTGACTTCAATGCAAATTGCAATGGCGCGTTCGGGAATGTCTCACAGAACAGAGTGAAAGAAGCAACAGTTGAACGAGGAAAAGCATGGAATGAGGTTATCAAAACGAGAAACATCTATAACATTGCTTCGCTGTTCCCAGATCAAAATCTCATCCCGACATGGGAACGAATGAACTCAAAAGCCACATTAGATTACATCTTCATCAGTGAAGGTCTTATACCGAATGTCCAGAGCTTCAATGTTCAAAGAACGCTACATAGCGACCATAATCTTTTGTATTGTACATGGCAAGGAAGGAGACCAGAAAAACAGATCTATAACGCGGATATTGAAGTAAATATCCAACAAACACGGCTCCGTTTGGCGGAAGCAGACGTTCGGAAAATCAAAGCCTCTTGGGATCAGAGTGCCGCAAATGATACATATAGGAAGAACGATGAAAGACCAAATCATCTTCCATTACTTCTGGCATATCAAACTTCAGTGATGAGAAAAAAATAAGGTTGATCAAAGCAAGCATTCCTACGACAAAGCAGTGGTAGAGAAAAGAAAAGTGGGGCGGAGACTGAGAAGAATAGCCAGGAAAACTAACGCCAAAGAAGACTGGGAGAAATGGCAGAAAGAAGGGAAAACTTACAAAAGCTGGCTGAAGCAGCATAGAGCAGCCCAGTATCAAAATGATGCAGAATTGATGATGAGAAAGCTGTCGGCAAGAGAAATCGAGCGAATTCTGGGCGCTTTTAAAAACGATGAACAACAATTACACGTTGGTGCCCTCCAATGCAGTTTCGGAAAAATATTGGATAACATACTTAACAACACAATTTGATGGCCCAAAGTCTGTCGGACCTCAATGGAGCGGGCGCCTAGTGCAACCTTTGTTGATGTATCTAACCCGGAGGACATAGAAATAGCAATCAGGAAGGTGAAAACATCAAGAGCACCAGGTCCGGACGGACTGACTAATCTGGACCTGAAACAGTCCCCTAAAGAGTGGGCAGAAGTAATCAGCAAGATCTTGGCAGAGTGTGGTAAAAGAAAACTGATTCCAGGAATTGGCTGAAAGCTACAATCGTTCCGATATACAAAAACAGAAGCAGAGAAGACCCGGAGAGCTACAGGCCAATTGTGTTACTTGATATTATAGTTAAAATCTACGCAACACGCCTGCTTAAACATTTCAGGTCTTGGGAAAAGAACGCCCCATCCAAAGACAACCTACAAACAGGTTTTCAAAAAAAATGGCAGTACGGCATTTAACATCATGCTGATAAATATCCTGAAAGCTAAAGTGAAGGAAGGAGCCCCGAAGGTCTACCTGGCATTTGTGGACCTTCCAAAGGCATTCGACAAGATCGATCGAGAAAAACTATGGTCGAAATTACATGGCTGGAATTGTCCAACATCGGTTCTCCATCCAATAAAGGCTCTTCACTCCGAAACCAAGATAAGAGTCAAGTTGAACCACGAAGGCACACTATCGGAAGTGATCTCAGTAAATAGAGGTGTTAAACAAGGTTGCCCCTTGGCCCTGGCACTCTTTATTTCTTTCTTAGGAGATTACCAGCTATCGGAAGCAAAAATCAGGGCGTTCCCTCCCAGAATAGGAAAAAACACTATTCCAAGACTTCTGTACGCAGACGATGTCATTATAAAAGATCAAACGCAAATTGGACTGCAACGAAAACTAACCAATTTGGCAAGATGCATCGATGACAACAATCTGGAAATAAACATAACAAAGACAAAAGTTCTGATTTTAGAGAAAGTAACCAGAAAAACAACTAAACAGTGGAATTGGTTTCTGGACAAAACTAAAATTGAAACAGTAACGTACTTCAAATATCTAGAAGTCAACATCGACAGCTCAGGAACTGACAAGAAAATGCAAGGCATGCTCTGGGACAAAGTGAAACAGTTAACGTTGCAAACCAGATCAGTCGACAACAAGTTTGGAAGATTTTCATTACTACCATCGATACATTTCTACAAGACAAAGGTCGTCCCGTCTCTTGTGCACGGAATGGAAGCATCATTGAATATACCACGTCCCCTCTGGAATAAACTGGAGGGTTACGTATGGAAATCAGTGTTAAGCCTACCTAAATCGACTTTGATGCGGGCCATCAGACGGGAATTGGGATTGGTATCACTAGCATCTATGGTTGACCAAAACGCCATGAGACTGTACAGAAAAATCATCATGGCTGATACATTACCCACATATAACATCAACCTGGAAGAAATTGAAAGTGGATCATGTGAAGCTTTAAAAAAATGGGTAGGAAGACAAAAAGAGATGCAGACCTCAATAGTCTGCACAGAAAACGACCTGAAGGAAAACCCAGAAAGAGTGAAACAAAAAATGGAGGAGATGGATTGGATTCTCACTGTTGAGAAAGCAGCCGCAAATAAATTCTGAACACATCTCCCTCTGACCTTTAACAAGCTAAACATTCCTCAAAACTACTGTGCGAAATTCCCAGACAAAAGGAAAAGAAACTTGTTTTTGAAAGCCAGATTAAATGTGCTCTTAAAACACGAAATCATGACCATTCGGGCTTCGATGATACCACAGGGTTGTCGTCTTTGTAAAAACCAAGGTCTGGCAGAAACGTTGAAGCATCTGGTTATACACTGTCCAAAAACTAAACAAAACAGAAATGTATACCTCCTACCTCTGATAGCTAATCCCTGGATGGCACTGGAAGAAGAACTCTGGAACAGACTAATTTCAGGAGAAACGACTAGATGGACCATCGCAATGGTCAAACTAATAGAACTAGCCTTTCAGCAGATTAGACAGACAACGACTGCAGAGACTGTTTAGCTGAACCTAGCCCCCCGAAATGACCATGGTCAAGACCTGTTTTCAAGAACTGTATAGAAAAAAATAGGATAAATGATTAATGAAGACACTTCAAACTCGACTTAAGTGAAGTGATCAAGTCAGATCTAGACCTTGATAAAAATCTTGCTGTGCCTGATTAAATTCAAGTAAATTAAAAAAAGAAAAATTGTATGTGTTGATTCGTTTTGAAGTTGTTTGTGTGAAAGGTTTTTCTTTGTAAACCATATCACAATAAAACAAACACACAGAAAAGCAAGGGAGATCATCAAGGACAATGGACCACAATTTGTGACAGTCAAAATGTTACAATTTCTGAGGGAAAATGAAATTGAACATTTGACTACACCCTCATACCATCCACAAGCAAATTAATGAGTGGAGAGATGTAATAGGGTGTAATTGCTCGAGATTGGTACTGGATGTAGCATTGAGAGCAATGTTATATACATACAGGGAGAGGAAGCATCCGTCTACGAGGAGATCCCCATTTGATTTGATGAGAGGAAGACGTCATAAAAATGTAAGCTGCCACAGCTGGTTAGAAAGTATAATTAAAGGGGAAGGAAGTGCAGTGGATGTTGTGGTTGATGTGCCTGAAGTGGTGAGAAAAAAAGAGCACGATGGAGGAAGAGTATGAATGGTAAAAAGTTTCTCTATGCAGTGCATAAGGGTGAGTCCAGGTTTAGTTAACCGTTCAAAGTGTCCAAAGTTACCAGGGTGAGTATTATGACGAGTGAGGGACGCTGGTGGAGTTTCAGTAGAATAGCCAAGGTGAGGTAAGCGTTATCATTGATTAGTATGGGTGCGTTTGGGATCAGAGCGGGATGTATTGTTTTTATTACTGAGAGATGGAACGTCAGCAGTGATGAAATGCGAGAGGCTCTAGAAGGAGAAGAGAATGAGATCTGGTTGAGATAGGAGCAGGGACGTGGCTGCCAACACTGTTATCTCGTGAACCTGTAATAATAAAGAGAAGAAAGAAGCCTGCTGTGAAGTCTGTCTTTTGGTGATGGATGCAGCATATAACACAGAACAGAGCTTGGACCCTACTCTACCTAATAGACAGGCCTAGACCTAAGTGGGCCGGGAGACTGGACTAAGCCCTGATCCCTGAGAGAGGTTCCCCCAATTTAACGGAGTGGGCAAGTGTTGAAAGGACACAGTGCTTACATTTCTCTGTGTTCCCCTAGAAGTATGTGTCATCAATGTAAAAGCCAAGCATTGAATAAGCACAGAGTCCCAAGCCCCCTATATGCCCTTACATATGTGTTGCTGCTCAACAGAGAGAATAAAGATTGAAGGGGCACAACGCCTGAATTCATATATGGGAAAGCCTTCAATGTGCATGAACTCTGAACTCCCATTACTTTGGTTATGGGGGTGACTATCCATAACAGAGAGGTCAATGATTGAATAAGCATCTAGGCTTGACAACCCTTGAATGCCTTAGATGTGTGGCCCTCTTCAGCGGGGAAGGCTATGATCTAATGTAAGCCCCACAATTCCATGCACAACTTCCACCCAAAAGAAAGGCCTCAAATTCAATTGTTACATAGTCTGATTTTCACTCGTCTGGGTGATATGTTACACCTCTACAGAGAGGCCATGGAGTGAATGGGTACATAGACTGAACTCTCTTCTTCTCTCCCCTATTGGTGAAACCTGCAGGACAGCTAGGGCAAACATGGAATGGGTATGGAATGGCTTAGATACCCGACACCCTCAACAGAGGGGCCAATGAATAAAAAGGCACATTGACTAATTTGCCCTCATGTACCCAAGCAATGTGGCCCTGTGACAATGTGTATGCAGGCAGACTATAAGGCTACAGTTACCGATGCATAAATCCAGGAAGTCCACCTCGTCCACTTCATGTATGGACTTTCCTCTAATGTTTTTCTGTCTCTGCTTTTGGTTGCCAGGAGACGCCGAACGAGGGGGAGAGCGAGGAGAGCCGTTACAGCTGGGCATATTGAGAGACAGCTGATAGTTCAAGAGTTGTTAGACTGAGTCTACGCCGTTGCGTGGACTTGAGTTATTAAGGAATTAATTTTGTTTTGGGTTGTCAGAGAAACGAGGCTAGAAGAAGTCGAGCTAGAATAAACAGAGCAGCGCTGTTGCGCTCTAACTGGTGCTGAGGAAGACGAGGCGATTGTTGTCGCTCATTCTGTAGAAGAGGCGGAGACGTGGCTGAAACGTAGCGACACCCTGCACGGAGGTGAGACCTGAACGAAGGGGACCAGAGCCAGCACCCGATTTGAGGAGGAGGAGGGCAAACGCCATTGGAGTCGCGGAGAAGGGAATGTTGACTCCGAAGGAGCTGAGCGAAGCCATCAGCAGACGTCTAAGTAATGAAGAGGGTCCCTGTAAGTACCTAACCGGAGGTGAAAGTGGGTCAGTTGAGCGAACTCCAGACAAGAGTGGTGCCTGGCTGAAAGACCGTACTGAAGTATAGTACGCACTGGCTGAACAGGCAGAGTGTATCAAGAGGCGAATGTTGACCAGCAAATGAACGCTGAGCTGGAACATTAACGGAGAGTGTGAGGGAGCCTTTTCCAGGAGAGGAAACCACGCAAGACAAGGTGTCCGACACATCAAACCAGCTAAGTGCAGATAACAAGAGAAGTGTTTAAGTCAGTGTTAACAAAAAAAGCATCCTGTCGCTAGTGAGTACGAACTGCGTCATAAGAGGGGAAACAGCCTGCATTAAGAACGGAGTAAACAGCACAGAAAGTTCTAAATGAATCTTAAAGGAAGCTGAGACCCAAGAGACCAAAAGAAAGACTGAAAGGAAAGACCCATTGAGAGAACAGAGAAGGGAGTAAAGAGACTAGAGGGAGTGTAATAATCCAACAAACATTCTTACCCAACGAACTTACCAACTTGCTCTTACCTTGGTGTACAGTGACCAGAACTTTGTCTGGGAGTACGAGAGTACCGAAGAAACGTATCCTTTTCAGTTACCTAAAAAGAAAGAAAGAATTAGTTTTGTTCAATAAATGAATTGGACTCTCTTTTAGTCCAAACAAACTACTTGTTGGCTAAGATCTCATCATTTAAAGTGCAACACCCCTGAAGTATCACAGGCTTTCATATAAATCGATAGAGAGTTCAGGAGTTCAATGTTAGAGCGTCTGTGCCGAAATATGCTGAAATATATGCCAGTGTTGCCACTGAAAATCTCTTCCATGATGGGGCCTACAACATATGCCTGTGTGCCACTGTAAATCACATAAAAGTGCCAGTGCTGGCCCTAGCATCCGCAGATTGAGACGTTCTCTTGCTACAATAGTCAGAATCCTGGCAATTGCTTTCAATCCTCACACACAGTGTGACTGCCTGCAATCTGACATATTCGGCTTCACTTACGATCTGTACAGCTGTCCTTCTTCCGCTGTTCCTTCTTCCGCTGTTCGCAGGAACCCTCCCCTGAGGGATAATTAGCTGTCTGAGCGCCTCTTTTTGGCTTTCTTGGATAGAGGCTAGTAACAGCTGGGTCACAGCCACATGAGCAGGTACGTGCAGCAGTACACAGAGCCCAGCCGTGGAGTAGCTGGGCGGACATAGCTTTAAATAATACTATAAACCTGTCTTTCATTTCAATATAAGGAAGGAATCATTATTTTCGAAAATAAATTGTTTACACCATTTTTACAATGCAAATGTGGGAATTTGCTACCTGAAGTCTGTGCAACAGACACCAACACACGGGTACGCTGCAGAGAGGTCTTTTTAAGGCAGAGCAAAAGGGACGCATGCACCAGACCACCATCTTGGTGCTGCCTGATATAAATAAGTCTTTACCCATTTTTTCAAAATCACTGATAACACGTCATCCCATTTTATAGTGTGCTGTTGAGGCTATACACCTGCTGCCTATCTATTGTAGACAAGTTCATTTCATTCAGATCAATTAATCATGTAAGTCTTCCTGTGTTCACTGTTTTTGTAGACAATATATTGACTACTTGCAAAACCAAAGCTGAAATGCATTTGATACATGTAAGTGCTATTGTGGTTCAAAAGATAGCTCAATGTGTTAGGCAATGGTTACAGAGCTCTTTGTTCATATGCCAGATCACAGTAACAATTTCGGCAAGGCCGACTCTTGCCAGGTGCAGATTACCGGTCGTCAGGAAGACAAACGCCGAGCGGGCCCCCTGTGCCTGACCCACCCCCTTCCCACTCGCTAGATTCTATATGGCTGCCTGGGCTGGACTGCCCTGACTGCAAACCCTTGCAAAAAGTTACTGACTTGCATCAAGTTGCGTGGAGTCTGGACTCTTGACAGGACAGGCCAGCATGGTGCCGACCGTGCATGCTCCAGTGCACTGCACTTGCAAAATGTGCAACTTTATTCAGCATGAGGGGCAGGTGGGTGGCTGGTGGTCCATGGGGTATAGAGCGGCAGGTGGCGCTGGTGGAATTGTCTGTAACATTACAATGTAACAGTTTGCCGACGCTATCACTGCTGCCATGATTTCAGCACATTTCCAGAATGTTTCTCAAAAGTCAGACAGTCTGTTACACTCCAAGAAGAACTTGTGCGCACTCTGTCTGCACCAGTCCGTCCGTCCACGTCAACTGATTCCACCAGCCGATGTGCCAGCCAGAGCAGACAGCAGTAGAGTGCAGAGCAGCAGCAGGCAGCGTGTGGAGATGCTCACGGTGTTGGGGTGATGACTTCTGTCTGCTGTGCTGCTGTCACAGTGCCTGGAGCAGAGCAGAGGTGCGGAGGCCAGTGACGAGCCCTGGCTTACATCGTTACCTGTGTTGGGAAGGAAATTATCCTATCTCACCCTCCTAGGCGCTTTAGAGTGAGGCGAATCTCATAGATAGACGTGCAATGTACCAGGGGGGACAGGGCTGTGTTAAGAAACCCGGCACAAATACAATATTGCAGGAATTATAGATGCATAGACTTAGTGCGCGCATATAAAGAGCCACCATTTTATAGTTATGGTAGACACATTCAGTCCTACATTGCTGCGCGGTAAACGTAGGCCAGGGGGAAGAAACCTGAACAGACCCAAACGCTGAGAGCAGATGAACCCGTGCTGCTAATTCTCATAAAAATGTCCCTCTGTTGCTTAACTGTTGCAACTACTTATTATCCCAGAGAGGAATGCGCCCCGCAAGGCCATGAGACAGCACCAGGCTCCTTGCGGTGCGCATTCATCACAGTCAGACCAATAACAGGCCTCCAACCCCCACCCAGCCCACCAGGAGTAATGGCTACCACCACTGACCCAGTCCAAGAACCCTTGCATTCCACGATATTGGACAACCTCCGACCACCAGCCATAAAGCCAATGGCCATAAAAGATATAAACAGACACAACCATTTCACCGTATGCCATAAATACAACCTTTGTATTACGAGTTACCGGGAGGAATACATTATAGCTCAAAATGAGGGTGGAAGCCTTGGGTGCATAGAGTGTGCTATGAACCAAGCAGAGAATGTGTGGGTTTGCATGACCGTGTTCCTCCCCAGTTCCCAAGTTTCCCAAGTGCATTCCCAGGTGTATTCCATAATGACGTAGTAGTGTTATCATACAATAGTAACCATGAAACGGCAACATGTGAAAAGCCTGACCTTGAGTCCATGGAGAGACGAGCCCAGCTGACCCCACGTGAGAGGAGACAAGAGGACGAGACTGGAGCCAATTATAGCCCAGCATCCCTTATGGAGCAGGCCCATGCGTAGGGTCTTACCAACCAGCGGAGCGAGTTTTGACCCTATACAATGGAGTCACTGATGACGCTGTGTACCCTTATAATGTGTTGTTCATGCAGACTCTGTCAGAACATTCTTGAGCAGCAGAGTCCTTGCTTGCACCTTTACTTTTTGTACGATTAAAACGTATCATCCTTGCAAGCAATCTCTTGGCCTTTTTCCCTATCAAGTTGTATTCCTTCTGGAGTGAGCGTACAGGGGCATGCCTTCACCTGGCCTCCAAAGTTTGGCTTGGAAACAAAGTGTTATGTGCATATTTTAAAATTCCACCCAAGGGTCAAGTTTCACTATTAGTGTTCCACCTTTCTTTCTCCTTTCTTTCTCTCTCAAATGTCTTAAGAAAGTGAGTAGTACATTTTATTTGCTGTTATCCAGTTCAAACTCATGTCAGTGTGACGGAGCCGCTGGGTTTATGTTTTACCTTGCCTACACCAGATAGAAGTTGAAGGGGAATCATGTTTTTGTTCAAAACAAACTTTTGTCAACTCAAGCAGTAAAAACGGCTGTAATCGTTGTACACAGGACTGGAGATGGTCAGGTAAGGGATGCAAACTGCTGCAATGTGTAACCGAACGGGCAGGTGGGACAAAAGCAACATTGACGACATCTGCCGGCGAAAGAGGGGCCATTTGTTGGACTTAACAGAGAGGTGCATTTTAACTTAAGCAAGGGGGGAGCGGTGAGTAAGAAGCCAATGTTTGCCCTATGGGAGTAAAGGGGAGGATGGGGGGAGACTACATACAGTAGTTGCGCATGCTGCCAGTCGGTGAAGTGGGAGGCCAAGGCATATGCATGCGGGGGTAGTTTGGCCGTGGTTGTAAGTGGGTGCAAGCGTAATGGGGTAACAATACCAGTGGCTATAAATGCATGCCAGTGTGTCAAGGAATTGGGTGGGCAGTAGGAGGGGTACATTATATTTGTGTGTGGTGTTGACACCAGTGATTTTATTAAGAGCACCCCTGAACAAACTCATCATGTTGTCCCCTCCGGTTGGCGAGCCCTGCAAGCGAGGTGCTTATAACCTACATTCCTGTAGAAACACTAATGTTTTGCCTGCTGTAGTGCAGTGCCATGCCTTGTCATGTGTTTGCCTCACTACCCATCACTTATCAGGAGATCAGCAGTCTTTCATTCTGGTCCTTTGCTTGCCAATACTTTCAATTGTTCCTCCTTCTCACAAATTAACCATGTTGGGCCTGATTTACAAAAATGTTTTAACATTAACAAGTCCCATTGAAAACATTTGTGTAAATCAGGCCCTTTGTCTTCTGCGCAATACACACCAAAATGAGGTCCACTCCAAGAAGGTAACCTGGCCCAGATTCCTATTTGTGCCTCAGAATGATCACAATATGTGAAAAAGCCCCTCCCCCGTAGACAAGTCATGATTCTGAGCTCTCTTTGAGCAGACTTTCAGTGGTCGCAAATGTGCACATATACTCTATGTACATAGGCCATCAGACCTGACAGCCTCCTGTTGCCCATTAGAGTGAATGGCGATCATGGGAAGTTAGAATCAAATTGTTTGCGAGATTTTTTCCACTTCACAGTAACCCTCAGTTGCTGCCCAGATAGTGTAAGGAAGGCATGCTATGAAGCAGTGAAGAAAGACACAAGTGATCACAATTCAAGGGTGTTTATTGATCTTCAATGGGTTGGTTGAATGCCTATCTAACCTAAATCTAAGTATGGGAGAAACCTACTACCATCAAATTATAATAACACAGTCCTAGTCGAGTTTCTGGGTGTGGGACAGTTGTGTATGCAAAAAGTCAAGTGTTCAAGAAATAATATGTCAGGATGGTTGAGCAGTTGTCTTCCCTTTCCCACGTTTTCAGCAGAGGGCAAGGCGGCACATTCGAGCTTTGCATACACTTTGGCTTCTCTGCCACGAGGATACAGTTCAAGGCAAAGGTATCTGCACCTTCTGTCAAAGCAGATTTTCCAATAACAGTCTCTTACTGCAGAGGGCCTGTCGTAACAAACAAATATCAAAGTTCCATTCTTACCAGTATCTTCACATACAAAAGTTCTAGCTTCCAGGGTTCATCATGGGACTTCTGCCTTCAGACTTGGACCTTCTTTTTACCAAAATGTTTACACTTGGTCTCCCTCGTTCGGGCTCAGACCATGGAACTCCCTCGTTCGGGCTTGGATCATGGATCTCCCTCGTTCGGACTCGGATCCCCTTTACACAATATTCACATTTGGTCTCCTCCGTTCGGGCTTGGACCATCTAATCTCACTTTCTATGGGTTCCTCTTGTTATCAAAATTAAAAACTGGGTTTTGCTTAACAATCGCAGGACCACTTTGATTCACTTCACACAATATTTGCTCAATCTTCTACTTTTGTTTCTGCCACTTCTTGGTGGGATACTTTACAGAGACCTTCAATTGAACACATTCACGGTGCTGGACCACTCTGTCAATGGTATTGTATCTTTCCATCTCAAGATCAAACATTCATCAGCAATGTAGCTTCACTCACATCTTTCATCACAATTGTTTAACAATGTTCTTTCCAGCGCTTGTTATACAATGTTGCCACTTGGAACCTGGACTACAACACAGACCGGTCTTGCATCGGTTTTCCCAACGCACCGGTTGTGTTGATCTCTTTGGCACTTCTTTGTTCTTAGAGCCAAGGATGATAAGATAGCGGCTGCTGCTCCTCCCCACCTGGGTCGGTTACGTGGGAGGGCCTCCAGTATCTCCAACACACAATGCAGGATTCTTCAGTCTGGGTTTCTGGCCTTACACTTTTTGACTCAGAGGTTTCTTGAAAGTAATAGTTTCTTGCCGAAGAGGTCAAGGGTATTTCTCAAAACTGCTGTAACATCACGTGCTTTGCCTCGCTCAGAGTGTGTTCTCATGCTCCGCCTTTTATCCATGTGGGAAAGTTTAATGGAAGTCAGGTGTGAGTGATTGTCAGCAATTGCTTGACTTTGCCTGACCATAGTAGTGGGACATGTCAGGTACACTGCTCGGGTGTGAGTCTGTTTTCCCCCAGAGCGGGCTGTCTGTGAAGGGAAAGGGAATTGGGGGGGTAAAGTTCCCACGTATTCTACCTGGTAGGATGGAGTAAAGATTTTACAGGGGGAGGAATACTGCATCTCCCCATCCGGTGCCCCACTCCCATTCCCCGAAGACCCCTCACCCAGGTGATCCTCCTGCACTGGTCCACCACCTGGGTCTGGATCCAAAGGCGATGGCCGTGACCTGGCCACCTGAGAGAGAGATCCACGGGGACTATCGGGTGAGACACCTTCTGGTTTCTCACAGTGGGCATAGGCCTCTTAATGGATGGGCACCCAAAGAGCTCAGTTTTACGTGGCCTCTTCTAGACTAGAGGCGTTGACAGCAGGGGTGGATTTACTGGTCGACTTAGCACAAGGTGTGAGTGACCAAAGTTACTTGGAAGCAAAACTTAAAGTAACATGAAACTTTTGTTATTTACAAATGCCTTTTCAGCTTTGGTTTAAGTTACATTGGCTAAGGGTTCATTGTTGCTTTGCTGCTTGTGCGAACAGTTTTTTACATAATTCCCAGGTGTTCTCCTTGCCAACTTCTCTGTACGTATTTAGTGAATGTTGTACTACTGTTGGGTTCGATGCATTTGCAGGCCAGAGCGTGTACAAAGTCTGCTGCTCACACATTCCACCTGCAGGAAAGTATGCAAACGCTGAGTCACTGACTACTCATGAAAACATTGAGCTTCCCAGGATTTCCCAACACCATCAAACTGAAAACCCCACGAGTCAGAGAGTGTCCTGTTTTTTCGAGAGATCATTATTATATCAGTAAATCCCAAACAAACTTTCAATAATTTTACATTCTCTGGATATGGGGTGGAGGTTTTAACAGGATTTAATGGTGTTAATGGAGGGTTAGTGATGTCAGCATGGAGGTGACGACATACATGGAAGGGATAAAAAATTTAAACATTCTGTAAAAAGCCCTGTAGGTACTCGCCGGAAGTGTATTTACCCTGGAGCCTTTCTATGATCTAGATCCTCTTTGATCTGTGTCTCTGTGTTCTTGATCTTGCTGATAGCAGAAGAACATTGGACCACCACTCCAACCTGCCTTAACTGCCCCCTCCCTCCACCTCTGAAATTGTGTGGTGGTAGCAACCAGTACAATTAGGGGTGGGCTGATTGGACCATGTATGTGGTGATACCAATGTTACCACTATCGCCAGCTTAGTGTTGACGGAAGCCTCTCTATCCCGCCTCTATCCATTCTCCCAGTGACTGCAGGAACAGCTTAAGCTTCAGAGTCTGGAGCTTGAGAACCAGAGAACCGAAAATCTTCTCATGCCTGGGCCTGTTCCAAGTGCCCTCTATTGGAGACTAGGCATACCTTGGAGTAGGCCTTGTGATCACATAACCCGTCATTAACCACCCTCACTGTATGTCACACAGGTTGAGTCAGGGACCTGTAAGGCACTGGAGATGAGCCAGGCGACCAGTCACCAAAAACTGGACAGAGTTAGGGGACAGATGGAGGAGTGAAGCTGGATAGAAATAGAGAGGGGGTTAGAGAGGGAGCGAGAAGTAGGAAGAGAAGAGGAAGGTCTTGAGGAGTTGCTGAAACTTAAGGAGCTCCGACTCAAGGCTGAGTGAAGCAGGGAGGCTGTTCCAGAAAGAGGCACCAGCAGAGGATAGAGATTTACCCCCAAATCTCTGCTTGGAAAAACGGCTCACACGCAAAGAGCTAGAGGAGGCCAAGTAGAGGGATCTAGAAGGAGGGTATTTAGGAAGAGAGCGTTGTAGATAGTGCACCCAGCTGTTGTCTTGCACACCGCACCAGATTTCCCCACCTCTCTCCACCCCATCCTGTGTAACACACACTTCAAATCCCACATTCGCACACCATAAATTCAAGATACAAAACTAGCCCTACAGTAAATGCTCCCACCCACCCTCACTCTCACCGTTTCTCAGTCATATTTCCTCTTGCTCTTCATCAACGGGGTACCCTCTATCAAAGCTTCCTCCTTTGCTCTATTCCCCTTCTCATTCTATTGCACACATGCACCCTTTATCGCACCCTCCTTTGAAAATGTGCACACTTCTCCTTGCACCCTGTTGCCTATAAATTAAAAATGCTAAGAACTACCGTAAACACCCCATAAGGTAAGGGGCAATAATTATCATTAACTAGAGTTTGGTGACTTTTGAGAGTAGAATTTAGGTCATAGCAAAATATGAAAACTGAATTGCTTTGATGGGCTCACAACGTTGATAGATAAGGCATGATGAGATTGCATGATTTACCCAGGATTAAACCCAGGATTAAACACTTTATTTAAGTAGCAAAACCAGGATTCTGACCCAGGTGGAGATGTAAGAACCAGACCACATATCTTCCGAGGTATGCTTCATGTCAGTATTTTTTGATTTGGTAATCAAAAGGGTAAATCAATATTTGTCTAGCAATGCCTTGAAAAGTACATAAATCACCTAATAAAGTAACCTGACACAATATATATACATTAAATAAATATGTCAAGCAAAATAACGTATTTATATGTGTATTTTTCCCATCATGTATGCCAGGTTTTCCTTTGTAAACCAAGAGAATGTTGTGGTGTGCAATATAAAAACGGACACTTTAACAACTCTATAGTTTGGGCACACTCCTCCTTTACTGTGTGATGTTTAATGATCTTTCACGTGTGTGGGGGTGAGGACAGTGGGGCCATGCATAAAATGGATCTGCATGCTGTAGGAATTATCCTGTGATGTCACCTGCTGTGATGTCTTCCCATTGCCCATGTTAATAGGGACCCATGTTTCTTCTCTTTCTTTTTTTTAAGACTTGCCCTGCCACTTACCCATGTGTGTCAGTCATCACTACTGGAACATTCAGGATGTAGCTTCTTCAAGAACTAGAATGGCTTCAAATGACGTGTACACCACCTACAAACACAAGTCCGGTGCTTTCAAAAGAAAAGAGAAGGATCGACTACTTTTCAATTCTGCAGCAATCGATCCTAAACAGAGCAGATTACGTTTTTTCACTCCAGATTGTCAGAAGAGCTTGAGTACATAAAGAGGGGGGCAAAAGTGTATTGTTGACTCAGTTGCTCTGCAAATTGTCTATGTGCTCTCAACAGCTTTACTAATGTTCACCGGCAGTAGCTACGATTACTATAGCAAATAAACTTAACAAAACTGTTGACCATGTTGATGATGTGATCACAAACATGAGCCCACAAAAAGAACAGCAGAATCCTTCTGTAAACGATTTCAAAATAGGAAGTGCTGCTGATAATAATGCAGAAAATGAATGTATCACTGAGATGGAAACACCAGGTGATAAATTAAGATCTGTTCATTTTGTAACAGATAAAGCGCTATACAGAAATGTTACTCAAGCTGAACTGTGTGCTCTTGTTTCTCATGGTGCATGCCAACCACTTGAAAAAGCATTTCCAGATGGCCAATATTCAAGAAATTCCACTTTGAGCCACTTCTCCTCTTCATTATATTTCACACAGAATGCATTAAAGGAAAGCGCTGGCTTACTCATAAAAAGAAGACTATGCATATTGCCATTATTTCTGACTTTTGGGTGATCATGAAGCCAAAAATGTACAGTGGGTTCAAGGCTTCAATGATTGGTGGCACCTTGGACAATCAACGAGGCTATACGCAAAAAACCAAATCGCACATGAGATCTACTTTAGCTTTTTTAGCTTACAACAATGACCAAAGCATTGAAACATTTATTGACAGACACATTTCCGAAGAAGCTAAGAAGTGGCATGAAGTGCTAACTATTCTTTTAGACATAGTTCGAAGTTTGTCTACTTTAGGAATGCCTTTTCGGGGTCATCGGGAAAACCTAGATGATCTCAACTGTGGACCTTTTTTTGACAGTTGTTAAGTTGATTGCCAGGTACAACCCTTCCTTTAATGCTCATCACAATTCTTAAAGCCGTATAAAGTATGTCAGCAAAGCAATAACTGATGAGCTCATTGGCATGATTGCTTTGGAGACTAGGAACTCAATCCTAGATTTGTGCAAAGAGGTGAAATTCTTTACACTGATTGCTGATTCAACGACTGATATACCACATGCAGATTAAATGGGCCTATTGGTACGATATGTTCATAGTGGTAGAAAAAAAACAATGTGACCATCAATGAGAGCTTTCTTTCTTTCACTGACATACAACAAACAGATGCAGCTGCATTGTGTTCCCACATTGTGAGTGTTATTTTTGAGGAATATGGGCTGACTCACAATTATCTATGTGGGCAGGGATATGCTGGAGCAAGTGTGATGTCAGGTGCACGGGGAGGATTGTAGGCAAAAGTTAAAGATTATTTGGGAGATCATGGACCTCATTACAGGTCAGGCGGTCCGGAAATAACGGTGGAGTTAAACCCGCCGCCACCGTTGTTTCCGGACCGCCTGATCCCGACTCCTGCAGGCGGGAGGTGATGTTCCCGCCAGGTTTGACCTGGCGGGTTTAACACTGCCTGCCTGCAGGCGGACGAGGAAACACCTGCAGTATTACGAGATGCTGCCGGTGTTTCCATGATCCCCATTCCCATCGAGTCCCATAGGACTCGATGGGAATGGGGATTAACACCATTCCGCCTCCATGATTCCCGGAAAACCGGGGTTGTAATGCCCCGGTAATTGGGGGAATCACGGAGGCGGAATGGTAATACGAGTCCGGTGGTAACCAGGTGGTTTTACTGCCACGGTTACCTCCGGACTCGTAATGAGGCCCCATATCTATGCTCCTTACATTCACTGCCTTGCTCATCAAATTAACTTGGTTCTGGTACATGGAGCAGAGCATAGGGCCAGCCCAACCACCAAATGTTTCTGTGCTGTCATACAATCAGTGTACACTTTCTTTACATTTTCCAATTATCGCTGGGTTCTTTTATTGCAAAAAGCAGAAAACAATGCACACCTTAGTTCTCTTGCCCAAGAAAGTGACTCAGTAGTTACAAAGGCAAAAGCCCAACTAGATGACATTTGTAACTTTGATGCTTTAGAAGACTGCAATGGAATTCCACCAGAGGAATCCTCCAGTCCAGTAGAAAATGAAAATGAACTATATGATGCCAGACCTAGTTCATCAAGCCACGAATGTGAAACACCTTACCGTGTGCCATTGCGCCTAAAAGCCCTGTGTGAAACACGTTGGTTTGCTCATTTGAAGGCCGTTGATGCTATGAAAGAGAACTTTTTGAATATAATTGAGTGCCTTGAGGATGAAGCCCATGCCCATCAAAGTAATGAAGATGATGTAATCGAGGCAAAAACACTCCTTTTATCAATGAATTGCATGTTTTATCTGAACTTGTTGTGGTGGCAGAAAGTCCTGGCTGTAATGGATGCTGTGGCACGCATCTTACAGTCAAAGTCAATTGACCTATTTCTGGTTGCTGAAACATTCAAAGTGACAATACAGAAGCTTCAAACTTTAAGGTCAGATGATGCCTGCTTTGATTTTATTAAATGTGCCAGAGAAGAATGGGAAGCAATGGGGCTCGAACAAAAGGATTTCTTTGTCCAACCTGAAAGGCATGTGTCAAGGCATGATGGAGAAACTTTAAGGGATGCGGCACTTTCACCTTTGGCAAAAAATAAACTAGGATATTTGAAGTGTTGGAGAGCATGCTTGGTGAAATGAGAGAGCGATGCAATGGCTTCTAAGAAGTGAGTGAACTAATTGGCTTCTTACAGCCTCAAAGGCTATCGGGCTTGAGCAGAGTTCAGCTAGGGAGTCCTCCTAAAGAAATATTCTGTCTTTAGTCAGGAGCTACTGAGCAACCTGGTCTTATTCCAGACCTACTACTTTGGGGTTCAAAAACATATCAAAACTGGGAGTGCCTGCCCCATGAGTACAGTGCTAAACTATCGGCAGTTTATGGTCTCCTCTTCTCTGGAAGATGTCTTACCAGAGATGTCTATGCTGTGAAGGATATGTTTGACCCTGCCAATAGACATTGCAAGCACAGAGAGGAGCAGGAGAACATTAAGGCGTGTGAAAAACTACATGCGCTCTACCATGAGACAGAAGCATCTAAGTGACTTGGCGCTTCTGGCAATTGAAAAAGATACTGTGTATCATTTAGACTTATCAAAACAGATAGAAGCATTTGCAAAGACAAAGGCACGAAGATGCAGTGTATTCCTATACAATTAGAGGACCTTTGGTTGGCGCTGGCAATTTATTTACGTCTGTCAATATATAGAAGGAAACAACACCACCCTTACTCAAGTAGTGAAGGCACTACACTCTCTCTCTAACTAATCATAAAACATTAATACAAAAAACATTCTCTCGAATACACAAAAAGGTATAAATCCACATTTTGCAAAACTGATATCAATACTTTAATGTGATAGGTATACAAAAATATATAACATTAAACATTCAATACATAGTACACATATATACAATATAAAAAGAGTCACAACAGCATTTACATATGGCAACAAAAACACACATAGCCCTAAACAATCATTGAACCTGAAAGGTCTTAGGGTCTTTACACAGTTAGAGCCTAATAATCCAATCTGTGTTCTATACACAGCCCGACATGTTTCTCCCCTAATGTTGTACAATCAATACAGGACATTCCTCAGTGGGAAAAGGAGATGAGGGAAAAAGTTTGTTCTTTCAAAGTTCAGATGAAGTGCCAAAACCTCCATTAACTGTAAACAGAAAAAGAAAGAAAGAAGTGCTGTTTAAAATTCTGATTTTAAAAAAGTCACATAAAATTGTTATTGTTATACTTGGGAAATGCCTCATTCTATTAATAATCTGTGATAGCACCCGACAATTAATCCATGGTACAGATCAAGATATCAAAATTCTCCACACTGCTTCACTTATAATGTAGCAATTTCTTCAACACGTGCCACATCAATTGGCTATTATGTGAGGCAAAAACAATAACACTGGGTATATTTAATTGCTTAGCAAGCATTCATGCAAAATCAGACTTCTTCAAGATGCCTCCATAGGCAGACTTATATAAACATTATATACACATTATGAGGGAAATGTACCAAGTATGGAATTAGAGGGCATCTTGATGGAAGTACAGCAACATAATGAGACGGCATAAAGTAGCTACTGAGGGCGGCAAGCACGAGAGTGTAAAAGGTGACCCTTAAAGAAAGGCACATGGAGCTCCCCACAAAACAGGAGAATACTAAATTCCAAGATACTGGATGTCCGTAACACAGCCTAGTGTGTAGAATGTCCCCTAAAAGTGACTAAAGAATACCAACTGTTAGCCCCGATGTTAAAAGCCTCCAAAACCCCACGATAGCAGCTAAAAGGCAGCAGTAATAAATTTGTCCAGAGCCTGCAAGGGACGGTAACACCCAACATGTCGAAGGGCCATCATACCAATTTGGGTAGGGGCACCCCCATCGCCTTCACCAAGGAAGACCTTAAGGACTGTTTGAAAAGCCTTCAGGATAACTGCGCCAGTGAAATGGAGGACCTCAATGAAGGGGTATGACCTGGATGAAAAGTGTAGACTCCTAAAGATAGAGTTCAATGGACAGCAAGCATTACAGAGTGCAAAGGGTACCACTAGCTTGAAGGAAGGAATATGATCAGTGAGAGGTGACAAATCACGCAAGAACAACGTGAACCCATGTGAGAACACTTATACTCTAGAGACACAAACATGGCAAGACTACAAGGTGTACTGGGGAAATAGAGAAAGGCTGTCATGGAAAGCCGAGTCACAGTATTGAGCAGGAGGGACAGAAAAAGGACATAAACCAGGGGGAGCCCTTGACCATAGTCACCAAGGTAAAGTCCCAGATGAGATGCGCAGGCGGATGGAGCCGCTGGGAGGAGAGCGGACCAAAATACTCATTGTTACTAGAATGTAGCTGGGGAATGGGGGTTTAGGGTGGGCCATGGGAGCTGAGTCTGGCACGCTGGAAGTGGCAGTTGATGATAGAAGAGCAGTTAGACAATGGTGATTAACTAACCAAGATCGTCAAGATAACATCCCAGAACATTAGAGGCCTGAACTCTCTGAATAAAGAACCAGAATTGTTCAACTGCTGGGTGATGTGGAGATAGACATAGCCCTGATCCAGGAAACCCATCTTCAGAGCAAAGACCAAGGTTTTCTCAGGAACAGAAACTTTCCGTTGCAGTTTGTTGCGTCCGGGCTGATGAAGAAGACATGGGTGGCAATAGTTTGAGATTTTGATTTATACTGCGCTTGTTTCCTCAATCTGGGGAAGGCTGGACAGAGGCTGTATCTGGGTGCAGATGTTTACTGAAGGAAAAACAGGCAGCCGCATAGTATGGAATTATAGAAAGAGGTATGTTTTGGGCTCCTTCCGAAATGAAGAAAGGGAGTCAAGCTTCTGAGGGTCAGGAGGGAGGGAGTTCCAGGTGTGACGTCCAAGCACAGTAAAACACCTGACACCTCTGTGTACAAATTGAGATGTAGGTACACTACTAACAGGTTTTGAAAGGACGAGCTAGGGAGTGGTACTGGATGATAGAAAGTAATCTTAGAAACCAGGTAAGTGGGAGCCAAGCCATGAAGGCACTTAGAAACAAGACAAAGGATCTTGAAGAGGAACTTCTGTTGCAGTAGTAACCACTGAAGTGATTTGTGGCACAGAAGAATATTTTGGCATATGGAAAAGGAGTGCGTGGCTGAATTTTTGGCAACTTGCAGTCAATGGATTTGATTTGCTGGAATTCCATTGAGAGTAGCATTACAGTAATCAAGTTTAGAATGTATCAATGATCCAACGACTACTGATCGATCTTTTTCAATGAGAGGAAGATTAGGTTGCATAAGTCTGAGCCGGCAGTAAATGGATTTTGTAAGAAAAACTTGGGACTGGAGTTTTTTCATGTGATGTCCGAATGTGGGCAGATTTTTACTCATGGCAGGACGACTTTATGCTGAACCGTATACCAAAACTCACAGGATTTGCAAAAGGGGACATAATTCTAGAAGGTAACCTAAACATTCTCATAGACAAGACATTAGATCATTCCGAGGGAGACAGGGGACAGAGGAAACAAGCCTCAGAAATGCTCAAAGGGTAATTGGAGAATCGTGGAGTTCTAGACGTGTTCTAGACGCATGGCAAGAAACACACAGAGGGTCAAGGGACTATTCCTACTTTTCACACATACATAGAACATAGAAGAGTTTTGACCATATATTCATAGCACAGACTAGAGTGGGCATGACTGACATCCCGTTGGGGGAAATCACACTTTCGGATCATGCACTGATTATTTTACAACTGAATTTACACAAGCCGACTAATGGGCAGTGTTGTTGGTCCCTTGTGCAGCATCGTTTTAGAGACCCAATAGTTAGGTGTGGCATGGTGACACTGATATAGGAATACTTGGCAAATAACTCACTGGGTGACATGCACTTTAACAATACATCAGATACATATAAGCAGTAGTTAGAGGGAAGTTTTTATCCTGGGTACCCATTTAGCTAAACTAAAGAGAGTGTAAGGCAAGAAACCCCATAAAGAGCCAAAAGACTTGAAGGTAAGATATAAAGAGGGAGGCATACCAAGAATTCTCAGACAGATAAAAGCGATACAGGGCCAAATAAACACCCTGGCTACTAATAGGGCAGAACGTATGTACTACAAGAAGGCAAATAAAACCGACAAAGTATTAGCTCAAGTCTTAAAAGTGAGAAGAGCTAGGGCACAAATCAGAACTATAAAGAACACAGCGGGTTCCCTAGTAAACATTTTTATGAGAAACTGTATGATAAGAAAGATGCAGATGAGCTGGGATGCAGGTCATAGGTGGGAGTGGTGGGCGGCAGACCTGATGAAAATCACAGAAGAACAAGAAGAGCAACTAAACAGACACATCACTGTGGAAGATGTAATCGTAGCCGTGAAATCAGTAAAGACCACTAAAGCACCAGGCCCAGATGGCCTAACAGGCCAGTTTCAAAAAGTATTCAATCGGGAACTGTTGCAAGCAATGAGGGCACTCTTCAACTCATTCCTGAAGTCAGGGAAAATCACAGACACGTTGAATTAAGCAGTTATAAGTGTGATACACAGGCCAGAGAAATATCCTAAGTGATGAGGATCATACTTTCCAATAGCTTTATTAAACTTCGATGAAAAAGTATTTGCAAAAATACTAGCACATAGACTAGAAGCAATACTCCCAAAGCTAATTCACCCTGACCAGGCGGGATTCAGGCTGGCAATCATTTGACAATGCCAGGAAACTCATTCTCCTAGTTGATACGATGATGCAATTTAGACGGTACGCCCACCATATTACTGCCGCCAGATGCCAAAAAGCCCTTTGACATGGTCAACTGGACCTTCCTGTGGGAGATACAGAAGGGAATGGGATTTGGTGCAAATTTTGTGAGATGGCTCTCAGCCATTTATGTAGAGCCCATAGCCAGAGTCATAGCTAATGGAGTGCTATGAGCCCTGCTCGAACTAAGAAGTGGAACTAATCAGGGATACCCTATTTCCCCCTTACTCTTCGCTTTAGTAATGGAACCTTTTGCTAGAAAAGTTAGGGCTAACCCGGGGATACAGGAGATTATTTTTTGGCAAGTGTCATATAAAGTAGCATTATTTGCAGACAATGGGCCTCATTACACGGTAGGCGGTAACCATGGCGCTACTAGCGCCATGGTTGCCGCCGGTACCGTACCGAGTCCGCCTTGGTGGATGGCGGAATTACCGCCCTACTCCAAGGTGAGCGGGGGCGGTAATTCCCCAATCCCCATTTACCCTTCCCCATTCCCATTTTTGCCCCATAGGGCATAATGGGAATGGGGAAGGTGCTAATTATGGTACCGCAAATTGAGGTACCGTAATTAGCTCTGAGGTCCCTTTGCGGGTCCCGTCCTTAACGCCTGGAAAAACTAGGCATTAAGGGAGGACCCGCAAAGGGACCTCGTAGTAAGGCGGTAAGGGTTTACCGGTACCGGTGCCCTTACCGGTACCGGTAAACCCTTACCGTCTACCGTGTAATGAGGCCCAATGTCATACTTTCAATCAAAACCTGCACACCTCTCTAGCGGCTATTCAGGAGGAACTGGCCAGCTATGGATCTTCATCAGGCTTTTGGGCCAACTCATAAAGGTGTGGGTTGTTTTACCCATGCATCCAAGCCCTACCACAAAACTGTGCATTACTGGCATTGAAAACATCATGATGGCCAGAACTCCCCAGAAACTGCACAGGGAAAACATGAAAAATAGGTTGCCATCCATTTTGCCTCTATTAATGTTAATACAAGAGACCATGGCCAGGCCCTATCCTTGGCTACACACAGAGCAACAACCAGTGCAAAGAAATATGGTGCTGTTCAAAATCCGAAATGTATTAATTCAAGACAGCTCCCAAAAATGGGTGCAGTACCATTGCAAGCCACTGACCGGAGCTGGTGCTCTATAAATCCTGACAGGAGAGCTGTCTTGCAGAACTGTGCAGTGAACAGAAGGGGGTCTTATGTAATTAAAAGTTCAAAAGACTTGCTTTTCCTGAGAACCATTAACACCTCAGAGACACACACAACAGTCCAGGATATCACATTGCCCTGTTGATTGAGAGGGAGGAGTTTCCCCTGCAGCCTGCAGGACACAACACATTAGACCTTTTCAATTGAATGGGGTATGCTGATTTTGGGTGTGGACTGTAAACAGTCTTCTGGAGGAAGGAGAGGCCTGTGATCTCTGACTCACCAAGCTTTTGGGGGCGGGCCAGACTGGATTGTGGATTCATATTGCAGCAAATATATGTTTAAGTTAAATGCTTCTGAAATATTGTATTAAGCTTACAAAAATGTACAATTTGGAGATACTTTATCTGAGAAATGTCCCCACAATTTGAGACCAGACTCAACTCTGTACCATGTTCTGAGGCAAAACTCCATGAATTATGGAGATTGCAGACACAGGGCTTATGCTAGAAAAATGAAAATTTACTGGAATATTTGTAGAGAGGCGGTGTACATCTGTGTATTTTTGGTAAAAATCCAATATTGGTAAACCAACCAAAAAACGAAAAATGTTGGCAGTTTTGAACCCTAGCTCTTAGGAAGATCAGGGTTAGGCAAGAATATACGTTGAGCAATCCGTCATGCAATTTAGGTAATATTAACAAGTGGAGTATATTGCAAATGTGGGTTTAATGAAAAAGAAGATATGTTGCACGGACACAAAGGGGCGTTTCTTCAATAGATTGTAAAATGATGACTCACTCTGACTCACTCTGACACACTATCCCTTCTCAAATCAGGTCAAATCATAAGAGGGTTGGGCATGCAGAATGAGCCGACCCACCCACTTTCAAAAGACATAAAAAGAGCAACTGAAAGCCAGACAGGGACATTCACTTCCCACTTCAAGCTGATTTCTTGCGGAGCACTTTGCCAAAAGACACCAGATCCAGCACTTAGACTTCAAATCCAGACAGAGACCAGAACTTAGAACTCAGACTCCAGAACTTAAAGCAAAGGCCTAACCCACAAGCTGAGTTCTCTTCAGCAGGCCTCAAAATCCTTTGCAAACTATTCAACCGCCGGGCTGCGCGGTTTGCTGCTTGCTAAGAATCCTGTGTATCCAGAACCGTCGGATCCAATTCAAGAGACCCAGACCAGACCGCAGTGCCGCTAGCAGACCCAGACCAGATCGCTGTGAGCAGAACCAGTACCAGAAACCGCCCGGAGTCCAGTCCAAACCTGACCAGACCTTGCCGGCCTACTTCAAATTTATAGTGTGAGTACTCAGCTAGAACTGTGCCAGAACCAATCTCTTAGTCTAAAATAATCTGATTGAAACCATTTTAACCTGTCCAGAACTGCATCATAGAATCGTGTGTCCCTTCTCCGATTTTAAATCTGTAAAAGTGTCATTTTGCCATTTTGAATCATTATTTAATTTCTGAAAAACTACCTTCACAAAATCGTTCGCATCTTTTGAATCGCATGTGCTAGGAACTTTCATTTTAAAGCTAAGATTCTAAGCTTTCCAACAAGCTCTAAACCGACTTGCTACTCTTTATAGTTTCACCGTAATCGCGATCGACACACTCGAAAAAAAGTGCCGCGAATTGACATTTTGCTTCATTTCAACCACGTGTAAAAATATCTGTCTTTTGCTTCCGTTATTGAATTCCATTTTCAACCTGATAACCATCCCTGAATCATTGATAGTGCTGACTTGAACTAATTCAAAGCAGCCATCGCCTACCCTGAACCTCCTATAGGGAATTAAAATCATTTTTAACATATTTTTACTTCATTGCCACCACATTTAAAAGGATTTGCCTGCTTTAAAATCATACCTGTTTTCCTCTAAGCTCGCTGGGGGGAACTGGAACTTTGTATTGCATTTTGTTTGTATTCCTGAAGATTGTGGGCCCCCCTTCCATCTCCTTCTATTGCATAGGGGTGGAGTGAATTGCCACAAGGGGAAAAGTGAACATATTATCTCTTGTGAAACAGTTTACTTCTGTACTGCATTTATTCATCATTGCATTTCCTTGAAATCCTAAAAGCATTCTCAGTTACCTTTTCCTTCCTATACCAACTCCTAAGTAATTAAATAAGCGTACAAATGTAATATTATACATTGTTGATCACTGTCATATTCTTAAGTGTGATATCAAATATTAATTTATTATAAAAGTGTGATATATATATATATATATAAATATATATATTGTTTATTTTTTCCAATAAATCTTTTAAATTGCAAAACAAACCTACTTCTTTGCTCAGTGAGGTCAGGGGGATTCAAAGAGAGGGCGTTATATAAGGGTTTATCATCCAGAGTATAGCTTGTCATAAAAATATATAAATAAGGGCTTCCCTTGGGCGTCCCAGACGAGGCACTGACTTAGTGTGATTGCTGAATTGAAGTCACTTAACAAAAGTCAGAGATCCTAAACTTAATGAATCCTGGTGAGGATGAAACTGTTGTAAAAAGGCTTAACCCTTCAAATGCGTATAAAAAGTATTAAATATCTGGGACTGAGGTTATCAGCAGACATTAATAGGCTGTATGGCATCAACTACCCAGAACCTCTGGTACAAATCAATGATGACATGTCTAGATGGGCGAAACTCACAATCTCGTAGTTTGTAAGGAAACATTCAATCAAAAGGAATGTGCTATGTCGCCTCCTGTACCTCTTCCAGGCGTTCCTGTTCAGTGTCCTAAAACAAACACTCACATAACTGCAGCGAGAGGCCACAACATTTATATGGAGGGGGAAGAAGAGCAGGGTCAAATAGAGGAGGTCTACAGGCCCCAGACTTTCAAACATACATTGATGCAGTGCAATTGAGGATGGTGAGCGAATGGTGTCAGGTTGAATCACCTAAACATTGGTGGGCCACATTTAGAGAGTCCTTTGGCCAAACAAATGAGACCGCCCTCGCTGTACACCAATCGTGTGACCAGGATGATGCTACTAACATAGGACAGAGTGGCAGTGAGCCAAGGTGTCACTACCTTTCCATCCCTGCTCACGTCGATCCATAACAACCCCGACTTCACTCTGGCACTTGGTAAGGTGTCTTTCATATCTGGAAAGATAACAGAGGCTGGGTCATCTCAGACCAGTTCAGGAACAGGGCCATTAAAACCTTTTTGAAGTGCAAGCAAAAATATCATCTGGGGGAACGAGATAGCTTCTAATACTTTCAGGTCAGACATTGGCTGCATAGCAAAGAAATTAAAGAGGCTGCAACAAGTCCATTGACACACTTCTTACAATTTGCTTGAGGGATCCCATCGCTCAGTCCCTGATTACCAATTAGGCAAAGTAGGCCCTGCTTATGGGCCCCACTCATTTTGGGAACTCCCAACAACAGATCAATAAATATTGATTTGATCTTGAAAGAAAATTACAATCAAGCTTTCTTAAATTGTTTCAAAAACATAGCAAAAAATGAATCAACTAAAAGAAATGGAAACTTTACATTAAAGAGTCTATAGGGAAAATATTCTATTAATGTAATGTACCCATTAACAACTTAAGTACATAAACCAGAGACATCAGATTCACCTAAGATTGTCTCTTAAAAGCTTATCTTCTGGCAACTGTCAGTTTGTAAAACACATCTTTTGTAAACTACGTACGTATAATGTACAGACTGTAATAAAATGTGTTTATTAAAATTGTTGGTTGGTAAAATTAAAAATGAATTGGGAGATAATTTGCGCGGGGGGCCTCGAAATATTGACTGCCTAGGGGCCTCCACATGGTTTAATTCGCCACTTTGCCGCTAAAGACTGATCTCCACTATATATCTGATCCTACTGGACGCCAAAACTGGAAAGCAGTGGGCATATGAGGGGGATCTTGACAGATTGATCAAAAAGAAAGAGTGGGAAGGCATTTGGCTGAGCATTGGCGGTACACAGCTGAAAGAGGCAGCCTGTAAAGTGTTATCATGGTGGTCCCTAACTCTAACACAAATTACCAAAATGAAACCGGAAGTACAGGGAAGGTTTTGATTGGAATGTGGGGAAAAGAGGACTTTCTTGCATGTTTGGCAGAGCTGCCCCAAGATCGCAGGGTTTTGGAAACAAGTTCTGGTGCACATTGTAATGGTGTTGGGGTGCACACTCCCTTTGACCCAGTGTAGCAGACCAAAATAACCATTTGCCAGATTAAACCTGGGTATACTTTAGCCCAGGCTAGAGTATACCCTGGGAGATAAAATGTCCTAGTCCAAACTATACCCGGGGGTTTAAAATAGACTGGGCCAGACCATACCGCTCCAGGCCAGAATATGCCCCACCTGGCCCCTGCCATAATATACCCAGGTATAATCTAGCCTAGCCCATAATATACCCGGGTATAGATTGGTCCGGGCCAGCGTATACCCCAGAGGATATAGTGTCATAGTCCAAAGTATACCCAGGGGTTTAAAATAGACTGGGCCAGACCATAACCCTCCAGGCCAACAATGAACTTATGCCGATGTCCGACAAAGAAGGGAAGTTGCAGTGAAGTCAAATATGTGTGCAATTCCATTGAAGTGTTGTCAGAAGTCACGGAATCGTAAGTTCACAGTTTGATTAAAGGTAATTTAAGAGTTTACAGAGGTTTCCTCTTCCCTTTAACGGAGGTTATCTTAGCTACAAGTCCATGAAGTTTAACAATGTATGCATTACTTAGGATAAGATCTTAAGAGGTCGTCTCATTACACCCACTTGTATATTAAATGAATTATTTTTGAAATTATTTAAAATTTAGTTCTCAACCTTGGAAGACCAACTGCATGACCAGCTTGTGAGATTCTACACTGCAACACAACAATAGTACCCCCAGTGAATTTCCGATCTACCTCCAGTGAAATGTGTGAATGCCAAGTCTCAGTTCAGACAACAGCTAAGCCATATCGAGCAGAAGGAGGGATTCTTTACCATGGGGAAAAGGAAGTTCTCACAAAAAGCAGACTGCCAACTATCTTGAAGGCCTGTCATGACAACTTAATCTTGGGTGGTCATTTTGGCTGAGATAGGACGTTGGCCAAAATCTCTGATCGTTATTACTGGAAAGGAATGCAAAACGACGTTCACCAACATGTCAAAGACTGTGAAAAATGTTTTGTCATAAATCCCAAATCCAACAAAGAGGCTCACCACTCACCAGTACATCAATTCCTGGAAAGGTATGGAGCCTAGTCGGGATTGATATGATCGGTTTCCTTCAGGAAACATCAAACAGCAATAAATATATAGTTGCTGCCACTGATCACTTTTCCAAGTGGACTGAAGCAACAGCTGTTCCAGACAAGAGTGTCAACTCAGTAGCACATTTTTCGTGCTCTGTTATTTGACGCCGCGGGTGTCTGGACACTCTGATTAGCGACCAGGGATGAGATTTTGTGAAATTGATAATCGCCAACCTGATGGAGCATTTTCAAACAGATCACTGCATTTCATCTGCCTACCACCAACAGACAAATGGCCAACGGCAACGTGACAATGGAACACTAAAAGAATCTCTTAGTAAGCTTGTCAATGACCAAGGAAACAAGTGGGACCAGTTCATCCCCAGTGTTCTGGTTGCGTATCACACATCCGGTGCATGTCTCAACCAAGTGCACTCCATATAATTTCATGTGTGGATGGAAGGCCAAGCTTTCCATAGATCTTAAACCCTCAGAAAATGAAACTGTGGACCCCATGCTTCTTTCAAATGATGCCACCCATGATGTTCTGTTTACGTTGACAACCATCCATGACATGCTCTGTTCAACTGTCAGTACCAATATCCACTCTGCCCAGGACCACCAGACGTGTGCCTTTGATCCGGGACACAAAGCAACAAAGATGAGTTTAGGGCCGTTTAGGAATGTGCATTTGTAATGGATGGGATCACACAGAATAATTCTGAGTCCAGATAACCAAACCAACCCAGAAAGATGGCAAAGTACTATTTTATTAACAATTATCTAAAACAGGGTGTTTACATTGAACATTAACGGACGCACGCTCAGTTTCTCTCAGCGATCTTTACACAAACCGTAACTGATATATCAAAAATACATCAGAGATGCCATCATACTACATGGCAATAATGAAAAACCTGTCAAGGGTTGGGATTGGCTTAAGGGGAACATCTAAGTATACTTTCTTTAGGAACTAGGATTGTGATTGGCTGTCCACTATCAGGTGGACAACATATGCCTACCTCTAAAACATTTAATCTCCAGAAACATTAGATACACAGTTTCTAATTGGTCCTCAAACTATAAGGTCCTTTGATATATGGACTACTATAATTGGTTGGCATGGTCGGGCCAGGTCTGGAACATTGGGTTCACTTAGCAGCACATAGGCCCAGACCCAGGTGCAAGGAGATGGGGCATGACACTACCTCCCCACCCAATTAGATCGCCCATGCCTTCTGCCATGAAGATTGTCTTTGAACTTGGCCTTGCAAAGTATCCTTGTCTTTCAGAATACACAGGAGTGAGAGCACTCACTATCGTGTTCTGGGACTCCAAGTTCAAACTCTGTTTTCACCCTTGGGTCAAATCTTTCAGGTTTTAAATGTTTTAAATGAATTAAACTCGGCACTCTTGGTGTTCTTTCTTTGGCCCTTAACAAGGGATGATTCATCCATCACATGTTCACTCATTACCAGAATAGATAGCTGACCTTGGCGGCTTCATTCTTGACTCCAGACCAGACAGCCTCGTCACTAGTTTCTTTAGGATCTATACATCCTCTTCAGTCAGTACCTCTGGACATTGTGCATACTCTTTGTGACACCACTAACTTCTTTTCTTTACTCTTTCTCATATTCCTATAGGAAGTTCTTCCCTTAGTTTGTCATCACGTCGGGGATACATTCGGTACGGTTGTCTCAACGGGTATGTTCATTCGAACACACACTGTGGTATTGGCACAACTGCTGGTGTCAAACACGGCACGATATCAGGTCTCCAACATATGGGAGGAAGGGGGACAGGGTTTCCTGCAGAGGCATGCATCTGCTCCTCTACAAAGACATCACTGCTGGTTCTACCGTTTAAATAAAGAATCCACTCCATATTCATCGCATGGGTTCAAAGATGGAACCACGCTGGATTGGACGCTACACAGTTGTGGAATCCTTGACCAAGGGACGAGTTAAACGTAAGAACAAAAAGGCCGACAAGATACTGAGCAACACCTACCATGCCAGTAACCTAAAGCTTTACCAGTATGCAAAGGCTTCTCCACCACTCCAGTTCCCCGATGATTATCCCAGTGACTCTGTCTATGAATGCCCAAAGCAAAAGAGACTCAAAAGACCACTCGAACAACCAGAAAATGATGACATCTTTATCTTTAAAAAAACAAGCAGTCCAAGACTTTCAACCCACTACCAAGTTCAGGAAGAAAGTATCTTAGCACCACTCTTGGCCTTACTTTTGGTAATGCTGTATATTTTGGAAGAACAAGCGACCTTGGACAACCACGACGCATATATACATCCAGGTGATAGGAACTGCTCCTTCCGGGCCATCACCTACATCTTGACAGGATCAGAAAACAATTACTCCCATGTCAGAGATAAAGTCATCCACTACATGGAAACTTTCTTGACAAAAGAACTACAGGACTACTTTGTACCAAGATGTGAATGAATATGTCAACACCTCTGGCATCTATTGTGATAGAGTCTGGGCAACAGATGTAGAGATCATGGCAACAGTGAATCTATTGAGTTGTGACATCATCATCCACACAAAAGTCGGTGACTCCATGGATTGGTTGACTTCTTCCGCAAGCTTCAAACTGCATTCAACAACAGAACATGCATTTTATCTTGAAAACAAGCATGAGCATTTTGATGTTGTTATCAGTGTTGAACTTTGAACAGTTATACTAGAGCGAGCATTATAGAGTATTAGATATGTGCTTTTATTTTAATGCGTAAACACTACTGAGAAGTATGGTACTAATCTTTGATCTTTGTGTGAAGTTTATTATTTTTTCTGATTAAGGTTTTTATGGTTGAAGCAATCAAATTCGAATGTGTTTACAGCTCAAAGAATGTTTTGACAAATGTAATAATGTGTGTATATCGCTCAACACTATTTATATCATGGGGGTATAATTTGGCCTACAGAGTTATGATTTGGCCTAGGCCATAATATACCCCAGCATATAAATTGGCCTAGGCCGTAATATACCCGGGTATAATCTAGCCTAAGCCATAATATACCTGGGTATAATCCAGCATGGTGTATACTACAGCCTGTTACACCGGGATTGGTGCTGTTAGGTATACCAACAAAGGGGTCATATGCTATGTTCACCAGGGAGGGTGAGACGATAACACAGCTTCGTTTGGTGGCAAAGATGAGAAATGGAGAAAAAGTGAGACACCACACTTAAACCTGTGATGCGCCAAATTGTGGTTGGTGCAGGCATTGGAAAAGCTAACGGCAGACTTGAAGGATGAGAGAGGATATTTTGCCAGCAAGTGAGGACTGATGATGATATTGTTATCCTCTGAATGTGCATACACCATGTGCCCCCATAGACTAAGAGCACTAAACCTGTTTGATATAGCAGAACCTATTTAGAGAGCAAGCCTAAACACTAATCGGGATGGACCAGGAAAATAGGAAGTGGGGGCAACAGAGCCAGACCTTGCCGGAAGGTAACTGCAGGTTATGCTTCGATCTTGGGCTAAAGAGGTAGACAGATTTGTTGGCAGGCTCTTTCTCAGAATTCAAAAGTAGAAAGGTTTTAGGGGAGGAAGTGGGAAATTTGTCTTTTTCTTGTTGGGATAAAAGAAGCTTTGTATTATGTTCAATGTTTGTGAAAACTGTGATACTCAACAGTTATGAAGGTTAAAACCCAATAAATTACTTTTGCCCCCCAAAAATAAAACCACCTAAATACAGGGTTCCAGATAAGATTTTGAAGGAGTATTTTAGTCCCTATTTTTTAAGTTCAGAGTAAAATGATTTTTAGGGAATAAAAAAGTAAGTCCCATTCCCAATGTGAGTATTTGGTAAGTGAGTAAAACTATGGTTTACCAATAAAGCACACACTTTTTTTCAATGAGAATTTCTTTGTATCTAGTTATTCGTGCACATTAAAAGATACATTTTCACCTCTCCCGGCCAGGCAGTAAAAATAACTGTTTGTTCCAATGGCATTACATGTACTTTTCGTAGAAACATATCTATAGAGCTGTATAGATAAAAACGGTGGGACAAGCTCCTATGGTGTCCTATTTTTTTGTTGGGAGTATTTTTACCCTCCATTTTTCTTTTTCGGCAGTATGTGACAGTTTTTGGGGTGGTAACATTAGCTGTGACACCCTGTATGAGTAGGGCTCCCTACATATAGACCCCTCTTCATCCAACTCTCTCCCCCTAAACACCTCCCTGCTAGTGCCCTTCGGTCGTCTACCTCCAACTCTCTGCAGATCAGATGCTTTTCCAAGCAGAGAGTTGGGGGTAGACCTGTCTCCTCAGCAGGTGCATCCCTCTGGAATGGCCTCCCTATACCTCTCAAACTTGAGCTAGATCTCCTTAAATTCCAGAAGCTTCCCAAGACCTTCCTTTTCTCTTTTTCCTTCCCTCGCCCCCTCCCCAGCTAATGTCCCTGTCTGCCTCTTCATTGGCTGCCTGGTTCCTTCATAGTCTAACAGGGCAGCAGGCCCCCTAATGCAGTCTACCCCTGCACTTGGTCTCCCATGACCCCTCCAACCCCTCAACCTGCACTTGCCCTTCCAGGACCGTTCCCGGCACCCTTGTAGCCCTCCCAGAACCTTACTTCACACTTAGCTTGTGGACCTTCCTTCCCCGGCACTCTCTGCTTTCCCCTGGCCCTCTCCCGATGACATTCACTTTTTCACACAGTGCTTCCACCCTGACCAGAACCCCCCCACCTCTACCCTGCATAGGATTGTTTTTGTTTTGTTCTCCCTGCCACCCAACCGTCTATACTTATTGCACCTCGAAACACATTGTGTATAGGCGCATTATAAATACGAAAAAAAAATAAATGAAATAACACTCGGACGAGATCAATCACCAATATATGTGTCTCCGAGAGGAACATTGAATGCAGTGCTTGCATTGATTGTATTTTGCAAAAGCTTATGCGACTTTCTCACCTGTATATGCAAACTGCAATGCCAATACACTTGTGCAGTGAGGCGGCAGTGGGAGGGCACTGCGAAAGAAAGTGGTAGATCAAGGGGGGACTGCCCCCTCTGCCCACCCCTAGCTTCTCTTAGGGAGGGGTGGGCAGAGAGGGCTGTCCCTCCCTGATCTGCCTCTCTCTTTCGGAGTGCCCTCCCACTACCGCCTCACTGCGGGAACCAGCAACATTTTGAGCTTTAGTTCTTGTTTTGCCTTATTCCTGTCCCTGCCTCTGCTTCGCCGAGCTACATCGTTGACTCCTTCATGTTAAAAGAAAACCAGACCTCCTCACATTTCTCTGCAAATTGCTTCTATTGTAGTGTGCCATCTCCTCTATGTATCATCATATACATTTCATGAGTTGTGTTTTTTAATTTCCTGCTTTGGATGACTGGTGCTGGTGTTCATATCTCGAGTTGTTTTTTTGGGTGTCTATTAAGATTTGTGTGCAGGAGGAGGGTGGAGGAAAGCTGCATCTACTGTGTTGTTCCCCTATTTTACTAACATGGAGGTTTGCAGTGCCAAAGGGCAGGGGACACACACTGATGGACTCATGCATCTGGGCTGCTTATTTAGTGATACAAGAGTGTAAAAGTCCTGTAAGAAATACAAGTTACATTTATAGATGTTATGTTTCAAAATCATTGGGTGGGAAGGGTTACCGTCTAATTTCCTCAAAATGTGTCCTATTCAGTGGGTAACACTAGCCTAGACCCAGAAGGAAGGTTTGTATTGGTCGTGGATGCTATCAAACGTTTCCCAATTATTTTAAATAATGTGTACATTCCCAATATTGGTGCCTGGGAGGTTTTGTTAACCTATTAGAGAAAGCCTTCACTTGTCTGGCAAAAACGTTTGTCTAGGCGTGACTTTAACATAGATCAAAATGTTAGGTTGGAAAGGTCTCGCCTATCCAGTTCCTCAGGTACATGTGGCTCAGCTGAGCTGCTTTCTTTGAAGCATATACTAAATATGTAATACCCGTGGAGAATACTGCATCTCAGCAATAAGGCTCATGAAAATGTGATCTCGGACTATGGAGATGGCAATGCAAACTTAGATCTCTCTAAGGGTTGAAATCGGAAGGGGTTCTTTTTGGGATGCATTAAAACTATGATCAGGGGGAACATTTTGTTTCTCATATACAACTTTACACAAACCCTCCAACCCCCCCCAATACACCTTAACTAAAATCCCCCCTCTCTGCCCATTTTGCAGATTTATCAGTACCGTTGTATAACTTATATCATCAATTAAACATTAGTTTTTGTTGCCAACTCAAGCAATATCCAGTATGCATAAATTCTGCAGACAATACACAACATTTCCAGTCTGTACAGAATACTGATTGTACCCCCTGTAAAGAGTACGTCATCTATTCCATCGCTAGAAGGTTCCACACTTTGGAAAGCCATTCTGTGATGTGCAGGGATTTTCACACCTTCCATTTTTGAGCAATGGCCAGCAGTGCAGCCAATTGTAGCATTACACATGCCTTCTGTGTTGGCTTTGGTTGCCGCCTAAAGTCCTCCTCTATCAGCACCAGAAGGCACGAGCATTGGGATCTTGGCTTCAGAGAAGGAAATATTGAACTCATATGTTTATTCACGACATCCCAAAACTGCGTTAACACCAGGCAACTCCACCATGTATGTTCCCGATTCCTCACCCGTCCACACTCCCGCCAACATTTATCCGATATTCTTGCTTCCATTTTCCCTAGACGAGCTGGGGTATAATGCCATTGAAACATTAATTTATACCAAAACTCTCTTATTTGGATACATTTTATGAGTTTGGGGATTGGTTTTCACAGTAGAAACAACTTTTAAAGAATCTCACTTTAGATATCCTGAAAACAACTCGGATACAAATGTGCCATTCTTAAACAAGGCATGAGATACATTTAACTGAGAATTGTTGCATCGGACTTAAAAGGAAATCGTTTTTTCCAGTCCAGCATTTTGGGAACATGCGCCCACATTAGGTAGGCTGCTAGCTAATCATATGTCCTATGGAGTAGGTATATTCTTTTTTTTTTTTCTTTCATGTCCGTCTAATTGTTAGGAGTGATGCCGTGGCAAGTTCCCAGCTAAGTTATTTTCGACCTTTGTGTACCAGGTTGAGGCGAGCATTGTCCCCCACTCTGGTATTGGTGCTATATATTTACAATCACCGGCTCCCTATTTCCTGTTGGTGATCCATTGCTGCCTGTGTTTTCTTTGTAGGCCAAAGTATTAGTGACATATCATCTTAACCCTTCCATTACGATCTCTCTATGATCGGCCTTTGGGATGATTCTAGTATATTGATCTTGCAATTGGTAAGATGATATGCCATAGATTGTTCTTCCCTTACTTCAGTTGATGGGTGGTAGTAGAGGGATACAGGAAGGATAGGTTTCCTTTCTCAGCATTGTTTATGCTGTGTATGTGCCCCAATAGGCATTGTTTCTAGTTACGGTGTGAAGAGCCAATATTTGAGGACTTTTCTGAATAGGAGGTGATCTCTTGTGTTACGTAGGTTCTTGGGTAATTCTTTCCAGGTTTTTGGGGCAAGGTGAGAGAAGGAGGATCTTCTGAATTTTCTTTTGTTGTATGGTTTTGGTTCCAAGAATGAACCTTAGCCTGGCAACTAAAGAAGCTATTCCATAGGTGTTAATTCCCCTGATGCCTAAACCAGGTAAGCATCACACACATTGCTCAGGTGAGAGTAGTTTGGCAGATCAGAAAACCATGTGACTTCAATCTCAAGTTTAAACATATATTTATTTACAAATAGCATGTGCTTTGGGTGCTTTTCGGTAAGGACTAGAGGCTTATCTATAACATAGCAATGATTCCCTCCTGGGAATTGGCTTATCTCATCATTGTCCTAATGGAATGCTGGACTCGCCCATGTCTAAACGGACCACAATTTTAGGAATACGGCACCTACCTGCTCCTTGGCTCAGTCACACAGTCACGGGGGTATAGAACCCAGACACCTTTTTGTGTTTCGTGGTGTCATCTGCATTCTTACTGGGATCTCCTGCGGTGGCTCACTCGTGTCCTGTGACCTTGGGTAAAGTGTTGGTTTGAGAGCACAGGTTTCCCATTAAGGGAGAGGAACTCTGCATTTGGTTTATACGTAGTGTTCGTCTCTGCAGGATGTATGCTTTGGCTCAGTATTGGTTGTAGCAGGCTTTGGTTATGAAGAGTAGCACTCTTGGGTAAAGGGGCTTTAGCTACTAGCTCCCAGATAATGGCTGGCGATGCTCACTGCACTGCAAGTTTCAAGTATCAGATGCAGGCTGGCATCATAGAGGTTAGTAGTAATGCAACAGGCCATCGCTCTGGGTACAGCTGCTGTATTCTCACATTTCTCCATGTAAAGACTACTTGCCTTGGGAGGATAGCTCAGGGGCAATGTGCGCGCCTTGGAAGCAAGACAACTTAGAGCAACACAGGTTCGATACCCGGGTTCACGCTTAGAAACCTCTGGGTATTAAGTGCATTATAAATAACCAGTCATATCAGATAGGGCAGCGACCAGGCAACACCATGGCATTGTGTTCCTCAGAGATAAACATCACATTGCTCATGTCAGGGCCGAATCCCAAACATGGAGGAGACCCTTGCAGCCCCCTCCCTATTCAACCTTCTTGTCGATCACATCTCCGGCTAAACTGCCCAGGTAGGGTGGCTCTTCTGGGCTGCAAAAACCCCGCAGGGGACTAAGGCGAAGGGAGATGTCTGATTAGGACCACAGTATCCGATGCAGTCCTCTTTTGTGTGTTAGGATTGTCCGACTTTTATTCCTGCCTTTCTAGTCAGACCATTCAGCTTACAGCGATTTTGCACTCGCAAAAAAGCACACCATTTTACAATTTTTAAATATAATGCAAAATGTATAAAATTGAGCTGAAATGCAGCTAAGAAGGAACACAATATAATATACTCTTTTACTTATATGCAACTTATTCTACTAAGTAGGATCCACAAATTGGTGTCAATTTCTGACATGCAGTGCCAATAGAACCAGTGGCACCAAGACCCTCACTTCTTTTATGCGACGCAGATTCAGTTGTGATTGATTGTTGTTATTCCCTAGACATAGCAAGGACATTAGAATTCCTTTGTGATGGATTGTTGTTAGTCCCTAGACATAGCAAGGACATTAGAATTAATTTGTGACGGATTGATGTTATTCCCTAGACATAGCAAGGCCATTAGAATTCCTTTTTGATGGATTATTGTTAGTAGTCATAGCAAGGACATTAGAATTGCTTTGTTCTGGATTGTTGTTAGTCCCTAGACATAGCAAGGACATTAGAATTAATTTGTGATGGATTGGTGTTAGTGCCTAGACATAGCAAGGACATTATAATTCCTTTGTGATGGATTATTGTTAGTCCCTAGTCATAGCAAGGACATTAGAAATGACATTCTGCGAGGTTAGCAGCTACTTATACCTGTTTTAATGAAGTATGAATGACACAAAATGTACTTATTTGTGCTGCAATATTTCCTTTTACCATGTCATATAATTATGAAATTAATGCCACTATATCCTGGGAGACGTATAGTGTGAGCAATATAAGTACCAGAATGCATAAAAAACATTTAGAAGACATGTCGCTAATTTTATCAAATATGTATGTACTGAACTTTGGGCAGAATCTATGCCTTCATCCTATAAACATGACTCTATGCTCACTATTTATGGATGGGTTTTGTATCACCAAACCTAGTTGGGAAGCAACCGAGCATTGGAAATGGTGATACACCCAGGGGGATAAAGATGGGGTGCAGCGGTAGAAGCAGATCCCGGATACACCCAGGGGGATAAAGATGGGGTGCAGCAGTAGCAGCAGATCCCGGATGGATAGGGGGAGCAGAGGGGGGAACGAGCTCCAGAGGTGTTCTGTGAAGTGAAGGGTCTTCGGGTCCTTTCTGAGGTTTGGGCTTAGTGCGCCAGTTTTATCAGCATTGGTAACTTGTTCCAGAGGAAGAACGCATAGCATGGCCACACGTCTGTTTCCAGTGTTTGCCCTCGGTCTTGTCTGCCTTGAATGATCGCTCTGCATAATCTCTCTCACCTGTGAGTTGTCAACTGGTGTGCATTGCATTGTCCTATGGGGTCTGCCAAGTGTCTCCTTACCTGCCGTGTTTTCCCCCTTTGTTATCGATTGATCGAAAACTGGAGGGATTGAGAAGGCGTTACATGAGATGGTTGAATTTGGAGTTAGATTAATGCTGCGAAATAAGTCGATATATGGGCCTGCGTTAACTTTACTGTAAATATGTGAGCTGAAAAAAGGTTCCTCACAACATTTTCAAAAAAGGAATATTGCATGGCTTTAACTTGTGATGGCGTTTTAAATGGAAGAAACATGACCTTGCAATCCAAATGGCGACGTCGTCATGTGTTAAGAGATCTAGTCACAGTCCAACACACTTTACAACTTCAAGGAAATGATAACAGTGTTAAATGGAATACATAATCTCGGAGTTGAATAGCTGATGGAAATTGCTGCTGGGACATCTTTGCAAATCGTCCTTCCCCTCTTTATGAGTCCATTTCTACTAACTCGTGTGGAAAATGAGATAGCCAATCAGCGATTGGGCCAGAGCTCGTCATGGGTAGGCGTGATGGCGAATACAGTGATCGTCAGAATTCTTAACGCGGGACCTGGTGTTGGGGTGATGGCCGTCGGTATGGGAATCTCAGTTGATTATAATGGAAGCGTTTGACACATCGAGCTGCTCTAGTTGTTATGACCTCCCTAATCACTCTGTTTATTGTGTTTATCGGTTTAACAGTGAATTAGAGCGGCGGCGCAGTCAATTATACAGCGGCTAATCAGGCCATTAAATAATAATGACAAAAGAATGTGTTTAGTGAAACTATGCCCAGTGCATATTTTTAGAGCGACAGTCATTACTATTGACTGCGCGGGGAGTCCCTTCTTTTAGAGGAAAGTGTCACGTTATCAGTTATGGTTGCTAAACTGTTTTTGTTGGGTCGGAATGTGGCCTTGAGGGCAGTGGCGCACGGTACAGACCACGAGGATACACGCACCGGGCGCTGCTGGGGTACAAGGACCGTATGAGGAATGCCTACAATTCTTTGGTCAAAATTAAATGTGACTTTTCAGAGGCACATGGGAGGGTATCCCCCTCACCTTCGTAAATGTCTTTTTTTGGCAACATTTTGGGAAGGTCAGTGTGAGCAGCAACCACGTAGGAATTGAACGTCCATAGTTCAGCTTATACTGACGCTAGTTGTAAAATGATTAGCGCTGTAACGTCATGGAATTCAGTGCTGATAATATTAAGAATGGAATCTTTCTGCGGTAAGCAAGCACGCTCCATGTATGTTGTTAATGAGGCAGATCCGTGGAGGGGTGACTGACATGGTTTAATTCCAGAGATATGTGGCTCCGTGCCAGTGATCCAAACAGCACAATGCATATGATGTGGCGACGACAGGCTGCCCTCCGACCTCTGGAAATAAAAGGTGTTCATGTTGGAGTGGGCGAAACATGCTTCAAAAATAGAACGTCGAAGACTCTGAGAACCTGAAACTACACTATGATTTATTTAGACATGCCCTTAAGCTCGGGCCTGGCCGCTTTTTGTGTCTGGTCATGGTACATGGCATGTTTTTTTTCTGCCGATACATATGGTGATCCATTATTGAATTAAATGTATATCACGTTACGGTAATATTGTAACCGTATTTGTCATAGTGTACTAAGAAGCAATGCTATGAGATGCCACTTCCTGTTTTGTCAAGGGGTAAACGGTCGTGTTCCATCGGGGTTGGGGGGTCAAGGGTCATGTGATGTCACTTCCGCTACCCCTGGCATTTTGGTGAAATTACGTCCCTGGGGCTTCCCACAGTAAAGCGGTAACATCAAGATTAGCTATTGTGCATTCATATCTATTGCACTGTACTCGTTTATTTTGTTCTATTCATTAAAGCAAAGGGTTTACTTTTGAACAGAAACAACTTACAAAGTAGTCAATAATAGTAATTTGGGGCGCTTTTAGTGTAAGGTGTCTTTACATGACCAAATATGCTTCAGTGAGCTATACCTGGTGGTGGAGGGCTCAGAGTGGCAATATATTTTCCTGGGACTGGAAGACATAACAGCAATTAGTAACATTGACAACACTGAGAGCCTGGGACCACTATTTAAACATTTACAAATAGCATAGAGTGGTCCTATACTCATTGTGTATAGGCACATTATAAATACTCAATAAAATAAATAAAGAATGCAGGAAAGGTGAGGAAACGCATACTTACAATGCAGGTTTTCATGGTCACGGAGGCGATCAGTTTATCTGGAGAACGCCTACTTTCCTGTATCCTTATGTCCACTGTCAACAGCCATTCTGGTTTGCGCTTTTGTGCCCTGTGCATCTCTATTGTGTGTATTGATTTGTTAGGTGTTTTTGCTAAAGATCCGTACATAATAAATTGTTACACAAATATGAACAGATAATTTCGACAAATTTGTAGGATTTAAAACATTGCAGAGCACAGATTATTTATGAAAACCGTTTGAAAACTATGTAGAGGAAATGAAAAAGTAGAATAAAGGAAAGCCAGAAAAGGGACCGGAATGACGGGGGAACAGAGGCACAGGGTGAAAGACCACGAAGAGTGCAGACAGGAGAGCTGAAAACAGAGGGGGTGGAGGGTAAGTTTATAGGCAAGTAGACCAACAGGAAGTTATGTTATGCTATGCTATCTTGCATTTGTATAGCGCCTACTGCCATAGTTCATGGTGTCGAAGCGTTGGCGCATGACTGAAAATGCAGTAGTGGCAGGGGGGAGCAAAGTCAAAGTAGATTGTTGGTGAGATATGGATATGGCGCTCAGGAAGACAAGGGAAGGAGAAGGTGGAAGAGCTGTGTGTATCATTGGACCACATTTATCATGGGACTCTATTGTAACCGATGGGGCGCAGCACCGAAAGAAGAGATTGTTGAAGAAAAGGTGTTCACTGCACCGGCGGTATGTCTGGAATCTACTCACCGAATGCTGAGCTGGGGCTTGTTAAAGCCATGCCCAAGAAAACACAGGCAGAAACGCCCTTCTGCTTACTTCCCTAGGGCCCCCAACAACATTTGGCTGGGGTAGTGTTAGGGAGAATTTTCATTTCTATGCTAAATTCCTCCCACCTTAGAGACCCCTAGCTCTTTCGCTGGACTAAGGATTCTTTAATGTGAACTCCTGAGTGAGCGGGACCTTTTTCCCACTCTCTCATGCGTTTTTCCCTGATTTGGAATTTATGTTTTCACTGTTTTTGGAGTCTGACAAACTCCCTAGGCATCTGCTTTTTGTATAGGGACACAAAGCACCTTTATTGAAGTATCGCTGAGAAATCCAAAGGTTTAAATACCTTTTCTTGGGTGAACTACAGTTCCCAAGAACAGTGAGGTGAAATTGATCTTACTTACCTTTTCGTCTTTGTAGGTCCAGCACACACCCTCTTATGTGGAGTGTGGGGGGTAACTTAGTAGCCCCTTATCCTACTTCCTCATGTAATATTTTTTGTTACCCTCACTACTTTAAATGGCTGGTGGCAGTGGTTTAATTTGTACTACCAGTGTGCTATTTTTACCACAGGTTGAACCCTCAGCTGCAGTACAGCACCCATGGGTGTCAATTTTGTCAAAATGGCCCCTGTCTTCTTTGTTCACCATTTTCTGTTTGTGTGGCCTTTCTCAGCTTTTATTCTGTGCACTGAGACAGATTTGAGCCCTGAAGCCCGCCCATGGCTCCAGTATGTCTGGAAGGACAGGATGTGAGGGAGGGTCCTGAAACTCCCTTGTCCTTTGACTTTAGGTGTGCCTGATAGAAAAACAGGTCCCGAGTGGCCGGCTGGCTGTCCGGGAAGGACATTCACTGTGCTGTTTGATTGAGAACCTAGTCTGTGAATGAATGGGAAACTTGCTTAAAAGGTGAGGTTTTGGGACTAGAGGCAGAGTCGACCAATGGAAAAAATATTCAAAGCAGAAATCATGAAGAAAAGCCTGCTGCAACCTCCTGGACCTCGGTGTACCGATGAAGCCCTGCTGCTGTGCTGACCTCTTTTTCCGTATTGACAGAGAAGCTCTGGATTGAATGACTTCTCCCCTTGGGTCATTGGGACCAAATAACCCTGCGACAAACTCCACTTTGGTGTAATCCCCGACTTGCTGTGCCTCTCCGTTGCTGCAGAAGCCGCATGCCAGGGGTTGAGTGTCCATAACGGAGTGCAACGTCTGGCGTGGAACAAATCCAGCTAAAAGCTCCAGGAGCCTCCTAAGGACACTCCAGAAGCAGAACATCCCGATCCAGAGTCCCCTCACCAGAGCCCAAGACCAAGGGAGCAAGGAAAGTACTGCCAGAGATATTCCATCTGCATCAGTGCTGTTTGCGAAGTGCTGAAACCGCGAAGTGCCACAGGAACTAAGAGAGTCCTTAGCTGCCGACGCCCTTCCCGAGTACTTCTGCAGGAGCCCTCCAGATGTCCTCCTTCTTGTCCCCATGACTGAGGCTCGGGAACCAGGGTTTGCTTGAATGTAGCAAGATGGAATCCAGTTGGGCCCTTTTCTTTTTACCAGAGATACTGTTTGGGTTTGGTGGTACATACCTTGTTGCCTTAAGTCATGTTGTCTTGCTTGAGATTTGCACTTGCTTAACTTTCTGAGTTGATTTCAACTCCCCTTTGCACAGGCCTTACAGCGTGTGTGTCTTCAGTGATTTCTTTTGAACTATCTAACTTTGTGAAAATCACCATCCAAGAAGTGCATCAGAACTATTGTAAGGGAGGAGGGGTCGTTTTGCCCCCATACATTCTGCACAAAAAGAAACCTAATGCTTGTGCAATTGTGGGGAGACGTCCTCCACTGTCGTTCCCAGTCAACAGCGGAAGAGGGGCTATTGCAAGACACATTCAGACTCCATTTTGTGCTCCTCCCAGCTCTTATTTTGGACTAGGCCACATCCTGCTAACTAAAAAGCCTTCTCTCCCCTTTGCAGCGCAGCACACAGCGAACACTGACAGCCCCCACCTCCTTCTCCCGTGTCTGTGCTGCCCAAGCTCATTTCTCACGGATGCTCTGGTGCAAATTGTTACAAGTGATAAGTGTATTATTTTCCTTCCTCTGAGATCAATGCCCTGTGTGTGACCAGGGCGAATCTTGACTTGTGGCCCATCCATCTCCACAAACCTGCACCTACTCCTTTCACCCCCACACTTGGAAGTTATTGCCTGCACAACCTTCTGCCTCTCCATTCTCCCTTTGATGTAGCAGGAGTGTGACCCTTCCCCACTGACCAGCCTAGAGTGCCCCCAGTATAACTGGCCTCATGTCATCATATATCCCGCCTAAAACCAACACCTATCAATCCATTCCCTCAAGCTCTGAGGCGCCATGACAAATAAATCCTAGATCAAGCCCACAGATAACGCACCTCAAGGGCGAGACCCTCGTCCCCTTTACTACTACAAAGGCCTGAGGCGGGAATGCATAAATAAGTGTCTACAATTTATAGTTATCCCCACATTCTAGGTTGTGGTTTATGCTTTGCATTATTCACTGCATGTCAGGAGATATTGTGTAGCTTAGTTTAGACAGAACATTATCCTCTCATGGACCTGGCCTGACCTTCACCTCGCAAGGATGAGCCCAGCTGGCCCACGTGATGCCTACCGGACCTCCAAGCTGCCAGCCAATCTTGTGGAGCCGGTCCCTACACTAATATAATGTATCCATGTCTTTCTCCAGTCCCAATGTAAATTGATGTACCTATAGGGAAACGTCACTAGTGACGTTACTAAAACTTATAATGTACTGTTTCTGTATTGTTTGGCAGAGCGCTCTCGAGGCAGTAGAGTCCTCTGCATGCATTACTTCTATAAAATGTTGTTTTCCGCTCAACCTTTCTCCTGGTCTCATTCCCTACTGGGGTGTGACTTTTTACTATGAGCTTATAATTGTATTTTGGGGAATGACCACCATAACTATAGACTTTGCCGAAATGACTTTGGCTGGCCTGGCTCCCTAAAAGCACCTTTCTGAATCCATTGAATTTGGTATTGCTTGTCCCTCCATAGGTTGTAGCTTCTTGAGTACTGTTACTGCTGGGAAAGGCTTACCCAGATTTCAATGGAAGATTCATTTGTCCTCACATTATAAGAAACTGTTCTAACCTTTATATTTTCCTTAACCCTTCCTTCCTGAAACTCAGAATCTGAAAAGTGTATTGGTGTGAAATATTAATTAAATACTATCCTTGTTATTGAAGTCACTTCAGGGTGTAGGAGAAATGTATTAGCATCTCCAAAGAGTGTTCACCAGCTGTATTGTTCTTGAAAAGTAATTCAAAAGTTTGCTTGAACAGTTACAAACCATTGCCTTTTTAAAGAATACTTATTTAAAACTGATGTTAAATAAATAAATAAATAATAATTTATAAGTGAAACCTTGAGTGTAAGTGTAACTTGGTTACTTGTAGTGACACATTTAATCTCTACAGCTCTACAGCTCACATTTACCCCTCTTGCGATAGGCCTGGCTGCTCAGTCACACTACAAACTTGTGTAGTACAGACCTATGACAAAGGGTGGGTTACCCAATACCAAGCAGATACGTCTTGCGTAGTCTCGCACAGTGTGACTGCACCAATTCTTACCTAACAGGTTGTAAGTGAGATATCCGAATTTGCCAATTTTGCAAAAGCTCCCTGAAAAGGGAGCAAAAACCCATCATTTTATGGGTTTCCTCATTTATTTATGTCTGATTTCCAAAACCGTAGACTTGTGTGTAAAGTGATTAAAAACACCACACCTGTCTTTGAACTGAGGAGCAGTAGTCATGGCGAAAGGGAATCAGAGTAGTGATAAGAAGTTTAGTAGCATGAAAGTAGGGAAAGGGCATTTTATTTATTTATTTTTATTTATTTATTACATTTGTTGTACGCCCAGACCCGGAGGTATCACGGCGTAGTTACAGACAATGGTAAATGCAATCTTAGTAATGTAAAAGGAACAGTGAGCACAGAAAGGATAACACATACACTATATATACAATAATATTCGGTGCATCTAGTATAGATAGTGTGGGTGTTGGTTGGACTTTAGTATTGGTTGAATAACCAGGTTTTAAGCAATTTTTTAAATTGTGGGTAGGACAGTTCGTTCTTAATATTGGTAGGTAGGGCATTCCAATGACTGGGAGCAAGGACTTTAAAGCTACTACCTCCCGCTTTTTCTCTTTGGTATCGAGGGATTTCTAGGTTTTCATTGTTATTGGATCTGAGTAGTCTAGTGTGTTTTTTTTTTGTGACTGTATTGATGAGGTATTTGGGAGCTTTGTTGGTGAGGCATTTATGAGTGATACTTAAAGTTTTGAAAAGTATCCTGGCTTTGATGGGGAGTCAATGGTTGTCTCTCCTAATGTTACAGATGTGTTCAGATTTAGTTATGCCTAGTGCAGCCCGAAGGGCTTTGTTCTAAAAAAGTTGGAGTTTGGCTATGTTGGTTTTGGAGGTACCAAGGAAGAGGATTTTTCATTAGTCGAGCTTGGATAGTATAAGTGCTCTTGCTAGTGTAACACAATTGTCAGCTGTGAGGGATTTGCAACTGAGGGAGATGAGTTTGGAGGTGTAGGATGTGTATGAGGCTTGGGTATTAACTTGTTTGGACATCGTTAGTGTGGCGTCTAAGTAAACACCAAGTGTCTTAACTTGCTTGAGCACTGGGATTGTGGTGCCGTCGATGGTGAAGGATGTAAAAGCAGGCTGTAATGAGTCCATTTTAGAGGATGATCCTAGTATGAGAAGATCCATTTTGTCATCGTTGAGACATAAGCTATTGTTGGCCATCCAATTTTGGATTAGTGAGTACATTTTGTTGATGAGCAATGAGTCTTGCTCATGGTTGCCTGTAAGTGGGATGAGGATCTGGGTGTCATCTGCAAAGTTAGTGTAGATGACACCCATGGCATCCAGGACTGCAAAGAGCAACTTTGTTTAGGCATTGTAGAGAGTGGGGGATAAACAGGATCCTTGTGGGACGCCTACAGGAACTGGTATTGGGTCTGCTGATTCTTTTCCGATGGAAACTCTAGAGGTCCTGTCTGCCAGGAAGGATTTGATCCAATCAGTGGCATTGGTGGACAGGTTAAAGTTATTGACTAGAGTGGCACATTGTGTCGTGGTCGACCAGATCGAAGGCCGCCGATAGGTCTAGTAGCATAAGTAGGCAGAGTTTGCCTGCTTCTCTGGTGGCATCTATTTGGATCTTCAGGTGGAGTAGGGCTGTTTCTGCACTGTGGCTATGGTGGAATCCTGATTGTCGGTCCCCCAGTAGTTGGTAATGTTCTAGGTGGTTTTGTACTTGAGTGTATCCTATTTTGTCAATTACTTTCAGGAGGAATGGGACTGTGGTGATTGGTGTGTAGTTAGTGGGGATTGAAGGATCCAGGGTCGTTCTTTTCAATAGGGGAGTGACCCAAGCTTTTTCTGATGCTGGTGGGGACTGAATTAGAGTTGAAGGAGGCGTTAACAAATTTGGTAATGATGGGTGAAAGAGTGGGGGTGCAGAGTTTAACTAGGTGGGATGGGAATTGGTCTTCTTTGCAGTTAGAGGATTTAAGTTTGGCTATTGTATCTAGAACTTCTTTGTTGGAGACTGGAGTGAAGTGGAAGGGAATGCACAGAGAGGTAGTAGGAAGGTCGGCTGTTATGGTACGGAGTGTTCAGTTAGGAGTATTTTTTTAACTATCAATTTTCTTTTGTAGCAGTAGGACTTTAGAGGCTAGGGCATCTTGTATTGTAGTGCACCATATTTTGTATTGTAGTGCACCAAATAAATGCTAGGTGCTGTGACTTGACAGGGGTTCTCTAACTCTCTGAGGATAGAGAATAACTCTTTGCTGTCAGAGTTGGCATTGGAGATGCAAAGATTAAAGGCGTTAGCTTTGTGGGATATTATGGCCAATTTCAATTTTTATTGGCATCTTGGAAATTATTTGCTGATTCAGGTGTGTTGGTTTTTTTGTGGAGGTGCTCGAGTGATCTTTTTGTGCGTCTAAGGGAGACTAGTTCTTCATTGAACCAAAAGCTGGAGCATTTGTCTGGTTTCTGTGATTTGATGGTGATAGGGACGAGTGCGTCAATAGTATGGATGAGGCTTTGTTGGTAGCACTCTGCTAGGTAGGCAGGATTGTTGGTGTTTGGGATTATGTTGGCTAGTGCTGTACTCAGGATGGGGGAGAGGCTTTCTGCTGTGAGTTTTTTGACATTTCTAGTTTCAATGGTGACGGGTGGTTTGGGGATGGTCTGGTCAGTGGTGTATTCCAGTGTAAAACTGATGACGCAATGGTCTGACCAGTCTACAGGGTTGGATTGAATTGATGGTGATTTGCGAATTAAGGGTGAGGATCCAATCCAGAGTTCTACCTTTGGCGTGGGTAGGTTTATTTATCAGCTGCATGAAGTTCATCTCCTGCATGGCTGAGTGGAAGGCTGAAGCGTCAGGGTCAAGGGGATCGCTGAAGCCTAGATTGATGTCTCCGAGGACAACACATGTGGTGTTGGGCTTAATGATGGGCGTAAGCAGTAGAGGGATATCCAGATTAGGGTGAGTGTTTTTGTTTGGAGACCTGTAAGCTACTAGGAAATTAGTGGTAGTTTTGGGGTTTGAGGTAAATTTGACTAAATGAGTTCATAGCCCTGTATTTGTTCCAATGGGCAAGCTCTGAGTTGCAGAGTGGTTCTAGCTATGAGGGCGACACCACCTCCTTGGGCATCATTCCTATCTGTCCTAAGGATGCTGTATCCTGGGGGGATGGCAATGGCTAGGAGTGGTCCTGCAGCGTGGTGTAACCAGGTTTCGGTGACTACCTACATGTCAAGTTGTTGGTCCGCAATGAGATCGTGGAGTTCTGTGGCATGTGCTCCGAGGGAGCGTGCATTAATAAGAGCGCCTTTGACCATGAGGGTAGGGTCTTGAGGTGGTGTATTATCTGAGTTAGGTGAGTGACTAGTATTTTTAGTCTTTATTATGGGTTTGGGTTTTTCGGAGCAATCTTGGTGTTGGCGGTTATTAGTTGTGGTGTCTTGTTTGGTGAGAGTATCTCTGGTTGTGTTGGACTTGGAGGCTTGGTGAAAGGTTCTGGCTCTAAGTCTGTGATGTCTGGCGTAGCCCCTTATGGGTATTGTTTTGTTGTTGTTCTCAATGGTGGGGTGGTAATCCCTTGAATTGTCACTCAGGCTAGGCGTGGTTGGTGTTACTGAATTGGTACCATTGGTCAGAATGAAGTTTTTGTGTGCAGTTAAGGTGGGGAATGGGGGAAGGGAAGGAAGGAATGGGGTGGGACAAGGGACTGGGTGGTGGCGCTGGCATCCCAATCTGGTTAGGCCTTCATTGATCTTAAAGAAACGTCCTCCTTTGCATGGCACAGAGTGGGGCATTATGCAAAAGGGAAACATTATGGAGGTTAGGAATGTCAACATTATATTGGTGAAATAAGTAGGTAGATACATAAAGTGAATGACACAGAGATGAGGGTGGATCAACTAAGAAATAAGTCTGAGCTGTGCGGACCTATGGACTTATAAGTTTGCTTAAATGCAATGGGCAGGCTCACGTAAGTATAGAAGGCTAATACAAAGGTGTATGGTAGTACAATGGCGTAGGCTAGTACAATGGTGTAGGCTAGTACAAAGGTGTAGGCTAGTACAATTGTGTAGGCTAGTACAATGGTGAAGGCTAGTACAATGGTGCAATAACTTAGCGGTGGCTAAACAATGGTGATGTCAGACAACAAGGATTCAAACATATGTAAGGTTGGGCTGTGTGGCTAATGCATTAGTAGTAACAATCAGCATAGGCTAGTACCATAGCAATTTCAGCAGGTATGTCAGCATGTAATACAATTAGTAATTGTGCTAATCCATTAGTAGTGTCGGTCAGTGTAGGTTGATAACAAGGTAATAACCTAGAAATGACAGAGCGAAGCAACCTTGAGCAGTGGGTTAGGGTCACTTGCAGCAAGCGAAAACATTAGCTTTGATGTCACCAGTGGACTGAAGCATTGATAGTGACATGAAGCACCGTAAGCAAAATGAGTAGTTCTAGCCTCGATCATATGGTGCACATTAGGCGGGGAGATGACGATAGTATAAGTGATGGGGATCCTGCAGTGCTTATGAAGCACATTTCCTGAGTGCGTGGCAGTAGTTGTGGTAACGTTTTAAATAATACAGGTGCACGCACTGCGGTCGTACCGTATTCGAGCAGAAGGGATTCAAAGCATCAGGACACCAATGGATAATGCTTACTGGCTAGGCAAGGGTGGTGCCGTGAATGTTGTCAGGTTGATATGCTAGGGAAGGTACGTAGCAAAGCGAGATGTGCTGAAGGTCAGAAGTGTGCTGTATTTAAAGCAGTATTGCCACGTACAAGTACAACCATCAAAGCAGGCAATCAAATAATACGCAATGGGTATAGTATTAATGTATTAATGGCTGTTTTGCATCATGAGATGAATGTCTTGATACTTACGGTGAGGTAGGGGAGCCTTACCCTAGTGCTCAAAGGTCAGTAGAGAGACGTGGAGCATAACTGGCCCCTAGGCTCCGTACGGCACAGACAGGCACGGACAGGCTCCAGATTTTTGTGTCGGGCCTTAGGTGGGAGGGCCACCCGGCTTGCACCTTCCGGTGAAGCAGGACGGGAGAAGTAAGCCTCCTTCACCAATGGAAACGAACGGCAGCTCACGGCATCAGCTGCTATGGCTGATTAGCAACCAATAAACAATAATATGATGGTGGCCATTTTAGGAGAATTGAAAGCTCGCCTCCACGTGCAGCGCTCAAGATTTTCAGCCGTTCAGAGGCCTAAAGGAAATATAAGGGGCTCCTCACAAATAGCAAAGGGAGCAGGTTGTAGGGCTGCAGATGCCTCAAAAAAGAGCAGGAAGCACACAAACTTCATTCGATGTACCGGATGATTCCATCAGGGTTCGTCGGATGATGAGGCAGCTCTTTGGGAATGCGTCAGGAGATGAGGGATGGGCTCCTGCCCTCCCGATGCGGTTCCTGGAAGCCAAGGAATGCATTGCATTGCGTATATTATAAAGCTGGAAACAAGAGTACTGAGAAGTGTTGGCAAAGTGTGAGGGAAAAGAAAGAGAGGAACCACAGAGAACAACTAGATTGCGATGAGAAGTTGAAAAAGGAAGATTGGTTGGCGAAAGAGAATTGAAGTGGAGACATATGAATTGGCACAGTGTAGGCAGGGAAGAAAAGAATCTTAGCTTTTGAGCCATTGAGATGTATTAAATGAGTGGATTGCAAGGAGACAGGCAGAGATGGCAGTATGAAGAGAATGAGAAAAGGGTGAGAAGATTACAAGATCTGGGAACAATCATCTCTAAAACAGAGAGGAAAGCCCAAAAGAGGAGATAATAGAGCAGGAGGAGTTGTAGAGAGAAAAGAGAGGACTCAAAACCGAACCCTGACTGACACTGCCCAACAAAGGAAAAATAGGCACGTTTTTATAACCCCAGGAGATGGGAAAAGATCAATCAGACAGATGAGTGTAAGCAACAAACCTCTGATACACTGCAGCTCACACTGAAGGACCTGCAGCACAGTTCCTGAAGCAGGACGCAAATCTTCAATTTAACAAATCAACAGCAGCCCCCGCGGCTAAGGGCCCCAGGCCAAGGGCGACTCCTACAGTGCGGCTCCCTGTGTGTCTGCAGGTGTCCGCAGGGGACGCCAGGCGCCAGCTCCTCCGCTCTCCGGCCCACCCCTCCTCACCTTGCTCACCTCATCCACATGATTCCTCGCCCCCCTATTCCAATTCTTTGATAAACTAGGGTGTTTTTCCCCCTCGCAGGATTCTCAAACTTAGGTGGCCCTGACCTACTACGCATTACTGTTTTGCTCTGCACTGTGTTAAACTAGGGTGTTTTTCTCCCCTCGCAGGATTCTCAAACTTAGGTGGCCCTGACCTACTACGCATTACTGTTTGCTCTGCATTGTGGTAAACTAGTGCCCTCCACTCACTTCCTGTCTGCATACGCGTGACGTCCGCCTCCCCTCCTACTCCATGGTGCTCTCTATCTCGCCTATCTACTCTAACTGCTTCTCTATTGACTATCCTGCTCTCCTCACTAAATCCGGTAGGAAAAAGTTTAAAAAGGACATCCTGGTCTCCAACCCAGGCCTCCCTATCCGCTGACACCTACACGAGCGCCTGCTCCAAGGAAACTCTCACTGACATTCTCTTTTTCGTGCCTTCACCTGACCTATGGACCCTTCACATGGTCGCTGTGCTCTCTCCTTTCTCCACCTCTCCCATTAATGGTGGCACCCGATGGGATGTCCTCTTGGCCCCTTTCCACTCCTCTAAGGCCATCATTAATGTCTATGCTAACGGGACCGTCTTGGTCCAAGGCCCTCAGGCCAACCTTCACCTCTTTGATAGACGTTTCCCATGCCTCATCAACTTCCTCTCTGCTCCCGCTGTCCCCCCTCCTCTGTCCTCGGCTACCTTGCCTCTCCCCTCCCTCCCTGCCCCTTCTCTTGCTCCCTCTTCAACTCCTTCTCTAACATCTCCGCAGGGCGTACCTCTGATCTGTACCCCTCCCCGGAAGTTTTTCAAGGGTGGCAACCTTCTCCACATTGCCACTCTAAATTCTCGCTCTGCCATCAAGCACTCCTCTGATATCTGTCGCCTTCTTGAGGAACTGGACCTCGACGTCCTCGGTCTCACTGAGACCTGGTTCACTGCCAGCTCTGCCACCAGCTTCGACACACTCCTACCTGACGGCTACAAGATCCTCTCCGTGCCCAGGCCCAACCGTTCAGGGGGTGGTGTTGCCCTTATCTTCCCTGAGTGGATTCCTGCCACTGCCACTCCTACGCAGACCTACTCCTCTTTTGAATGTCTTGTCTGCCGACTCTCTCTCTCTCTCCTAGCCATTCCCTTACCGTGGCTACTATCTATCGGCCACCTGGTCCAATTTCCTCCTTCCTCTCTGAGTGGGCTGACCTCTCCTCCTCACTCCTGTCCTCAACCACCCAACTCCTCTTTCTCGGTGACTTCAACATCCACCTCAATGCCTCCTGTCCCCCCACTGGTCTCTTTCGTGAACTCTGCAACTCTCTCTCACTCTCTATTCTCCCGTCTGGGCCTACTCACTCTGCAGGGCACACTCTTGATGCTCTGATCTCTTCTGACCTTCCCCTCTCCCTCCCTCTCTCCACTCCTCTCTCCTGGAGCGATCACTTTCTCCTATCCTCCCACCTCTCCCTCCCTACCCCACAGGCAAAGCCACCCTCTTCACTGCCACCCACCTTCTCGGTCATCCGACCCATGAAGCGCGTGTCAGTTGAGGCTTTCGCTGCTACCTTCTCGCCCCCTCCTCCCCCCTCGGCTGACTCCCACCCTGACACAGCCCTCTCCATGCTCTATTCCTCTATATCTGATACTCTCGATATCCTTGCCCCCGTCATGAGAATCCGCCTGAAGCCCAAAGCCAAATGTAACTCCTGGTATGACTCGGATCTCGTCACCCTAAAACGCAAGTGCAGGGTGGCAGAGAGGAAATGGCGTGCTTCATGTTCATCCTCTGACAAACTGGCATGCCGCCTGCTCCAAAGGCAATACCGGCTCTCCGTTCTCACCAAGAAGAGAGCCCTTATCCAAGCCCGCATCTCTGAGGCATCTAACAACTCGGCCGAACTCTTTAAAATCTGCAAGGAGCTGGCCAACCCTACCGCAGTCTCTACCTCTCCTGTCCCCTCCCAGGCCCTCTGCACTGCACTGGCCTCGCACTTCATCTCAAAAACTCAGGACATCCTGTCCTCGCTCGCCTCCTCTCTCCTCCCTCCCTCTCTTCCCGGCTCTTCCTCTTGCTCTCTTGCAGCCGCCCCTCTGCCCTCCTTCTCTGCTTTTCCACCTTTTTCTGCTGATGAGGTTTCCAGACAAGTCCGATCTATGAAAGCCTCGTCTAAACAGGTTCACCCCTGTTCCTCCAAAACCATCAAGGACCACATCGACTCCCTGGCTCCTGCCCTGGCTGACTTTTGGAACCACTCATTCGCCTCTGGAGTCTTCCCATCCCCCCTCAAGCACTCCCTTGTGCACCCCCTCCTCAAGAAACCCTCTTCCGATCCCTCCTGCCCGGCCAACTATCGCCCAATCTCCATTACTCCCTTCCTGGGCAAGCTTCTGGAGAAACTGGCCATCTCCCAGCTTAACCTCCATGCTGAATCTGTTGGTAATCTTCATGACCATCAATCCGGCTTCAGAGCGGCCAGAAGCACGGAAACTGCTCTCCTGAACATCCGTGAGGACCTGCTCCTGAACCTCGACTCAAACACTCCCTGTGTTCTCATTTTGCTCGATCTCTCCTCTGCCTTTGACACTGTCAACCATGCCATCCTGCTCAACCGTCTCCGTGATAACCTGGGTATCACTGGTCAGGCGCTGGCATGGCTGACCTCTTTCCTTTCCGGTCGACCCTCCCAGGTCCAAATGGGCTCCTTCCTCTCTGACATCTTTTTCTCCACCTGTGGTGTCCCCCAGGGATCCAACCTCTCTCCCTGGCTTTTCAACCAGTATCTGGCACTCCTTGCCCACCGCATTCGCGCTCTCTGCCCCCACTTCCAGTGCTATGCGGACGATACCCAGCTCATTTTCAGGCTACCCTCGGCCTCCTCCTCTCCTTCCCTCATCTCCGACTGTCTGTCTGCTATCCAGGAATGGTGTGCCGCCAATGACCTCTGCCTTAACGCCAGTAAGACTGAGATTCTACTCATCGGCACACCCACTCCCTCCTTCCCTGTAGCTCTCTGGCCAGCCTCCCTTGGCCCCCTTCCTGCCCCTACCTGCAAGGCTAAAAACCTCGGGGTCATCTTCGACTCCACACTCTCCTTCTCTCCTCATATATCTGACGTCTCTAAGAAGTCGCACTACCAGCTGCACCTCCTCAGAGGTATTCTTCCCTTCCTCTCCTTCCCCCAGAAGCTCACTGTCTCCCGAGCCCTGGTTCTCGCAAGGCTGGACTACTGCAACAGCCTCTATCTTAATCTGCCTGCCTCCACTCTCCGCCCTCTGCAACTTATCCAGAACAGAACTGCGAGACTTGTCCTTGGCCTCAAGCCCAGGGACCGTATCTCTCCAGGACTGAAATCTCTTCACTGGCTCCCAGTGGCTGCGAGGATTAAGTTCAAAACCCTCTGCATTGTCCACAAGGCCTTCTGGGGCATGGGGCCTAAATACCTTCAACTCTCTCTTCCTAAATATCTTCCTTCACGAGCCCTTCGCTCATCCGTCTCCAACTCCCTCATGGTCAGCCGCTTCTCTAAGCAACGAGCTGGGGGTAGATCTCTCTCCGCAGCAGGGGCCTCCCTCTGGAACAGCCTTCCTGCCTCCCTGAAACTTGAGGAGAACCATCTCCGGTTCCGGAAGCACCTCAAAACCTTCCTCTTCGCTTCTGCCTTCTCTCTCCCTCTCCCCTGCTAAACCTGCTTAACTCCCCACTGAATTCTGCACTAAACTTGCATCTCGGCCACTCTCAGCGACCTCGGTCCAGGGCCCAGCCACTCTCCACTTGCACTGCCTCCCTGGCTCCCCCTGCACTGTGGGACTGTCACTGTATCCCTACAGCCCCCTTCCCTGCACTTCCCAGCACTTGCTCTGCACGTACCTCGCACTTGCCACCAGCTGGCCCTTTTTATATATTATTTATTATTTATTATTTTATTACACTACTTACCTTGTACTGCACTTTCCCCCCCACCTCCTCCCCCTGCACTTTCTCCTTTTCCCCCTACCTCTGCACTTGCGCGATCTGAATGACACTTGGCCTAGTAGGATCGTTTGTCTGTCTTCCCCTTGTTTTCCCTCCCTCCCTGCCTCGTCGCGCCTTGAAACACCTGTGTATAGGCGCGTTACAAATACCATATCATATCATATGTGGCAGTTGGTGAGCAGGTGCAAGTGGATCTAGATCACGTGGCCTAATCCATGTCCACCTGTCAATCACTTTAAACAGTTGGTGACTTCCTGTTTTGCGGCCCTTCTTCCCTAGTTAAGCAGCCTTCCAGCCTCTTTTCCTTTGCAGTTGGTGAGCAGGAACAAGTGGATCTAGGTCACGTACCCTAAGCCCAACCACCTTCTTAGCCCTGCCTCTTCCTTTCTGTTCTTAACTCTTAGTTCAAGGGTGTCTCTCACCCAGGCATCTGAAGTGAAGGGCAGGTGAAGAAAAGAGCAATTTCTGTTTGGACCTGTTCGGGCCGGGAGGACCCAAGGGCCCGAACCTCTGCTCAGACAACAGGTAAGCACTCGCCGACATGTGTTTTCTCCCTCTGTCCCCACAAGCCATCCCCATGCAAAATTACGTATTAGCAGAGCGATTAAAGGCTTTGCACCATGTTGATGGAGGAGACATTAACCACACTCTCTGTCCTTGCCTATCATTAGTTGGGGTGGGATCAGCAGTTCCTGACCCCACCCCAAGTAATGATAGGCAAGGGCAGAGGGTGGGGTCAATGTAATCCTGTAGGTACGCCTTCCGTGCCGTCGACTCCACTAGGCAGCACGGTTCTCGACGTGCTGGAGCTCTCAGGCATGAGTCAGCTGTCTGTGAACATCCCGGCCCTGGACCCACCATGCTAGCCTTACAGCCTCTGGCTGCCCTCCAGGTAAGCCCAGTCCTCTGAACGTAATTGTGTCACCCATAATGTGTATCGATGCGGCTGATATACATTATGTATTACACATACCCGACCCGTCTGTGTTAAGGAACTCGGGTCAGGACCCAAGTTCATTAATGTAGCATTGTGTGGCGAGTATTCCTAATTGCCATGCTTTTTTGTTTAGGTTTCCTTCTGGGTTCCTCCGTCCTGGGGGAGCCCAGGAAACATAAAACTAAAATCATGGCAATTATGAATACTCCTTCGTAATTCTATGTTAATGAACTCGGGTCAAAACATAAAATGAAAATCATGGCAATTATTAATACTCTGACGCAATTCTATATTAATTAACTCGTGACCCGAGTTCATTAATATACAATTGCGGCATAGTATTCATAATTGCCGGCCCGAGGGAGCCCAGGAAACATAAAATGAAAAACATGGCAATTATTAAAACTCCAGTGCAAACTGCGGCGGATTATTCACAATTGCCATGATTTTCATTTTAAGTTTCCTGGGCCCAGGGAACAAAAACGAAACTAATGAAAATGCTGATGGCAGGCACGGGATCACACTCACAGCAGTTGTAGCCTATCCTGTGGTGTGTACTCATCCATGTTGTTGCATATCTCGCAGGCGGAAAGAGGTTAATCTCCTGGTTATTTTGTTGTCTGAGTGCTAGTGGGGCAAGTTGTGACAGGGCCTGTCTGGTAATGAGTAAAGGGCAATTGTATGTTTCATTATGGCAGCATCAGGGGCTGCAGAGCAACATGGTTCCGACACCAGGCATCAATCAGATCAGGTTGGTTTTTGGTCCTGGAGACACCAGCGCCTTGCATATCACAGTCTCAAAAAAAGTGTCACCTGGTAAGGCACAAAACATGTTTAGACTGTAGTAATTTGAGAGCAACTAACGGAGTCTCATTTAATATGTTCACTTTGAGCGGAAATGCTTTTGCACTAAAAATGCACGGGACCACTAAGTATTACTGAATTTCACCTGGCTGGCTCCTCCAATACCTACTATGTGTGGTCTGTTGCGCAGACTATCCAAACTGCAACTATTCTTACATGTTGCATGTTGGGGCGGAAGTAATGGGTGGTACGAGTAGAGCAGCGTTGTTTTGGGGCGGTTAATTTGGCTGAAACCTATGCAATACAATTGAGCAAGGTCATGGGAACCCACAAAGGGAGGAAACATTAAAACCTGACGGTCAATAAACAAACAAGTGGTGGCAATGACTACTGCATGTGATTCAATGTTAATGCATCAGAGCATATGTTGCATATACATAGGGAAGGAGCCTAGGACATTCAATAAAATATATACTACGTACATAAAACAGTATACAAATACATGTGCCAAAATGACTTCTTTTGGACAACTTTATCAGCAATTACAATCTCTATGGTCCCTTGTGGGGGATAACATGAGGTAATATAATGCAATTGGAGTACACTAGGTACGAGTCGATAGACTGGACTGTTGGTGAGTGAAAATGCTGTGACACAGAAAAAGGACTACACAACTGTGTTTCGGCCTCAGAGCTGTTTTTGTGTGGGTGTAACGTGATCGGCCTTCATCAGGATGGAGAAGATTGGTGTATGAAAGATCCTATGTAATCTGTCAAAATAATGGACAGAAAGTGAAGTCAGGAGTGTGTGGGGTTCAGAGTAGTTAAAAAACAATTTCTGATGCATCAAATACTGGCCTCTCTCTCTCTCTCTCTCAAGAGAGAGAGACTACGTAGATTACAGATTTTACCGTAATGTGTTGCACGAAGGCTAACAGTCTGAATGTCCAAGTCATCATGTGAAAACAAAATCAAAATATTGAGGCTGAGTACCCCAAAAGGAAATACACCGAACACGGGTTACAAAGGAACATACAAAGTATGTTATTTTATACTGAATCCAGTTACAAAAACAGAGCAAAATCAGATAGCTATCGGCCCTCAGTACACCACAACGAACTCCAGCGTGGTTCAGTGTGTTCAGTGAGAGATGTTGTATATTAGAATGCATTCGCTTTTTATACACGTGGTGGACACGATGTCCAGCCCCACTTCGGGTTAATATTCCATTTAATACATCACCGATCTAGGGTTCGTGCCAAGTCTCGAACAACCGCATATAACTGGTTTGCCTTTAATACATGTATCAACAAGCCTATGCAATAACTGTGTATTCTAAGATTTTCCATGCAGGCCTTCTAAAAAATTAATACAATGTAGTTAAACAGATGTTCTACGTTCAATATTTGAATGCATTGTTTCAACATATGCTTGTGGATTAGTTTCATTGCACGAGTAATCCTTTTATACACATGTCAACGAAGGACAAGGTCTCAGTTCACGACCTCAACAAGTGGCCTGCAGGCAAGTTACATATTAGCTATGTACAGAGGTCAAGATGGCCATGTTGTATTCTGGAATGACATCGTCCACCATTTTAATTCACAGGGTGACTTTTACAAAGTGAATCCTAAAATGGCGGATTGACCTAAAATGGCGGCTTACATTGATTTAAGGTCAGGACCTTGCAACACGGATTCTTTCGCAAGCGACTTTCGAGCAGCTTGGCGTAGGCCAATATTCCTATATTTATTGCAATAGGAGGCACAATAGGATTTCTCTTTTGACAAACCCTCCTTTTGGCCTATGCCAAGTGCTAAGAACTACTTTGGGTCTCCTTGCAAATAATTCCATGCATCATCGTCCATGCACCCTGAATCACTATCGGAAATATCTATTGCCATTAGGTCATTTGCTAAAATATCTTTCAACACATATTCTTTGGAAGTTTTATCCGGGGCATACACTTTATGTCCTATCGAACCTATCGCTTGTGCGCAACATCCCCCTAGCATCGAACACATACCAGGCAGACACTGAATACAGCAACAAAGAAACAACAGGATTCCCAAAATAATTAGCAAGACCGAAAGTACCTTCCAACCCCAAGATCGCAAGAAGTCCCAGAACCAAGCGCTTAGATCCCAGTTTCCCTCGGGAACATGCACTTTGGAACTAAGGACGTGCAGATTCTGCATTGCCTTGAAGATAGTTGGGGAGGAATCTGGTACGAAAACATAGCAAGCGGACCCCACTAATTTACACACCCACCACGCTCAGCCAGAATGACATCTAATGCCATTCGGTTTTGAAGTGCTACTAATCTTATCGCCTTTTGTTCTAACGTCATATTATAGAGTATGTCCTTGGTCCGGTTGATGGTTCTCTCCAGTACTCTCGCTAGTTTTCTGATATCTTCTGAATTCGCTATCTGCCCCCAAAATGGCACAACTGATTTAGCTATATCTCCCAAGATTTGTGCTGGGGTGTCACCATTCTCATCCCGCCGTGGACGAGCCTTCAAAACTTCTCTTGTACTAGCTATAAACACCCCAGGCAACAGGATCCCTAATTAACAGGTTCCCTGCCAATCCCTGGGCAACCATGGGAATGCTACATTACTGCAGACAAAGTAGACAGGTTCGCCTACATACAAAGGTCTGTTTTCCCCAGTCAAATTTGCAACGTTGGCACAACTTAGAAAATTTCCCATTGACTGAGTTCCATTCCTCTGGATGCAAAAAGAAACTGAATCAGGGCTATGGTTAACAGTGTAAGAAGGAGGCATGCATCCTTATTGCCTATTGGAGCCATTTTAAAGGAAATCAAAGATTGGAAAGGACGAGACAGTTTATCAGAAGGTCTAATAGAAGCAACATTCGGTTTACTCCTGTTTGCGAAAAGCGAGCATCCCAGGGGAGTCAAAACACGTTTCTCAAAAATATTCAAATTGGTGCCATCAAAGTTCCCTGAGATGCTATCATTCCACCGGCCAAAGAACAGTGCTCTAAGAGAAGCATAGCAAGCAGTTGTCAACATTTATTAAAAATGGCATGCGTAGCATTCATGATAAGCAGTAGAATATTATTGTGGTACCTTTGGCTGTGCTGAGAATCCCTAGGGGATAGAGTATGCAAATGTACAAAGGGAGTAGGAACAATAGGTGCACTTTCAATAGGCAACAGAAGTTCTAAAGAATGAGTTTCCTCGAGGTACCACAATCCTAAGGCAGCGACTATTAAAAACCCAAATATCATTATAAAAATACAGCAATACATTTTCAGGGCCCAGGCATTTTGTCCATTGTCCCGGTTGGTCACCCCGTTATTTACATGTCCCATACGAGCGGTAGCAGGCATTGTAGTCTTCAAATGGATACCCCAAAGTTCGTTGCTGGCGACCTCCCTGTCGAGCGACTTCTTAGTCTTTCCACAACCCTAGCCAACAGAATCCCCTTTCTCAAATTTGGGCAAAAAACAAGCCCTCAATGATCCTTTTCTTCTTCAGATGCACAGCCGAACTGTGCCGTAAGTCTATCAGATGCACAGCAAAACCATGCCGTAAGTCTATCAGATGCACAGCAAAACCTTGCCGTAAGTCTATTTTCTTGGACAAAGATTGTACCTTACTTTTCCCGGTACTGATTGATCCGGAAACAATATGTCGTCACTTCCTGCTGGAAGCAACGTGTCGGAAGCAAGTGAAGATGCTGAATTCGAAATAGCAGTTTCCGGATGCAAAACTTTTGGAGAGTGTGGAGACAAAATGGCAGCTTCCCCAAGCCTCACGGGCTCAGAGAGATTCTCCAACACACTCTCAGTTCTACTTACTGCTTTGGGATCGTTGGTTGCAGTATCAGCGAGGGGTTCTGTTTCTTCTGTAACGTGTGGCACAGGGTGAGGAAGTTTCTTGCCGTGGGACGCGTGGATCCAGTTCTTTCTCCCAGCGACCCGCACCGCTGTCTGGGTGACCAACAGGACTTGGAAGGGCCACGCCAGCGAGGCACAAGGCAAGAGGAGCACTTGAACGATTTGACGAGCACCCAGCTTCCAGGCCGTATGCTGTGGCCCGGGCCCTCGTATCGCACAGGTAAAGCTTCTCGTACCTGGTGATAAATCAAATACAGGTTTTTAGTCAACTGGCTACAATAATCTGAAAGTAATACATTTTCAACATTACTTAATGAGTTACATTTAGGAAGGTTCCAAATATTGGCAGGTCTCCCCATTACCACCTCAAATGGAGAGAGCTCAGTCTTAGTTTGAGGGGTTGTACGCATGGATAACAACATGATCGGTAAGGCATCCGGCCATTTTAGTTTGGTGCCAGCACACGTCTTAGCGAGCTTGTTCTTAATGATATCGTTGTGTCTTTCTACTAGTCCGGCGCCCTGAGCATGTCTGGCCGAATGGAACTGTTTGTCAATTCGAAATGCTGTACATATCTGCAGAATTACAGCAGCGTCAAAATGTGGACCATTGTCCGACCAGATAACTCTTGGTAGCCCGAACCGCGGGATGTATTCCTTTAACATGATTTTTGCAGTAGTCATAGCTGTAGCATTTTTAACAGGGAAAGCCTCAACCCATTTACTAAAAGCACAGATAACCACCAGTACATATTTTTTATTATCACATCGTTCCATTTCAATAAAGTCAAAGTGGATCACTTCAAAGGGGACAGAGGGTGGCCCAAAACTACCCCTTGGAGTTACTGTCCCCTTTCCCACATTGTGTTGTAGGCAAATCATGCATTCCAGGACGTAGAGCTGGGCATTTTTCAAAATTTTGTCAAACATTTTTGTCATCTTCTGGGCACATACATGCGTAGGACCATGGACCATGATGACCATCATCATAACATATGCGTAAGGGAGTAGCCATTTCCCTTTTACTATGTCCACCCAAAACCCGCCATCGTCAAGTTTCCCCAAGCCTTCAGCACACCTTTTGGATTCTTCTAAAGTGGCATCAGCTTGGATATCCCATACAGACCCAACACCCTCATCCATTGCATAAGCATTTACAGACTCCCTTGAAACATACATCTCCGTTAGGAGATCGGTAGCAGTTTGCCTAGCTATCTGATCAGCGAAAGCATTCCCTTTCCCTATATCATCTGTAATCTTTCGATGTGCTGCACATTTCATAACTGCTACCTGAGTAGGGAGCGCTGAGAGTAGTTGTACTATTAGGGAGCCATGTTGAATTTTGGTGCCATGCAAAGTTAGGAACCCTCTCTCTGAACAAAGTCTCCCAAAGTTGTGAACCACCACAAAGGTATACTGACTATCAGTATATATATTTACTGCAAGCCCTTCGGAAAGTTCACAAGCTCGGGTCAATGCTATAATCTCTGCGGCCTGCACAGAATTATGCGTGATTCTCTTAGTTTCAACAACCGTGCTCAATGTAGTGATCGCATAAGCAGCTGTGGATGTACCATCCGGAAGTTTGAAGCAGGAGCCATCACAAAACAGCTCTCCTTGCTGATTATCCAAGGGAGTATCTTTCAAATCAATTCTACCCTTTGTCTCTTGTTTGGTCATATACAAACAATCATGTGGCACTTCATCGCCGCAAGTAGTATCTTGCGGGAAAGGTAGGAGTTCAGCCGGATTAAGAACACAACACCTTTGAATGTGAGGAGCAAACAAGATCAATTCATATCTTGTCAACCGTGCAGAAGTGAGGTGTTGCGTTTGAGTTCGGTTCAGTAGAACATCTACAGAGTGAGGCACCATCAGGGTTAGATCATGGCCTAGGACCATTCCCTCACTCTGTTTTACAGACGCAGCAGCAGCAGCGACAGCTCGCAAACATCTTGGCAAAGCGCATGCTACAGGATCAAGGGCAGAAGAAAAGTAACCGCACGGCCTATTCTTCCCTCCATGTTCCTGCATTAATACAGCCAAAGCACATCCATCACATTCATGCACAAACAACACAAAGGCCTTTTCATAGTTTGGTGTGCCCAAAACTGGTGCAGAGCATAATGCAGTCTTAAGCAAGTCAAACGATTGCTGGTGTTTCCGCGTTCCATGGCAATGGCGAAGAAATGCCCTTCTTTGTCAAAGCCAACATCGGTTTCATCACTAGTGAAACATTTGGGATCCACAACCTACAGTAAGAAGCCATACCTATCAAGGCTCTAACTTCCTTCTGTGTATTTGGGACAGACATGCCAGAAATGTGTTTTATTCTTTCAGGTGTCAATCTTCTTCACTCCTTTGACAGGAGATAGCCTAAATAGGCGACCTCCTGACAACAATATTGACATTTTTTAAGCAAAGCTTTGTGACCATGCTTAGCTAGATGGATAAGCAATAACACAGTGCCCTCCTTACAGGCACTCACAGGGTCAGCGGCTACAAGCAAATCATCAACGTACTGAAGCAAAGTACAGGTAGAGGGCAATGCAAGGGTATCAAGTTGTTCTTTCAAAGCCCTACTATAAATGCTAGGACTCTCTGTGTACCCTTGAGGTGCACAAGTAAATGTGAACGAGCGTCCCCCTAAGGTGAACGCGAACAAATATCTACAATCCTTGTGTATAGGAATACTAAAGAAAGCATTCTTCAGGTCCACAACACTAAAGTAAGTAGCTGTAGCTGGAATCATGGTTAGGATTGTCGTTACATCAGGCACAATTGGAAATTGTGGTGCCACGACTTTATTAATGGCACGTAAATCAATTATGAAATGGAATGGAATTGCATTATCGCCTTTCTTGTACATGGGTAAAATCGGACTGTTACACAAACTTCCTAAAATTTCTTCAATCACCCCGCGATGCACAAAATCGGAAACAATGCATTTCAAAGCTCGCTCACCCTCAACTGAAATCCTATACTGGGGAATGCGTGGCAGCTCAATTCCATGTTTCAAAACTATCTTGACAGGTTCAATCTGTAAAACACCGACATCATTGTCGTCGACAGCCCACAAGCTCTCTGGAACATTAATGAATTCTGGAGGCAAAGGTCTAGTCAAGAATTGCAAGACAGAAAATTGCTGTGGTGAAATCCTCAAGAGTACTCCATCAGAAGAACAATAAATCACTGCATTTAATTCTTTTAACAGATTCAACCCCAGCAAGTTCTCTCTGCAATCCGAAGTCAACAGAAATGGATAATGGTCCGTAAAGGGACCCAAAGAAATAGGTACCTGCAAAGAAACCAGACAAACAACTGGTGTACCAGAAAACCCTACAGTAACATTGGTTTGCCCTGACAGTGCAATGTTTGGAACTCGTGAATGATCAATGGAACACTTCTGTGCTCCAGTGTCTATCAAAAACTGATGTGTCCTATTTCCCACCACCATTTCAATGTAGGGACCTTTCTGATTGACGGGAATAGGTGTAGGTTCCAAACCCTGCTTCGGGCAATCCTAACGAAACAGAATATCATCAAAAGGAAGCTCTTCAGATAAATATGCAGCGGAAGGATGATCAAATATGTTCCTGGTGTCCACACTCGGAGTCTGATTGTCCTGCGAGAAAGGTTGCTGAGGGTCCTGTGTAAACTGACCTCTACTAGGGCCCCCTACACCCGGGCGACCTCAGGATCGCCTATCCATATTTCCAAATGTATTATTTGACCTTTGTTGAAGGACGGGGCATTGTGCGCACCAATGACCCTCTCGACGACAATAAGCGCACTGGTTAATGTTCACAGGACCCAAGGGCACATTCCCCTATGGGACATACTGACCTCTAACCTGAGAACTACCGCCTCTGGGGCCTCTAACAATTTGCTGCAATAGCACTTTAGTTTTCAAATCGCCTTTTTGTTTTTCAACCCTATCGTTTTCATTATTGACATGGTTCTCATAGTACTGAGCCATGTGCAGTACTTCTGATTGTGATTTCGCCTGACAAGCGCTCTCAGAAGACATAATTTGTGAGTGGATGTCAGGCAGCAATCCACATACAAATTTGTCCACAAATAATCTTTTCCCAGACTCTGTGCCTAAGTCTTGTTCACTGAAATCCGAGAATACTTGTTCAAACCGATTAAAGAACTCAGAAGCACCCTCAGACTTTCCTTGGACACAGGCCGTAAGTTTGTCCCATATAATTCTTTTTTCTGGAATTATAGTTTTTAACTTTGCAATAATTATATCAGGCAAAGTTAGTATCACCTGAGGCGGTCTTTCACCAGATGGCCTTTCTCCATCGAGTCTAGTTATATTCACCCATGTATCTCCCAACCCTGGTATGTCGTCAATAGTTCTAACTTGTTTCCATAAATCTACGGGCAGGAGTACAGGGAATAACAAATCAATATTGCCTAAGGTGAATACTGAGGATTGCAAAACGGACTCTATTTCTTTATAGAATCCTGTCGGATTTTTCCTAATATCGGGAATGGATTGTCTAATAGTGTTCACTTCCTGTTGTGAAAACGGGACGTGAACAAACTGCGATATATAATGTGCGGGAATGTCCACAGCAGGTGTACCTGCTGCAACATTAGCAGGAATCTCAACCTTTGGGACAAATGTCGGAGGTACCTCTCTCATAGGCAACAGAGAAGTAGGTGACTCCGAACGCTTACTAAGCAACAGATCTAAATCGAGCACCTAAAGCAGTCGAAGAAGTGTCAAGTGAAAAAGCTCTCTTGTAAATACTCAATAACTCTGTGGGACAACTAATCTTTCTTTTTACACAATCATCCTGTAGGTACTCAATCATTACCTGTATCACTTTCCTCTGCATTTCTGGCGTATACTGACTATACATGTCATATACTTCAACAGGAGTTATCGACATATCCCAAATCCATCTAAGTGCATCTTTCGTACAAATTAGTGCTTCCTCAGATATCGATTTACGACAAGGAAGGAACCGTTTCTGTACATACATATTTTCCTCCTCGTCATCCTCATTCTGTAACTTTTCTAACTCCTTTCTATACCCAAATAACCTCTCGACATGCTCATTTACCTTCTCCACAGTGTCTCTAGAAAACGCTAGAGTATTTAGATCCCTTAACCCTTGCGGGAGATCCGCATTATTTAATCTACCCCACATTATACATAACTGAATCCCTAAACCTTCAATAAAAACATTTTTCTCAGGAAATGTATCCATATTATAAAGTGTGGCAAAAACACTAACTTGATCATCCTTCTCCATACAATGCTTAGCCCATGCAATTAACTCACGTTTCTTCTCCGGTGGTACAGTATTGCGAGTGACAACCTTTGACCCTGTACCTCGATCGATTACAAGCGGCTCAGGACCACTTGGAAGAGAGGGAGCAGGCAAATTCGATGGAGGTACTGTAACTGGTGCGATAAAAAGAGGTGGGGGAGCTGGAGGAAGGGGAACATTAGGAGGAACAGGAACAACAGGAACAACAGCAGGTAGAACAGGAATAACAGGAGGAAGAGGCAAGGCAGCAGGAAGAGGAACATACGGAGGTGGCACAGAGGCACCAGGCCTTCGTTCATTTAATAATTTATCTATAAATTCATCGGAAGCATGGAGGTCTATGGGCGGATATATTTTTTGAATTCCAAGTGAGAAAGCCCTGTCCATATTTCTAGTCGATTCAGAATGTTTATCTTGGTCATACAATAATGCTTTTACGGCGTTCGTCTTATGACGGCGCGCATGCTTCTCTCTACTTTTAAGTTGTTGCAACGCTTCTTTTTTCCAATTCTGCAAAACATCAAATGCTGCAGGTCTAGCCTTTTTCTTTAATAGAATTGACTCTAAATACTCAATACGAGGGATTTCAAAACTACCATTGATTGGCCACTGAAGTTCAGAGGCATGTCTGGTTTGTCTGTGCCAAATGTCATTAAATACTATACTTCCAATGCCATGCTTACAGTACATAGTACATGCCGGCGACCTCTCCTGTGGTGCGGGACGGCTGAATTCCAAAGATTGTCTATCACTGCGGAACAATGCCCTGAAGCAGGTAGACAATTTCCCAGGCATATCAAATTATTGGTGTTACCTGGTCAATAATTGTGTCTGCAGATACAATGCGCCGAATTCAAATTTTCAGGGTTGAATTAAGAGTCAGGTCACGACTCACCTGAACAAACCTAAGGAGGTCAGATCGGATTTCAAAGAATCGTACCTAACTAATCTTACCTCGTGTATGGTGATTTTGACAAATCTGCCCGCCTCGGTAAGTGGACCCTCGTCAAGATGCCGTCTCGGACCACACGCTTATCGTCCAAGGATCGGATCGTGCAGCGCTGTTGAGGTTTCGTGTCTCGTTCAGTGGGGTCCCTTATGTCACACCGTTCGATCCCGGTTGACCCTGCCAGAAGTCAAATATATACTAACAGGATGTATACAGATTCATACAGATCTATATATTTATGAACCCACATAATTGGCAGCTGCAAATGTTGTTCCTTCTGCCACACAACAGTAAATTGAATGCAAAGAAATCAAAGATCATGTGTTGGACCGGTGGAGATCAAAGACTTGAGAGAGTTTTGACAACCCGTTGGTTTGATCTAACAAACATCTGTTCTATGTCGGAAACTAAGGGCTGAAGACTAAGGCGAAATTGTGCTCTAGCACCTTGAAGCGTCTCTTGTGTAGATGGAATTACCAATGAAAATCTCAGACCGAATAACCGGACAGACTCAGAAAATATGGAAAAATACTACTTTATTCTCAATTCAATAAAGCAGGCGAACTGATGAACACCAGACTGATGCTCACCCACTCACAAATAAACTTGATTGTACAAAGTGTATATACCCCAATATGCATCATCTATGATGTCGTCCTATGTGGCAAACTACAAAACCTTTAATGGGAAGAATTGGTTAAGGGAACATATGTACCTATGGCATGCAAGGGGATAGTAATTCATTGGCTGCTCCTTATCTGTAGGGCATGCCTTAAACTACCTCTAAATGCATATGATACAGATTAGAGCACATAAATTGTTCTATGCAACATTGTTTCCCTATAGACCCTCTGATTGGTTGGCATTCTCACCCAACCCTGGGCGTTCGGCTTGTTAGCAGCACATAAGCAAAACAAAACCCAGGTGCTTCAGTCACATCAGAATACTCCCCACTTTCCGAATTAGTTCATCATCTCTCATCAGTCCAACCATAAACCAAAGTTTCCTGTCTGTAGTTGACCTTATAGTCTTCTCTCTGTTCTGGGACATTCAAGGGAGTGTGAGCACATCACAATCCTCATCTGAAGCATAATGAATAGCCCTTATTTTTTAACTTCTGAATCACATGTAAGGAGAGCACAATTTTTGCATTTCCACCTCCTCCTATTTACTGCCATTTGACTTACTTATGCTGGGTGTTCTTGCTCCATCTTGTAGGTGCCTCATCCATTGTTAATTGTCCAATAATTGGCTCTTACAATTGTTTTCTTTAATCTAAGAGAAATATGTTTTATGTGCATGGCTTATCCATCTGCCCCCCTTTGTGCCTTGCAATTATTCCTTAAAATAGCACCCTTGATCCCAGGCCAACATAGACTCCTCTTTACGTTGCACACAAAACTGTTTCTTCAATGTCTCCTGACTCTACACCCCTGGTCTGTGTCTGAGGTAGCTGGATCCAGGTCCATTTTCCTATCATGGCCATCCTTGCCACGTTATATTTTCCTCCATAGCAAGCTCCTCTATGTCTCAACTACCTTGTGTTACTGTGTATTTACTCTTATTGGTCAGAAAGTTACTTCGCCTTCTTTGTATATGATCATTTCATACATGTTTCTCTTGTCACTTTCAGTTACATTGTTACTTCTTAGGTATTTTCATATCGTTTCAGTATATCCTCGTATATCTTCTTCATGACATCACTCTGCCCTCATCAGATTTCACTCAGCGCTACATGATGTCGATTTATGCGTGCTGACATCTTTCCACTCTTTCAGTACAAGGGTACATTCGGTACTGTTGTGTTGGGGTGGTTGATAAGGGTTCCACGGGTAAAGAGAAGTTTTAATTGTGCATACCATATTGGTGGCTGGGGTGATAGCGATGTTGATATAATGTGTCAATTTAGTATGAATCTAATGTAGCTAATGAGAATGAGATATGCATTATTTTTAGTGTTGTTTGTGTTTTAGTTGATACATTTTCAAAATGCATGTGCACAGCAAGATAAGTGTAAAAACTGCTAAAACAATATAAACGCAATACAGGTGTGTCATACCACATAGCGCTTAACAATCAGGAAACGGTGACCTCTACATGTGCATGCGAGGTAAGAGATTTGCAAAGGGAAAATCAGTGTGAGGGCACACAGTAGTCCTGAACATACATATATAAGTACACTTGCATGGGTCTCTCTTGGGAAATAGGGTTTGGGCAGTATGGATATAAAGATCTGTTTTGCCGCAGAGGTCTCTGACAATTTCGGAATTGCACTGGCTAAAAACCTTGGTTGGGCAATTGAACTCAGTTCCGATGAATATGAGATGGTCAGTTTCTGGGCAGTCATTTTATGGTCTAGGTGCTTTGTGAAGGGGAGATGCAATCTCTGTAAGTATATAGTCTGTTATTGAATCACAGGAGGATTCCAGCCACCTGTTAGGGCTAGACAAATAAACCTGATGCAGGCTGCTTACAGGGAAAGGGGAACCGATAGATCATGGATTTTTAATGTAGTTGTCAAGGTGTGGGTTGGGGACATGTGGGCTGAAATGGTAAGTCACATAGTTTAGAATGAAATGTGGACACCAACATGTTTGGGCGATAAAAACAGCATCAATAGATCAAAAAGAAATGTGTTCGCTCTCCACCTCTTTAGATCAATGCAATTTCCATATAATAGCCGTGTGCGTCACAAATAGGGGTAAAGGGTTCTAACCAGATAGAACCTGTGATAATTGAAATGGTTTGTAAATTGTGTAATCTGTGTAACTAGAAGATGGGACTATGACCAAATATGGAAAAGCCCCAGAGAGAAGGGGTATAGAGTAAATATGAAACATGGTGTTATAAGTTGAAGAGGATGGTGTTTAGATGAATGTATCCAATAAGAAGTGTGGGAACTAAAGGGAATATGGTTACATTGTATAGGTTTAAACAATACATTGTATAGGTTTAAACAATCATGTGTGGGGGTTGTCTCTGTAACAAAACCTTTGGGAGTATTTTATCTGTTGCAAATTGTATAAACTAGGTGTTCTTTGTGTGGTTCAGGGAGAAAGATTTATGTTTTTTCTGTTTTTATTTATTGTGCATTCATTGCAATTGGACTTTTTTACACATAAAAGAATATACATTGGCACAATTTAAAATTACACAACAAATTAAGAAATGAAAGAAAGAGAAAAAAGGAAAAGGACAAATTGGTCAACAAATATCCATTCTAAAATATGCATCAAAGCAATCAGACTGTTTCATAATTGAATATCAACTGAACCAATCTGAATTACGCTGTTATTGGAATAAAATGCAGTTCATTTAAGAGTTTTAGCAATGCAATCGACAATTAAATGTCTTTTACAGTCGAAAGCTCATTCCAGAATTCCTGAGTATTAAGCCATTCAGTATCATACACAAACTTTGCAAAATGTCTTTCTCTTTGTGTTGCTGTACAGGTTATAAGAATATGACTCAAATCTTGAGGATAATCTTCACCACATAAATTACATTCACCAGCAACCTGATCTAAGTTTTGCCAAATCCTTTCTGTTTCCTTGGTTTTGACTAAGTTAAGACGGAATCAAAGCAGATGATAATGCGACAGTTGATTCGGAAAGTTTCTTATATAAGGAAGTACCTAATTGCTACATTTTCTGGACACACTGACATTTCTTTCAGTTTCAATGTTGTATTTCTCACTGCCGCGGCTTTCGCTTGGAGTCTCCTGGGCTCCCTCAGGGTTGGGGGAGCCCAGGAGACTAAGAGTGAACATTTCTGCAGACAGAAACACAATGCGGTTGTGTTTCCAAAGGCCACAGTGTTTCTGCCTGCAGTGGCTTTCACTTTGAGTCACCTGGGCTCCCTCGGGGGTGCCCAGGAGAATCAAAGTGAAAGCCGCTGCAGGCAAAAACACAACACAGTTGTGTTTCGAAATGCAACAGTATTTCTCACTACAGTGGCTTTCGCTTGGAGTCTCCTGGGCTCCCCCAACCCTGAGGGAGCCCAGGAGACTCCAAGCGAAAGCCGCGGCAGTGAGAAATACAACATTGATGCATTTGTAAATGCTGCAATATTTACAAATACACCAACGTTGTTATTCTGACTGCGGCGGCTTTCGCTTGGAGTCTCCTGGGCTCCCCCGTGTTGGGGGAGCCCAGGCGACTCCACGCGAAATCAGTGGCAGTCAGGAATACATCGTTCTTGTATTTATGATTTTAGTGGTTTTCCAACCACGGCAATCACAAATAATGTTGTATTTGTAATTGCTGCACCTTTGCTTTTTGCCTTCATTTTACGTTTTCTGTGCTTCCCTCGGCTTGGAAAACATAGAATGAAAGTGAAGGCAGCCTCCTCAGCTCATGTTGAGCTCTTCTCTGGCTGCAGTAAGCAAAAGCTCCCAGTAGGGGGCTTTGCTGCTTGTTTAGTGCCGACAGGGCAGAGCTTGAGATGAGCTGAGGAGGCTGCCTGAAATGGCAAAATGGATGTTTCCATGTAAACACTTTGAGCCTCGTTTTCTCAAAAGTTTACATAGCAACTTTCATTAAAAGTATGTTTAATATATGTTTTGGATTATTGCCCATCTTTTAAGGCAATAATATTTTTGAGCACACTACTCCTCTAATTCTTCTTTTTAAGAGCTGTCTGTAAAGCCAATTCATTTTTAGTCTTTTTGTTTGAAAACGGTACTGCAGAATGCATACTTTTAACCCCCCCAAACTCTCCTAGTATGGTTTCAGCCTGCTTGCTATTCCCGCTCGCATGCACTTGTTCGTGCCATGTTTACCGCCCCACCACTTCAAACTTTCATCAACCATCACTGATCCCCACCATCACCAGGCAACGCCAATGGCACCACCCCTCCTCTAAAGCATGGACTCTGCAATGCATCATCCTCACCCACATCAACCCCAGGTCCATCAGCACACCCTCACCATCCACGACACAGAAGTTGATGCTTGCCAACGTCCGCTCAGCTATCTCCCATGCACCAGACATCACCAACCTCATCACTACACACAACCGTGACACCCTCTTCATCACTGAGACCTGGCTGACACCCACCTTCACCCACATCCTAGATGTCTTGGGCCCCGACAGGAACAGCATCCAACACAGAGACTGGCCGAACAAGACAGGCGAAGGCCTCACAGTCATCCAGAAGACCTTGTGGCCTTGTACCAGACATGGCGTTGACAACATTGGCTCCTTCAAAGTCATCTCCTACTGCTTCCCACGCTCCCAGATGAACACAGTCACCTTCCATCTCATCTACAGATCACCCAACACTGCCTTCACCTGAGACTTCACCAACCTGGTCACCACCATGTCCCTCACACATGCTAACAACATCTTCCTAGGCGATTTCAACCTCCCAGGCAACAAGGTCACTAAAGCAATGAAGGAAGCTCTCCTCTGCCTTCTCGACAACCTCAGCCTCACACAGCACATGAAAGACCCAATACACGAGAAATGTAACATTCTCGAACTAATCATCACAGCACTGTCTTCCCTCAACTACAGCTCTCCTCTCCCACTTGACTGGTCTGACCACCTAGCCGTGCCTTTCAAAATCCTGAACACCTACCCAATGAAGCACTTCCAGCAAAAACCCATCATAGAAAGCTTCAGGTCCTTCAAGAACTTCCTGGTGGAAGCCCTCAAGGAACACTTCACCAACCTCCACCTTACATGGAATGAACACCCTCAGCTGAACTGTGACTCTCTACTGGAAGCATTCAACGTCACCCTCTCAGCCTGCATCGACCTACACGCACTTGCAAAAGAGTCATCAGGAAACAAGAGAAAACCTGCCGCCGCTCCAGGCCTGCATCCGACCTGGCGCTCCTCAAGGAACTCCGAGCAACCCGCCGACAACTAATCAACACAGCCTAGGCCTCCTACTATCAGGACACCATTGCAGAAGCCAAAAACAAAAGCAGAGCCCTCTTGAAAGCGGTCACGCACTGCGTCAACCAGTTACCCGACCTGGCCATACCACACTCCATCAAAATAAATCCACTGCCATCAACACTTTCTTCATTGACAAAATCATCAATATTAACCAGCACATAGAAACTAGCTTTGCAGAGACCCACCTCACATCTCCACACCCTGCACAACATTCAAGACACTATCGCCAGAGGACCTGGTAGAAGCCCTGGCCACACTCAAAGCCACATCATATACAGATGACATCCTCTCAGCATTGATCCTCAAGACCCTCCTGAAGCACCTCTCCTTTCCTACCTGGAGATCATCAAGAGCTCCCTAACTCAAGACACCTTCCCATCGACCTTAAAAACAGGAAAAATCCTCCATCTACTAAAGAAATCCACTCTGGATCCCGACAACCCAGGTAACTATCGCCCCATCACCCATCTTCCCTTCCTAGGAAAGATCATCGAGAAAGCTTTAGATGCACAACTGCAGCAACACATCGACACCAACAATCCCCTTCAAACCTACCAATCTGGGTTCAAATCCAGGTGCAGCATGGAGACAGTAACCATACAGGTGGTCGATGACACCATCAACATCCTTGATAACGGCCACCCCTGTCTCCTGGTTTTACTCGACCCAGTCTCGGCCACTTTCCACACAGTAGACCACCAGGCATTACAGACACCCCAAATCGGTGCATGGGGATCAGCAACCTTGTCCTACACTGGTTCAAGGCCGCTGTGAGAAAGCAATAGGCATTACTTGGAAACGGTCTCCTGCCGGACTCGATAGAAGCCCTGATTTGCAGACGGTTTCTGGACCCTCAACTTGCCAAAGCTTAATGACGGGTTACCTTCTCTAACGGAGCCCAGGACAGACGGTCAACATTACGTTAGAGTGCCACAAAACTGTTTACCAGAAAACATTTGCCGTACCGTGCATCACCAGCCTAAATCCATCTGATTTGGATGCTAGTTATTTTGTGGCTCCTAATCCACAAGCATTGGCAGTTCTGATTATATGCCAGACGGGACGTTGTCGGTGTGACACAGCATAAACACACTCATTGGTAGGAGAGTGAAATTGTCGGCTCAAACCAAGGGTCAGACTCAGAACCCTTGTCTCAATATTTCACCCTCGAGGGACGTTAGTCTTGTTCGCAACCACGGGGTGAGAGGCTATTCCCGACACCCGCTTCCAAATTTGATTTTGAAACATTTGGCCATTGGTTTGAACACTCCCTCTTTCCAATCGACCAAGTGAAGATGGTTGATGAAGTAGAAACTAGTTTACTGCTCATTGGATGATCAAACCATCGATCCAATTAACTGGATCCTAGTTGAATACCATTGTGTTTTTTTTTCTTTATAGCATACATTGCTAAATTGTTCACAGGCAAATTAGTGCCCCTGAAGCATGTTCCTTGATTTTAGTGTATGAGAAGTGACTCGGGAATGAAACATGTTGGGATGAATGGGAATGTATTGGTGTGTCAGTGAATGGATCATTTGTGTTTTAGCACATTTTTCGTTAACAGTTGAAATTCTCTCTTAACCAAAAGGCTTTATTTACTTTACTGTCTAGCCTGAAAATTCAGCTGAGGAAATTGTTTACTTCAACTGGCGCTTTCCCGGTGCATTCTTTTTTGTTTGGAATAAATCTTCATATTATGCAATGTATGTTGAAATATTAATTGCTTTCGTTTTGCATTTTTATTGATGTTCATGAATAAAATCATATATTTTTTTTACTAAATCCTTTGACTAACAGTTGGTTGAATTCTCCTGTGTTAGCTATCTGTTTACAACACAACATAAGGTTGCGCCTTGTTCCATTGTCTTAGAAAGGAAGAGTGTTCCCTCCTGGATTCGAGCACTGCTCACCAGCACTTGTTGTGTTATGTTATAGGTCTCTACCTATTTTGGGGTTTGTTTCTGGTGTAGCAGTATAATATATACATTTGCACCCCCAGCTCTTTCTTGTGTTAAAGGTTTCAAGTTCTACCTCACCAACAGCCATCAATTTGTTCAGATTGATTCGCTTAGATTGCCAATTCTACCCGTCATCTGTGGAGTCCCACAGTGTTCCATCCTCTCCCAAGTGTTCTTCAATTTATATATGGAGCCAAGGGGAGGCCTCCTAGCCAAACAAAACCGCCACCAATACGCCGCTGACACACAGCTATACCTTAGGATCGACTCCATTAAGGACATCCATAGGCTCAAAACCTGCTTCTGGCTGATCCAGTCTTGGATGTCCAGTGCATACTTGAAGCCCAACCCCTCCAAAACCGAATTCCTACTCCTCACCAACAACACGGAACACTCAGACATACAGACCTGGCTATCAACCATGAACTCTGAGGGTTTCACACCTCCACTCACCTCCTGCGCCAAGTGCCTTTGGTTCCACTTCGACAAACACCTCTCCTTCAAGACACACACAGCAAAGAAAACTCAGGCAGCTAGGTATCTGCTCTCCCTCTTGCGGAAATTCAAGTTATTCCTCCCTCCAGACAGCTTTAGATTCACCGTTCAAGCACTGGTCCTATCCCACCTGGATGGGGATGCTGTACTTCTCAAAGGCCTCCAGTCATCCTCCATTGTGCCCCTGAGGAGTTTCCTACATGCAGCCGCATGCCTCATCAAGGGTCTACGCAGATACGACCACATCATCCCAGCCCTCATCGACCTTGACAGGCTCCCATTGCATGCACAAATCACCTTCAAGTGTTGCTGCATCATCTATAAGGCAATCACTCAGCTGCCTTGCAGAGAAACTCAGCATCTCCAGCAGACAGCGCACCACTGGAAGCCAGGACACATGCAGAAGGAAAGGACCCGAAAACAAGCCTTCTCTGCCTATGCCCCAAGACTATGTAACCTCCTCCCCATCAGCATCAGACTCGCCCCCACGCTCCTACAATTCAGAAAAGAACTCAAGACCCACCTCTTCAAGGAGTCTCTCATCCTCAACACCTAGGCCATCACATCGACCCTCGTACCACCTGTCTCACTAGATGCGGGCCGCTGCTCTCCTACCCGCCACCCGGTACAACTGTACCCCACCGCTGTGCCCTTCTGTATCCTATCCCCGTTGTATATCTGTTCTGTTGTTATCTCTGAAAAGCACTCTGTTATAAATTTGTACAGTTGTATACCTCTGTAAAGCGCTCCGTTATGTTTTTGTATTGTTGTATACTTCTGTAAAGCGCTCTGTTGGTACATGCTCAATAAGTACCATAATAATAATAATGAACAACAATAATAATAATAATAATTATAATAATAATAATAATAATAATAATGTGATGATTGGAAAATAGTTGGCATCTTACTACATCCAGTTCATGCCATAAATGTATCATTTAAAAGTAAGATTGTCATTCTACAAAGGTTATAACCTTTTTTAATCCAAGCAAGTGTTTTCCCACAATGGGTTGCAATGATTTTTTTTTCTAGTGTTGACAGCGGGAGATTACATTCGAAGGGAAACTTTCTCAGCAACCTCATCAAAATGCGCGGTGTGGCTATGCTTTTGTAACACAAGGCGTCACCTGTCCCTTGGTTTTTTGTGGACATGAAGGTCATCATCTGTACAGTGTTATAAGGCTTTAGAATAGCCAGGAGGAAGGTGGCCACCACAGAGTGCGCGGTTGAGCGCACATCAAACTTCAGCTCTCGTTCACCCTAAAGCAAAGAGGTCTCGGGCCCCCTTTTGATGCCCCCCAAACTGGTCTGAGACTGGGTCCCCTTGCCCCCATGCGGAGCACCTTGTGGCCGTGTTTCGGAAGAAATGGTTACAGCAATCAGCCGCCAAGCGAGGAGGAGTCGGAGGTCACTGCGGCCCTCAGAACTGAGAACCAGCAACCCTGGACCAAATCAATGCGGGAGGCTGTGGCCTGGTCTGGGCCATACCAGCCCGCCCTGAGGGCCTGCATCAAGCAAGGGGCCCGATCTGGACACTGGGCATTGGGGAAGGCCCGCTGGCTACCACCCTCCTTCCCACACCGGTGAGTTTGTAGTCCGCCGCCTCCTCCCCCTGTTAACATGAGAGCGGTCAGAGGGACTCGCCTGTGCCAGCAGCGCAACAGGAGAACCCCCTTGTGAAGAATCTTCCTTGGGGTGGTTCCTCTGGGGGAACCCCGGAATCCGTTTCCCCCGAAGCCGCAAGACACGCTTGAGGGGCCAGTGTGGTGCTGATGTGCTCCCACCTTCTGGCTTCCACCCCGTCTGGCACACTGCCCCAGTTAGCCCCATGATCTCCCAAGCCCTGAGAGAGCACTGCAGCCCCCAAGGGCCCCTACAGGAGCAGCGAGATGGGCACACCCACTACACAGCTCACTCACCAATTCACAAGGAACCTTGGGGATCGGACGACACCCTGTGCTGCCGCCCACCAACCTGGCACCTGAACAAAGCCTTCCCACTAGGGGGCAGGTGGGAGGCCAGACACCACTGATAGCCAGGGCTGGCTGCAGAGTGTGGGGACACGCAACTTAAAGGAATCTAAGTAGGAAAAGCCATTGGAGGGCCCGCCACCTCCTGACTCCCCTGCTCCTCCTGCAGATGAACAGTAAGCACCTGGACACACATGGACTGGAAGGCAGCCCTACACCAATTTCAATATTCTTGTGTCTCCCCCTGCTCACCCCAGAATCACGAGAAAAACATGGCGGTGGAGTCAAGTGACCAAACGTCCACTAAAAAAGACATAGCTTCCCTGATGGAGGAAATTAGAGGCATGAGAGTGGACATAGGGGGTAAACTGGAAAAGTTGAACCAGCGAGTGGACAACATGGATGACAGGTTGCAACAAGTAGAGGATTACCAGTCTTCATTGGATGTTCTGGAAACGCAGATCGACATGAGAATTGCTGACTGGAAAGGAGAGAGTCGGAAATCACCTTGAAGATGGATGACTTTGAAAATAGGGAGAGAAGAAATAACCTATGCTTTTTTGAGATTCCGGAAAGAGAGGTCCTATTTGGTGACGACTCAATAGAGAAGCCCAGAATAGACAGATTCCACAGGGCCGAAGTGAAGGCAAAAAGAAGTGATTGTGGTGATTCAAAGAATTTTCAAAATGTGAGACACAAGATGGTGAGCTGTTGACCCTCAAACTACTTTTGTTGGCGTGTGTGGGCCAGAGAGATTGGGATTTATAACAATTTTTTATTTACCCTGATGGCTCGATACTCTTTGCATGTTGGTGGTTGCCCAATCACTGGGAATGTAAAACAGCGTGAGTTTAGATTTTTCAAATGATTCTTAAAAACACACAAGCCCCACTGAAAATGGGGTTTGCTAAAGATAGAACCCATGCTGTATGGGTTCTTTTTAGTTGTGGCAGTACCCCCTGTTGGTCCTGGGGATATCGTGTGGTGTTGTGGTGGAGCAACAACAGGTCTGGTCGACCGGTTTCGATGGTTCACCTGTGGTTTTAGACCATCTTCTTCAGGACGCAAAAAGCTTCATGTATTAATCACGTCTTCCTGCTGGCCTCTCAATGGGGCAGCAAAAGCAGGCTGCTTGGCGTCCTGGATGTTTGCAATGGGTCCAGGAGACAGGTGATGTGAGGGGGAATACAAGTCCCCTGCAGATCCGAGCCTTTCTAACTGCTTTGGGAAAAACTGCTGCAGCCTGCTCACTGGGGAAACGCCGGTAAATGAAAAATTGTTATAAATCCCGATGTCTGTGGCCCATACATTGAAGGGGCCCCTGAGGGACCCCGAATGTGGAAACAAGGCACAGTCATCACACATGAACTGATACACCAGACACAAGGTTGTATTCCCAAAAGCTAGGGTTTATTGCAAAGTAAATAGTCTCAGTTGGCCAACTGGTCTCACGCCCCGCGACGTGTGTCTAACAGACCTCGGGAGACGCAAGAGAGCGAGACACAAACCTCAGTTACATATATACAAAACTAACATCTTACAATCAGTAGTGTCACATCAAAAACCGCCCCTTGCACATCTCCTTTGAGCTGAGCACGATGATTGACAATCGTGACGAGTATGAAACCTCAAACATTTGTTTTAGCAACAGTTTGCAACTAATTGCAATTTTGTAAGGCTGCAGACATAAGTCTTTGTTGAAAAGAACAGAATGCTTCTGTTCTCGCTAGCAAGCTACATGTGGGAGGGGGAGCCAAATTCCAGGCCTTCCTATCTCCTAGTTTCAATTTGGGTCCTGGGGGTCAACTCGCTCTCCAGGACTCTACAGGGCTCGAGAAGGGGGGCCGCAAAGAAGAACATAATTCAAGCAATTTAATGTTCGTTCCGAGTATTTTCACTGTGTTTTCGAGACACACTGGCACCTGTGGGCTGATTAGGATGCTTCTCTGCCCTCTTTCAAGGATAGCGCGCGGGAGGAGACCGGGTATTTCTATCAGGGTTGCTACGTTATGTTTCAGCATATTTCCCTTGGCCTTGCATTGCACACTGGTAAAGCAGAATATCATGTCAGCTAAGCATTTAGAACAGGAAGCAATAAGCAAACGTTAGAGAAAACAAGATGGCGATTTCTGTCACCTTAAAATGGCCGCACTTCGGTCAAGCTTATGATTATGTATTACTAACACTAAGAGCATGAGATGGTTGGTCTTCGGCCAACATAGTACATTTCCCCATGATCAAGGAGTGTCTGTTTTTCTGGATCGACAACATGCCAACCAAAGTAGTTTGGTTTATGACTACGAGATCTAATCCCCCTCTCGTACTCACTCACAATACTGTTGGTTGCCCCCCCCTCCGTTTTTTTAGGCTGTTGTTTACAGAAATTGAACGTGGTGTATAGATAACCACATGCAGAGAGCTAGGGACAGTCTCTCCTCCTATCCCTCTTAGATAGGCGTTGCACCATCCGCTGTCTAGAGACAGGCACCCCCCCGGCAGGGATAGGGTGTCCTTCCTGAGGGTCAGAACAGCTCACCATCTTGTGTCTCACATTTGGAAAATTCTTTAAATCACTACAATCACTTCTTTTTGCCTTCACTTGCAAGCATATTTTTGTTTCCCCAGTAAACCGTCTTTTGTGTACCAGTATGTTTCTACGGTTTGGGAAGGCAGTAGCATTCCCGGCTTTTAAAGCCTAATTGACCCTGTTGTTATTTCAAGAATTACAATCTTCCAGGACCTCTCATCCTATACCTTTGCGAGGTGCAGGCTGTGCAGCCCACTGATATTGATATTGATATTTTATTTCTATCGCGCTCGTACACAAGTCTTTCAGAGTGCGACAAGGCAAGGGAAGGGAACAGGGGAGAACAAAACAACAATCTTACTAGGCCCAGTGACATTGAGAATGCGCAAGTGCATGGAAGAGCGGGAGGGGAAAAGTGCATAGAAGCGGGGAGAAGTGGAAAGTGCGAAGCAGAGGAGAAACAGATAAATGACAATAAATAAATAATAAAGACAACAAACAGTGGTAGTGCAGCCTGCAATTTGCAAGTGCTAGGTTTAAAGCAGCAGACAGGGTAGGTCTGATAAGTGCAGGAAGAAAGAGGGGGCTGTATGAGTACAGATACAGACCCCAGTGCAAGGGGTGGCCCAGAGGCAGTGCAGGAGGGTGGCAGGGTGAGCAGGTACTTGGGCCCGGAGGACAGAGGGTGGCCAGGTGCATAGTGCCAAGAGAGAACAGATCAGCAGGGGAGAGGGGGAGCAAAGGCAGAAGAAAAGAGGAAGGTCTTGAGGTGCTTCCGGAACCGGAGATGGCTCTCCTCAAGTTTTATAGTGGCAGGGAGGCTGTTCCAGAGGGAGGCCCCAGTCGAAGACAGAGATCTACCCCCAGCTTGTTTCTTTAAAAAACGACTGACCTGAGGGAGTTGGAGCTAGGGGAGCGAAGAGCTCGAGAGAGGAGGTATTTACGGAGGGATAGCTGAAGGTATTTTGGACCCAGGCCCCAGAAAGCCTTGTGGACAATGCAGAGGGTTTTCCATTTAACCCTTGCATCCACTGGGAGCCAATGGAGAGATTTCAGAGCTGGAGCGATACGATCCCAGGGCTTGAGGCCAAGGACAAGTCTCGCCGTCCTGTTCTGGATTAGTTGCGGAGGGCAGAGGGCAGAGAGTAGAGGCAAGTAGATTTAGAAAGAGGCTGTTAAAATAGTCCAAGCTAGAGAGAACCAGAGCTTGGGATGCCATGAGCTTCTCGGGGAAGGAGAGGAAAGGCAGAGTACCTCTGAGGAGGTGCAGTAGGAAATTTGACTTTTTAGAGACCTCGGAGATGTGGGTGGAGAAGGAAAGGGTGGAGTCAAAGATGACCCTGATGATAGCCTCGCAGGTGGGGGTAGGCAAGAGAGTGAGGGGAAAGGATGGTGAAGGTGTGCCGATGAGAAGGATCTCCGTCTTGCTGGCATTCAGACAAAGATCATTGGCGGCACACCAATCTTGAATGGCAGTTAGGCAATCAGAGATGAGAAAGGGAGAGTAGGTGGCAGAGGGCAGCCTGAAAATGAGTTGAGTGTCGTCAGCGTAGCACTGGAAATTTGAGCAGAAAGTGTCAAATGCAGTGGGCGAGAGTTGCCAGGTATTGGTTGAAAAGCCAGGGCGAGAGGTTAGACCCCTGGGGAAAACCACAGATAGAGAGGAAGATAGATGAAAGGAAGGACCCACGTTGGACCTGGGAGGGTCGATCTGAGAGGAAAGAGGTCAGCCAGGCTAGAGCCTGATCAGTGATACCCAGGTTTTCACGGAGACGATTGAGCAGGATGTTATGGTTGACCGTGTCGAAGGCAGAAGAGAGATCGAGGAGGATGAGGAGAGAGGGAATGTTAGAGTCAAGGTTGGAGAGCAGATCTTCACAGATGTTCAGGAGAGCAGTTTCCGTGCTTCTGGCAGCTCTGAAGACAGACTAGTGGTCATGGAGACAGCCAACGGAATTGGAATGAAGGTTAAGCTGAGAGATGGCCAAATGGCTTAATGAGAAGGGTATTCACTCGAGATGGGGGTTCCCATTCTCCATCTCATTTGAGAAAGACGGGTTTAAGTACCACCTGATCACAGAAGATGACATACAGCGAGTCCCGGATGAATTGGTGGACCATCATGATAAAAGGGCCGTCCACAGAGAGAATCTACCCAGGGAAGAGAAATGGCACACAAAGCAATCCAACAAGAGAGGCATGCCAGGATCACGGAAGTTCCGGTAGCTCAACACTTCCTTGGAGCGACCCTCTTGAACGCCGAGGACTGGGACTGGTTCTCCCATCCTTACTTATCCTTTTTTGGTCTTTTTGCATTGAAGCGAAACCTGGTGGGGACAGGCTTGGATGGGTGGGGGTGGTGGTTGAGATGGGAATGGTAGGGTGGAGGCACATACCTTCACCAATAGGGGGTGGAAGAGGAGGGCGTTGCTGGGGTGAAATGGTATGTCTGAAAACACAGGGGCAGAGTTTTTTTCTTTTTTGGGGGACGCAGGGGGTCATCAAATTCATAGTTGCAATCAACATGTTCCTAGCGGTGAACACTGTTATGGTTCTACGTTGACTCTGAAGTTTGGTAAAAATTGACCCTAGTTTAGGGGGGGCTCAGAAGTAGAGTGGTAAAGGCATGCATGGGTGGACATCAAGGGCATTGCTGGTGGTCCAGTCGGAGGTCACATTGTTGGTAGATCAAGCCTGGATGCATTGGGGGTGAGAGGATAAGGAGGGAGGAGAGCATAGGCATGGTTCAGGGGACTATTTATTAGGACTCACAAATACTGAGGTGGAGTTCATGGGGAGGTATGGATGTGGGGTATTATTTCAATGCGTTTTCACGGTTGAGCATAGGACTCACCACACCCAGCTAGAGGATACACAAGGAAGGGGTTATGGGTACTGACATAACGTTCGGCTCCTTCAATGTTAGAGGGGCCAATTCCCCAATGAAATATCCCTGTGTTGAGGGAAATGCGAAGGTCACAATTGGACATCCTGATGATCTAGGAGACACACTGGGTATCGGGGGGAAGAACCGAACATGAGAGGGCTTGGGGTGGAAAACGTGTTCTGAGCCTCATCCACAGTGAAAAAATGAGGTGTGGTGATCGCACTTTCTGACCACCTCAACTTTGAGGTGGCGGCTCAGATGGTAGACGTGGAAGGGAGATACTTGTTTTTGAAGGGCCAGTTCTTGGAGAGTCTGCTGATGCTGGGTTCAGTTTACTGCCCAACACAGGACAGATACAGTTTTGGAAGGGTCTAAAGGACAAGCTGAAGGGGCCTTCGTTGAGGGTCTGTGGTAGTTGGGGGAGATTTTCATATGGTTCTCGACCCCCGTTGGGATCGTTCCAGATCGGGGTTGACAGAAGTGACCAGGGCAGAGAAGAAGATCTCAGAGAGATTTATGGGTGTGAATGAAGAGCTGGGGCTATCTGATTCCCTGGTGGACTCTGAGGTTGGGATTAGCCCATTCACATTTTACTCTCCTTTCCATAACACCTACTTGAGGATAGACCTGGTCTTGGTGGAGCTCACTCTCAAAGGCCAAATCTCGAGTTCAGAGGTTGAAATGGTCCCGTGGTCTAATCACAACCTGGTAAAAGTAGTGGTGGGGAACTGGGTGGCGGGGAAAGCAAGGGGCAGGTGGATGTGTAACGACTCCCTCCTGAAAGCAATGGAAAGAAAGCATTTTTAAAGTTTAGGCACATTGTTGAAAAGTGGTTTGAGAAAGTGGAAAGATGCCCTGCCCATTGGCTTTCCAACACATTATTTATTTATCTATTAACATTTTTAAAGCGCCAGCAGCCCAAAGGCATTGTAGCGCTATTACAGCTACAAATCTGTTACGTGTGAAGGTAACAGAAAAAATCATGCATGGTTACAGTGGAGCAAAGCTGCACGAGCACTGGGACGCGGGGACAGTAATAGTTATTCAAGCATACTTAGTTACTTAGTTACAGTTTGTGATAGTCAAGAGAATGCAGTAGGAGGGATAGGTCAGTTGAACAGGGTGGATTTGAGGTCCTTGCAGAATGTGGTGAGGGAGGTTTCTGCTCGCAGGGCGTTGGCCAGGGCATTCCAAAGTTTGGGGGCTAAATAAGTGAAGCTAATATCTCCTGCTTTAGCACTTTTTATCAGGGGTATGCTGAGTTGGTTAGCGTGATATGTCCTTCTAGGGAGTGTGGAGGTATCTCGGTAGATGGTTTCGGAGAGGTATGGTGGGGCGGAGAGATTAAGGCATTTATGGGTTAAGGTAAGAGTTTTTAACATTATTCTTTCCTTAACAGCGAGCCAATGGGCCTGTCTCTTTGCTTGGGTGATGTGGTCTCTTTTAGGGATGTTGAGGGCCCCTCTGAGCATATTGTTTTGTACTGTCTGATGCTGGTTAAAGTTTTTTTCAGAGGTGCCTGCTAGTAGGGCATTACAATAATCTATCTTGGCACCAATGGTAGCTCTGGCGATGCACAGGCAGTTTTGGTTAGTGAGGAAGAGTTTAACATCAGTTATACGTGTTGTGGTGTGAGCAGCAGCATAGGCAATGGCGCTGACCCGTTTGTCCATGGATAAGGTGGCGTCCAGATATACGCCAAGAAACCTAACAGATGGGGAGACTGGGATGGTTGTGTTATCAATGGTGAAGTTATCCTATTTGGTATTCAGTTTGTTCAGCATGGCTTTTGGACGTAGGATAATGAGCTCTGTCTTATCACCATTGAGACATAAGCCATTGGTGGCCATCCAGGCCTGGATGGTTGAGTAGATTTGGATAAGCGCTGCCGAGTCCTGGTCGTAGGAGCCTGTGAGTGGGAGGAGGACTTGAGTGTCTTCGACATAGTTTGTCAAAGCTTTGCCGAGAGAGTCAAGCCTGTCAAAGAGGGGTTTGGTGAACAGATTATAGAGTGTGGGGGCAGTGCACAATCCCTGTGGCACACCGCAGTGGATGATGGTTGGGGCAGCGTTGGCCATGTCAGAGAAGACCTTCATAGCTCTTCCTTCTAAGAAGGCAGTGATCTAAGAGGTGGCATGGTAAGGTGGGAGGTGAGGGTTTTGTGGTCTACGAGGTCGAACGCGGCTGATAGGTTGAGTTGTAGAAGGAGGGCTTGGATTTGATTATTTGCAGCCTTGTCAAGAATTTTAAGAAGGAAGGGGATGGTTGTGATGGGACGATAGTTGTTAGGGGATAATGGGTCTAGGGAGGGCTTTTTCAGAACGGGACAACCCATGCTTCTTTGAGGCTCGTGAGGACGATACCTGAGGAAACTGAGGCATTAATGGAAGGCTGTGATGAGTGGGGCCAGGGAGTCAACACTGTCTTCAATGACATTCGGTGGGCAGAAATGACCTTTCCATGTGGAGGGTTTGATGTGTTGTATGAGTGCAGTGACTTCGGTTTCAGTCTCGTCTCTAAATGTGAAGAGAGGGTGAGGACGCTTGTGGCTGATAGGGGAAGGTTCATCTGAGAGGTCATAATTGGGTAAGAGGGAGCGCTGGGTAAGTATTTTTACCTTGGAGGAGGGAGATTTTGTTTAGAAGTGCTTCTTGTATACTATTACACCAGGCTTGGTCTTTGATTATTTCGTCAAGGCTTGCAGGAGGGGAGGCAAGGTCTTTGAAAATGGAAAATAGCTCCTTGGACTTGGAGTTTGCCTTGGAGATGCGAGAGTTAATTTTGTTGGATTTGGCAGCGAATATGTATACTGATGAGAGGTTTTTAAAGGTATTTCTGGTGGCCTCAAAGGGATTGGATTGCCAGTTAGAAAGGGCAGTCCGTTTGTCGGCGCGGAGGGCAATTAGGTCGTCGGAGAACCAAGGGTTGGTGTTCATAGATTTCTTCCCTTTTTTTGCTTCGATGGGGGCAATGGCATTGATTGCTTCTGCGAGGGTGCGGGCATAGATATCTGCCAGGACTTCTGGGTAATTGGAGAATGGGGGTTTGAGTTCCTTGGTGTCTAGGAGTGGGCAGAGATTATTGGCTGTGAGTTTTTTTGAGCTTCTGACAATGGCAGGTGGAGCATAAGAGAGAGTTTTGGTGATGGGTTTGGTGGGGATGGAAAATTTAATGCAGTTGTGGTCTGTCCATGGGTATGCCAGGTTAGAAGTTATGGTGGAGAGGAAATTGTGGCCAGCCACCCAGTCCAGGGTGTGACCTTTTGCATGGGTGGCGTAAGTGACTTTTTGTGTGACTTTTTGTGTGAAACCTAGTTCTTTAAGGTCCTTGGCCAAGGCTGTTGCGGCCTTGTCTTTCGGGTCAGGGAGCCCAATGATGAATGAGCATACAGAGGTGTTTCACACCCTTACGTTAAGTAGCATGGAAATTACTGCAACAACTGGAAGGGCTCTTAGAGGTGTTAGTAGATTATCAAAAAGGAGAGCAGATGCACACCATTTATTTTTTATAGTATTTGTAATAATGAGAAGGCACAGAAGTAAGTCAGAAGAGGGAAATGAGAAAATGATTGAGGAAGGATAGGGGACAAATGGTGGTGAGAAAGAAACAGGCATGGGAAAGCAAGGGTGAGATAGAGATTGCAATGAAGGCACATGAGAGTACTACAAGTAACTATACAGTGAGGACACTGGTCAGAAAAGTAACTAAGGACAGAAAGAGGGTGGATAGCTTATCCCCCAGTGTATAGCACAGAATCATTGAACTAATAATCCTAAAATCACACATGGTACCAGGCATGTGCCAAGAATAAAAGTACAATTATAAATGCAAATTACTCAACAGAGAAGGTTAATGCAATAGTCAGTGACACCAGATCAGGCCCAACAACCTCTTACATGAGTACAGCAGGAATTAAGAAAATTATACCCACCTTTCAGTATGAAATGTGCCTGCAATAGGGGAAGTAATAGTAATGCAAGCAAGCGCTCCTAACAGCACAAGACTGAAGTTACATACACTATAGGATAGGGGAGCCTTATTTATTTTATACCATTATTACACTTTTTTGCAACATGTTTGGTATAACAACAAAGAGATATATATGTCATGCCAGATATAAAGCACCTAGAGGTAACACTCCAGCAGCTTGTCACAAAATAGGGGGAAATATACTACGGAGTTGCCGCTTCAGTATAATTGAAGTAAACGTGGTTGATGACTAGGAAGTTGAGCGAAAGAAAGAAAAGACAAAAGATAACAATATGATTTTCTTTATGATCCTCCCAGTACCGGTTGCACCGGACCAAGAGAACAGGCGCCCGAGTTCGGGTCTTGACCACCTGGACAGAAGAGTAGAAGTCATCCTACTTTACTGTAACTGTTATCTTGCGAATAATCGCTTCACTTTTATGAGTAAATGAACAAGCTTTACACTGTTTTTGACATTCAATTGATCTTTGAGTATGAAACTATAATGGGGGAATGTGCAGTGGTGTTTGGTTGCACTGTGAAGTATAACATTCCTTTAGTGAAATTCTTTTACTGAATGCACATATATATGTATGGCAGGGAAGGAAAAGAAAGGGGCTAAACAAGTGATGTTGTCATTGATGTCAGCATTCACATTTGAGATGACATCTTTCATGGTCTGGGTGTTAGTGTTAGCAGTGCACAGGGGTGGTGGCAGAGTTGCAGGCTTACTTTACCATAACTGGTGAATTTCAGGGGTTTTTCGGTTTTAATTTGAAGCATAAAGGGGAGGAGGAAAGTTTTTTTTAGTGAAGTGTACAGTTTTTTGTTAGGGCAACATAACCATAATGTCCCCTCAACAAAGTTTTTTTTTGTAGTGAATTGCACTGGTTTTTGGGAGGGCAACTTAAGCATAACGTCCCTGTAACAAAGTTTTTTTTTGTAGGGTATTGTATAGGTTTTTGGAAGATAGAACTTAAGCATGAAATTGTGGCAATGAAGTCGTTCAGCAGAATATACACTGTAATCATGTGATTTTGAGAGATATGTAGTATAATCTACGTACTTGGCATACATTTAACATAGAACATACAGAACCCCCTCCCTATTGATATTGGAAAGGGATGGACTGAGAGCTTGTTTGCGGACGGGGTTGGACAGGATCAACATTACCCAAAGAGGCGGGGGATAGCTGAAAATGTACTATTGTCTTACACAAAAAATGTGCAACTTAGAAGAAGGACATAAATATATTATAAGTAGTAATACGTAAATATGGAAACCTGAAGCTGGGAAAAAAAACAACACATTTAATAACAATGTAGAATAAAGTGGATGGCACTATAAAAAAAGAAAGGATGCCTCCAGCGTAATCACTTCATAGAAACTCGGCAGCCTGGAATGACAGTGGACGGACGCAGTAGGACAAAGGGATATTACAGCAAAAGAGTGAGTGCAGGTCATTTCTTTATATGGGTGATGTTTTTTTTGTGGTATGTGGTGCAGAAATAATAATTTCTTTCTGTTGTTTTGACTCAGAAATGGCTAGTACTTTCGAGTGGCTGGAGGAGTATTTCCCGCATGGGGAAATGTCTGAAGACAGCGACAATAATGGTACAGAGGGCTCTGCATATGCAAAATAGTGACCAGTATTTTAGAGGCATTCAACGTATGTTTTTTTTTTAACAGACCAGGAAAGAAAAGAAGAACGGGCAACAAATGAGACAGAAGAACACAGGATAAAAAGGATAGAGCAGAAAATGGACATATTGAACGACAATTTTCAAAGTTTACGGGAGTTTGTGGAGGACTGTGTGAGAGGAAAAGTTTGTTATCATTGCACCACCTGCACCTGCCCTTCTTCTCCATTCCCTAGGGACCCTTCCCCAAATCTTGAACAGGAAAATAGACGTTTTGACGAAATATCCATCCCTTCTTCCCCTCACAAATCTTCTCCTCATAACCAGCCCGTGTAGAATCCTAATTCCCCCATATTTGTTTCAGTGTCCGCTTCCCCCGGTATTTCTTTAGAATGATGTGTGTGTGTGTGTGTGTGTGTGTGTGTTTGAAATGTTTTTGTACAGTAGTTGTAGAGAAAGAGTTTGTGTGTAGATTTTTTTTTTTTAAACGTAAAATGTTCACGAACAGCTCACCTGTTCGACCTATCCGCAAGGAATGGAATGTGGGTGCTGTCTAATGTCAAGTAAGACGGATGTGATGTGTGACTGCACCATCTGTTGAAATTGTGCGTACATAAACAGAAAGGGGTGTCCAAAGGATATACTACCCCGGCGTACCACTTGGAAACGAGATAATACATGTTCGTAGAACACACCAGATGTCCGGAATGGATGTAAATGAGGAAAATGGGAGTGTGTGAAGTACAGTATAGTGGCCCGTATCGGGCGCAGCCAAAATGCTGCCGTCCGTAGAACAGGCACGGTGGCCGGCAAGTTCATAGGCAAACAAAATGGAGTTGTCCTAAGCCCACTGGAACTGTCCTTACAGTGAACATAGCATGCGTGCACATGCGCAGTAGAAACGTACATATTACGAACATCGCGCCTGTTCCTAACTGTCCGTCACACTTGTGTCACACTTTGAAGTAGTTTGAGAACCCGAACACTGTCCGTAGGACACTTGTGCGCATGCGCACATTTGATAATTTGCATTTGCTGTCCAGGGGACTTTCATTACTGGGGCAGATGTGTTGAGGATGTCATCATGTGACCACACCTACGCTGAGCGTGGGGACTAATTTCCGCGGTTGGTGTGCTTCCGCAACAATACAAATGAACTTGTAGACATAAGGCAAAGTATTGTAGAGTGTAAAAATGTAATTTCACACATCCCAAACAATAGGCCACCTCCGGACTTGCTGTGTAAAATTTGCGCACCATTTTGTAGGGATGAAGACAGTCACGAGGCTCACCCCTGCACCCCTACAAAAGGCCACACCCCGAGCGCATCTTCATTGTCCTTCTAGCTATAGCAGATTGAGGTGTGTTGCCTTTACTCTTGTAGTGACCAAAACGAAACTAATCGGTATGGCTTCCATGGCTGCTGTTGGGTCATTAGCCTCTGCACCACCCCCAAACCTGCCACCACCAACACCTCACCAAGAGCCTGCAGAAAGATATATGCGTGAGGATGTAGAGATCGAGGAAGAAGAGGAGGAAGAGAATGAAGTGCAGGAACTCCGCACTAGGAGCACTCGGCAGGAGTCGTGGGTGTGGCGGTTGTTTTCCGTTTATGGGAAAGTACCAAAAGCACGTGCGAAACTGGTAAAGTGTAACCAGTGCGAGGTGGTGTTGAGTCGCTGGAGATTTGGAGCATACAGTTTTGGTACGAAAACCATGAAGCGACACCTCACTTTGTTCCACACTGCGGACATTCGCAAGGTGGTGCCAGGTGAAGAGCGTGGTCGTTTGAGTTCCTCCACAGAATCCTTGGTATCCGATCATCCCACCACAAGAGACATTCCTGTGGGGGAGCGCCTCCCTCCAGCTGCCTCACAAGCCATTCGCAATGCTGTTGATCCTTACCTTTCAAAGGTGACAGTAGTGTGCACGTATTGTGATGCAGTACTCTGCAGGGGGGAGAGTTTTCGAAGTGCTTTTGAGGCTGCAGTCACCGAGCACCAGAAAATCTGCTCCTTACCTAAATAAAACTCACCCTAAATCTTTCTCTGTTCAGTTGTCCTTTTTTATCCCTGTGGCTGGTGTCCCTTTCTTGCCCTCCTTTCGCCTCTTCTCCTAGTGTGCCGTGTGCTGTTAAGCAATGAACGTAAAAACAAAACAAATTACACAAAATGCTCCTTTCAGAGCCGCCTTTTTCAGTAAAACAATAGAACTATGAAGTGATGGCCGTAGACCCCTGCAGAGTTCTGCAAAAGTTCACGGACAGTCATAGAGGAAAAAAGGGAGGATGCAAGCAGAACAAACACAATAAAGTGTACGTTTGGAGTAAGTAGCGGCTCTGAAAAGAGCCTTTCGGTGGTGTGTTGTGTGGTGTGTTGTGTGGTTCAAAAACAGGGGATTGGGGAAAATGGATTGTAAAATAGGTTAGTGTGATTGCAAAAGAGGTTGCAATGTATTTTGTACATTGCGAAGAAAAATCTGATTGCCAGCATATGTGAGGTGGACTTCTGCGGAAAATGAAAGTGCTGCAAAACAAAATTTTTTCATTGTGGAAAGAGGACATGCCAACATCTCTTAAAATTGCACACACAGCCTTATTCACATTGCGTCTTGCTTTCTCCATTTGTGGACCAAACGCAGAAGAACACAGCCATATTTGTCTTTGGGCAATACGGGAAAAAAATATTTGACAATTTGGAAACATGTTCATGAGCTTCGCGAGTCCTTCCTTCATTGCAAATTGCAAAGAAATTCCAGATACATGGCCTAAACTTTTTCCTCCACAATGAATGATCAGTATATCTGGAGGACACTCTGTCAGTAAAGTAGCAAAAAGAGGAACCAAGTCCAGCCATCTCATGCCACGCACGCCTGAACTTCTGCATGTGGAAATCCGAGATTTGTAGATAAACTGCAGATTTCTGCATGCACCTTCAACCAATGTATCCATGAGTCTCCCAAAATCCAGATAATCTGTTTTCGAGCATGGCAAGCCATGGGTGAGTGGTCTCCTGTCACCAAGAAGACGGTCTTACTAAAGTACGTTGATCAGAACACACCGACTGAACTTTTTGGACCAATCCCTAGCTCCGCTCATTCTCATTTACATGCGGCTCCACCCTTGAATCCCCGGTGGTGATATGTGCTGGCTGCTAACTACCGGCATGTTCGCGGACATGTACAGGATCAGAGCGTGACGACGGTACATTAAAGTACTATTCCCCTTTTTCCCTTTTAAGGAAGGCTCTGAAAAAAGCCGTTTTTTTAAATGTTTGGCCAGATACCATACAGACATCTGGTACTTTATGTATTTTTTTGTATTTTTTGTCCTTGCTTTACTCTTGCAAACATTACAGAACCTTCTTTAAAGCAAGCCTTACGTTCCAAAAGAACATCACATTTCCCAAAGAAGATAGCGCAACATCCTCTCCTTCAAAGTAATGCGCATTGCATGGAACAATGTTATCGTGGCTACAAAAAAAATACCAACTCGTAGCATGAATGCACGCATGCCGCGATTGATGATACACCTCCCGATGCTTTGATCTGGACAGAAAACAGAAGTGTTGTTCCATTGTACTCTCGGGAGTAAAGCAGAAAAAATGTCCTTCGTTGTTGGGAAGATGGTCATGAGTGCTTCAACCAACTGTGCCAAATCTGCCAACAAAGTACGTGAAGTCAGGTATCCCAAATGGCAAGGACCGTAGTGCAAAATTACCACATGAGGAGTGGTCATTCTACGCATGTCTCTGCAAACTTGCAGAATTGCCGCAGCATTGGCATCAGTGTCAGCCCTCCTCACCACCTCCACTCCTTGCACATTGAAATGGTGTGCCACATGCCTACTCTCGGCATAGTGTTGTAAGCCTTGCACAAAAATGTCTCCAAGCATCAAAACCCTGCCCTTCTCCACCTCTGCCATCTTCAGTGTGCGCACCTACTTTCCACACAAAAGAGTAATGTGAACATCTGATTGGCTGATGCCTACAGTCGCCTTTCCATTCAGGATTTGCTGTAGAAACCCGTATGTGACAAGCCCTACCAGCGGACAAGCGTTGCCTACGTGCAAGCACGTAACTCTTACCCAGTCCTTTCACCCTTTCTAAAGCGGTTCCAAAACGAGTCCCTCATTGGACACAACTAAGGGGTCGCATAATCATCCACCAATCACATAGAACATTGCTAATTTTAACTCTGTCATCAACATTGCGCACTTCAAAATTACTGTCGATGATTCTAAATGGAAGTCGAATACCATTGCAAAGCACCTACTTCACAAGCTACTGTGCAAGGATTGCGAATTTCTATATACAGCTCCATACATGTCCGCATGCATCAGTATAGAGTACAGGTATGTATATTTTAATCAGAGAACATGTGGAAGCCTTATGTTTAAATTAGACAAAATAATGCCGCTAAATGTCCATAGGGAATACATGACAAAGCTCCCCCTTTAAAGTGCAAGATTGCCAATTTGTCATTCACAAATCGCACGACTGCTTACTGTCTTCCGCATAACCTGTACATACGCTGCAAGCATGCCTATTTAGGGCAGACCTCAATTTTGCATGTGAAAATGTCGGAGTTCTGTGCTCTGTACGGCCTACAGTAATGCTATGAGAATAGTAAGTGCTCCCGATTGTAGTGCTGACATTTCCTTCTGAGGGTCTCCCGATTTTCCGACATTGTGCTTTTCATTAATAAGAACAAAATGTTTCCCCATCTAGTACTTTGCCCTATCGCTTACAAACCTCTCTCTATGTGTAGTACACTTTGTAAAGAACAAAGCATTTCCATACCCTTAAAAGATTTAGTTATTTTGAAGGACTTTCAAGTACCATATTGCAAGTACTATGCAAAGATTGCACAGAGTGAAGTGAAATGTGCACGGGCACTGGGTTGAAATATGAAAGTTCAATCCTCTGACGAAAGAATCACAAGTAATGTCTGCAGTATCATCACTGCTGCAAACACAGAAAGTAATTGATTTTGTTTTTTTAATTCGCAGTGAAGACTACTCTCCTGAGAATCAACAGCATCTATACTGCAGACGACATATCCGAAGAAACCTGGTCATCTTGCACAAAAAAGTAAGTACAGTACAACCTTTATATTGTAACCACTCCTTAAAGCGGGGGCGTGGGTTATTTCTTTATTTTAGGCACCAACGCAAGCATTGATTTGTAAACCATTCTACCTACAAATATCCATTTATTGAACAAAGAATAACAGGCAGAATGGCTGACAAATCCCTGTGTGTTTGGTACTGAAATAACATAGATAATCCTTAGAAGGTTAGATTGTGAAAAGAAGTTGCTGTAGCAAGTTTTTGGCATTTCGGTTATTAATAATGGTTCTCATCACAAGTAGGCTACTTTGTACTCTCATCTGAAGCACATTGTAGTAGTTTACAAACAGTAAAGTAGCCTTACCAAATGATTGTTAGAGTTCACTATACGTTGACACACCATGACAAAGAGCTTCCCCATCAGACTTATGCACACATGCACACTGCACACATACATTGGACAACAGACCAAAGTATATATTTTTTCTCAACAGACACCAAAGAATGCCTACCAGAAAACAACTCTGTAGAAAGGAACGCAGAATTAGAGCAAAGAAAAATAAAGGTGCCCAATGTAAGCATCCACCTGTTGTAGAATTTGTAGAGAATCTTGGCACAAACCAGCTAATGCAGTTGGGTAACATAATAAAGGAAGTCTCAACTACCGAAATTGTACCTCCTCCATCAAAAAGTGTCACAAAACACAGAAATGTTGTCAAAGAAACAGCTGCCAGTACAGCTAACAATGTTCCTAATAATCCTGATACTGTAAGAAGAACCCATAGTAAAAAAAGTATTTTAGCAAACATGTTTCATCACAGAGTCCTTCAGAATCTACTAAGAAGAGAACCAAAATCATCCTCACCCCTTAAAACCGACCGTAGAAAGTTAATTCTACAAGTACTCGTGGACAGTGCAATCCTTCTCAAAAGGAAGTTGTTCATATTAGAAGAAAATAGGATGAAAGCACTAGCAAAACTAAGTACCAAACTACAAAAGAAACTCAGCAATAAACGGAATGTGAACAAAAATAATTTCTTGCAAGTTTGTGGTGGTGAATGGAGTCACACAACAACCAAAGAGCCATATTTCAATGAAGAAGCATACAAACAAAATCAAACAAACACAATTGCCAAGTGGAAGAGGGTATGAGAGAATCAATACTACCATCATGGAACAAGAAACACTGCTTACAAAACTATCTCCTAAAAATTCAGAATTACCTCTCGATTCAGCAGAACAACACCGTCCAGTATACAAATGGCCATGCACATCAATGTGTGCCATTCCAAACAAAGCTTTCAAATCTTTACGTCAGTTTCTCAATCAATATGTAAAAGGTAAAGACAAAAGTAAAATGAAAGTGCTGCAAAATATGGATATCTGTGCAGTGCGGAAAGACACAGGACTAAAAGGACATTCATTAGCCTGCATTTCTGGGCCTATTTGCGAACGTACCTTCCATGATATCAAAAGAATATCAGTACATCATTCCAATGTAAGAAATTTAGTGTATAAAATGTACTATGCAAAAAGTCCAGCTTCAGAATTAGGCAATGTAAATACCACTCTTCTGCACGTTACACCCAAAAACTTACAAGAAGAAATGGACCGTATTCAGAAAAAGTATTTTGGAAGTGAGAGCCACGTAGAAAATGCAACAGTTTTAGAACATAGTAGCGACAATTCTGCACATAGCAACCTTCTATTACACACATACAGAAAAGAAATAGTAACATTTAAAAGGTCATCGGCTGAAGTACCAAACCATGTGTGTGTGTGTGTTGCCACAGAACGTTTTACAAAAGAAACACAAAAAATGTGGACATACCATACGAAATAGAAAACAATGAAGAATCTAAATGGTTTGAATTAGCTTTGTACCTTTTAGCTGAAAACAAATATGAAATAACTGAACGCCTAATATGTTGTAGTTACTGTACTGCAAAAGTAAACAACAACCACACTCCACGTGCTATTACAAATCATTTGGAATTGTTTCCATTACCAAAAATCCAGCAACAGCTCAATTTGTATGAGAGCATAATAATTCAAACAGTTCACCCATTTCAAGCAATTATACGCCTTCAGCCAAAAACAGTAAAATTATCCTCCTCTGAATTGGTGAAAGGCATTTGTGGCAAAGTAGTTTACTTGCCATTAGATCTAACGGAAAATGTACACACTCTAGGGCCCTCATTACAACACTGGCGGTAACCCCTGGCACTATTAGCACCATGGTTGCTGCCGGTGTTGTAACGAGTCCGCCAATGTTCAATGGGGAATTACCACCCCATTCCAAGGTTGGTGGGCGGTAATTCCCCATTGAACATTGGCCCTTCCCCATTTCCATTTTTGCCCCATAGGGCTCAATGGGACTGGGGAAGGCGGTAATTACGGTACCGCAAATTGCGGTACTGTAATTACCTCGAAGGTCCCTTTGCGGGTCCCTACTTTAATGGCTGGCCCAGACCAGCCGTTCAGGTCGGGTCCCGCAAAGGGACCTTGTAATTAGGCGCTAAGGGGTTAACGGTGCTGCAGCCTTTTACGGCGCCGTTAACCCCTTAGCGCCAATGTCGTAATGACCCCGTAGGAGTGGAACTTTCAATAGAGCATTCTTTAATAGTCTTGGTAAATGGAGTACCAACAAAGGAGAACAAAAATTTGGCAACAATTAGTGGTTTTACAGAAAGTTAGACAAGCATTGCAATATTTAAAAGACAATAATGAGTACTACAAGGAAATAAATATTGATGAAAGCTTAAGGCAAACAACTGAAATAATTCAAGAGCCATCAGAAACTGGACAATTTGAACTTCTGGATCCAGCTACAGTATCCACTCTTTTGGACCATTACACAATTCATCCATTGCATTCCAATGAAAGCATAGGTGATGCACTAGAAACTTACCAAATGCGACAAACCAAAGGGTCACCAATGAGTATTTGGGAAAAAAGTATAGAAGCACGTGCTTTTCCACTGCTATTTCCTACTGGCAAAGGTGGAAGATACGATGATAGACCCACTCAGATTGGGGCATCAGAATACCGCTCATTGCGAATGTATTCGCAAGATCCCAGATTTAGACAAAATGTGAAATACATATTTCACCTACTCTATGAAAGTGAATTAGCAACACTATGTTATGGAGTTGCACACATTCTTAAATCTGGAACGCACTTTCAAAATATGTCAGCTACGCAGAGAATACAAAAAGTACAAGAAAAAGATGAGGTTTTACAATCAAGTATAACAAATTTGTTTGCAAACATGCGTGGTACAAAGGAATACTGGTTCAGACGGCACAGAGACGTGCGTTGCATGATCCGAAACCTTGGACCACCAACTTGGTTTGTTACGCTAAGTTGTGCAGAATATGCATGGGAAGATTTACATGAGTTCCTACGCATAGCAAACAGCAACAAAAACAACACAGATATATTAACACCTGGAGAACTTAGCTCCCTAGATCCAGTTAATGTCTCAAGATATTTCCATCATCGTTTCATTGCAATGCTACACTTTATTTGCAATAAAACTGTTCCTCCCCTTGGAGAAGTGCAACACTTCTTTTGGAGAAAAGTATATGAAGCGAGAGGAGTACCACATATTCACATGCTGTTATGGATCAAAGGTGCACCGAAATTTGGGCACGACAGTGATTGCGCTGTTTTGCAGTTTATCCAAAAATATGTCACATGTGAAATGCCTTCACAACAGACACATAGTGAGCTGCATGGGCAGATTTTACAATTTCAAAGACACAAATGTGGCAAATATTGTCACCACAAATACAAAAGCAAAGATAAATACTACACCAAATGACGCTTTGGTTTCCCTAGACCAGTTACAGAAACAGGTGAAGTAAACAACTTCATGTCTTCAGTTCGACATAGTGTTAAAGGTAAATCACCTAAAAACAAGTATTACATAAAAAGAAGGGACGAATCAAAATATATCAATGATTACAATGCAATCATTGCCCTATTATGGAATGCAAACATAGATGTGTAGTACATTGCAGACAATTCAACTGCTGTTGCACGATATGTTAGAGCCTACTTAACAAAAGCAGAAAAAACAGAGCTTCAAGACCTCTGGGATGACCTAGCATCAGACAAAACATTATCACAGAAATTGTACAGCCTAGGCATAAAAATGCTCTCTCATAGAGAATGTGGGGCCTATGAAGCAGCAGATCATTTAACCGGCACTGCTTTGTATGGATGATGACCTACGGGCACTGCTTTGTATGGATGATGACCTAGCATCAGACAAATCATTATCACAGAAATTGTACAGCCTAGGCATAACAATGCTCTCTCATAGAGAATGTGGGGCTTATGAAACAGCAGATCGTTTAACCGGCACTGCTTTGTATGGAAAATCAGACAACATAGAATGACTCTGTCTTGGTCCTGCAAAATCTAGAAAAAGAGTGCTAAAATCATATGAGGACATAGAAACAATTGACAAAAATGATCCCAACAGCCAAGAAATTCTAAAAAACAATTTACTGGACACATACTATCCGAACAGGAGTACCACTCTGGAAAGCATGTGTCTATACCACATATCTCAAAACTTTGCATACAAAGATAATGTAAAACCCGATGAAAGCAAACGTAGATATAGAGTGACCGATTGTGAAGGAAGCTTAGTGAAACTTAACAAACAAAGCTTAATTAATCATGTGAAATTGTCATTAACAACTCTGCAACAGAAAGAACTATATTACATGTCTCTGTTACAACTTTTCAAACCATGGAGAAAAGAGGAAGACATACTAGATAATTATGAGTGCTATGAAGATGCTTTCAAATGAAAGCACTATCACCGATGTGATCTTTACACAGTACAAAACAATGTTACACAATGAGCAGCAACAGGAAGAAGAACTTCAGGCCCAACAAGATAAAGACTCTTCCGACAGTAGTCAACTTTCTGTAAAAGGAAGTTAAGAACCATTAGGACAACCACTAATAGCAAATGAGGCTGAAGTAGCTATGGCAGAGGTGGAAAACACCATGTATCAGTATCAAGAAGATACAGAAAACTTAACTGAACAACAAGCTAAACTTAACAACGATCAGCGTACCATATTTGAAGACGTAACAAAACAAATTGTACATGGTATACAACACGAAAATAAAGACTGTACCTGCCAAAATTGCAAACCTATACTGCTGTATGTCAGTGGAGAAGCTGGATCAGGGAATACATTCTTAATCAAAATCATCAGCAAGTTCCTTCAACAATTGACAAACAACAAACTGTCAACTGTTGTAACAGCCCCCACAGGTTTAGTTGCCTACAACATAGGTGGTGTGACTTTACACTGATTACTACTGCTTCCAGTAGAGAATCAAAATAAATTAGACTACTACAAACTTTCTGCAGAAGCTGCAATGGAATTACGTAGAGTATTGAAACAAATGAAAATGCTACTAATAGATGAAGTGAGCATGGTCTCCAACCTAATTTTGGCTTTGATTCATCTCAGATTACAAGAAGTACTTAAAAATAATAACGAAGAACTCTTTGCAGGGAAACACATTATCGTTTTCGGAGATCTTCTACAACTGACACCAGTGAAATGTGAACCGATTTTTAAAACCTTAGGCCACAAACTCTGCCAGAAAACTGTTGGTAGCATAGGTAATGTTAACATTTGGCAACATTTCCAATACAGAGAATTAACTGAGAACATGCAGCAATCTGCAGATCTCACTTATGCCAACATCTTAAAAAGTATTAGAGTTGGTGTATTATTGCAAGAAGCACAAGCTGTATTGAAAAACCGGCATATACATGCACTTTATGGCGATAATGCATGTGCAACTGATGTTATGGAACAAATAGCGCACAAAAATGTCAATTGTATGGCCTTAATGCAAGCTGTTTCAAATTCAATGAAACAATGTTAAAGAAAGAAATGCAAGCAATAATAGAAATTAGTGCCACAGACAAACTATACGTACATGGTATGACAGTACCCATGTGTGAACAAGCCACAACAAGACTAAATAGTTTAGAAAATTCAATCTCCAACACAGCTGGGTTGGAAAAAATATTGAAATTATCATTAAATTGTAGAGTAATGTTTAAACGTAACCTTGACGTAGAGCAAGGGCTAGTTAATGGAGCACTGGGCACAGTTGTTGGATTTCAATCATACCCACGTGATAGCAACATTCAGTTTGTAAATATTCGCTTTGATAAAGTTTCAGAAGTGAAAAGGATAGGGCGCTCAATTGCTCGATTCCTTCTCTTCAAAGACATGTATGTACATAGAGAGCAATTTTCTCTAACTCTTGCATAGCAGTTACCATTCATGAATCCCAAGGTCTTACTCTAGAGTAAGCATTGATAGATATAGGAAACAGTGTTTAAGGAAGGCATGAGCTACATAGCATTATCACGATTACGTACACTTGACGGTCTATTGCTAATAAACTTTGATTCAAGTTAAGTCAAAGCTGATATTCCTTGAATTCTAGAATACAATAGATTGCGTTCACTGTATACCCCTCATATGAAACAATACCCTGTTCCAGATAAAGTGAAACGTGGTAAAAGAAAAGTAAATGAAGCAGAAATACAAAAGAATGTAACCGCAAATTCCGCAAAGAAAAGAAGCTAAAGTTTCATCAATTGCCGCAAATATAGAAGAACCTATTAGGGAATGTAAACCAGGCACGTCGGCAAGAAGCAACAGAAAAAACAGAAAATGCACTCAGATACCGAACTTGCTGGCCCATTCAAATTTACAAGTGAAAGTGGGGTAAGTTGCTATGCAAATGTAGCAATGAATATTCTATTTCAATTGCACCAATTGTTAACAATATTTACCTGCACAGTACACACCAATTGTGTTTGCAAATGTTAGTGCTGCATAGAAATGCAACAAGCAATCCTGACAACACATACAGTTTTCATGGAGTAAGGCAACAACTGGACGACTGTGCTGGAATGGTGAAATTCACTATGAACTCACAAGAAGATCCACAAGAATTTCTAATGTACATACTATTAGTATTGGAAAACAAAAGCATACCTGTAAATGAAATCTTCTAAATTTCATACATGTGCAAACATACATGCACTCTCTGTAGCAAAGTGATACAGGAGTAAATCCCAAATGAGCGATTTGTGTATCTTTCCATACCAAAAAGGGAGAGCATTCCATTTCAGCAACTTGTACAAAATGCAAACCATGGCAGTTTATGTAGTATTTGCAATTCAGACCATCGCTCCACCTTACTGATACAATCACATAGTGCCTACATAATACTTATGCTTCTACGCTATAATGCACATGGCACCAAAAACAACTGCAAACTGACTGGATTCACACGCAGTCAAGTGTCACTTGGAAAGAAAAACTTTACAACAGTAGGAATAATCTACCATGCAGGTCAGTACACTGCATATATTAAAAAGAATTCTAGATGGATTGAATGTAATGATAGCACCATTACTCTAAAGCAGAGGTTGCCAGCTAACCTAACAAATGCGTATTTAATGTTCTTGAAGCCAAAATTTACGAAATAATGTGTACTTCAACCGCTGGATGGATTTTCACCTAATTTGCAGCAGGAGCAGCGGCTTGGTCCTGAAAGTGTGCTTTTGTACATTTGGTGAAAATCTGTCCAGTAGTTTGTTTTAAAAAGACCAAAAAGTAGGTCACAAAAAATAGTGATATCTATGTCCGCTCCGCGGACACATTTCCCTGTTCGCTCGGCAGACATGACACCGATTGGCTAATCGGCTTGCGTCATGCCCGCGGACATGCAACGTGTTCGCTGATTGGCTGGAATGAAGTGTGAGGTGCGTTGTTTTATTTTGATGCGTCCGACATACTGGATCCGCGGACAGCACGGCGGTGAACAGGGGAGAAATAGACCTTTGGTAAGTGTGTTGGTGTGTAAGAGTGCTTGGGGAGGGTGGGGGGAGTAAGAGATGGGTCAAATGCTGTATTTGTTTAGGTGACAGGCACCCCTGAGGTGCTTGTCATGTCTGCGGTCACGCTGCTGTCTGCGGACATAAAAAAATGCGCTTCTGGCTAATTTACTTTAGTATGATATTGGTTTGGGGTTGTTAGTACAGTGTTGATTGTAATTAATATCCTATATAAGTAGCCCATATAGCACAGTTAAAATGTTTGATTCTATATAAGTAGCCCATATAGCAGAGTTAGATTTTTGATTCTATGGGTGTGATCTATGGGTGTGATATGGCTGCGGTGGTTGTGGCCAGGGCCTAGAGTCTTGGGTGCATGGCCTAAGGCCAAAGGCCGTAGGCTGTAGGCCATGCACCCAAGACTCTAGGCCCTGGCCACAACCACTGCAGCATATCACACCCATATCACACCCATAGAATCAAATATATATATATCAAATATTTGGAAATCTACAGTTTGTGTTGTGGTTGATTTGTATAGTTTGTATATGATGTTTTGCCTACGTCATGTCATTAAGATTGTAGAGTTTGGTAACAAGCACTGCAGTACAACATATCCATGGAAGTAAACATTTTATATTGTGATGTATGGTTAGATGTTTGCTTCAATGGTTGTGTTATGGAGCAGTATTTATGAGTTGTATTTATTATAATATACTTACTGTTTGATTTTTTGTGATTGGATATATTTTTTACATGACGTGGGTAACTGGAGCAGATATTCTTTTTCAATTTCTGTGATAAAAGAAAAGATCATGTTAGTGTAGGTAGTTTATATAGATTTATTACATTGCATAATAGACATTCCTGCTTTATTTCGACCCACATATTTAGTAGTTTACAAACCAGTGCACTGTGCAATTTGCTCAGTTTCTGTGTTTGTTGCTTAAATCATTGGGTCTGTGGGGAAAAAAAAATCCATGTTGGATTAAAAAAAACCTTTTTTTTGTTATGGTACAGTACATTTTATTCTTTGTTTTTAGTGTTTACTTGTTGTTTCTGGCTAATGTTCTATCTGTTGGTTGTTGCAGATTGTTAGATACCTGATGTCGAATTGTAACTGATTATAGTTTTTTATTTATATTATTAACTTTGCTAATATACCTATTGGGTTGTTGCAGATTCTTGGGGCAGTTAGATACATGTTGGTGTATCCTAACTGTTTCTTTTTATAATTTAGTGGTATTGATTTATCTGTTTGGTTGTTGCAAAATAATGGGGCAGTTAGATACCTGTTGGCGTATTGTAACTGTTTTTTCTTCTTATAATTTAGTGGTGTTGATTTATCTGTTTGGTTGTGGTAGAGTTTTGGGGCAGTTAGATACCTGTTGGCGTATTCTAAATGTTTATTTTTTTGTTATATTTTAGTGGTGTTGATTTATTTGTTTGGATGTTGTAAAATCTTGGGGCAGTTAGATACCTGTTGGCATATTGTAACTGTTTTTTCTTCTTATAATTTAGTGGTGTTGATTTATCTGTTTGGTTGTGGTAGAATTTTGGGGCAGTTAGATACCTGTTGGTGTATTCTAACTGTTTATTTTTTGTTATAATTTAGTGGTGTTGATTTATCTGTTTGGTTGTGGTAGAATTTTGGGGCAGTTAGATACCTGTTGGCGTATTCTAACTGTGTATTTCTTCTTATAATTTAGTGGTGTTGATTTATCTGTTTGGTTGTTGCAGAATGTTAAGGCAGTTAGATAACTGTTGGCGTATTGTACCTGTTTATAGTTTTGTAATTGAAGTTCTCTCAATGTTTATGCACAGATTAGTTATTCAATTTTGGTTTTAAGAATATTAAATAAGCGTTTATAAGATTTGATGGTAATCTTTGCTTTAGAGTAATGGTATTATTACATTTGAACCATCCACAATTCTTTTTTTTTATATATGCAGTGTAGTGACCTGCATTGGTTGTGGCTCCTGCATGGTAGATTATACCTATTGTTGTGAAGGTTTTCTTACCAAGTGATACTTGACCATGTGTGAATCCAGTCAGCTTGCAGCTGTTTTTGTACCATCTGCATTGTAACGTAAAAGCATTAGTATTACGTATTTACTATGTGTTTGTATTTGTAAGGTGGAGCGATTATCTGAATTGCAGGTAGTACACAATCTGCCATGGTTTGCCTTTTGTACAAGTTGCTGAAATGGAATGGATTCACAGTTAGGTATTGATAGATACACAAAGCGTTTATTAGGGATTTGTTACTGTGCCACATTGCTGCAGAGGGTGCATGTATGTATGTTTCCACATGTATGAAATCTGGACGATTTCATGTATAGGTATATTTTTGTTTTCCAGTAATTGTAGTAAGTACATTAGGCATTCTTGTGGATCTTTTGTGACTTTATAGTGAATTTCACCATTCCAGCACAGTCATTCTTGTCTTATTCCATGAACACCGTAAGTGTTGTCAGGATTGTTGGTTGCATTTCTATGAAGGACTAACATTTGCAAACACAATTGGTCTGAATTGTGTAAATAAATGTTGTCAATAATTGCTGGCCATTGAAATATAATATTTATTGCTACATTTGCGTAGCAATTTACACCAGTTACATTTGAAAATTTGCATGGACCAGATAGTTCTGTGTGCAAGTCATTTCTTTGGAGTGTGTGTTGCTTCTTTGAAGAAGTATCTGAGTTACTTTGAGTAGTACATTCTTCTTTGGTTGTAGTAATTGATGAAGTAGTAGCTTCTTTTACTCTCTTTGGAGGATTTGCAGTGAGATCCAGTTGCATTTCCGTTTGAAGTAGTTTTCTTTTATAACGTTTTGCTTTTTGTGGAACAGGATAGGGTTTTTTAGATGGGGTGTACAGTGAACGTAGTCTATTGTATTCTAAAATGCAAGGAATATCAGCGTTTAGTTTACTTGCATCAAAGTTGCTTAGAAATAGACCGTCAAGTGTATGTAAGCGTGATAGTGCTACGTAGCTCATGCCTTCTTTAAAGACTATGCTCCCAATATCTATTAATGCTTTATCTAGGGTAAGACCTTGTGATTTGTGAATGCTGACTGCGTAACCTATAGTTAGAGAAAATTGCTCTCTGCGTACATACATGTCTTTGAAAAGAAGGAATCGAGCTGTTGAGCGTCCTTTTCTTTTTACTTCTGATAGTGTGTCAAAGAGAATATTGACAAACTGAATGTTGTTGTCATGTGGGTATGTTTGAAAGCCAACAACTGCACCAAGTGCTTCATTAACTAGTCCTTGCTCCACGTCAAGGTTAGGTTTAAGCATTACTCTACAGTTTGAAGATAATTGTTGTTGGAAATAGAGTTTTCTACGGCATTTCATCTTTTTGTGGCTTGTTGACACATGGGTAGTGTCATACCATGTACGCCCAGTTTGTCTGTTGAGCAAATTTCAATTATTGGTTGCATTTCTTTTTTCAACATTGTTTCATTGGAACAGCTTGCAAGAGTTGGCATCAAGGACATACAAGTGACATTTGTGTGTGCCAATTGTTCCATGATATCAGAAGCACATGAGTTATGGCTATAAAGTGCATGGATGTGCCGAGTTTTTAATATTGCTTGTGCTTCTTGAGATAGTAAACGTACACTTACTTTTCTTCTGCCTCTCCCTCATTGGGGCCCATTGTGCTCTGCCTGCCTCCAAGATGGCTGCACCTTTTTCCTTTGCCTAAGCTCCACTGTGCTTGCACTGGTCTCCCCCTCCCATTGGTTGCCCAGGTTGCCATAGACCAATAGCAGCAACGGGGAGACGGGAGCCTGCCCAGTGCACCCAGGCCTACACAAAGGCTCCTGTCAGCTTCCCTGTCTGTTTCACTGGCTGCTGCATGGGAGTACTGCCATAGCCAGACCCTGGACTATTGGACTACCATGACTCTATTAACACATTCTGCCTGGGTTAATCCCTCCTTTCTGACTTCCTTTGTACTACCTCCTCTGCTGGTACTCTTTCAGCTCTCCTTGTTATGTTCTCAAAATGTAGTCGTGTGTGTACTCACCCTTACCATCTGACTCCCACTTGACTCCTTAACTACAGGGCCTTATGTATCTTAAAAGTCAAACTTGGGTGTTTTCAGCATTTAGCTTGAAAGTGAAACTTGGGTGTACTTTGCATTTAATTTGAAAGTCAAACTTGGGTGTATTTTGCATTTAGCTTGAAAGTCAAACTTGGGTGTACTTTGCATTTAATTTGAAAGTCAAACTTGGGTGTACTTTGCATTTAATTTGAAAGTCAAACTTGGGTGTATTTTGCATTTAGCTTGAAAGTCAAACTTGGGTGTATTTTGCATTTAGCTTGAAAGTCAAACTTGGGTGTATTTTTGCATTTAGCTTGCATTTAGCTTGCATTTTCTTGAAAGTCAAACTTGGGTATATTTTGCATTTAATTTGAAAGTCAAACTTGGGTGCACTTTGCATTTAACGAAGAAGTTTAAAAAGGATATCTTGGCCTCCAACCCTGGTCTTCCTATTGCTGATACCTATACCAGTGCCTCTTCCAGACAGACTCTCACCGACATCTTCTTTGTTGTTCCATCGCCGGATCTATGGACCCCCCATATGATCTCTCTGCTTTGTCCTGTCTGCTCCTCTCCCATAAATGGTGGCACGCACTGGGAAGTCCTCATGGCTTCTTTAGACTCCTCTAGAGTCATCCTTAACGTCTACATAAATGGCACTGTCATGGTCCAAGGTCCCCAGGCCAATCTCCTCCTCTTTGAGGTTACCTCGCCTCATCAACTTCCTTTCTTCTCCAGCTGTCCCCTCCTCTCATTCCTTGGCTACCTTGCCCACTCTTCCCTCCTCTGCCCTCCTCTGCCCCTCTTCTGGCTACCTCCACAACTCCGCAGGGTGTACCTCTGATTTGTACCCCTCCCCAGAAGGTCTTCAAGGCTGGCAACCTTCTCCATCTTGCAACTCTCGCTCTGCTGTCAAACACTCCTCTGACATCTGCCACCTCCTTGAAGAACTTGACCTTGATGTCCTTGCTCTTACAGAGACATGGTTCACAGCCAGCTCTGTCACAAGCTTTGACACTCTCCTCCCTGATGGCTACAAGATCCTCTCAGCACCCAGGTCCACTCGGACCAGAGGGGGTGTAGCCTTGATCTTTCCAGAGTGGATTCCTATCACTATCATTCCCACTCAGATCTACTCCTCTTTCGAATGCCTCTGCAGGCTCTCAATCTCTCCTAGTCACTCTCTTACTGTTGCCACTCTCTACCGGCCCCCTGGTCATATCACCTCTTTTCTCTTTGAGTGGGCTGACCTCTCCTCCTCTCTTCTGGCATCAACCACTCAACTCCTCCTCCTTGGTGACCTCAACATTCACCTTGATTCCCCCTGTCCCTCACCTTTGCTCTTTCGCGACCTCTGCGATTCCCTCTCCCTCTCTATCCTCACCTCTGGCCCAACGCACTCTGCAGGGCACACACTTGATGTCTTGATCTCCTCTAGCCTCTCCTTCTCTATCCCTCTCTCTACTCCCCTCTCTTGGAGTGACCACTACCTCCTCTCCTCTTATCTCTCTCTCTCTTCCCCCCAAGCCAAGCCTATCCCAACACTGCCACCTACCTTCCTGGATATCCAGCCCATGAAGCGTGTGTCAGTCGAGGCTTTTGCTGGCACCTACTCTCCCCCCCCACACCCTCTGGCTGACTCACACCCTGACGTAGCCCTGTCTTTTGTCTATTCTTCTATTTCTGATACTCTTGATGTTCTTGCCCCTGTCATGAGGATCCGCCTGAAGTCCAAAGCTACGTGCAATTCCGGGTACGACTCCGACCTAGCTACACTTAAACGTAAGTGTAGGGCGGCTGAGAGAAAATGGAGGGATTCCTATTCATCCTCTGACAAACTGGCCTGTTGCCTACTCCAAAGGCAATACCATCTCTCTGCCCATACCAAGAAGAGAGTCCATATTCAAGCCTGTGTCTCTGTGGCATCTAACAGCTCGGCCGAACTCTTTAAAATCTGCAAGGAGCTGGCCAACCCTGCTGCAGTCTCTACCCCTCCCTTTGCCTCTCAGTCTCTTTGCAATGCTCTGACCTCTCACTTTATCTAACAAATCCAGGACATCTTGTTCACCCTCTCCTCCACTCCCTCCCCTCTCCTTGACTCTAGTATTCCCTCTGTCCTCATCCTACTTGATCTCTCCTCTGCCTTTGACACAGTCAACCATACCATCCTGCTCAACCGTCTCTGTGATAACCTGGGCATCACCGATCAGGCTCTGGCCTGGCTGACCTCTTTCCTCTCTGATCAACCCTCCCAGGTCCAACTTGGGTCTTTCCTATCATCTATCTTCCTCTCCACCTGTGGTGTTCCACAGGGGTCTAACCTCTAGCCATGGCTTTTCAACCAATACCTAGCAACTCTCGGCCGCTGTATTGCCATTTTCTGCTCAAACTTCCAGTGCTACGTGGATGACACTCAACTCATTTTCAGTCTGCCCTCGGCCACCTCCTCCACCTCTCTCATCACTGATTGCCTAACTGCCATTCAAGATTGGTGTGCTACCAACGATCTTTGTCTGAATGCCAGCAAGACTGAGATCCTCCTCATCGGCACACCATCACCTTCCTTTCCCCTCACTCTCTGGCCAGCCTCCCTTGGCCCTCTTCCTATCCCAACCTGCGTGGCCAAGAACCTTGGTGTCACCCTTGATTCCACACTCTCCTTCTCCGCCCCCATCGCTGATGTATAAAAAAAGTCTAACTTCCTAATGCACCTTCTCAGAGGTACTCTTCCTTTCCTTTCATTCGCCCAGAAGCTCACTGTCTCCCAAGCTCTGGTTCTCTCTAAGTTGGACTATTGCAACAGCCTCTTTCTTAATCTACCTGCCTCTACTGTCCGCCCTTTGCAACCTATCCAGAAACAGACTACAAGACTTGTCCTTGAAATCTCTCCATTGTTTCCCAGTGGATGCAAGGATTACATTCAAAACCCTCTGCATTGTCCACAAGGCTTTCTAGGGCCTGGGTCCAACATACCTTCAGCTATCCCTCGCAAATACCTCCCTTCTTGAGCACTCAGCTCCTCTACCTCTAACTCCCTCAGGGTCAGTTGTTTCTCAAATAAACAAGCTGGGGGTAGATCTCTGTCTTCGGCTGGGGCCGCCCTCTGGAACAGCCTCACTGCCACTCTAAAACTTGAGGAGAATCATCTCTGGTTCCGGAAGCACCTCAAGATCTTCCTCTTTGCTTCTGCCTTTGCCCCCCTCTGCCCTGCTGATTCTACTCTCCCTCGGCACCATGTACCTGGCCACCCTCTTTCCTCCGGGCCCAGCTACCTGCTCCTCTTGCCACCCGCATGCACTGCCTCTGGGCCACCCCTTGCACTGGGTTCTGTATCTGTACCCATACAGCCCCCACCCTCTTTTTTTGTTCTTCCTGCACTTATCAGACCTACCCAGCCTGCTGCCTCAAACCCAGCACTGCCACTTGTGGCTGCACTCCCTCTGTTTGTTGCCTTTTTATTTATTCATTTATTTATTTATTATTATTTTTTTCCTCCTTGTTCAGCACTCTCCTTTTTCTTCCCCCTTCCATGCTCTTCTCCCTCACCCCCTCTTCCATGCACTTACGCGCTCTCAATGTCACTGGGCCTAGTAAGATTGTTGTTTTTGTTTCTCCTCTGTTCCCCCTTCCCTTGCCTTGTCGTTCTCTGAAACACTTGTGTATGAGCACGATAGAAATAAAATATCAATAGTACACCAACTCTAATACTTTTTAAAATGTTGGCGTAGATGAGGTCTGCTGACTGGTGCATGTTCTCTGTTAATTCTCTGTATTTTAAATGTTGCCAAAGGTTAACATTTCCTATGCTGCCAACAGTTTCACGTCAGAGTTTGTGTCCTAAGGTTTTAAAAATAGGTTCACCTTTCACTGGTGTCAATTGAAGAAGATCTCTGAAAACAATAATGTGTTTTCCTCCAAAGAGCTCTTTGTAGTTTGTTTTGAGTACTTCTTGTAATCTCAGGTGAATCAAAGCCAACATTAGATTGGAGACCAGGCTCACCTCATCTATTAGCAGCATTATCATTTGTTTTAGCACTCTGCGTAATTCCATTGCAGCTTCTGTAGAAAGTTTGTAATATTCTAATTTGTTTTGGTGTTCTACTGGAAGGAGTAGTAATCGGTGTAAAGTGACACTGCCTATGTTGTAGGCAGCTAAACCTGTGGGGGCAGTTACAACAGCTGACAGTTTGTTGTTTGTCAATTGTTGAAGGAACTTGCTGATGATTTTGATTAAGAATGTTTTGCCTGAACCAGCTTCATCACTGACATATAGTAGTATAGGTTTGTAATTTTGGCAGGTACATTCTTTATTTTCATGTTGTACACCACGTGCAATTTCTTGTGTTACTTCTTGAAAAATTGTATGCTGCTCTTTGTTTAGTTTTGATTTTAAAACAGTTAAGTCTTTTCTATCTTCTTCATAGTGACACATGGTGTTTTCTACTTCTGCCATAGCTAATTCTGTCTCATTTGCTATTAGTGGCTGTCCCAGTGATTCTTGGGTTCCTGTTACAGAAGGTTAACTACTGTCAAGAGTGTCCTTATCTAGTTGAGCCTGGATTTCTTCTTCGTGTTGCTGCTCATTGTGCAAAATTGTTTTGTACTGTGTAAAGTTTACATCAGTTATAGTGCTTTCATTTGCTTTGAAAGTGTCTTCATAAGAGTCATAGATACCTAGTATCTCTTCTTTTCTCCATGGTTTAAAAAGTTGTAGCAGGGATATGTAATATAGTTCTTTATGTTGAATAGTTTTTAATGGCAATTTGATATGATTAATTAAGCTTCATTTGGTAAGTTTCACTAAGCTGCCTTCACAATTTGTCACTCTGTATCTACCTTTGTTTTCATCGGCTTTTATATTATTTTTGTATGTGAAGTTTTGGGCTATGTGATATAGACACATGGTTTCCAAAGTGCATCAGGCGGTGGAGACAGCACACACGAGAGGACAGAGGACGCCAACTGCATGAAGACTGTTTAAGAAGAACTAATTAAGCAGCTCCTCGCCCCAGTGTAAATCGGAGGGACCAACACAATGGGCGGTCCCGTCTACAGGAGCAAGTTAAACCAGCCATCAGCTATTAAGACTGGGTCTTTTTCCTTTTGATAGCTACATAAAGACGGTGGCATCAGTGTACGTGGTGTTAACTACAACAGTGGGTCGTTTTACTTTGGGAATGCGCCTATGACACTGTGGACAGCTTAACTTTTTTGTGCTACCCCGGGTTACAGAGGAACATGATCACACAGAATTTGAGAAGACCATGTAGACCTGTATGTCGAATTTATTCCCCTGAAGAAGTTCTGTCATTTGTCTAATATGGTTTAAAAGAACGAAACATGTTGGGCATTGAGGTTGCTTTATTAGAAGGCAACACTGTTTGAAGATTAATTAAATTAATGAGAACCTTTGTATAGGATTCGCTAAATAAGGACACGAACGGTCTGGAGGGAACAATTCGGAATTTGCGAGCTCTCTGTGTTGTGTATTCGACAGGTGTCTGTACAATATTGTATGGCAAAGAGAATGTGGACTAACATTGGTATGTGAGGTGTGTTAGTAGAAAGGAAGCACGATTGCACTTTGTGAGCATAGAGTTGTATGGTATGAATTTTAGGTAATTATTGGTTTATGTGAAGTGTTTTTTATGATTATGGAATATGGATTGTTTAATACATTTTTTAATCTATTATCTTAATAAAATCATGTTTTGTAATATGCAATTTTTTAGTGGTCTTGTGTATTTTGGTTAATAAGTGCAGGTATTGTGTTCAAGAGTGTTCCTTATCCCGCCTGTGGGGCACAGCATAAAGGCAACGGGATTCCTTAGTTTGGAAGCTTGCGCAATCCGTTGTTTAGGGGGGACTGATCCCTGGGCCATTCAATAATTTTCTCCTCAATCTTTTGATTGTATACGTGTGTTCCAAAGTGGTTCTTCTGTTTGGGTAGTACGTGTCTAGTAAATTGTTTTTCAAAATGTCTTGGCTGTTGGGATCATTTTTGGCTATTGTTTCTATGTGGTCATATGATTTGAGAACTCTTTATCTAGATTTAGCAGGACCAAGACTTAGCCATACTATATTTTCAAATTTTCCATAAAAAGCAGTACTGGTTTTACGATCTACAGCTTGATAGCAGCCACATTCTCTATGGGAGAGCATTTTATGCCTAAGCTGTAAAATTTTTGAGACAGTGTTTTGTCCGATGATAGGTCATTCCAGAGGTCTTGCAGCTCTGTTTTTTTCTGCTTTGGTTAAGTAGGCTGTAAAATACCGTGCAACTACAGTGGAATTGTCTGCAATGTACTGCACATCTATGTTTGCATTCCATAAGAGGGCAATGATTGCATTGTAATCATGGATATATTTTGCTTCTTCTGTTCTTTTTATGTAATATGTGTTCTTAGGTGATTTACCTTTCATACTATGTCTGAAGACATGAAGTTGTTCACTTCACCTGTTTATATAACTGGTCTAGGGAAACAAAAGCGGCATTTGGTGTAGTTTTTCCCTTTGTTTTTGTATTTATGATGACAATATTTCCCACATTTGTGTCTTTGAAATTGTACAATTTGTGCATGAAGATCACTATTTGTTGCTTCTGATGGAATTTCACAAGTGACATATTTTTCGATAAACTGTAAAACAGTGGAATCACTGTCTTGACCAAATGTAGGAGCATCTTTAATCCATGAAAGCATGTAGATATGTGGTGTTCGCTGGCTTGGTATTCTTTTCTCCGAAAGAAGTGTTGCACTTCTCAGAGGGGAGGAACTGAGGAAAGCCTGCCCCCCACAGGACTCTTTCGTGACCTCTGTGACTCTCTCTCACTCTCTATTCTCCCGTCTGGGCCTACTCATTCTGCAGGGCACACTCTTGATGCTCTGATCTCTTCTGACCTTCCCCTCTCTGTCCCTCTCTCCACTCCTCTCTCCTGGAGTGATCACTTTCTCCTATCCTCCCACCTCACCCTCCCTACCCCACAGGCAAAGCCACCCTCATCATTGCCACCCACCTTCTCGGTCATTCGACCCATGAAGCGCGTGTCAGTCGCGGCTTTCGCTGCCACCTTCTCGCCCCCTCCTCCCCCTTCGGCTGACTCCCACCCTGACACAGCCCTCTCCTTGCTCCACTCTGCTATATCTGCTATATCTGATATCCTTGCCCCTGTCATGAAAATCCGCCTGAAGCCCAAAGCCAAATGTAACTCCTGGTATGATTCGGATCTCGTCACCCTAAAACGCAAGTGCAGGGTGGCAGAGAGGAAATGGCGTGCTTCATGTTCATCCTCTGACAAACTGGCCTGCCGCCTGCTCCAAAGGCAATACCGTCTCTCTGTTCTCACCAAGAAGAGAGCCCTTATCCAAGCCCGCATCTCTGCGGCATCTAACAACTCGGCTGAGCTCTTTAAAATCTGCAAGGAGCTTGCCAACCCTGCTGCAGTCTCTACCTCTCCCGTCCCCTCCCAGGCCCTCTGCACTGCACTGGCCTCCCACTTCATCTCTAAAACTCAGGACATCCTGTCCTCACTCTCCTCCTATCACCTCCCCCCCTCTCTTCCCTGCTCCTCCTCTGGCCCTTCTGCAGCCACCCCTCCTCCCTCCTTCTCTGCCTTTCCCCTTTTTTCTGCTGACGAGGTTTCCAGACAAGTCCGATCTATGAAAGTCTTGTCTAAACAGATTCACCCCTGTTCCTCCAAAACTATCAAGGACCACATCGACTCCCTGGCTCCTGCCCTGGCTGACTTTTGCAACCATGCCTTCGCCTCTGGAGTCTTCCCATCCCCCCTCAAGCACTCCCTTGTGCACCCTCTCCTTAAGAAACCCTCTGCCGACCCCTCCTGTCCGGCTAACTATCGCCCAATCTCCATCACTCCCATCCTGGGCAAGCTCCTGGAGAAACTGGCCATCTCCCAGCTTAACCTCCATGCTGAAGCTGTTGACAGTCTCCATGACCATCAATCTGGCTTCGGAGCGGCCAGAAGCATGGAAACTGCTCTCCTGAACATCCGTGAGGATCTGCTCTTAAACCTCGACTCCAACACTCCGTGTGTTCTCATTCTGCTCGATCTCTCTTCTGCCTTTGACACTGTCAACCATGCCATCCTGCTCAACCGTCTCCGTGATAACCTGGGTATCACTGGTCAGGCTCTGGCGTGGCTGACCTCTTTCCTTTCCAATCGACCCTCCCAGGTCCAACTTGGGTCCTTCCTCTCTGACATCTTTTTCTCCACCTGTGGCGTTCCCCAGGGATCTAATCTCTCTCCCTGGCTGTTCAACCAGTATCTGGCACTCCTTGCCCACCGCATCGCCGCCCTCTGCCCCAACTTTCAGTGCTATGCGGATGATACCCAGCTCATTTTCAGGCTACCCTCGGCCTCCTCCTCTCCCTCCCACATCTCTGACTGTCTGTCTGCTATCCAGGATTGGTGTGCTGCCAATGACCTCTGCCTTAATGCTAGTAAGACTGAGATCCTACTCATCGGCACACCCACTCCCTCCTTCCCTGCAGCTCTCTGGCCGGCCTCTCTTGGCCCTCTTCCTGCTCCTACCTGCAAGGCAAAAAACCTCGGGGTCATCTTCGACTCCACACTCTCCTTCTCTCCTCATATATCTGACGTCTCTAAGAAGTCACATTACCAGCTGCACCTCCTCAGAGGTATTCTTCCCTTCCTCTCCTTCCCCCAGAAGCTCACTGTCTCCCGAGCCCTGGTTCTCTCGAAGCTGGACTACTGTAAAAGCCTCTATCTTAATCTGCCTGCCTCCACTCTCTGCCCTCTGCAACTCATCCAGAACAGAACTGCGAGACTTGTCCTTGGCCTCAAGCCTAGGGACCGTATCTCTCCAGGACTGAAATCTCTACACTGGCTCCCAGTGGCTGCGAGGATTAAGTTCAAAACCCTCTGCATTGTCCACAAGGCCTTCTGGGGCCTGGGGCCTAAATACCTTCAACTCTCTCTTCCTAAATATCTTCCTTCCCGAGCCCTACGCTCATCCGTCTCCAACTCCCTCAGGGTCAGCCGCTTCTCGAAGCAACGAACAGGGGGTAGATCTCTCTCCGCGGCAGGTGCCTCCCTCTGGAACAGTCTTCCTGCCTCCCTGAAACTTGAGGAGAACCATCTCCGGTTCCGGAAGCACCTCAAAACCTTCCTCTTCGCTTCTGCTTTCTCTTTCCCTCTCCCCTGCTAAATTCTTCACCAAAACTGCACTGATCCTGCAACTGGGCCACTCTCACCGACCTCGGTCCTGGACCCAGTCACTCTTCACTTGCACTGCCTCCCTAGCAACCCCTGCACTGCGGGACTGTCTCTGTATCACTACAGCCCCCCCACCCCCTCCCCAGCACTTGTCTGGCCCTATTTATTTATTATTTTATTTCTATTCTACTATTTGTATTGCACTCTCCCCTCCCCCTTCCCCTTGCATTTTTCCCTTCCCCCTACCCCTGCACTTGCGCGGTCTGAATGACACCTGGCCTAGTAGGATTGTTGTCTGTCTTCCCTTTGTTCCCCCCTCCCTGCCTCGTCGCGCCTTGAAACACTTGTGTATAGGCGCGTTACAAATGCCATATCATATCATATCATAACAATGAAGCGATGATGATGAAACATTAACAGGATCTAGAGAGCAAAGTTCTCCATGTGTTAGTATATCTATGTTTGTTTTGGTTTTGTTTGCTATGCGTAGGAAATCATGTAAATCTTCCCATGCATATTCTGCACAACTTAATTTAACAACGCAAGTGGGCGGTCCAATGTTTCTTATCATACAACTTACATCTGTGTGATGTCTGAACCAGTACTCTTTAGTACCACGCATGGTTGCTAACAGATTTGTTATGCTTGATTGTAGAACCTCATATTTTTCTTGCACTTTTTGTAGTAATTGCATAGCTGACATATTTTGAAATATGGTACCTGATTTTAATGTGTGTGCAACTTCGTAGCATAGAGTTACTAGTTCACTTTCAAAGAGTAGGTGGAATATGTATACCACATTTTGTCTAAATCTGGGATCTTCAGAATACATTCGTAACGAGTGGTATTCTGATGCTGTTATCTGAATGGGTCTATCATCTTACCTTCCTCCTTTTCCAGTAGGAGAGAGTAGAGGAAAAGCATGTGCTTCTATACTTTTTTCCCATATGCTGATTGGTGATCCTTTGGTTTGTCGCATTTGGTACGTTTCTAGTGCATCATCTATGGTGTTACTAGAGTGTAATGGATGAATTGCATAATGGTCTAAAATATTGGATAGTATAGTAGGATCTAGAAGTTCAAATTGACCAGTTTCTGGTGACTCTTGAATTATTTCATTGGTTTCCTTCAAGTTTTCTTCAATATTCATTTCTTTGTAGTATTCATTATTGTCTTTTAGAGATTGCAAGGTTTGTCTAACTTTATGTAAGTCTGCGAGTTGTTGCCAAATTTTTTTGTCTTTTGTAGGTACACCATTTACTAAGACAATTAAAGATTGCTCTATTGGACGTTGTACTCCCAGAGTGTTCACATTTTCTTTCAGATCTAATGGTAAATAAACTACTTTGCCACGAATGCCTTTCACTAATTCAGAGGGAGGTAATTTTAATGTTTTTGGTTGAAGGCGTGTTATTGCATGAAATGGGTGCACTGTTTGAATTATGATGCTCTCATATACATTGAGTTGTTGCAAGGGTTTGGGTAGTGGGAATAATTCCAAGTTATTTGTGATAGCACGTGAAGGAGTTTGGTTGTTGTCAAGTTTTGTAGTGCAGTAAGTGCAAAGTATTAAGGGGTCATTTATTTCATATTTGTTTTCCACTATAAGGTACAGAGCTAATTCAAACCATTTGGAATCTTCATTGTCTTCTATTTTGTATGTTACGTCTACAGTTTTTGTGTTACTTTTATAAAAAGTTCTGCAGCAGCACACAAACACACATGGTTTGGTACATCAGCGGATGCACTTTTAAATTTTAGTATTTATTTTTTGCATGTGTGTAGTAGAAGGTTGCCATCTGTACAATTGTTGCTAGTCTGTTGTAAAGGTTTTGCATTTTGTAAGTGGCTTTCACTTCCAAAATATTTTCACTGGATATGCTCTATTTCTTCAAGTAGGTCTTTGGCTGTACCATGTAGAAGATTGTTATTTAAATTAGCTAGTGCCAAAGCAGGACTTTTAGCATAGTACAGTTTATAGACTAGATTTCTTATAGTTGAATGATGTGTTGATATCATTTTGATATGATGGAAGGGGCTTTTGCAAATAGGTCCTGAAATGCAGGCTAATGAATGTCCTTGTAGTCCTTTGTGTTTGGGCACTGGACAGGTATCCATATTTTGTAGTAGTTTCATTTTAATTTTGTCTCCCTTTCATATACTGATTGAGGAACTGGCTCAAACATTTGAAAGATTGTTTGGCAATGTTACACATTGACGTGCAAGGCCATTTGTATACTGGACGTTCTGGTTCAGTTGAATGGAGAGGTGATACTGAATTTTCTGGGGTCATTTTTGTAAGCAGTATTTCTTGTTCCATAATGGTATTGTTAAGTTTTTCATAGCCTCTTCCACTGTTATGCATGGCAATTAGGTTTGTTTGCTTTTGTTTGTATGCTTCTTCATTGAAATATGGTTCTGTGCTGGTGGTGAGACTCCATTCACCTCCACAGATATTTAAGAAGTTATTTTTGTTGATATTCCGTTTATTTAGGAGTCTTTTTTGTAATTTAGTAGTTAGTTTTGTTAGTGGTTTCATTCTGTTTAACACTAAAATAAATAACTTCCTTTTGAGAAGGATTGCACTGTCTATCAAAGCTTCTAAAATTAATTTTCTATGGTAGGTTTTAAGGGTTGTGCATGAATTTTCTCCTGTTTTCATAAGATTTTGAAGGACTCTGTGGCGGAACATTTTTTCTGATATACTTTTTTTGGTATGGTTACTTGCCACTACATCAAGATTTATAGGAGCAGTGTTAGCAGTAATGGTAGTTGAATTGTTGTTAATCACATGTTGTTTCATTTTACATTTTGAAAGAGGAGGGAACGTTTTTGTTCTGGAAGCTTGTTTTGTTTCGCTTAATGACTCTATTAGATCTTTTGTTTGAACTTTTTGTACAAATTCTGCTAGAGATGGATGCTTATTTTGGACACTTTTATTTTCATTTGCTCTACTTCTGCATTGCTTTCTACGGACCTGGTTCTTGGTAGGCATTCTTTGGGGTCTGTTGAAAAAAAAGTAAGGTATGGGTTGGGCTGTTCTGCAATGTATGTGTGCTGTGTGCATGAGTGTGTGAGTATGATGGTAAGGATGTATGTGGTGATGTGTGATTGTGCATTGGGAGCTACAAGTAGTTGGAAAGGCTATTCTTGTATTTGTGTGTTACTATACTTGGGTTCAGATGACAGTACAAAGTAAGTTAGTAATACTAAATCTAATGGTATAGAATTAAAACAGTTCTTTGTTCTGTAATACTAACATTTTAGGGGCTGAGTTATGTCATTTGTGCATCGAAAAACGGGGATTTGTGTGCTATTCTGCCTGTTAATCGCTTTTTAACAAATAGGGATTTGTGGGCAGAATGGTGTACAAATCTCTGTTTTTTGGCACACAAATTCCATGAATCAACTGCACAGTGAGCTTGAGTAACCGTAAGAATATTATGGTAGTATTGTACTTACTTTTTTTGTTTGGAATGAAAAGGTTTCTTCTGAGATGTTGTTTGTACTTTAGATGTTGCTGCTTTTCAGGAGAGTGGTCTTCACTGCAATTGTAAAAGAAAGAAGTTAGTAATGTTGTGTGTTTATAGCACTGATGTTAATTTAGAAGCTTATTTTTATGTTTTTGTAGTAGTATTCTTGATAAGTGAACATAGTGTGTGAATGCAGTTTCCTTTGACTATGTGCAGGCTTTATATTTTCCTTACAAAATATGTTAGTTCAATATGCTTTGCAAATGAGTAGAATACTAAGTGTATGAAACTCACTTGGTTTTTTTAAGGCTGTGTTATTGAATGTTAGTAGATGGAAGAAATAATTATATACTTATTTTGCAATTTATATAAGGTAAATGGCGGAAATTGTATAGAGAAGCATGGCATGTATGCATTTGTGAAGGTATGGGTAATAAAGCAGAAGAATGTGATTCATAGGCAGTGGTGTTATTTCAGCTGGGAGCTTTTCACTGATACTGTCTATCTGTGTGAATGTATGAAGATGCATAATCTTATCCTGACTGTGTGTAATTTTATAATACACTACTAAGTGTTTTTCTATAATTATACTGTTATTTCTCCCATCTTGTAATATTATAATTTTTTAGATAGCTGTGTGTGTAAAAAAGAAATTAGATAGCAGACAGGTTTGGAAGTGAGAGTTGATTATAGCAGATGGGAAAAATGACAGTACTTTTTTAAAATAGATTTTACAGGTTAAGTGCCAGTTACTCTGTTTATATGCATTCATAAGAGTTGTTCATATACTGTGCAGAAAATATGCATACCTGAAGTTTGTATTCTTGTATGTGGCTATGCCTGTAGCTGTATGTAGAAATCTTGGAGACTTGTACAGTAGTTTTTGTAGAAGGTGCTTTCCAATGATATGAGACTTGTACTCAGAGTGATCAATAGTACATTTGAAGTGCTGAACTCTGATGATGGAGTTAAATGTAGAGGTCTTGGATGTAATTGATGGATGGTTGTGTGACTGCTTAGCTGAATCCAATGAGGGAATGGCACAGAGAGTGATGTGGACTGGGTAGAAGGGCTGTGTAAGAGTTACGCTGTCCACGGACACCGTGACTGTCCGCAGACAGGGCGTGCCACAACTGTGGTTTTCCTGCAAATCCAGCATGGAAAGGGGACTGTAGGGATCAGCCAATCAGATGTTGTGGTTGTGGATTTGTGTTGAAAGAGACTGTGTGCAGTGAAGATGACAGAGGGGGAGAAAGTCAGGGTGTTGGTGCTTGGGGATATGTTTGTGCATGGTTTACAGCAGCATGCTCAATGTAGGCATGTGGTAAACACATCTGAGTGGAGGTCTTGTGGAGCACTGTGCCTGATTGCAATGTATAGGGAATTGTACAAGTTTGTGAAGATATGGGCAGGATGAACAGTCCCCATGTGGTAGTTTTGCACTATGGTGCTTTCCATTTCGGCTATGCCAGTGCCCCTACTTTGTTGGCAGATTTGGAACACTTGGTTCAACTAGTAATGAACATCCTTACAAATGCCAAACTTATTTTTTCTGGATTAGTACCTAGGGCAATATGGGACAATAGTTCTGTTTTTTGTCCTCAGCAAAACATTGCTAGGTGTGCAATCAACCAAGGCATGTGTGCTTTCATGCTTAGAGCTGGTATCTCCTTCTGTAATAATGATAATATTGATTCCAGTAATGCTGTTTATTTTATGGAAGATGGCATTTCTTTATCTTTTATGGGAAATGCCATGCTGTTCTGGAATGTAAGGGTTGCTTTGGAGAAGGTAATTTGAAGATTTTAGGAGTAAAGTAAGAAGAAGCACTTTTTATAAAAACTCTGTACACAAGATTATTATAATGTTGACAGAAAAAGTGTTAAGGATCATTGCTCAAGATATCTATTCCAATGATCCTTAATATTTTTTCTGTCAACATTATAATAAGAATCCCTTGTACAGAGTTTGTGTAAAAAGTAAATACACATGTGATATCATCATTGATGTCATCAATGACATTTGCGATGACATCTTTGATGTCCTGGGTGTTAGTCTTAGCAGTACACGGTGGTGGCGCGAGCTATGGTTGCTTAGCTTACCATAACTGGCGAATTTCAGGGGTTTTTCGGCTTTACTTGGAACCATAACGTCCCTTAAACAAACTTTTTTTCTTAGCACGCAAACAATATACAGAGATGTAGTGTAAACAGCAAGTTCTCACAGATGGCTTTACACAGAATGTTGCAAAGTAAGCATTTATGCTCGTTCACAGTGAAGGTCAGCTGCTTCCATTTTTTTCTCGCGGCCCGGAGAGGCCCACGACTCCCAGTATAAGGTTCTATTTTTCTTTACCTTGACAGACAGAGATTGTGCTGAAAGACGTCTTTTGAAGAACTGTAGCAAAAACGTAAGACACGATAAAAATGAAATTTCTGAAACAAAACCACTTTTGCATATTATATCACTTTGAGTAAGATCGTTGGCACACGCAGAGTCGTATTTTGGGACTGCACTACACTTGGACAATGGAAAATGCAATTATAATGTAAGTAACCCTTTAGATTATTTTATACCGGAATATAATAACAATAGCGTGGCATTAAAGCCCGGTCAAGTTGTACTTGTTCGTTCAATGTGGCATATTGTTTTCTACCGCGCACTATCACCGCCAAATTGATCCCCTGTCGTTTAGAGGGCTCTGAAAAAGGCAGACGACACAGGGTGGGATAATAGAAATAATTTAACTGGTCTGTAGCCGGTCAAGCGCTCTACTCGCTGTGCCACTTCACCGTAGCCGGTCAAGTGGCACAGCGAGTAGAGCGCTCGCTTTGACATCCGTGCACAGCTTGCTAACACAGGTTTGAATCCTGGCATGGCCAAACTCAGCCTTTCATCCTTCCGTGGTCGATAAATGAGCACCACGCACCGTGGGTAATAATAAGCAGCGCTGAGATACCTGATGGTTCTTAGCGCTATATAAATGCGAAAATATTATTATTTTATTATTAACATACTTAATAGCAAATAGTTTCACGCCCTAATAAATAAAATGAATATTTTTAATAAAGATCGGCTGGTGAGACTAATTTATGTTTTTTAAAACAGGTATGTTCCCCCGTTTTTGCCAATGTCACGATTTTCAGACTCTAGCGGATGGATTTTTCAACTGCCAGGTGCAGCTCCATGTAAGCAACTTCATGACCCTCACCATTTTATGGGACAATCGCCAAGGACCAATATGCCCTTACGCAGTACTAGCGGCTAGAAGCAACATACCAACCATTATGGTGGCCTAATGCCTCGTTGTTGCAGCAACCGATTATCAGTGCGACCATTTACTGCTTTTATCATAAACCAACAGCCTATCTACCGCAAAGGAACAGCGCGTGGCTCAAAATAAACTTTTGCTGATCGACAGCAGAGACAATTGCAAATCGCTGAATATTCACTAAACATTTGATGTCAAATAAATGTACTTTACCAAATGTACAATCCTGCTGTTTACTTTTAAACCACAGTTTCATATTCCGAATTGTGGCGCACTGTGTTCTAAGCTGATCTAACACCCTCTGTACCGCAACGGAACATCGAGTGGCTCAACATGAACTTTTGCGGATCGACAACAAAGACAAATGCAAATTGCTGAATATTCTCTAAACATTTGATGTCAAATAAATGTACTTTACAAAATTTACAATCTTGCTGTTTGCTTTTAAATCACAGTTTCATATTCCGAATTGTGGCGCGCTGTGTTGTGACATAATGTGTGTTGTCTTCCGGGTTCTGTGTAAAGTCGCGTAGGACTGGAGACGACTGGGCGCGTTTGATGACGCACCCTGTAACGTCACAGAGAGAGGCGGGGAATATGAATGCTTTCATAATGTCAGGCTTAGGGGCGGGAGATATGATTTAGTGTCGCAAAAGCAAGTCAGCCAGGTCAATAGCGCTAGTCATAGGATTATCACATAATGTCGGCACACACCAGCCTGATTTATCGTTTCTTTAGTGGACAAAAAGTCGGGTGAGGCCCATAGGAAATTGTACTATCAGCGGACAAAAGGAGGGTTCGTAGAACACTTTCAACCTGACAACGAACAATACAAACAACGTTCTCAGAACACCCCCATTTTGTGTAATTGCAACCATTTCGGGACCCCGCGTTTTTTCTTAGAACACATTCAACCTGACAGATTACAATACGGACAGCGTCCTCAGGACACCCCAGTTTGTGTATTTACGAACATTTAAATACACCGCGAGTGTTTTTAGCTCAATTTTACCTTCCTTGCGAACAAAAAGGACACATACTCAGTCCTCTGAACACCCCACCATTTAATTTATTTACAAAATCTCCGAACAGCCGTGTTCTCCGCGGACAAATCGAACACAACAAAAGCGTATAGCACATAAAAAAACAAAATATTGAACCCATCTCATACTCCCCCACCCTCCCCAGACACTCTTACACACCAACACACTCCACTAAATACAATTTCTAATCCAAGTTTCACCGTGCTGTATGCGGTCGACGGCGAATACAAGATGGCGGGCGCCACAGAAAATCTGACGCGCTCCACGCCCCACGCCATCCAATCAGCGAACACGTCGCATGTCTGCGGACATGACGCAAGCCCATGGGCCAATCGGGGCGCTGTCCGCGGAGCGAACAGGGAAGTCCGTCCGCGAAACGAACACAGATATCCCTAATTTTTTTGCCTTACATTTTGGACATTTTTAAAAAAACTACTGGACGGATTTACACCAAATTTGCAAAAGCACGCTTTCGGGACCAAGCCGCCACTCCTGCCGCAAATTTTGTGTAAATCCGTCCAGCGGTTCGGGCTGAAGCCGTGCGCAAAGTTTTTTCCCATTATGTCTATAGGAAAAAACAAAAGTTTTGGGACCCCCCCTATAACTTTGCCCCCCCTGGATCAAACCTCTCCAAACTTTGCAAAAAAATTCAGACTGGGCCATATACTTTTTTTGCACAGTTTGGTGAGGATTCGTCCAGAGGGAGCGAAGTTATAAGTCACCCAAAAAGTGCTCTTCCTATGGAAACACCAACTTAACCATAACTACATGGACGCTACTGCGTCCATTTAATGTTTTTATGTAAACATGGTAATTTATATTACAGATGAAAAAGTATCATTTTTGGAGCACAGGAAGAATTTTTATATGGCCTTAGTGGAATATATTGATACAATTGGACGAAACATTATAGGAAGTGGTAAGTGTTAGTGAATGACAGAGGGAGATGACCAAAGATAGAAAAGGTAGGTACCTGTGGACACAAGAAGTGTGTGGATCTCCTCATTGATTATTATTAGAGGAAAGAGTATCCAGGTGAGTACAAGTGAAAGATAGTGAGGAATGCAGTGGTTTCACACTGATAGCATTTCTCCTAAGTAGAGTGTAGTGGGTACAGGCGATATATAAGTATGGCCATCTATATTGAAGAAGGTAGAGAAGCCCCCTGGATGCAAGAAAGTGGAGTAACCCTTTTATGATTGTGTCAATGTAAAGTATTGGAGGTATGTTTGATATATGATATGTTTTAATAAAAGAACAAAGAAATATTTTGTCATAAAATTAAAGTGGTAGGCAAGCATTGTATGCATATATGTCACACATGCGTTCATTTAAATAGTTCACACACTTCTTTTCAGTTTCATGGGTAGGCATATTAGGAAGGGTAACACTAAGTGTTAAGTATGTTTTGCTTGGATAATTACAGTAAAGAAAGAAGAGACTGTGGTCTTATATCATCGGATAAAAGACTATGCAAAGTAAATATACAGAGACGATTTGCACTGAGGGAGCCAAAAAGCAGGCCTGCCAACAAATCCATAGAAAAAAGATAAAGCATAGTGCAACACCATCTTTATTTTAAAAGGATGAGATTGTGGCCAACGTGGCCAGAGAAAAAATGGAGATGACCCGAGCATCATCACACTAAGGAAATATTAGCGGCAAGGCTAATGCACTACATGCAGAGAAGGGAAAAGACGTATTAAATGGAAAGTACATTTTCGTTTGTTAGTATATCATGACTTTTGCCTCCATTTGGTTTTTACAGAAAGTAAAGGATATTTCATCTATGGGTGCGCCAAGAAAAAAGAAAAATAACAGCAGACAAAGACATTTGTCCCTTTTGTGTTATTGTTGGTTTTGTCTTGCTGTATGTTTTTTTGTTTTTTATTATTTTGATTATAAAAGAAAGGGGATGGTTTAAGCCAAGTAATATTAATAATATAACAGTTCATAGTCAATTAATCAAAAGACAGAGAGAAATTATTCCTTTTTAAATTAAAAGAAGCATTTAGCGATGACATTTGAGCTCAGCACGTTCATGAGAAAGACACAATGGGATGTGAACTTATGAAAGGGGTGGGGCAAGTGAGGGTCAAACAACATATGTGTGTGCGTTTTGGTCCAATGTTACAGGTACATACATAGATAAACACATGTGACACTAAAGTATGCACAAGAGGGAGGAGAAACAGCCATTCAATTTAAAAGAAAAAGAAGACATTTTGTGACCAGTGTTTTAGGAGGTAGTAATATTCTGAAGAAATAGAAGCATTGAAGTAGTAATGTTTAGATTTTAGGAGGCAGTGCTGATGATAAAATGCACTTATTTTTCAAGAAACTCACCCAGTTTTTTATATTTCAGAAGAACAGAGAACACCTGAACTTCAAGTGACTAATTCACTTGATCCTACCAGCAGGGATGAAAGCCTGGACTATTGTACATCACTCGGGCTAAACTCTAAACAGACAGAGCATCTCGAAGTGGCCTAAACCCCAAAACAAAGACCTCCAGTGCCTGCCATGTCTCTGGCCATGTACTGGAAACAGCAACTGACCAACACAAGTCCAACCAGAAGACAATCAGATGCTGTACCACTTCATGCTTTTACACTTGGACAATACGCGCAGGGATTTTCTTGTCAATAGTGCACTTTGAACCATTGCACAGAAACCCACTTCCACCAGTCACCCAGAGCCTGAATATCCTCCAATCATTTTCACCACGGGCACCCCAACATCCACTGCGAGTCGCTAAGGGCCCTCCATCAACAGTTTTAAATGTCTGGCACCCACTCCCGCCCTCCAACACCTACAATGCCTTGCTCCAACACCTTCATGTTTACACATTGCCACCCTCCAGCAACTTAAGCCTCCAGCATTCTCCACCACCATCAATCTCAAGCAAACTAGCAATTTAAGTCCCCAGTACCCTCCTTCAAAACCCCAACAGTGTGAGCCTTAATTACCCTCCTCAAACATTTTTATATCTCCATTCAATGCATTTCAACTCTTTTACAACACATCACGTCTCAAACACTCTCTCCTAACATCTGTAAGCCATTAGTACAATATCTTAAGTCTCCAGTACCAGCCTCCATAACATTAAATAGAGCGGAAGGATGTGTTGCAGGTCACAGTAATTGCAGTTTTAAAAAAATGGTTTAAATGTAAACAGCAGCAGCAGCTCCATAACATTACCCATAGAAAAGGCCAATTTTATTATTGTCTTTGGTCCTTTATATCTAGCTTGATACCAGCTTCCTCTTGTTCCCAAAGCAAATGCGTTGCTCCAGAGCTGTCCTTCCAAATATATATATTTTTTGCTTTAGGAAGCAACAGATGGTTTATTTCAAAGGTGGAGGGCAACTTCATGTACATTAATTATCTCAGATTGCGTCTATCTACAGTTTGCCTGTGATGCCGGTCTGGCAGTTCTGGGTTAGGTCACACAGTGCCCTGGCAGGATTGGTGGCAGAAGCCACTGGGACACACCCCTCAAATTACAGGCCCAATGGTTCACTGAATGTGCAAAGCAGACAACGAGAAAATCTGATGCGATTTGTGTTTGTGCTGTGCTGACACTGAGTACTTCATGCTGCTCTTACCCATTCCCAGGTAGCTAGACCGAGCCCCCAGACCCTTCCTGCTGCTACAGCACTGGGTATGAGCTGCACAGACAGCCCCGCCTCTGAACCATTCAGCAATTCTTCACTAATGGACTGCCAACCTGTTAGTGATGGCGGCTTCATGGTTTTTCCTGCATCCCTGTTATTTCTCCAGCTAACGAGATCTAGATTCAAGGTGAACATTGCTATGGCACATTTAGCAGCATTAACAACTGCCTTTTTCAGGTGCAACATAGATATCTGCTCCTGGCACTGCCTCTTTGTCCAGTGGCCCAGAGGACAGGTCGAGGAGTATCAGAGGGGGAGCCAGGGGTAGCAGTTGCTTCCCCTGGCAACCCCAAAATTACGTCCCTGGAGATGCTAGTCCAATCCTGGTTTTACATTTCTATTCTGGGACTTGTGGTCCTGGATTTCCCCCTTATAAATTCAGGGTTACAAGTCCCAGAATGCAAAGTTAAAACCATAACTGAACTTTCATTTACAGAATGGAATGCTGCATGGTAGCATTGCTCAAGCGGAGACATACGTAGTGATATGTTTGGCATTCTGTTAGAATAGGTCCATTTACATAGCTTTTTTCTCTATTGTAATAATAATTAGTAGGCAGTTCAGATGCCTCCATGTAACTCCCACTCTCCACCCACCTTTGATCAGATATGTTGACTCCCCCTTGTTCTGCAGGGCTCCCTAATTTCTGTCTGGAAACCCAGTGCTCTTCAAGTCAGGCGTAGAGTCAAAGGTCAGAGCTAACAGGCCAGTATGGATGGTGGAGGGCGCATTCAGGTAAATATCTTTCCAGTCAGGCGACAACGTTGCTAGGTTTAATTACTGTCTTCAAGTGCTGCATTCACTAAGGTGTTATTACCGTTCGCTTAGCACACTCATAGTTTACTGCAGCTGTACTTCAGGTTCTTGGACATCCGCCTGGACTGGACAGCACCCAGCGATGGTGATATGTATCTGAATATCTCATGCAAAGGGTAGCAGAGTCTGCAGACTCATTAGATTCCCAAGGCAAGGCTTATTCCAGGGTTGACGTATCCCTTTATTGTTCGGGACTGGTTCTAGTACTCAGGAACGAGCAATGATTGCATTTACCCAGATTCAGACATATGTGCAAGATTATGCCGCACTACAACATATGCAGCCGGAACAGCACGCCGGCCTTTGCAGTTGCATCTATACAAGGGAAAACTGGAGTGGCTGAAGTAGCACCAGAAAAGGCAGCAGCAGGACCAGCAGCACTGGATGAAACCACTGGGCCACAGAAGCACTAGAAACTGCAGCAGAATAAGCAGCAACAACAGAGTCAGCAGTGCCAGAGATGGCTCATGGGGTATAATGCTTCTTTTTGAGAAGGAGCAAAAGAGAGAGAGAGAGAGAATGCACGCAAGAGAGTGAGAGAGAGAGAGAGAGTTAAACAGGACCTATACACAAAAGGGGCCAGATTACAGAAAGTTTACACCGTGCTAGTACAAAGTTAGACGGTATTAGCACTAGGGCAAACTTTGGCCTGCTGCAAAAATGCAAAAATGCATCAAAAATGTATCTTTCTGGCAGTAGAGCAATGTTTGCACAGGTGCTTCTACAAAGCCAAACTGCACTTGTCATGGTGCAATGGTTTTCAAATATGTCCAAGTGTTACCAAGTGTTACCGCCGCATTTAAGGGCTACTGCCCAACTCATGATGAGGCCCTAAGAGTCTATGGGCCTCATTACGAGTCCGGCGGTAACCGAGGTGGTAAAACCGCCTGGTTACCGCCGGACTTGTATCACCATTCCGTCTCCGTGATTCCCGGAATTACCGGGGCATTACAACCCGGGTTTCCCGGGAATCACGGAGGCGGAATGGTGTTAATCCCCACTCCCATTGAGTCCTACTGGACTCAATGGGAATGGGTATCATGGAAACACCGGCAGCATCTCGTAATGCTGCCGGTGTTTCCTCGTCCGCCTGCAGGCGGGCAGTGTTAAACCAGCCAGGTCAAACCTGGCGGGAACATCACCTCCCGCCTGCAGGAGTCGGGATCAGGCGGTCCGGAAACAACGGTGCTGGCGGGTTTACAGCCACTGTTATTTCCGGACCGCCTGATTTGTAATGAGGCCCTATAAGAGTATATAAGAATATCTAAAAATGTTATGCTAATGAAAATTGTAGGTAATTTGCAAAGAAAAGAAAAGGTGACAGTAATACAAAATGACTCATCCCCCAGCCTCCTTTTCTGCAATCATATAGTCCATGGACAGTTTTAATGTCCGCAGACTTCAGGGAGAATTAAAGGGGGGATTTAAACTCAATGTTCTTTTTTTGTTCTGCAATGGTGGCTCTTGAAAAAAAATGTTTTATGTACTATACTAGCAAACGCTACACTGTACTGATTTGTTTTTATAACTTCTACAAAAAACTGCTTAAAACTTTGTGGTTTTTGTTTTTATCTACCATGCCTGCTAACAGATGCTTTATTACATATTTAATGTGTTCCGCTTTCATTCTTTAAGAAAAAAAACTGTTTCACAGCATTCTGAACATTGAAGGAAAAATCTAATTTCCAACATCTATTAAATGTACCCAATCTCTTCGAAAAATGTTCATGTCATCAAACTTTATATTCTCATTGTGGAAAATTGCCATTTCTACATCCTGTAAAAAAGCTTTATTCACATTTGTCTTGCTTTTTTAAATTTGTGGACAAAACAAGTTTGAACCTTTCCACATTTGCTTTTGAGTTATCCGTGAATAAAGAATCTTTGAACCTGGGAACAGTTCCATACGTCTTTTGGATGTATCCTTCATGGCAAACTGCAATGATGCTCCAGTCACATACCCCAAACTGTTGCCTCCACAATGTACTACAATGATATCTGGATGTTTAAACCGAACCATATTTTCACACAACAGTAATAATGCCCCCCAGTTTAATCCTCAAACTCATACCAGAAGACCTCCACTACTTCTAATCCAATATTAGCATAAATCTCACAGTATTTTTATTTATTTATTTTATATATTTGCTTTTAAAAGCGCTCACTTAGCTCAGGGGCATCAAGATGCTGTTACAGAATTTTTTTGTTGTTGCTGTTATTGTCATAGTTGCATATTTATAACACGCTTAAATACCCAGAGGTTTCTAAGCGTTGGCCCGAGGATCAAACCTGTGTTGCTTCGTGTCATCTTGCTTCCAAGGCAAGCACGTTGCCACTGAGCTATCCTCCTGGGACAGTGTTCTGTGTAAACCTTCAACAGTGTATCCATGAATCACACAGCATTCATACACTCTGCTTCTATATAGTCATAGCCGTCCTTCTACCACTTCACACCAGAACGAAAACAGTTGCTACTGTGTGCTCCTGCACACTTCAACTCCTACTCCACAACCAAAAAACCTCATTAGTTAATCCCCTGATGTCCGCGGATGTTCTTTCCATGGAGGGCATCCTTAAAAGATCCAGATGGTGGTCTATCGCAGACGTCCATGTACACTGTCGCACAGTGCAGCCCTTCTACCCTTTTTACTTTTATGTTTGCGACACTCCCTCATTGGCTACTTTCAAACAGTCACACATCCATCTACCAATCACATCCAAAAACTCTACACATGTGAGGAATTCGACCATCCGCATGGTGGGTGTACGCTCGTCTGTTTTTTAGAAACATTTCACAAGAAATTGAGTGATGATAGACAAACCTCTGCAAAATGTGTGGGGCTAATCTGTACACATTTTCCTACGCTCACTACACAACATACACATAGACCCATGTACTCTGGGTGGACACAGCCTACAGGCGCCGCCCCTATCCTATTTAGTTGGGCTATGACAGCCAAGAGTACATCAAGGCATCTCAATGTCATGATTCATGCCCCTCATGTCCCCAGCCCGCCAAGATGTCAGGCTGGAGCCAGGCCACAATCACCTACATGGCCCTCAAGGGCCTCTCCATCCCTCCAAAGACCCACTTGAAGTCAGACTTGGTGCTTGTGGCACCAGACTCACTCACTCCCATAGGGTAACATTGGGATTGGACTTGTAGTGCATTGATGGGGACAAGATGGATGCCCCCACACATTGTGGTTCCCAGAACTGCATGTGCAGTCTAGTTTTCTGGGTGTCGTTCAGCCCAGAGATACCTGGGATACCCAGAGACTATTTAAGCCACGCCCAGGCTGAGAAACATGCTTTGCGTTTTCTGCACCTGCAGCGTGACACTCACCGCGTTCGAATCGGTTTCCAGTAGGCCTGCATCTTTCTTCTGCGCTCAGCTCCTGCAAGAACACCGTTAGGAACTGCCTTACCTTGCGGCGCTTCTGCCCATCATTCATTGTTCCTTCTGTTCTGCGGGCATCTTCGGCGGTGTCATTCCCATCCCAGCACGCCGCTTCCTAAGGAAAAGGGAAAAGAACAGAAAAAAGACATTAGTAAGCATTCAGCAAATCTTCGCTTATTTTTAAAGACTGTACAAGCTTCAAATGCTTACCTGAATCCCAGTCGCTCTGGGGGAACTCTGTCTCCGGAACTTCTCATCCATCTGCAAGAGGGAAAAAACACTCCCGGTTAGCGTGGAAACATCTAGAGGTGCCGGATACCGCGCTTACTCACCGCATTTCTTCTTCATAACCGGCATCCACGCTGAAAACGTTGCGGCACCTTAAAGACACAGAAAAAGAAATCAGTTCAATACAAATACAAAAGGGGCGCATCGCGCATTGTGCATCGCGCTCTCACTCACCGTCAGCGCTACTCATCTCAGCAGCACGCCGCCATCCCCGGACGCCGGCCATCATCTAAGGAAGGAAAGGAACGAAGTTAGAGAACTGTTCAAAAGACTCATTATACTAACCTGTCGGACTCTCGCTAGTGAAGTAACTAGGTAGCAACAAGCCCACATCAATCAACGCACCCCTGCGCTGAAAGCAGGACGGACAGGACACTTTCCAAGAAAACAAAGTGAGCTGTGGATCAAGGGGAAGGGTTGGACCCCGGGGAAGATGGGTTCAAGCACACAGAGACAATAGGGAGTTAAACTCTACCAATCCTGTGTTTCAGGCCCAGTCTCCAGTCGAGTAGACTCCAGGGAAGGGTTCAAGGTCGTAAGAAGTCAGAACAGGCTGAGTGACGTCCCCGTGGATACCAGGTGAGCGTCACATCTTTCCTCCTGCCATGGCCAGCCTAATTATCAATGATGCAGCTTTGCATACTAATCAGAATTCATTCAAACAGGCCCACAGGGGACCTGGTCGCAGGGCTAACAAAATAGACAGAAAACCCCAACATCTTTGATATGCACGTGTCAACCTGAAGCCAGCTCCTGCCCTAAAGTGTCAAGTACAGTGAACTGTCATGTCTGGAAATAGGTGTTTACAGTAGACATCCTCTGCAGGGGGACTCCATTCAGAAGGTACGCAAATGTGGTTTGCAGGAGACAGAAAGTCTGTACTCGCTGCAGCTTCAAGAAGGTAGGCTTAGCCTACAGCAATCACTGTGGCCTATTTGGCTTCAAAATAGGGCTGCACCCTGATTTTGGGCAGATCATCTGAAGACTTTACAAGGAATACAAGAAGAACTCATTTGGACCCTGGCTGAAGGTGCAGTCTGCCTTGCTGCTTCCGCCAGTGAAGGAAGGTCAGGATTTCCAAAGAGGGAAGCAAGACCCTCCCCTCAACATCTCCCAGGGAACAGAGGGAGATACTGAATCCAGAGGACCCTCCAGCAGCTCCAGAACTGGTACCCAGCCAGCACATAGCATGTCCTGCTACGCACTGCAGCAAACTTTCCTAGGTAGGAAGTGCCAGAGAGTCTCTGAACCAAACCAAGGACAAGGCAGTTGCCTGCAACACTCTCCTCAGCTTTGAGCCGTCTGCCTTAAAGGACGACACAAGCCCAGTGAAGATGCTAGGAGTGCATCGACAAGCATCCACTGATGTCCACCTTAAAGGACATTTTTGAGCCAGTCGAGCCCCTCGAGCTGCAACCGACTGCACCACTGACTGTTGATATGCTGCAGTCGCTCACGCCATCCAAGATGCCTCGACCAGTGCTTCAGACCCACCGACCAGCACTGAGACAATTCCTGACCCTGAGCTGACAAGTAGGCCAGCCTGCAGCCGTCCGTCCAGCCTCGCTCGCCAAACTGTCTGCCACCTGATACCCGCAGCTGTCTCCCATCACCTCAGTTCAACCCTTCAGAAGTACTATTCAACTCTCAGAGTACATGCCTACTGCCATTCACAGCCTCCTGCATCAAAAAGTACTGTGAAACTCTCCCAGATTTTGAATTTGCTGATTCAACGATACCTACCTCTAACAAGACACAGAACAGGTGTGCTTTTATTTTTAAAAGTAATTTTCTTCACCACCTTCATAAATATGTATAAAGGATTGCTTCCACTTACCGTGTAATAATCATCTCAATAAGCATATGCTCTTTTTTAACCACTGCAATCAAATTCCATGTATTGTAATACACTGAACCTGCTCACATTAAGTAGCAGTTAAATATACTGCTAGAATATTGGACTTCCTCACATCAACTGCCACTAAACAGCATTCTACAAATCCTTTGCAATTACATTTCCCTTACTTGTAAAAAAAAGTTACAAATGTTGTAGCTCTAAATGCACACATGGTCTCCTGAATGAAACACTTGTGCCATCACTACAATAACCAGAATCCTTTGAGACTGAAATTGAAAAAAGTAATTAGCAACACCTGAAAAGGAACACAGCTAACACAGCCTCCCTGATGAGAGTTTGAGACTTGAAAGTACTTGGAGGAGTAGAACTAACTATTGTACTTTGGAACTGTAGCAGTTGGGATTTAACCCTGGTAATTTTTGAACATTGTTGGGACTATTTGCATCTGGGATTCAGCCCTGTTATTATTTTTTGAACTGTGTTGGGATTCAACCCTGTTATTACTTACATCAGGATTAAATGACTTGGAACCAGAGTGCGCGCCTGACCTTCTTTTTCTACTAAATGCACATTTGCATTTTTTTTACCTATAAAAGTCATATTTTCCAACCTTTGCTATCACATCCCTTATAGTGCCACCATTCTCCACCTGCTCACATTAAATACCACATAGTAGTACCATACTAGTGTTTACCAATTACATTTCCGTTCCTTTACAAAAATATTAAAATGTTCATACTACTGCTGTACCTACACACTGTACATTTCTTCTTATTAAAATACAAATGAACCTAGGCATTACTAAAACACAGCTGCTTTCCTTACAGCTAAATGTACAGATGAACTCGTTGCTTCTCCAAGCAACGAGTTGGGGGTAGATCTCCCTCCGTAGCAGGGGCCTCCCTCTGGAACAGCCTTCCTGCCTCCCTGAAACTTGAGGAGAACCATCTCCGGTTACGGAAGCACCCCAAAATCTTCCTCTTTGCCTCTGCTTTCTCTCCCCCTCTCCCCTGCTAAAAGCACTGAACCTGCACTGAATCTGCAACTGGGCCACTCACCGATCTCGGTCCTTGGCTCAGCCACTCTTACCTGCACTGCCTCCCTGGCAACCCCTGCACTACGGGACTGTCTCTGTATCCCAACAGCCCCTCCTCCCTGCACTTACCCTGCACTTGCCACCAGCTGGGCCTAATTATTTATCTTGTATTCTACTAACCCTGCACTTTCTCCTCTCCCTTTCCCCTTGCACTTTTCCCTTCCCCTCTACCCTTGCACTTGCGCGATCTGAATGACACCTGGCCTAGTAGGATCGTTGTCTGTCTCCCCTTGTCCCCCCCGCCTCGTCGCGCCTTGAAACACTTGTGTATAGGCCCGTTACAAATGCCATAATCATATCATATCATATCATACAGTGCTTTACACCCAATACTACCACGTGTCACATAGTTGCACAGTATTACAAGTGCCTCTTAACAGAGTGGCTATAATATTTTGCAAATACATTTGTATGTATACATTTTTTGCCTTTCAACAAATTCCTACAAAAATCATGCAAACCTAAACACAACTCTTTTCCTTACATAAAAAAGACTACTCTTTTCCAGCCACTACTTTAACACATGAACTAACAACATACACTGTCGTAACTGCAAAGTTCCACGGACTGTATTACCCCTACGCCACATTTTTCCCTACTTTAAAAAACACCCCTACACATTACAATTCCATTGCACCACAACAAGTGCAGTTTCCATATTAAAAGCACCAGGACAAAAATTGCTTAACTGCAAAATAATAGATTTTTCATACATTTTTACCTTAAGGCAACCTTCGCTATGCGGCTAATACCCTTCAATATTAGCCCTATTGCAAACTGTTCTCTACTGCAAAAATACACTAAAATGCATCCTTTTTACACCATGCCAATTTTTACCCTGTTGCTTATAATATGCCAAACTGCACTTTTCACGGTTCAATCATTTTCTAATGTATCCCACTGTTAAGGCACACTTTGCCCTACTGCTAATATGGTGCAATTTTCCAATTCAATCAGTGCACAGTTTATATAAGCACGCCCCAGATTGTAACAACATACTTTAGCACTCCACGCATAGCACAACATTATTCACTCTTTTTTCCAATAATTGCGTCCATGTCAATAAATAACACTATTTGCTACTAAACTACTTCACCATTACCACATATACCAACTAACTTTCTTTTACAATTACAGGAAAAAACAAGATTGACAAAGACAGCTACTGAACAAAGAAAACTCTTCACGTCCTACAAAGTAAGCATATTAATATAGCATGCATAGCTCTCTAATTGAAATAACGCACTTTCACTATATATTAGCCTTCAGTATGTTTTCTACTCAACAATATTGCATTCCACACTTATTCATTCTATTGCATCATTCACACTCTTTTGAATCCTATGTCAACATTGTACTTTATTCAATACACCTCCAATTCGTTGCCTAACAAAATAACTGCCTCTCATGAATTTCTATACCACAATTTAATTTCTTTATTCTTCCATACCCCCATCCACCTCAAGTCCTCAATTCCGACCCAACAAATTTCACACTCATTGCATTCCAAATTACTAACACACATTACCACTCATGCACACTCTTCCTCGCTGTTTTACAATTACACCCACACAACCCTCATACTTGTACACTAAATCACATCATTACAGCAACCACTATTTTCCTCAACACTGAATAATATTCCTACTTATTGAATCACACCACAACTCCCTTATTCACTAACAACAGTACTGCTCAATACATTTTGCTATCAATATTTTATTACCCATTGCTCATCACATGAGCATTCTTATTTTATACAGCACCACCCGATTTCAATGCCATATTTATCCAAACCCAAAGCCAATTTTACAAAACAAATTCCACCGTAGAGATCTTAAAAATCTCATTAAAATGTCTAAGAAGACACGTTCCATGCTTAAAAATGACTTTAAAAAACAAAACCTCGAAGCTCTGATTGACAGCACATTTCAACTAAACAAAATGTTTTTTCTCATGATTTTAAACAGAATGAAACCACTAACTAAAATAATCAATATTTTACAGAAATTAATTCTGAACATGCGCAATGTCAATGTAGAAACCTTTTCCAACTTCTGTGATGGTGAATGGTAACACACAAGCAGCACAGACCCATATTTCAATGAAGAGGCCTATAAACAAGATCAAATAAACCCAATTGCCATAGACAATAATGGGCAGTGCTGTGAAGTGCTAGGAGACACATTATGGCAAAAGAGACCCTTATAGAAAAATCTTTGAAAACAAAATTTCAACCAAATGTTCCTTTTGTCCAAACAAGTTGTCGAGTGTGCAGATGGACATGTAGCTCAATATGTAACATATGCCACCACGCGCTAAAATGTTTATGACAATTCATCAATCACTATGTGAAACTAAAAGACAAAAGTAGAATCAAAACTTTACAAACCACAGACTGCCCAGTACGCGAAGACATTCATTAGCCTACATTTCTGAAACTGCTTGCAAAAGCACCTTCTATTACATCAAAATGTTAGCAACACACCATTTCACTATGTGAAACCTTGTCCATAGATTGCAAAATGTCCTATTCTAGAATTGCAAAAATTAAATAACATTCTCCTGCATGGAACAGCCACAGAACTCCTTCGAGAAATAGACCGAATGCAAAGTAAATATTTTGGAACTGAAGTTGACTTAGAAAATCTAGTTACTTTAGAAAACATTAGCAAACACCTCATAAACAGCAACCTCCTTACAGACACAAAAAAGAAATAGCAAAGTTTCAAACAAATCTGCTGAATTACCAAAGTATGTGTCTGTTGTCGCAGAATTTTTTATAAAAAGTGTACAAAAATAGTACATATTGCATGAAAAATACAGGACAATGAGGAATTCCAATGGTCCAATTAGCTTAATATCTAACAGCAGAAAAGTACAAAATAACTGACCCATCAATAGTTTGCACATACTGCAATACAAAGCTTTAGTATAACCAAATACCATTACAGGTTATCACTGATAGCTTGTGGAAGTGGGACGATTTCTAAATTATCAGACAACTTAACTTGTATGAGAGCATCATTCATAAGTCAAACAGTACCCCTATTTCAAGCTATAATACACCTTCAACCCCAAACTGCCAAATTGCCTCCATCCGAGTTACAAAAAGGCATTTGTGGCAAAGTAGTATATTTTCTCTTAGATCTTAAAGAAAATGTAGAAACTCTAGAAGTAGGACGGCCAATAGATACATCTTTGATTGTACTAGTTAATGGTATACCAACAAAAGACAAAATAAATTGGCAACAGCAACTAGTCAACTTAAACAAAGTCAGACAAGCCCAACAATATCTTGAATAAAACAATGAATACAAATAAACATAGTCGAAAACTTAAGGGAGACTACCCAAATAATTGAAGATTCACCACAAACTGGCCAATTTGGACATATGGATCCTGTTACTGCAGCCAACATTTTAGACCAGTATACAATTCACCCACTACATTCCAAAGAAACTATAGAAGATGCATTGGAAAAATATCCACTGCGTCAAGCCAAAGCATCTCCAATAAGCATATGGGAGAAAAGTGTAGAAGCTTGTTCTTTTCCTGTACTCTTTCCTACAGGAAAAGGAGGAAGATATGAAGAAAGAGCCACACACATTAGTGCATCAGAATATCGCTCTTTACGAAGACAAAATGTAGAATACATTTTCCACCCCATGTTCAAAAGCAAACTAGCAACTCTATGTTATGGAGTTGCACACACATTAAAAACAGGCTTTCATTTATTAAACATGTCAGCTACCTAACTGCTTCAAAAGATAAAAGACAAAGAAGAAGTTTGGTAGTCAAGTATCACACATCTCTTGGTAAACATATGTGGTACAAAAGAATACCGGTTTCGAAGTCGCACTGATGTAGGTTGTATGCTAAGGAATTTAGGCCCCCCATGGGGTGACTTTCATGGCTTCTTATGCACTGCAAACCAAAATAAAGAGGGAATGGATCGAAAACACCAGGGGAATTCGGTTCTGTTGACCCTGTCAATGTTCCAAGATGCTTTCACCATCACTTCATTGCCATGCTGCACTACATCTGCAATAAAACGACCCCTTCACTCGTAGAAGTACAACACTTCTTTTGGAGAAAAGAATATCAATCCAGAGGAGCACTGTGCATCCACATGCTTTTGTGGATAAAAGATGCTGCCGGATTTGGCCATGGCAGTGATTTCACTGTTGTACAATTTATTCAAAAACACATTACCTGTGACAGCTCTTCAGAAAAAACACATAGGGACCTATGTACACAAATCATACGCTTCCAAAAATATAAGAAAGCAAATACTGCTGATGTTGATATAAAAACAAAGGTAAATACTTTTCCAAATGTCGCTTTGGCTTCCATAGGCCAGTTTCCACCAAAGGACAAGTAAATAGATTGATGTCTTCTGTTAGACACAGTGTAAAAGGGAAATACCCTAAAAATAAAACCAACTTTAGAAGAGATGAGGCATCCAATTACATCAATGATTACAATGCGATCATTGCCCTCTTGTGGAATACAAATATAGACATTCAATACATTGCAGACAATTCCACTGCCGTTCCAAGATATATCTCACCAAAGCTAAGAACACACAGCTAAAAGTGTCATGAGGAATAAACTCTAATGATCTGTATGGCAGAGGTGGAAGTGGATTAGTTCTGCATATTGGAATACCCCTGCAGCGCTACAGGCCTTCCCTGTACATGCTCGAGGCTGATTCCGCCCCGTGAGTTGGATGAAGTTTATCTGGAGCCACAAATGGAGCTGCTCTCCTTAGCAAGCGCTCTGTGAGTTCATAGGATTGTGCCTTTGTTTTCCATGCTAAACTTTGTATCTGTTCTATCCTAATCTGATCTCTCATTTCATTCACATAGGAATCGTCATTTCGCCCGCGGCTCTCCCGTTCTCAGCTTTGTTTTCCCACGGGCATCACCCTCCCCAGTAGGAACTCATTGTTTACATACCCCTTTCCTTATTCCACCTTCCGACCTTCCTCTCATCTCTCCCCCTTTGTTTGTATTCAGCAGCTGCTTGCCAGTTTTCTCTCCATTCACTTGTAGAGCCTTCCGATACATCAGTGTTATGCTCCTCCCACTCAAAGCCTCCATTAGGAGGCGGTGATCTCTGGAGTCAACAATCGGCAACCGCGTCTACCACACTCCTCACCACGGCGCCGGGTAGGTTGGTGCCCAGACCCGTGTCTCTCACCCTGTCTCTAATAATCCTTCTCTTTCCAGCCCGATCAGAACTGCAATCTGTGCATCTACACAACAGTCTGTCTTTCCCACATTGGGACACTTTGCTTCCCGGACAACCAGTTTGCTCTCTCCTAGATAGACACAAAGGGTAAACACACTTCTCCTGAGTTTCGTCCATCCTGTGGCTTTCATTCCCACATTTCATTAATTGGGCCTCATTCCGAGTGTGGTGGTAAGGGGTTAACGTTGCCAGTAAGGATGCTGGTGCCGTTAACCCCTTACCGCTGCATTCCAAGGTCCCTTAGCAGGTCCCACTAAGGCCGGCTGGTAAAACCAGCCGTCCTTAGCCGGAGCCGCTAAAGGACCATGGAACCAATAACGGGCCCATAATTAACGGCCCGTACTAGCTCCCTCCCCATTCCCATTGGGCCCCATGGAGGCTCGAATGGGGATGGGTTTTTTGAATGGGGACTTACCGGGTCCCCCAAGGTTGGAATGTCCCTATAAATCCCCATTCATAGAATTCGGACATGACTTTGGAGGCAGCCAGGGTGCTAATAGCACCATGGCTACCTCCAAACTCGTAATGACCACCATTGACTTCTTACTATATTGTAGCTCTACTCTCCACAAGTCTGCAGTAAACTCAGAAGATGGTCTTCCTACTAGCCCAGCCCTCCAGTCATCAGAAGCAGTCCGGATACGCACAGAGAAGATTCACAGGGTTTTCTTCCTCAGAAACTCTGGAAACTCTATTCTCTCCAAGCCGTATATTGCTAGGGGAGGGCAGGGCGACCAGGAGGATTCTTTATTCCTCACACTACTGCCTCTGATCCAGGTCAGTGTTGCTTTAATTGAAAATGATTCCTGGTAACATCGTGTTGATTGTCACAAAAAGACCCTTGGGATGGCATAACATCTGGCACAACTCCCTGGTCCATTTAAATTCAGCAACACAACTGGAGTAAATTGCTATGTAAATGTAGCAATCAATATTCTCTTCCAATTGCCACCAATTGTTCACAACATGTACTTAAATGGCTTGGACCTGTTGCATTTGCAAATGCCCGTCCTTCATACAAATGCCACAAATATTCCTGACAGCACCTACAGTGTCTCAGGTATAAGGCTAGAATTGGGCTACTGTGCAGGAATGGTAAAATGCACCATAAATACACAGGAAGATCCACAAGAATGCCTAATCTACTTACTACAAGTACTAGAAGCCAAAAATATCCTATAAATGAAATCTTCCAGATTTCATACACGTGGGAACATATATGCACTCTCTGCAACTATGTTTCACAAGCGCCCATCCCTAATGAACGATTTGTGTATGTATCCATACCAAATTCTGAATGCATATTTTTTACATTTTGTTATTAGTATTATACCGTTAATAAATTAAGTAACTTCAAATACAACCATCATATACAATCCATAATACAATACACTCACCAATACATAAATAGGATAAACAAAAGAAAACCTAATAATTCTAAAATCAATAAAATCTCTCGAATTCTCTTCCAGAGATTAGTCAAATGAATAATACATCCTTCATCTTGGCCAGAGATAAAAACATTTCCACTGTTTTTTCAAGTACAATGGACAAAGCAAGACCAGCAGCTCTGGTTGCCCAAACTCGTAGATCCGTCAATGCGATACATTCAAAAAGCAGGTGGGGTACAGACTCCAAATGTAAATCTCCACAGAGACGACATTATCTTTTGTTCCGAGGAATCTTTAGCCAACCTCCAATGATCTCTAGAGTTTTTGCACAATTGAATTTGAGTCTCAGGTTATCCCACACCAGGGAGCTGTCAATAAAGTGCTGTATATATGCAGGTGAATGCTTCTGTTCCAATATGTATGGAACAAAGCATTTTCCAGTGGTTTTCATTGCTAAATTGACAATCAGCTGATCAGAAGTAAAAACTCTTAGTAAAACCTTCATAGAATGTTTGAAAGCAGCCAATGGGCCTCATTACAAGTTTGGAGGTAGCCTTTGGCTACCCCCAAACCCGGGTCTGGGTTCCCTGAATGGGGAAATACCGGGCCATTCCGACCTTGGAGGGCCTGGTATTTCCCCATTCAGGGAACCCAGACCGGTCCATCCCCATTCCCATTTGAGCCCCTATAGGGGTCAATGGGAATGGGAAGCATGCTAACAACAGGCCGGTTAATGGCGGACTCGTTGTTAGCATGCTGGGCCGCTTGCGGGTCCTGCTAAGGACGTCTGGTAAAACCAGGCGTCCTGAGCGGGTCCTGCGAGCAGACCTCATAATGGGGCGGTAGGGGTTAACGGCTCTGGCACCTTTACCAGCGCTGTTAACCCCTTACCGCCCTCCTCGTAATGAGGCCCAATGTCATAACAGAAACATCACCCTGCATCCTATAGTTCCACTTGCCTACTTCATGCTTTAATTTTGCCACAACACTTGTCCGCATAAAAGATATTTTGCTAGCAAAAACCTCAACCAACCAACACATAAGTGAGTTTTTATGAGCATGGGCCGGTTTCCAATGAAGAGTTAAACAATTCAGCATTACACACTCTCTAATTGGTAATATATTAAACTCCAAGTAAAACATTTCAGCTGATGTATAATGGGGAGCCTCAAGATTCTCTTTAGAATCATCGTTTTGATTCTAGACAAACCTGGAATACATTTTAGTGCCCAAACCTCAGCCGCATAGACAATGACAGGCAACATTTTGTGGAATATAGTTTAGTCAAAATTCCAACGGAATAGCCCCCTCCCTTATGCGAGAAGGAGCCAATGCCACCACCAAGTTGTGCGGTTCTTATCCATAATCAGTCTAAGTGGGTGACACTATTAAGTTTGGTATCTAAGGTGATACCAAGATACATATAATGTTGGACCTCTTCTAATGTTTCTCCATTCATATGCCAGTTCAATCTAGCAGCCTTCTTTTGTTTACAATCGAATACCATAATTTTAGTTTTAGTGGTATTTACCTTCAGAGAGTTGAAAACCCTTTATACATGGCAGTTGCTTAATGCAGACTGAAGACCCGCTGGGGTTAAGTCCAGCAAGATGCATGTCATCGGCGTAACCCACCAAATTTAGGCAGAATACATTTGTGGTCCACCAACGCTTTGCCCATGTCAGATAAATAGAAATTAAACAACATGGGGCTAAATTACAGTTTTACTCCAACCTGTAGTCACCCCATTACCTTCTAGCCACACCTTGACCCTAGTCTGATCATGCAGCATCATTAACATTTTAAGCAGACCTGTCGGAATCCCCCAGCCTATCAATTTCCTCCACAAATGTGTTCTGTCAACAGTGTAAAACGCTGCACTGTAATCAATAGAAGATCAAACCCCATTTGGGCCTTCCCATAGGTCCTTTCACCACTAACTTATTAATGATGTTCCACCCTTGCAACACAAAGGGCACAGTTAGCCAGGTCTCCTGAAACATGACAATACTAGAGTTGTCAATATTATCCAGGAGACCATCATGTCCAAGCAAGTGCTGGTGACCCCTAGTGCTCCAATAAATCAATAAGAACAGTGGTTTAGGAACATTGTTGCCTTCTTTGACACACCATCACGGCTAACCATTCCCAGTGACTCTCGTCTATGTCTGATCCCTAGCCAGTGGCTCTGAAACCTTTTCGGAGAGTGGGCCTTTCTTAAGCTTCTCCCGATGTCAGAACTGAGTGTACAGCTGCGGAAGACTGTTTAGTCCAGTAGTTAATACTAGTTGTTGCCTCCTGTAGTTTTGGTATTCGACTAGTACTACCTGCATACTGTAGTTCTATTGCTTCCACGACTGCACACTCGTAATCAAGCGGGAGAAAGTGTTGGCAATGCTCTGCCACATAGTCACTCAGAATTTCTGAAAAAAAGGAAACCATAGAGGTCACCAACTCCTCATTCTCACATTGATGTATTATACAAATGTCACTATTTCTAATAATTCATAGCGGGATGATAGATTGGAACAGCACCATAACATGCGAGCAGTTGAAATATTCATGGCAACTAGAATGAAAATGACTCTGAATTTTCAGAGCCTTCTCTTTAATGTCCTTTGGACGATCTGATGAGAGAACTAGTTGACTGCACCTCCTCAGAGGCATTCTTCCTTTCCTCTCCTTCCCGCAGAAGCTCACGGTCTCCAGAGCTCTGGTTCTCTCTAGGCTGAACTATTGCAACAGCCTCTTTCTAAATCTGCCTGCCTCTACTCTCCGCCCTCTGCAACTTATTCAGAACAGGACCGCAAGACTTGTCCTTGGCCTCAAACCCAGCAATCGTATCTCTCCAGGACTGAAATCTCTGCACTGGCTCCCAGTGACTGCAAGGATTAAGTTCAAAACCCTCTGCATCATCCACAAGGCCTTCTGAAGCCTGGGGCCTTATTACCTTCAACTCTCTCTCCCTAAATACCTTCCTTCTCGAGCTCTTCGCTCATCTACCTCAAACTCCCTCAGGGTCAGTCGCTTCTCCAAGCAATGAGTTGGTGGTAGATCTCTTTCTTCAGCTGGAGCCTCCCTCTGGAACAGCCTCCATGCCTCCCTGAAACTTAATGAGAATCATCTTCGGTTCCGGAAGCACCTCAAAACCTTTCAATTTGCTTCTGCTTTTTTTCCTCCTCTACCTTGCTGACTTCCTGGCTGAAACTGAACTTGCACTGGTTACCTGGTCACCCTCTGATCTCGGGCCCTGGTCACCTCCCCCGCCAGTTGCACTCCTGCACTGCCTTCCTGGTAACCCCCTGCACGTGGGGACTGTTTCTGTATCCCTATAGTCCCACTACCAGCACTTGACACCTGATGTCTGCACTCATACTTGCGCTTGCCACCTGCTGGCCGTGCTTTTTCTTACTGTTTATTTTTGTTTTTTTGCTATCCCATGTACTTCACTGTCCTCTCCCCTTTCTCCCCCGCACTTCTCCTCCTTCCCCTTCCCATGCACTTGCGCGATCTGAATTCAGCTGGCCTAGTAGGAACGTAGTCTGTCCTCCCTCTGTTTCCCCCTGCCTTGCCTTGTCGCGCCATATAAACACTTGCGTATAGGTGTGTTATAAATGCCATATCATATAATATCATATCATATCATGATATGATATAATGCCATATCATGTAAATATCCTAAAACCTGTACTACCTTGAAACCTATACTATAAACATGTGCGATGTGATGTACTGACAGATCGTATATTTGTACTGTAAATATTGTAATAACATGTAATGCATCCAATGTATGTAACCAAGCTTAAGTATTCTTGTTACCGCTGCGCGCGGCTACCCCAGAGGTTTGAGCGCATTATCAAATAATAAACTAAACTAAACTAAACTAATTGGACAAACATCAGTCAAAACCTCTTCAGTCGAAGACCTGCAATCGGGTACAGAGACAGAAATCCCAGTCACAGGCTTGGGAGCAGGGGTAGTAATGGGAGCTGAGAACAGATGCTTAAGGTTGAATTCTGGCCCTGCCTCAAAGGGCACTGTGTACAACACCACCCTTTCGTGTATTGCTCCCTCCCCAACCTTTCTTACGGCCTGTTTTTGTCAAATAAACAGTATTCAGCTCACACGTGTCTTCTTCCTCAACAGAAAAGGATGTTCAAACAGCACACTTGTTCTGAAGTGCTGCTCTTCCCTTTTCCTGTTTTCCAGTTGTGCTGCGTTTCTTCTTTATTTTCCCCATCCAACAACCATGCCCAGTGCCCAGAACAGCAGTATTGGTCACAGCTAGACACTTCCTCGCAAGCTGGCTATTGCCGTCATTTTCACTTTCAGGTTTCCTCCTGCTTGCTTTATTCTGTCTTTGCCTATTTGAGTAATTAGTACCCGGCGAGAGTCAAGTCGAATGCAACATGCATTCTGATTGGCTCTCGCCGGGTCCTTACCCGGCCGAGAATCCTTCGATTCTCGGCCGGGATTCCAGCCGCCTTGTCCTCGGCAGGGTGCATGGCGGCCCCTCAGCCAATGAGGAGGCTGGAAGCAGGGCCATCCCTGCTCCTAGCCTCCCCACGGCTGAGAGGCTGCCTTCGCCCCCCACCGGGGACTCGGGTAAGGTTTTTTTTTTAAAAACTTTTTTTTTATCAAGGCTTTGATGGGTGGTGTAGTGACGTGATAGTTGCAACACTATCATTTTGTAGATTTAATAAATGTGTTGAGTTAAGATATGTCCCCTGATAATGTGCTTAAGTTGTCAGCTTCCTCAAAATCTCTAATGTCAGTAAACACATTGGACTTGGTTACAGCTGGAGCATACACATCCACACTATCCTCCACCTGGTTGTCTATAGCAAGGGCACAAGCAGGTACACAGGCTGTTGGAGGAAAAAAAACAGTATTATTAGTAACCACATGACTTGCCCCCACACAATTAGCTACCTGGTCACCCAGGACAATCACCAGAGGCGAAACCCGACTAGTGCAGGAACCGCTTTTCCTGCCACAATGAGTTCAAACCATGACCAGTGTGTTTCCGTACTCGCCCTTTTGATCCCAGCCCAGGACTACCCCCAAGGGATCGCACATGAACATGGAGGCCTCCCCCGCCCCAAGGCACATGCAACTGTCTTAATCAGTTTGGAATGAAGACATGGTGCAGCTACCGAAAGTTCTGGAATAAATTGGGTGCTCAAATCTTTAGAAATGAGGTTGGGGGTAGCACCTGTAACTCCCGAAGCAGTCTCATTGTGAACAGGATAAAATTCGGTGATCTTAATCAGTGACCTACGCCAGAAGTTCCCAATTTGATGTGTCTTCCGCGCGCATGACCTAGACGCCCGTTTTTGCAAACAATGGTCTTTTGGGGCTGAAACTGCAGTAAGTTCCGCTTCCTCTTTATCAATATCTTTGTCTTTGTCATTATCCTGAAGAGTAATACAAATGACTTCAGACTCTGTAGCAAGCTCTGCATCAGGTATAGTGTCAAGTGTTATTTCACTTTGGTGGAGATTACCAGAAACATCTCAAACCATCTCAAACCAACAGAATATCCTTATTATCAGGCGAAACAATTGCTTCAGTAGTATCCCTGACCGTGGCATACAACCGATGGGCTCAGCAGCAAGGGCAGCACTATCACTGCGTGTCCCCATATTATTAGTATCTACCATTGTGGCACGCTTTGCAGCTCATGCCGCAATGGAGTCAGTAGCCCATCGCTTATTCATTCCCCCAATAGAAAAACCTGTAGAGGAAATGAAAACCCGTTATCAGGTATCACCAGGTATTACCAGACTCTGAGTCCAATTAAGTCCAGGAAGTCTGTGGATCCGGAGTCGGCCGTTAAAGCCCACAGACCCCAGACAGCGCACTGCACAATCACGTTCACCAGCTCAAGTTTCAACTGAATAAAATTGTGTCCGATGTGGAATGGTAACAAGGAGAGCAACAGAGCAGAGCAAAGCCGAGCACAGGACCACTAAGCCGTGGGACACTCTGTGCACACTCCACACTCTCATAGAATAATTAGGGGCAGATAGAGGCCTGTTTTCTGTTTTTGTTTATGGTGCGACTTGTTAGAAATCACTAGGCAATCGCTAGCCAATGCAAAGAAAAGCCCCCCTCCAAACCTCCACCACCTTAATGCATTACTGCAGCAACATAGCAAAGTGGGCGCAAAAACCTTGATGGATTTTAAGGATCGCAAGGCTCTGCAGTTCTTAGGCCTTTGATATTTCACAGCCCGCTTCAACATTTGGAGGTTTGCATTTGCAAGCCTCTTCTTAGCCTAAGAGACTGCGTCTCCTGCACCCCACCACACCACTCCAGCACCGCTCCAGCTAGGGCTCGGGTGAGTTAGAGGAAATGACCCCATTATATCACGTCAAGCTACACTGCAAGAAATCAAAGAGCGGGGGCAGCCTCTTCAGACACTCTCCCCTTCCACCAAGTTCTGCAGAATGCAAATCATGGCATATTATGCTCTTTTTGCAATTCAGACAATTGCTCTAGCATACAAATACATTCACACGGCCAATATGTCATGATAATGCTTCTATGGTATAATGCAGATGGCACCAAAAATAACTGTAAGCTCACTACCTTTACACAAGACCAAGTATCTCTTGGCAAGAAAACCTTCACAACAGTAGCAATAATCTACGACACTGGTGCCACAACCATTTCAGACCACTATACTGCATATGCCATGGTGTGAATGTAACAACACTTCCGTTACTCAAAAACATAGGTTACCAGCAAATCTAACAAATTCCTACATAATATTCTTGCAACCCAAATGTACTCACCAAGTACACAGATAAAAATACACCAATGGGTATCTAAATACTTCACAAATACCCTTCATTACAACACACCTCAAGCATGCCATCACACTTATACTTACATAATGCATCCATAGCACTACAATAGTAGTTTTAATACCCGAAAGTTAGAATACACCAACGGGTATCTAACTACATTAAACATACCCTTCATTACAACACACTTCAAACATGCTATCAAACTTATACTTACATAATATATCCATAGTACCACACACATGTATTCTATAACAAGTATATACTTTAAAATCATCTAAATGCCACAAACTGTATCTAAATACAGTAGGGTTTTTTCAATCTACCATGGATTTATTTCTCAATGACCCAATGATTACTTCATGTATTACAACAACAGTGTACCATGCACACATGTTTTACCAAACATAGTACATACAATGTACTATTTATGAGGGCCAAAAAACTAAATCAATATGTACAACTGTATGTAATTAAATGTTTCAAAGTATGTGCTTTAACAAATTGTAGTTTTTTTCTTCACAGAGAAAGAACCACAGATTCCAGCCTTGTTACAATATTCAAGTAATTAGCCACACTCAGTATCAATTACTCTTGGCATATTACTGTAGTCATAATTACTAGGGGCAAATTATTATACGTTTCACCAGTGTCTACAATTCTACATTACAGCCTTCTTACAATATTCAACTAAGCCTCCATCCCCACTATCAATTTCTATCAAGATACTACTGTAAACAAAATCACTGAGGACAAACTATTGTAGTCATATCCAGTATCCACAATTCTGGTAGGATTATAAATACTATGTACACTTCAATAATATCCTTCCACCATATTACAAATAGTGAGTACTCACCGTAGAGTAGTTATAATTACTATACACATATTATTGTGGCAATGGTCAGTGTCCCGATTCATACTCTCCACACAGTACCCATAATTGCTATACACATGACCATGACTATTGTCTATATTCTTGGAGGCATGACCCGTTTTTCAACAACCAATCAGTGTGCACATTTGATGTCCGTGAACACCACACGGTCCCCTGATTGGTCCAGAGGCGTCCACAGACACTGAATCAGTAAGTGAGTCTGTGGAACGGACAGACATATCACATATTTTCTTTGCCTACTTTTCAGTCATTTTATTTTCCATTATGTCTATGACTATTTCTAAAGTTTTGGGACCACCCTGGAAACTTTGCCCCCTTGATGAAACCACAACAAACTTTGTGAAATCATTCAGAGGTGACCATATATTCTTTTTTTGCAAAGTTTGGTGAGGGTTTGTCGAACGGTGCCAAGAGTTATAAGCTGCCCAAAAACTGCTCTTCCCATGGTTTGAGCAACTTAACCATAACTAGAGGGCCGCTACAGCAGGCCCTGTAGTATATATTGTGTCAAGTTTGAAAACCATGGAAACATACATTTTTGACACTGATCACAGAAATCATATCAAATTCTGTAAAAGTATAAATATTGTATTGGGGCAGACAATCAGTAAATCCCAGCTTATTCTAGAAGGGCCACCCCTCTCTCCCATCCTCTCCCTTGTGTAGTACAAATAGCTGTTAATGTGTGGGATGGTACCTATCTGGCTCCAGGAGACCCCACGTCGAGACAGCTCACACCTTGTACATATCCTAATGACAGCCCCTCTCCATCTCTGGAAGGACAGCCCTTAAATTGAGATGATTACTGCATACCGATCCCTGCCCTGGTTTACGTTTTCCAAGGAGCTCATGAAGAGGGTACGAGGTCCTTTCATCGCCTGCAATTGCAACGGCAGGCATTTCAAAGTGTATATTATAACAAAAAAGTTCATTGAATTTTTTAGGGGGCGGTTGGAAAGGGCATATAAGGTGTTGGGGGTAGGGAATAGGTAAAGATGGTTGGGGGACATGGGGTTCGGGGGGGCATTGCATCGTGAGGTGTTTCCCCAAAGGGCAAAAGTCCCAACTGGCCACTAACCCCAGCACCTGAGCAAGTTAGAGTGAGGTATGAGGGGTCTCTCAGCCTGCCAGCCACCATACCAATGATGTTAAAATGGGTGCCTGAGGTTGTGATATCTCTGAATAAAGGGTTCTTCCATCAACTAAGCAATATCAAGTAGTTTATGGTAATGAGCGTAGTCTCCGTACTGCCCCATTTTCTCATGTGACATGTCTTAGATCCAGATACTCGTTATACATCAGCTACAATGTATCTATGAGAGAGAGCGAGAGAGGGAGAAGAGATAGAGGGAGAGAGAAACAGAGAGACATTAATGCTAACAAACGAGTATAAGACGGATGTAACTCAAGGTATAAAAGACTAACTAGTTCAATCATATGGATAATGTCTACATTTGGACTGGTGGGGGTGTACCGGGGTTGGGGAGGGAGGGTAACGGGGATTGCAAGTTCACAAGTGCTCACTGTTTGTCTTTTTTGTGTTGTTAAATGCCAAATGCTCTCAGGCTTCCCGTTGTGCTTCCCTTGCAGCATTCCCTCCAACTGTGTGCCAGGCGAATGCAGGGTGATCCGTGCCGTGAGTTGGACCCTGCGCAGGCACCAGTGTCATAGAAGTCAAGGATCACTGGCGCCCTTATATCACAGTCAGCAAGGGGATTATGTTTACCCCTCCAGTGTCCACATTCTATATCTGCGTTTGGGCGATCCAAGTGTGACTGTGTTGTTGAGCACCCGCGGGCTCGTCCGGGCAGCTGTGGCCGTGTTGGTCAGTGGGTGATGTTGCAGCCGTTCTGAGATCCACAGTGTTCTAACATGGCCTCCCGGTCATCATGGATCGTGGTGCTGCCCTGCGGCTCCCATGCAGGTGGAAGGTCGGTCCGTGCCCCTCAGCTTCCTCCGCATCTCCCGACAGAGACAGAATCTCCAAGACGCAGCTGATTACCTCCGATGCACCGCCGGAGTTATGGCGGTCTGTGTCCTGTTGTGGCGTGGCGGTGTTGTCACCTGCCACCCGCCGATCCCTCAGCACTGGTCACCGCGCTGCCCAGGCAGTGTCTCTGTGCATCCTGGTGCAGACCCACGGATGGTGGTCCGGAGGCTGCCTGTCCCCAACCAGTCTTGCCTATCCGCCGCAGGCTGGTGAGAATAGCCCCCAGCTCCAACCAACTGGCTGGTCGTTTCTGCGCGTCTGGCTCCAGCGCCGGGCGCCCCTCCATCTGCACCACCTACTGTTCTTTAGATTGGCAGAATGCTGGTGCAGGTGTGCTATGCACCAGGGACACCCTCTCACCCCGCAGCCGCAGCCCCGAACCCCGCGTCGGCGGACCCACTTGCCTTGGAAGAGGGCTCCCAGCCACGTGTCGGGGATCCTCCTCTCTGCTAACCTGCTGTTTCAGGCTGCACACTGGTCTGCTCGCAGAGGATATTCCGGGGTGTAACTTCTCCGATTCCGCCCAGGATTGCTCTCCCTCTACTCAGTCGCTTCTCCACTCACTGTATCACTGCTCATGAGAAGGTTCTGATGGGGGATTCAGCTGGATAGGGTCCTTATCTTTATGAGGTGTGCGAGAGCTCACAGACCTGTGGCCATCTTGGTCGGGCTCTCTAGCGCCGCCCCGGGTTCAGATCCACTTTGACATCAAATAGTCAATCAGTCTCCCTCCGCTGGGCTCGGACCAATAAAACACACATGCTTTAACCCAAAGTTTTCAATTGATATTCCTCTGCTGATCTCGGACCAATTTGATCTACTTTGACATAAACTTTCTTTATCAACATCGAAGACTTTCGACTGTGTGTGGTATTATGATTGACCCATCGCAGGACCACTTCAATTCACAATCCTTTGCCACTTTTGTTAACTCTCAGCTGGATACCTTACAGAGATCTTCGATTGAGGACACACGTGGTGCCAGACCACTCTGTCAAAGGCATTGTATCTTTGTTCAAAAAGTTCAATCACTCATCTGCCATTCACTTCACTTGCGTTAGTTATCACACACGTTTCGAACAATGTTCGTATTAACGCTCGCCATACATTATTGTCACTTGCAACTTTGGCCTCAATACAGACCGGTCCTGTATCGGTCTCCCCAATTCACTGGCTGTGTTGATTTCACTGATGCTGCTTTGTTGTTGGCGCCAAGGAAAGTACCACAGCAGCTGGCAATTCTCCCTGCCTTGATTATCAACATGGGAGAGCCCCGAGTACCCATGACACACAATACAGGGTTATTCAGCTGGGTTTCCTTGTCTTACGTTTTTTATTCTCAAGGTTTCATGAAAGTAATTGTTCCTTGTCAAAAAAAGGTTGAGGGAACTTCCCTCCTTGCAATCCCCTTCTGTTTCTCCGTCTTTCTCTTTGTGTTAAACTGCCATTTTGGAACTGCTGTTTCCTCATGTGCTTTGCCTCGCTCAGAGTGTGCTCTCGTGTTCCGCCTTTTATCCGTGTGGGTGTTAGTCCGTTTTCTCTCATAGCGGGCTGTCTGTGAGAAAGGGCTCATGTTGTAAAGGGGGGGTTGAGTTCCTTAAAATACTACCTGATGGTATGGAGTAAAGGTGTTACAGGGAAGGGGATACTGTGTCTCACCATCCGGCACCCTACTCCCCGAACACCCCTCATGCAGGTGATCCTCCCGCACTGGTCCACCCCCTGGAACTGGACCCAAAAGCGATGGCCGTGTCCTGGACACCTGGATGACAGAGCCCGGGGGACTAGTGGGTGATACACCTTCTGGTTTCTCACATGCCCTTCCCCTATGCGATGTGCCTGCATCTGTTTCACAGGGAAACCGAGACCGAGAAACGAAATTGATGTTCCCTTGGTCTTTACCTCTTTGGTGCTCCACAATGAAACAGTAGGGTTGCATGTCTAAGAACCATTGCATGACTCAAAGGTTAGAGTCCTTTCATTGGCTTATCCACACTAATGTAGAATGATCTGTGACGAGTGTGGACCTCCTTCTTAGGAGATAGTATCTTAGATGGGCCAATTTGATGACAAGGGTCTCTTATTCTAACACTGAGTCATGTTTTTCACGTGAGAAGAGTTTTCGACTAGTAAATAGGCTAGGGTGTTCTATTCCATCACAAACGTGTAAAAAAAACTGTTCCTAACCCTGTAAGAGAGGTTACAGGTTATAACACAAACTCTTCTGGAAAAAATCCACTACCTTTAGGATCGGGTTCTGGCACAGGTTTTTTTTAAATCTGTTATAACATACATCATCCTTGTCAGTCCAGTGAATCTTCTGGAGTTCAGCATTTATTAATTTGTCTGTCAACTCAGCTGTTCTGTTCCGAGAAATTAGGGATAAACCTACGGTAACAACCAATTAACCCTAAGAATGCTCTGGGGTCTCTCTTGGTCTTAGGTGTGGTGGTATCTAGGACTACTTTCATTTTTTCTTGTTGAGGCTGGACACTGCCATTCTCTACAAAGAAGCAGAGGTATTTTACGGCTGATTGAGCAGGCTTACATTTGGCTGGATTGGCAGTTAAGCCGGCCTCTCTGAGGGCTCTTATAATAGTAAAGAGAAGGAAACGATGGTCTTACTATAAATGTTTATGTTTATGTGTTTATATCGCGCCGAAAGCCTGCAGGCATCTGGGCGCGTGATGAGTAATTCGTCAATATAAGCCCCACAGAAATCAGAGTAGGGCTGTAATATCCTGTCCATAAGCTGTTGAAAAGTGTTGGGGGTCTGTGTTGGCCAAAAGGGAGGACTTTGAACTGGAATAGTCCCAGGTGCGTTGAGAAAGCTGTCTTTTTCCTTATCCGTCCATGTGCTTGGACCTGCCAGTACCCCTTGGACCTGTTGAAAGTCTATGCAAAACCACCAGGAATTATCAGTTTAGTGACCAACACAAAAGGGGAGGAGCATGGGCTTGAAGAGGGTTCGATAATATTTTCCCTCAGAATTTTCTTCACTTTCTCGACTACTATTCTGGGAGTCTATAGGGGTTCCGATGGACCACTTTTCCCTTTGGAGTTCTGACATAATGATAAGTGCTGTTCACTCTCCCTGGTTTATCGCAGAATACATCAAGGTATGTTGTGACCAAATCTTTTAAGTCTTCTTGCTGTTTACTAGATAGCCCTTGGGGAATTAATTCAAAATTATCTATTTCCTCTAGTACCAAACAAGACAGTATCGAGGCAGTGGCTGTGGAAGGATTTTCTTTCCACTCTTTTAAGAGATTTATGTGGTAGAGGTGGGTCTTTTGCTTTCTGTCAGGTTGGGCTATTTTATATGTACAGGTCCATGTTTGCTATAGTACTTCATATGGCCCTTATTTTGAGGTAGGTAAGAGGACTAATACTTTTAGACCTACTGAAAAAGATCTTAAGTTTAACTTCTTGTCGTTTGCAGACTTTTGTTGTGCTTGGTATTTTTCCATACGAGTGCAGACTAGATTTCAAACAAGTTTCATATGCTCTTGCAATCAGGTAGCAGTTTGTGAGAGGGTAATAGGTGCCTCTTCTCTTTCTTCCCAGGTCTCCCAGAGCATGTCTAGAACATCTCTTGGTTCTCTACCATAAAGTATTTTGAAAGGAGAGAATCCGGTGGACGCCTGATCCCAGTGAACCCTTAGGACCTTTTACTCAAGGTAACATGTCGTACTGTGGATGGGACAGAGAAGAACATCTAAAACTATGCAAAAAGACTGACTCAGGAAGTTAGCAAATAACACTGTTTTATTAACAATTATCTAAAGCAGCGAGTACAATGGATGTCATGATCTGAACAACGTTTACAAAAAATCACATCTTTATAGCAAAAATGCATCATTCATGATGTCATACTACGTGGCAAATTAAAAAAACCTACATGAGATTGTTGTTGGCTCAAGGGGAACATCTAAGTATACTTCCATAGGGGCTGGCACTGTGATTGTGTCTATATAGTCAGGTGGGCCACTCATGCTCTCCCTTTGTGCAAGTCATCTTCAACAATATTTAGAAACACAACACCTCATTGGCTCTTAAACCATAAGGCTCTTTGTTATACGGCCCTTTATAATTGGTTGGCACGCTTGTACCCTTCAGGAATATTCAAGACTCTAGCAGCACATAAGCTGTTACCCCAGGTTACCCCAGGTGCTGGTGGTTGGACTCAATTAGCCTGCCATCTCTCATCACTCATGCCATCTGCCATTCACATTGTCTTTGAACTTGGTCTTGAAGTAGCTCCTCCTCTCTGGGAATATATTGGAGTGTGAGCACTTGCTATTTCCAGTCTGGTGGACCATGCTCTTCTCATCTATTTTCATTCTCATCTCACGTGATCAGAGACTGTGAATTTGCTTGTATTATAGCATGTATTTGTCTTTAATGAAGACACTTGGCATCCATGGTATTCCTTCTTTGCAACTTTAATAAGGGATGCCTTGGCTTCTTAGGTGTACTGTTCTCCGCATGTTGATAACCAATTATTGGCTGCTTCCAGTATTTGACATCAAACCAGATAGCCTCTCTAATCCTGCTTCAAATTCAAGCCTATTCTTTGCAGTGACACATGTAGCTTCAAATCCATCTTCCTTCATGGAGACTCACTTACTAAAATATATCATCGAATATCCAGAACTCTATATACATATATGTTGGCGGCACCGCCTGTGATCTATGTACTACGTATAGCCAGCATTATGAATACTTTGACTACCTGCGTTACAGCGTATGTAGAGCTATTGAATGGCTTGCACTTTCTTCAGTGTTCTTCACACTCGTGCAATCTCCGTTCCACACAGTCTTCTAGATTCTTTACTTCGCCATAAGATTCTATATCACCTATGCATTCTCTTCTCTGGCCATCCTTCTCAGAGCGTCATACTCATTCTTCATGACGTCACCAGCTTCTCCTTTTCACATCTTCACACTTCTTTGGGCGCTTTTCTCATGAGATCATCGGTCTTTCGGCGGGTATTTCTCATAGGGTCTTCTCAATGGATACCTTGTCTCAAAGATTCTTTGTGGTAAAGGTATCATTCCTGGCGTTGCACGTGTCACATTTTCCAGTTTCCAACATATAGGCAGAATAGGGGCGGGACTTCCTGTAGAGGTAGTCAGCTGCTCCTCCTCACTCACCCCTCTGGTTGATTCATCGACCACTCCTTTATCAGCTTCCACACCTCGACATCCTTTCTTGAAAAAGTGCTTCTTTGGAGTCCACATTTTCACTTCTCCTTTCAAGGATCCTGTTGATTTTACATGTTCATCAACACTCCAGGTCATAAGGCTACATCAGCCATTTTGGTTGCAATACATCCATCGTCCTACATACTTCTTGTGGTTTCTTGGATGCAGGAACTTTGTTCCCTCTGGTGCTAAAATACTAGCCTTTATGCAGTCTCAGATTTCCTCAGCTGTCAAATCATTTGATTCAAACCCTGATTCAACAGCAATGATGAGCTTCATTCCTACTGCTTTCTTTGTTGTCTTCTTGCACTGCGTAATTATCATCCTGATTACACAGAATCCAAACATCATCATCATGAGTACAGCTCCGAGGAGCTTGAAGATATTCGCCATCCATTGTGGCACCCATGAAAAGATCGACGCAAACCAACTGTCATCTGGGATATCTTCTGTCTCATCATCCATTTTGTTGTGCAAGTTTGTCAGCAACGTTATGGTCTCTGTCAAGGTCCCATTCTCGTCATCATGAGAAGGTATGAACGTGCAACATGATGGCCCAATTTTGTCACAAAGACCTCCATCCATTGCTGTGATCATGTCAAGGACATTTTTGTTCTGGAGAGTCATCAGTCTTATGGCTCCCAACTCTTTCTTGACCACATTGAATCCCTTAATACTGGTATTGATTGTCTGCAGGAGTTCCCATCTGGTAATCTGTAGCCGTTTAGCATTGGCCATCATCTGGATCCCAGGCGTAAAGATATTCATGAATATCGAGGCACAGCCTGTGCTCATGTGGAATAGCATCAAAAGCTTCTATTGTTTTTACTGAAAAGTAATTCTCTCTCCTTGTTTGGTTGAGGAACTCGTGTGATCTCCTTCTCCTCAAATGGGCACCTGCCTTTGGAAATTCGCAAATATTCAGGTCACTTTTCGGTATCACTAATGCTGAAATGTGAATAAGTACCAGGGAGCACCTCCCTCCCGAATCCTTTTGCAGCTTCATGTAGGCTCTGGATCCACAAGCCCAATATGGGTCCATAAGGACGGCTGTCCGTGCTCCCATTCTTATGACATAGATTGTGGTTTTACAGCCTTTATTTCTTCCCACATAATTCTTCCCCTTTCTTTGGAAGCACAATGTCACATTCACCAATGGAACCATTGTCATCGGGCCTGATTCATCTTCTACCCATGTAAACAGTTTGGTGTGATTGGCACAGGACTTTAAACAAGCATCATTCACAATCTGCACTTATGGCAAATATTCTGACTTTAATTGATGAGCTGTGCAGGACATTAATCCTCCTTCCCATCCTTTTGTAGATTTCTCTTGTTCATAAACTAAAACTTGTGCCTGTTCCCAACATCCAGGCCATCTAGCTACTTCTCTTTTATCAGGGCAATTCAGTCTCTTCATCTCCACAACTACCACCTCTTCATGTTGTTTCTCAGGATATACAAACATCTTGCTTTTCCATGCAGGTTCCTTTTCCATCTGCGTGGTCTTGATATAATCATCCTGGAATGGGAATGACAATTTGACCTCCATCACAAGGTGGCCCAGCTTCCTTGAAATTCACCTCTTGTCATGCATGCTGCAAGATGAACGGGACATCCGCATCGTATTCCAGAATACCTTTAGAAATTAAAGTTTGTGTTGCATCCATAGCATAAGGCAAGAGTGAGCAGACATAGCAAGTCTCCTTAGAGGCTTTCTCACCCACCATTTTCATGCGTTGATACCACATGTTGTTACCCAAATGTGCTGTGCTGTCTAGATATGTGTCAATCTCATTATTATCTTTCTCTGCATTTCTCTTACCTCTCAATATTACCAGATCAGTGCTTGATAAATAATTGTGAAGTTCATCAAACAGAGCTCTCCCTCTGGAGAGAACCATATGAGTCTCTATCTTAACAGAAGTAAGTACATCAAGAGCAGTACTTGCAGTTGGAGGAATCACAGTAGTCCCTATCTCAACGGGAACATTTGTAAAATAAGGAATGGTAAACAGAAGAAACAGAAAGATGCTGAGTATGGTAGCACATACGTATATATCGTAAACCAACATATCAATCTCCACCATTTACAACATTCTGAATTTAATTGGATTTGCTCATTTTCTGAAATCGCACAATTTTCAAGATTCCTCATTATGCCTGTATACCTCTTTTAATGAAGGAAAAAAACATTTTTAATCAGGCAATTCAGGAAAATCAGGTGACTGCAGAATATGTTCAATTATTTCCATAAGTAGCCTACTGGTTGCAGGGCCATTTTTAGGATTATTCAGAAAAATAGGTATGCTAACACTACGCCCAACAATAGCAGGATAAGCTCACAGTATTTATACGAAAAACAGAAGTAAGATTCTATCGTCATCGTCATTTGTCAAAACCATGGATTCTATCAAACAATTGCGTTGAACGAAAAGAATCGGCATACTGGTCACGCTTCCAATTCCTTATTAGTTGCTGCTGCTTAATCATATCCATATCAACAACTCCCTAAAGTTCATTTTCAAGAAGAACTATGTGGCTCAAGATATAGATTTGCCCGCCTGCTAAAATATCTGTAAGGAGTGTTCAGGGGAGCCACAGTCCAAGTGCACATCTGCACTTTTCAGTTAATCCGTTGGTTTATCGTCCTTATTCCTCCTCATCGATCGAGTCTGCACATGCTGAAATATTTCTTCTTGTCTTGCTTCTGGATCGATTGTTGGGGGTGCATCAGCCTCTCCGCTGTACATTTTAATGTTGTTAAGATAAATCTAGGCTCTTCTGCCTTGGACCTTTACTGCATAAGGAGTGGCATTTTCTACAACAAATGGGCCCACAAACCTATGCTCGTGCCACTTTCTAGTGAAATTCAGGATCAGTACAATGTCTCCAACAAATAACTTTGGTGCTGGTAGAGGTTCAGAAATTTCGGCTGCTGAATATCCTTCATCTGTGTTCTGAGACCGACCCCTCTTGCGCTTGAGTTGATCTGAAATGTCAGAGATACTAGTGGTCATAGATGTCAAATATTCATTTAATTAATTACAGTTTTGCATAGCTCTGGGCATCTCTTCTGCTCATCAATGGAGGAGTCAAAGGCATTCTCATTGGTTTCCCTGTCATTAGTTCGTGGGGTGTGAGGTGATGGCCGAACCAGGCTAATTCCTTAGGGCATGTAAGGCATATAAAGCTAAGGGTAGGCAACATAGCCATCCCTTCTTCAGTGTCAATTTTATCTTAGCGACTCTCTCTTTTGGAAAGCCATTGAGTCTCTCACATATTCCATTTGCTTGCAGGTGATAAGCAGAAATATTTCATTAACAAAATGTCGCCCATTATCGGATCTCAGCACTTCACACACTCTTCATCTTGGAAAGACTGCACGTACTAAAAACGTCCTTGTGCAAGTGGCGTCAGGGTGTGTACAAGGACCTAGCTTCGATCCATCTGGAGAAGGGACACAGCACCACTATCAGATACCTATATCCACTGTATACTTGAAGCATGTCAACATAATCAATATGTAAATGCTGAAACGGACCATTCGGTCGAGGAATCACTCATCTAATTGTTTGCAGTGTATGCCCAGCAGTAAACATTTGACAAACGATGCAATTTACTACATAAAATGCAACTTGCTCTAACAGGTTTGGTATGAACCAGTCTTCTGCAATATCTGCAGCGAGACTCTCCCTAGTTGCATGCGTTGGGTAGTACAGCTGTTCAAGTGCTACCTTTAATAATGCTACTGGCATTACTGGCTTTCCGTACTGTCGTCATAATGCTTCCGTGGGGGATAAAGAACACCCCCTTCACTTCCACAATTCTTACTCTTCCTGTGGTTAACTACCTTGAATTTCCATTAACTGAGCACTTGGTAAATGGTTAAACTCTTCGTTCACCACCATAATTTTAACCACCTTTAATTTAACATTTGGAGCATAAAAACTTGAAATATCTGGTGCGTACATGACTCTTTGCTTTTGTATCTGTGGCTTCATTTCCGCAAGAAATAAAGTCAGCTTGCTTAGTATGCACTGCGCATTTAATTACCGCTATGGCTACTGGGAGTTTTAGTACCTTAATAAGCCTATCCAATAAGTATGCGTGTTGCACTGGAGTACTGTCCACTCTGAGGTAACCCCTCCTTTCCCAATGCACTAGCCCTGCATGTACAGTCAATGTCACATAGGCAGAGTCACTATATATTGTCACTTCCTGTCCTTTGTGATTTTCAAGTGCTGCAATAAGCGCTACCAATTCTGCTGCTTGTGCTGAAAAGTGAGACGGTAGTCTTGCACTTGCCACAATCTCAAATTCACTGTTTGCTCTATGCCTCAACACTGCTGCGCCAGAATGCCTTTCCCCACTTGCCTGGTCAATTTTTGAAGAACCATCAATAAAGAGACTCTCCCCTCCTGGCAGCGCATTTTCTTTAACGCATGGAAAGCTTTGTAATTTGCGCAATCATGCACATGCTCACCCTATGCCACTGGCTCAGATACAAATGTGACGGGGTTCATCACTTTACATCTGACAATTTTAATCTCTGGATTAGATATAATAACTCCGTACACAGATGCTCTCTGTGATTTCAATGTACCCTAAGCTTTCTCCAAAATGGCAAACAAAGCATGGCCTACAAACAATGTCATAGAAAAACCCATTACAATACTTGCAGACTTCTCAATATGCAAACTCAGCTGCTGCCAATGACTGTTCGCATGGAAAATGCCCTTTCATAACCAGGTCTAAAATTTAACTGTAATATGCCAAAGGTTTGTACCCTAACATAGTTCTCCGTGTTAGCACTGCTGTCATAGATGTCCCATCAGTGAAAATAAGAACTCCTCAGCATAGTTGGGAATTTCTAAAATGGGAGTTGTACAAAGTGCTTTTTTTTACCCTTCAAATCCTTCCTCTCCTTTTTCAGTCCATTCAACTTTTTCCTTATTCACCTGTGCTTTCTTCAAAGTCTGCAAAAGGGGCCTTGTATATTAGCTGTAGTCAAATACCCACACACTTACATAATTGCACAATCCCAAGAATCGTTGCATCTGTTTTATTGTTTGCGGTTTGACAGTTTTCATGATCGATTCAGCCCTTTCAGGTGTCACCTTTTTACCCTTGTGTGAGATCAACTGCCCTATGTAAAACAGCTCTTATTGACAATACTGCAACTTCTCCTTATCTACTTTATATCCCTTGTCTGCAAGGATAGTTATTAATTGAATCAAGTCTTGTCTACACTCATCTTTTGTCACGCTAAAAATCAGAATCTCATCCATGTGCTGTATCACAGTGCTTTTCAAATCCATATTGCCACTGTCGATCTGCAGGACTCTGTTAAAGATCGATGGAGACTCACAGTACCCCTGGGGCAGCCTAGTATGTTTCAGTCGAATCTGGCAAAACCTAAAGGAAGTTTTGTGAGTTTGTGCAACGGAATTTAGAAAAACGCATTTTTCAAGTGAATCACCGTAAAATGTTGTGCTTCCACTGGGATACTACATAGTATCTTCGCCAGGTTTGGATCAAAAGTTAATTCTGCCTCTACAATCTGGTTAATAGGTCTCATTGCTTCTGGTTTCAACTTTATTTTCACCTCTCCTACTCCTTTTAATAGGCCTACATCATAAGGGCCTGTAGTCCATAAAATGCTTGCCACTTTCTCCAAGTCTTCATCAAAAAATGCGGAATGCTGTCACATTATTTCCATGCACTGTGGAATCTCCCTTTTCTCTATTCTGATCCAATACGTAATGCTCATGAAGAACACCACTTCATCGTCTGATGGATCATCTCTAAACATGTCATCGTCAGTGACGTCAGTCAATCTGCACCCTTCCCTAATCGCAATTACTGTTCTCCATGGTCTGACCTTGTCATCTGTGCCTTCAAGCATTGCCATTTCCCCTTGTACTATGGCTGCATCTAACTATAAGGGGATTGTCTGTCTCCCCGCTTTGTCCATAAACACCTGTGGTCTAAACAGAAATTCATCAGGTATCCTCATAGTTTTTCCCACCAAACCAGGTAGCCACGTTGCCAGAATACTCACCCATAAAGGAACACTTCTGGTTCTATTGGCACACCTCGTAGAGCCATTTGCTCTGTAAGTGCCAATATAAATTTGCCCACATTCATATAGTGTATCCCAGGAGTGGAGCACACTATACCTTCATAAATAAAGGAAATCGTCATATTAAGTTTTGTCATTAAGTCTCTTCCCAGAATATTAACTGGTGTCTGCCATGAATACAATAATGGAACAGACCTATCACATTCTCCTATGGAGACTGTCAATTCATCACTAAAAGGAACTCTTCTTGTAGCACCAGAGAATCCTTGAACATTCATGGCATTTCCCGACATTCAGTATTTTCCCTCTCGTATACACGAACGAGTAGTTCAGTGTCAACTAAAAATGAAAAGGGTTTGCCTCCTATCGTCACATCAACCCTTGGTTCCTCTGGAGGGTCTGGTGTCATGGATAGCACTAAACACATCAAGTCACTGTGTGAGCTGTCTTATTGTGGATACATACATACCCCTCTTCCTGTGAAAGGATTCACTGCCACTATGGTGACACCCCCTATTCTAGGTGTCAATAATTGTCCCGTGTTTGCACTCTGCTGCATTTGCATGGGGGCGTGCTGCGACTGCCCTTGTGGTAAACTCAATGGTGCCTATTGTGATTGCTGTGGCTGCTGTATCTGTTGTAGAGGTGGTGCTTGTGTATGATACACTGCCTGATCTTGGGCAAATATATCCCTAGTCTGTGCGCTATAAGCTGGAGGATAAGCTGTCCCCCCTCTTGAATACTGACCATTTCGTATATACCCTTGGCTCCCACATGTGCGCGCAATGTGCCCTGTGATTCCATATGTCTAGCATACAGGAGGGTTTTGTCTAACTAGCCCTTCCTGATCAAATCCTCCTTGCATATTCTGATTCTCATTCTGCCCATTTCGAAACCTACCTTGAGTATTCTGAAATCCACCCCTTCCTCTGTAACCCATACCTCTACCTCGCTGTATAAACCCACTTCCTCCTTGATTCATCGGGCGTTGATTATTCACCTGTAATGTATTTGTTGCTTGTTGTACTTCTAGCCCTTCTCAGCTTGTGAACTATGCTCCTTCTATGGCGTATTTTGACATTTTTTTCTGAGCTTGGATTCCTCAATTTTTCTAGCATCGTCCTTCTTTTTATTCTTCTCTTGTAACAGTCAACCGTGATGCACTTTAGTCAACTGTATCTCAGGCCATGGTTTTGCTTCCATTCCCACTAACTTCTTGAGCCTTTGTACTGGCTCAGGCAGTCTCTGACACAAAATGTGGTAAAATACTGCCAGTGTTTTACTCCACGGCTCGTGCATTTCAAGAGACCAGCGTTCTTGAATGTCCTGAATGTAAGCAAGCAGATCTTCATCTTCTTTCATCTTTTGTGTCATAATCACAATGATATTTGGCACTTCAGGTTATTGTACTCTAAGGGCTCTCCAAACTTCTGCCCTACAGTTATTAAATGGTGCTCCACTGTGTGCTGTGTTTTGTGCCGTGACACTCGAATAGCCTGCTTCTGCCCAAATGTCATCTGCTCTTTCCCCAAGAATAGGTGCTAAAAGACCCAAAATATCCCCTATTGCTAAGGTGTTTCCTCCAGTCATTTTCTCAAACTCACAAATCCATTTTCCCACACCCGCCGTTAAGATCGGAATTTTATACCTTAAATGATACTTGTCCATCTGCGGCCATGGAATATACTGTGGTCTTGCACCACCTTTTTCTAACAGGGGGAATTATGTAAATCCTATTCCACAATCCGCTCCCATCATCTGTCTATCCATGGTAGGAGCAATAGTTCCTTATCGCCTTCTTCCTGGCAGAGACCTTTAACCGATTTACATATGGTGGTGATTCTCCCCTTTCGCTATAAGATTGTCCTTTAGGGTGCTCTGGGCATGCTATAGGATCTGGTGTCCTATCCTTAGGTAGTTCTAAATCAGTCCATCTTACTCCCTTGTCTGCCTGTAAGCCTCCTCCAGTGGCGCACATACTCCTTTCCTCCCCACTGAAGGATTCTCTCTCTTCATCTGACATGTCTTTTCCCCAACTAGTATGGCATTCTTATCCTTCGCCCTTGTCTAAAGTTGCCCGTGGCACTTTCTGAAGATTAACGCAATTTCAATAAATCACAAACAAAACGTAAAGCAAGAATGTGTGGACAATAACTACTATGCTCAAGAGAGTGAATGAAGTGAATCTATATAATCAAATGCACTAGCGCCATATGAGTTGAAACACCAACCAAACTGCCTTGTTGTAAATTAGCCCGATTAAAGACAGGGCTCTATGCTCAAAACCAAGTGAGCTTCCCTCTTCACCTCATGATTGGGAGATTATAGATCAATCTCCCTTTCCTCGGCTTCCCGATTCGCCTCTTTCTCTTAAATCCTGATAGGCCTTATCGATCCTATCTCCAATACTCCTTATATCGGAATCCTCATCTAATATTATCTTAGATGGTCCTGATGTTGCTCCCTGTAATGGGAGGAACTCTTCTATATCGCTGCATTGTATCACTGGTCTTGGCTCCATTAATTCATTCTGAATGTGATTGATCTCGCATTCTCGCTGTCTCCTTTTTCATTTTAATTCTTCATCTTCCTCTTTCCGCTTCCTTGCTTCACATCTAACTCTTTCCTCTTTCTTTCTCATTTCTTCTCTCCTTTCCTTTGCTCTTCTCATTTCCTCTTCTTTTCATCTCTGTATCCTTTTATCACTCAATTTCTGTGCTTCCTTTTCTTCCTTCTTTCTGTCCTGTCTATCCCGTTCTTCTATTGCCCTCTGTCTGTCATACTTCCTTTGTTCTTCTGCCCTTTCTTCCTTCTTCTGCAGCTCTTCCTGATACAGCTGTTGTCGCTGCTGTCGGCTTTTCCTTTGTCGCTCATCTTCTTGTAATCTCTTTTCTCGTTCCTCATCTTTCCTATCTTGCTCATCCTGATCTTCCCTTTGCCTAACTTTCCCATCTAGTTTAAGCAATATCTGTCCTCCCATCAATTTGTTCTGTGCGAACGTTACCTCATCAGTTTGATCCTTTTCTTCCTTTCATCTCTTAATTTCCTGTTCTATTTCTGTTGATATATTCGGTCGCTCACTTTTCTCTTCCCTGTTTTGTACGCCCTTAATGGTCTCTTCTTTCCTCCTAGTCTACTGTGGACTATCGTCACTGTTATAAGCAGGTGGTTCGTGTATCGGATGACTATACCCCATCGCCGCGTTTAGTTCCTTTATTGGATACAATCCTTTGCTTTCTGTACTGATGCTTTTTATCTCAGGCAAGGCAAGGGGAGCAGAAGGCTCAGCACCTTCCTCCTTACACTGATTAAGCATCCAATTCTCAGGTGGCTGATCCTCTCTCTCTTCCTGGTACATTTTCCAAATCTCTTAAAATAGCTAACCTCTTTTCTAATTTCTTTCCTGTGTTTGCAGTGTGCAAGTATGTGGTCATGTGTTGCAATACTGCCTTTGCCAAAGATCCCCCTTGTGGCCACGGCATGAACATCTTATCTGCCATGCCTTTCACCCATTCTGCACTATACTGTTTCAGCTTGGGCATGTGTTTTGGCAAGGTTTTGCACAGATGCATCAAAGGAGTAACATCTTCCATTGTGAAAAGTCTCAATTGACTGTCAATACTTACCAGTGTTTTATAACAAATATGTTTATAAAAACAGATACGAGGGCGCTCCAACAAATCACTGCTCAAAACTTCTAAGTTCTCAATATCATTAAGCTAACTATAAGTCAGTACCGAACACGTTTCTAGCTAGACTATATCGCCTTGACTTTTTCAACTTTTTTAACAAAATCGTCACTCTTTGACACCTCAAAACAGACATATAAACAGACAGACAAACCAGTCGACTCTTCACATTAATTCTCAGTGCTCTATTCCTTTTTCCTGCCCCTAAATATACCCTGATATTGGTTTAAGTCTTTATCTTACAGGGATCTATCCTCTGTGTCACCTAGTTTACTTCGACTGAAGTGTATAAAGACTTGTTCTGTAATTCTCTTGAACAAGGAATCTTGGGCTTATCTCTTCATCTCTTGTCTACATATACAAAAAATAGCAGCACTCATCACTGTTTCTTCACTATTTTCTAAATCCCCCCGTTACTTTTTAAACTTTACCACAATCCCATTCTCTCAATTTGCCATTCCCCTTAGTCTACTCACCATTCTCTTTTTTAGCTCGAGGCCTTCGGTATCGACTCCCCTCTCCAATCGACCACTTTTGCTTAAGACCCCAAAGCGCTTGTGGAAACCAGAAGGGATTTCGTGAAAGAGGGACCCGTCCCACCTGTATCAATTTTCTTGCAAGAATTTCTGTATCGGCCGCTCTCCACAGGAAACCTTGCAATCTTCCAGCTAGATGGCAAAGGGCACTCGATCATCCAAAGCACTAGAGTTTACTAGGTCGATGGGTCTTTGGAACCATCCGACATGCTACCACATGAACCCTTAGGCCCTTGTAGTCAAGGTAACATGTCATACTAGATGGTACAGAGAATAACTTCTCAAACTACGAAAAAGACTGGCTCAGGAAGTTGGCAAATAACACAGTTTTATTCACAATTATCTAAAACAGGGAGTACAATGGATGTCGCAAAGCATGATCTCAACAAATTTACTAACAATCACAACTGTATAGCAAAAACGCATCATTCATGACGTCATACTACGTGGCAAATTAAGAAAACCTACATGGGATTGTGGTTGGTTCAAGGGGAACATCTAAGTATACGTCTATAGGGGCTGGGACTGTGATTGGGTCTCTATAGTCAGGTGGGCCCCTCATGGCCTCCCTTTGTGCAAGTCACCTTCAACAATATTTAGAAACACAACACCTCATTGGCTCTTAAACTATAAGGCTCTCCGTTATACAGCCCTCTATAATTGGTTGGCACATTTGTACCTTTCTAGAACATTTGAGACTCTAGCAGCACGTAACCTGGTACCCCACCCAATTAGCCTGACATCTCTCATCACTCATGCCGCCTGCCATTCAAATTGTCTTTGAATCTGCAAATATATGGGAGTGTGAGCACTTGGGTATCTCCAGTCCGGTGCATCATGCTCTTCATCTATTTTCATCTTCAACTCATGTGATCAGAGATGTGAATTTGCTCATATTATAGCATTTATTAGTCTTTAATGATGCCTTGTCTTTATTATAGCATTTATTCGTCTTTAATGAAGAAACCTGCCATCCATGGTGTTCCTTCTTTGAAACTTTAATAAGGGATGCCTTGGCTTCTCACGTCTACTGTTCTTCTCACGCTGATAACCAATTCTTGGCTGCTTCCAGTCTTTGACATCAAGCCAGACAGCCTCTGTAATTCTGCTTCACATTCAAACCTATTCTTTGCTGCGACACTCATAGCTTCAAATCCATCTTCCTTCATGGAGACTCGCTTACTAAAATATCTCATTGAATATCAAGAACTCAATAAACATATATTTTGGCGGCACTGCCTGTAGTCTATATACTATGTATAGCCAGCTTTATGAATACTTTGACTATTTGCGTTACAGCGTATGTACAGTTATTGAACGACTAGCATTTTCTTCAGTGTTCTTCACACTTGTGCAATCTTTGTTCTGCACATGAAAGTCTTCTTGATTCTTTGTCATCTATGCATTCTCTTTTCTGGTCAATCTTCTCAGTGCGTCATACCAATTCTTCATGAAGTCACCAGCTTCTCCTTTTCATAGCTTCACACTTCTTCAGGCGCTTTTCTCAGGAGAGCATCAGCCTTTCGGGGGTACTTCTCATATGGTCTTCTCAACAGATACCTTGTTTCAAAGATTCTTTGTGGTATAGGTATCATTACTGGTGTTGCACTGTTGCATTTTCTGGTTTTCAACATATAGGCAGAATAGGGCCGGGACTTCATGCAGAGGCATTCAGCTGCTCCTTTACACCAGTCTTTCCCATCCTTGTATACCAACCTTCTTAAGATCATCTTAAGGGTTTTGTTAAATCTTTCTACCAATCCATCCATTTGGGGTGGCAGACTGAGTTTCTTAAGGTGGAAATATGGAGCAATTTGTTAACTTCACCCATAGGTTTGCTCATAAAATTGGATCACTGGTCTGTTTGAATTTCCTTGGGGAAACCAACCCTGGAAATGTATGGTAATAGATGTTTTAAAAATTGTTAGGTTGTGTTGCATGGGTAACGCCTCTGGGTATAGGGTAGCGTAATCAATGATTACAAGGACATACTTGTTAACCAATTTAGATATTTACAATGTTCCAATGTTATCCATCCCCATTCAGGAGAAAGGGACTTCTGTTATCTGTAAAGGGTTCAGAGGGGCTGGTAAGGGAATATTCATACTGGTTTTCTGACATATTTCACATATCTGAATGAAATTCTTTATATCGGCATGGATACCTGGCCAGTAAAACTTCCCATTGATGTGTACTTGGGTCTTAGATTGTCCTAAGTGTCTCCCTGTCAAATGAGAATGTGCAATCTCTAGCACGATAATGCAATGGGTATTGGGTATTACTAACTGAGATGTACTCAGGCCTTCTCTGGAGGTTTGTGTTGTATACAGTAATGCCTGCTTTAAGAAGAAAAAAGGACTTGCCCTCCCTACTCCTTCCCTTCGGGAATCACCTGCAAGAAAGCCTCTGCGAGGGGCGGATAATATGGCTGTGTGAAGGCTAGTTCGGGAAGGATGGTAGGTTCTTCTTCCCTCTTTGACCCAGTGGTAGATGGTTTATCGGCTTCTCCAAAGTCTAAACTACCTCTCTCAGTTTCTTCTGGTTCCCTTACTACAAAACAGAATTAGAGCCCTATCAAGAATTCCCTGTGCAATTGTATCCCCACGATGCACTTCAAATGGAGTTTTGCCATGTTTCTGTAGGAGAACCTTTATATCTCCCCGGGGGTCTGGATCTATGAATCCAGCTAGGACTTCCAGACTGAACTTCCAGATCAAGCCAGACTTTGGAGCCAATCTTATATAACACCCTGCAGGGGGTATTAGGTCTATTTCTGAGGGAATCATTCCTCTTTTCCCTGGAGGGATAATAGCTTCTCTGCTGCGACAGATATCAAAGCCTATGGATTCTTTCATGGAAATAGAGGGATCTGGAGCTCTATGACTAAGCTTCTGGAATTTTGGGCTACCCAATTTGTCTCAATTGGTTCACATCCCATTCCTGACACCACATGTAAGGAAAGCATGGTATCAACAGTAAGACAGACACAAGTGACCACAGTTCAAGGGTGTTTATTGAGCTTCCATTGGGTTTGAAAAATGCCTATCTAATCCTAAATCTAAAGATGGGAGGAAGCTACGACCATCAAATAATAATAATGTAGTCCTAGTGGTATCTTGTCAAAATAAAAGTGCCTGTACTAATAAATCTTTTGCCAATCCTTACCTCTAAATACCAACAGTGTTAGAAAACTTCTAAGTTCTCAATATCCTTAACCTAACTATAAGTCAGTATCGAAAACGTTTCTAGCTAGACTATATTGCCTTGACTTTTCCAACTTTTTTAACAAAATCGTCACTCTTCGACACCTCAAAACAGACATATAAACAGACAGACAAACCAGTCGACTCTTCACATTAATTCTCAGTGCTCTATTCCTTTTTCCTGCCCCTAAATATACCCCGATATTGGTTTAAGTCTTTATCTTACAGGGATCTATCCTCTGTGTCGCCTAGTTTACTTCGACTGAAGTGTATAAAGACCTGTTCTGTAATTCTCTTGAACAATGAATCTTGGGCTTATCTCTTCATCTCTTGTCTACATATACAAAAAATAGCAGCACTCATCACTGTTTCTTCACTATTTTCTAAATCCCCCCGTTACTTTTTAAACTTTACCACAATCCCATTCCCTCAATTTGCCATTCCCCTTAGTCTACTCACCATTCTCTTTTTTAGCTCGAGGCCTTCGGTATCGACTCCCCTCTCCAATTGACCACTTTTGCTTAAGCCCCCAAAGCGCTTGTGGAAACCAGAAGGGATTTCGTGAAAGAGGGACCCGTCCCACCTGTATCAATTTTCTTGCAAGAATTTCTGTATCGGCCGCTCTCCACAGGAAACCTTGCAATCTTCCAGCTAGATGGCAAAGGGCACTCGATCATCCAAAGCACTAGAGTTTACTAGGTCGATGGGTCTTTGGAACCATCCGACATGCTACCACATGAACCCTTAGGCCCTTGCAGTCAAGGTAACATGTCATACTAGATGGGACAGAGAATAACTTCTCGAACTACGAAAAAGACTGGCTCAGGAAGTTGGCAAATAACACTGTTTTATTAACAATTATCTAAAACAGGGAGTACAATGGATGTCGCAAAGCATGATCTCAACAAATTTACTAACAATCACAACTGTATAGCAAAAACGCATCATTCATGAAGTCATACTACGTGGCAAATTAAGAAAACCTACATGGGATTGTGGTTGGTTCAAGGGGAACATCTAAGTATATGTCTATAGGGGCTGGGTCTGTGATTGGGTCTCTATAGTCAGGTGGGCCCCTCATGCCCTCCCTTTGTGCAAGTCACCTTCAACAATATTTAGAAACACAACACCTCATTGGCTCTTAAACTATAAGGCTCTCCGTTATACAGCCCTCTATAATTGGTTGGCACACTTGTACCTTTCTAGAACATTTGAGACTCTAGCAGCACGTAACCTGGTACCCCACCCAATTAGCCTGCCATCTCTCATCACTCATGCCGCCTGCCATTCACATTGTCTTTGAATCTGCAAATATATGGGAGTGTGAGCACTTGGGTATCTCCAGTCCGGTGCATCATGCTCTTCATCTATTTTCATCTTCAACTCATGTGATCAGAGATGTGAATTTGCTCATATTATAGCATTTATTAGTCTTTAATGATGCCTTGTCTTTATTATAGCATTTATTCGTCTTTAATGAAGAAACCTGCCATCCATGGTGTTCCTTCTTTGAAACTTTAATAAGGGATGCCTTGGCTTCTCACGTCTACTGTTCTTCTCACGCTGATAACCAATTCTTGGCTGCTTCCAGTCTTTGACATCAAGCCAGACAGCCTCTGTAATTCTGCTTCACATTCAAACCTATTCTTTGCTGCGACACTCATAGCTTCAAATCCATCTTCCTTCATGGAGACTCGTTTACTAAAATATCTCATTGAATATCAAGAACTGAATAAACATATATTTTGGCGGCACTGCCTGTAGTCTATATACTATGTATAGCCAGCCTTATGAATACTTTGACTATTTGCGTTACAGCGTATGTACAGTTATTGAACGGCTAGCATTTTCTTCAGTGTTCTTCACACTTGTGCAATCTTTATTCTGCACATGAAAGTCTTCTAGATTCTTTGTCATCTATGCATTCTCTTTAATGGTCATCCTTCTCAGTGCGTCATACCCATTCTTCATGAAGTCACCAGCTTCTCCTTTTCATAGCTTCACACTTCTTCAGGCGCTTTTCTCAGGAGAGCATCAGCCTTTCGGGGGTACTTCTCATATGGTCTTCTCAACAGATACCTTGTTTCAAAGATTCTTTGTGGTATAGGTATCATTACTGGTGTTGCACTGTTGCATTTTCTGGTTTTCAACATATAGGCAGAATGGGGCCGGGACTTCCTGCAGAGGCATTTGGCTGCTCCTTTACACCAGTCTTTCCCATCCTTGTATACCAACCTTCTTAAGATCATCTTAAGGGTTTTGTTAAATCTTTCTACCAATCCATCCGTTTGGGGTGGCAGACTGAGTTTCTTAAGGTGGAAATATGGAGCAATTTGTTAACTTCACCCATAGGCTTGCTCATAAAATTGGATCACTGGTCTGTTTGAATTTCCTTGGGGAAACCAACCCTGGAAATGTATGGTAATAGATGTTTTAAAACTTGTTAGGTTGTGTTGCATGGGTAAAGCCTCTGGGTATAGGGTAGCGTAATCAATGATTACAAGGACATACTTGTTACCCAATTTAGATATTTACAATGTTCCAATGTTATCCATCCCCATTCAGGAGAAAGGGACTTCTGTTATCTGTAAAGGGTTCAGAGGGGCTGGTAAGGGAATATGCATACTGGTTTTCTGACATATTTCACATATCTGAATGAAATTCTTTATATCGGCATGGATACCTGGCCAGTAAAACTTCCCATTGATGAGCACTTGGGTCTTAGATTGTCCTAAGTGTCTCCCTGTCAAATGAGAATGTGCAATCTCTAGCACGATAATGCAATGGGTATTGGGTATTTCTAACTGAGATGTACTCAGGGCTTCTCTGGAGGTTTGTGTTGTATACAGTAATCCCTTCTTTAAGAAGAAAAAAGGACTTGCCCTCCCTACTCCTTCCCTTCGGGAATCACCTACAAGAAAGCCTCTGCGAGGGGCGGATAATATGGCTGTGCGAAGGCTAGTTCGGGAAGGATGGTAGGTTCTTCTTCCCTCTTTGACCCAGTGGTAGATGGTTTATCGGCTTCTCCAAAGTCTAAACTACCTCTCTCAGTTTCTTCTGGTTCCCTTACTACAAAACAGAATTAGAGCCCTTTCAAGAATTCCCTGTGCAATTGTATCCCCACGATGCACTTCAAATGGAGTTTTGCCATGTTTCTGTAGGAGAACCTTCATATCTCCCCGGGGGTCTGGATCTATGACTCCAGCTAGGACATCCAGGCTGAACTTCCAGATCAAGCCAGACTTTGGAGCCAATCTTATATAACACCCTGCAGGGGGTATTAGGTCTATTTCTGAGGGAATCATTCCTCTTTTCCCTGGAGGGATAATAGCTTCTCTGCTGCGACAGATATCAAAGCCTATGGATTCTTTCATGGAAATAGAGGGATCTGGGGCTCTATGACTAAGCTTCTGGAATTTTGGGCTACCCAATTTGTCTCAATTGGGTCACATCCCATTCCTGACACCACATGTAAGGAAAGCATGGTATCAACAGTAAGACAGACACAAGTGACCACAGTTCAAGGGTGTTTATTGAGCTTCCATTGGGTTTGAAAAATGCCTATCTAATCCTAAATCTAAAGATGGGAGCAAGCTACGACCATCAAATAATAATAATGTAAACGTGTATCTTGTCAAAATAAAAGTGCATATACTAATAAATCTTTTGCCAATCCTTACCTCTAAATACCAACAGTGTGGGAAACAATGTTACGTAAAAGAAAAAGTCTTCAAGACATCCTATGTCAGAATAATCAAGCCGTAGCATTCCCTTCCCCACATTTTTAGCACTGGACAAGGCGGCACACTTGAGATTAGCACAGTCTCTGGCTTCTCTAGCACAAGGGTGCAGTTCAAAACTTCAACATCATGGCCTTCTGTGCCAAAGTCTCTTTATCATTCAAAGTCTCTTCTTTCAGAGGGCATGATGCAACAAACAAACAATAAAGTTCCTTTGCTTTTGTATTTCACATATACACAATTCTCTTAGGTGGTTTACTATCCACCTCAGATCCCCCTTCACCGGGCTCAGATCCACTTTAAACATTTTTCTTAGGATGTTCACGTATCTAATTTATCGGGTGATTAACTGTTCACCCTGGATCCCCATCTGCTGGGCTCAGATCAACTTTGCCATCAAATCTTCAATCAGTCTCCCTCCGCCGGGCTCTTGCTTTAACCCAGAGTTTTCAATTGAGCTCCCTCTTTTGGGCTCAGACCAACTTTATCTACTTTGCCATAAACTTTCTTTATCAACTTCCACGACTTTCGACTGTGCGCTGGATTTTGCTTGACCTGTCATAGGACCACTTTGATTCACAACCCTTTGCACCTCTTTCGATTTTGTTAACTCTCAGCTGGATACCTTACAGAGACCTTCGATTGAGCACACACGCAATGCCAGTTCACTCTGTCAAAGGAATCGTATCTTGGTTTCAAAGTTCAATCACTCATCTGCTGTTCATTTCACTTGCATTGGTTATCATGCACTTTTCAAGCAATGTTAATTTCGGTGCTCGGCATACAATGTTGCCACTTGCAACCTTGGCTTCAACACAGACCAGTCCTGCATCGGTCTCCCCAACTCACTGGCTGTGTTGATTTCACTGATGCTGCTTTGTTGTTGGACCCAAGAACAGTACCACCTCAGCTGGCAATTCTCCCTGCCTTGATTATCAATGCGGGAGAGCCCCGGGTACCTCTACACACAATAAAGGATTCTTCAGCTGGATATTCCTGGTCTTATGTTTTCTATTCCCAAGTTTTCATGAAAGTAACAGTTTCTTGTTGAAAAGGTTGAGGGAACATCCCTCCTTGCAATCCCCTTCTGTTTCTCTATCTTTGTTAAACTGTCATCTTGGAAGTGCTGCGTCCGCGTGTGCTTTGCGTTGCTCAGAGTGTGCTCTTGTACTTTGCCTTTTATCCATATGGGGAAGTGTAATGGAAGTCAGGTGTATGTGATAGTCAGTAATTTCCTGACCTTGCCTGACCATTGTATTGGGACACATCAGGTATACAGCTCTAGTTTTAGTCCGTTTTCTCTCACAATGGGTTGTCCGTGAGAAAGTGTGTTGTAAAAGGGGTGGAGGGTGAAGTTACAAAATATCCTACCTGATAGGATGGGGTAAAGGTGTTACAGGGAAGGGGATACCACGTCTCGCCGTCCTGCGCCCCACTCCCATTCCCTGAAGAACCCTCAACCAGACGATCTACCTGCACTGGTCCACCCCCAGGAACTGGATCCAAAAGCGATGGCCGTGTCCTGGCCACCTGGATGACAGATCCCCGGGGGCTAGTGGATGAGACACCTTCTGGTTTCTCACAACCCATGAAGACCACAGGTTTCACTTCTCCCTTTTCTGCTATTCCAGCAACAACGCCTTCTATTTTCTTACAGAGTGACATGCAGAGACTCCATCACAAATAGTAGAAAAGTGCCTTACAAGACCACTTTACCATACATTATTACCAGAGGAAACAACGGGTGGCCAAAATAGCACCAGAAATGGTTGTAGCTCCACAAACAAGAGAAGTAGAACTAGGAACTGTAGCAGAACCGGAAGCAGAAATAACAGAAGCAGCAGTGCCAGCAAAACTGCAACTGCTGTAGCACCAGAAACCATACCAGCAGAGGCTGCACCAGAAACATGACTGCAGTGCCAGAAGCTCCCATACTAAAGGAAACCACCTCTACCACAGTAACATAAGGAACAATAGTAGTAAAAGAAGCACTGACAGAAGAAAGAGCTGTGCTGGAGAAAACATCAGTGACTGCGTAGCACCAGAAAAAGCAGCATTAACAGAAGAAGCAGTAGTAGAGGAATTCATATAATCGATGTAGAACCAGAAATACCACCAGAATCACCAACAGCAGAAGCAGCATAGCAGACAGACCAGGTGCAGGAGAAGAACTTGGCCAAAGAAAGACTAGATAACCTCTGTGGGGGGCATGTGGAAAAGTTACCCTACACGCAGGAGTATTTGTTTTAGAATTGGGATTGCAAAGGGGGGCAAAATGCCAATTTGCCTAGGATGGGAAAAGTTCTTGTATTTTCCCCGGCCAGACAAAGAGAAGAATGTTGATACTTTTGGAGCACAGTAGGAAACAGGACAGATATTTTTATGTAAACATATTTCAATGGAACATTTGTATGATTAATGGCATAAAGATGACACCTGAATCCCTTTGGCGCAAATTGAATGATGTTTATAAATAGTGAAGACTTGTTATGATTTACACCTGTGACATACTTCGGACCTCAGTGTACTTCTGCTTATTTTTATAAACAGTCACCATAAAAGGACACGCCGGTACTACGGCTTATGTTGCAATTCTTGCCTTTCTTTCTGCAGTGCAGTAAAGCCTGCTGTGGCTAATTCTCTAGGAGATATGACCCATAGATCGGAAGTGATAAAACATGTGAACTTTAGGGTGGTGGGTCAAATGGACCTGTCGTCTCTTTGATTGTCTCTTCTTGATAACTCCCTTTTACTTATGCATGGCTTGTTCTGTTTTCGTGTAATTGTACTTAATAGTTACTCAGCATAACGTCTTGGTCCCTTGAAGTCTTTTTCAATGTGTCCCTGTGTTTGCGACACTCGCGCACCCGTCTGTACTGCTAACCTCTAGCTTCACTTTAATTTCAGCAGCGCATTGGGTCTTCCCTAGACCCAGTTCTGTGGCAGCTCCTAATCCTTCACCTCCCGCCTCCCCTTTTGATGCCTGTGGCTCATCATGATACTTTAACACATCTTCTTTTTTCTTTTTTAGCCATCAGATCCAAATCTCGACCCTCACCCTCTTCCCTTTCCATCACCTCAAGCCCAACTGCAGGAATATCATATCCTCATATAGAAAAGCGGCTCACCATTGCCTAGTCCAGTGGAATTCTGTTAGAGAGACTCTACACAGGCTTCTTGTGAGGTCTCTGTAAACACCTAACCTAAAGATGAAACAGTGTTTCTCATCAAACGGAAAGAGCAGACTCTCTAAAGTGGTAGTTGCATCTGAGCAGTCTGGCTTAACTCAAGGGGGGGGATGAGGGCTTCTAGAGAAGTACAGTTACTCCACAAAGTTAACCATGGAAAATAAGTACTAAATGTTCAACATAGCACAAAGTAAAATACAGGGAATGTATTTAAAGAGTAATGATCAGTTAAGAGTTAACTCACTCCTAACACTAAATGTAGGTCCTGGTAATTATCTGGTGATAGACACAAAGTACATAAAGGCTGGGGAGTGGGAAGAACAAGGGGGTCCTACACACAGTAGAATAGGACATTCACATAGTAATGTTCAGAAGCTCAAGTGCCAACATTAAACACAAATTCAGTACTCCTAATCCAATGGGACATGCTAATATAAAAAATATAAGTCTGGGGAGTTAGACAACGTTCATCAAACTGTAGACAACCAACGAAAAACTGGACACGGCGAGGTTAAAGGTTTCATATATGGAAACCAAATAATCTGTGAAAAAAAAATATAAAAAATACAAACGCAAACATAATAGTAAATGTAGGACCCAGAGGGAGAAAAAGGGGATATACATATAAAATCAATGACACACTCTAAAACTGCAGTATTTTGGCCTAAACCTCCATAGACACAAGGGGGATCCACGGAAAATATTTAGAAGAAGGTAAATACCTCCAAAGTCACTTTAGGGGAGTTCCAGGTAAGTTCAAAAGTGCCCACGTGTAATAAATGGGATAAGTAGGTACACCTGTGGCTATGAGGAAAAGGAAGATAAGTCCCAGTTCTAAACAACAGATGTGGAGAAGACAACAACCGACCCCAGGTGGCAGACTAGACCCTTCTGAAGAGGCCCAGTGGCAGGTTCAAGACCCTACAGACCCAGTAAGACAAGCAGTCAAGCAGAATTTGCAACAATACAAGCGAAGGGCAAAACAAGGTAGAAGGCAAACTGCACAAACCTTCGACCACTACCCTGAGGGTTAGTATCACAAATATTCCTCCAAAGCAGGGCCCAGAGATACATACTCGCTGTCCTGGTTGGTTCAGGAATATCAAAGCAACCCGGTGATCACAGTTCTGCTTTTACAGGTGTGGTTTACTGGATCCACTTACACAGAAATTTGAACCCTAGACTGACAGCGACCCAGACAGCAAAAGAGAAGGATGATCGATATTCTCTGGAGTGGGACCCACCAAGAAGAAGTGAAAGCAATGGCAAAGATGGATCCTAGAAGATGGAGGAATGCAGCAAATCAGATTTGGATGGCCCGAATGACAAAGAGGGGCAACCAACCAGCAGAAATAGGTCCCATGATGAAGACGAGGGTGGAAGCAACACAGGGTGGCTCAAAAAAACAGTAGCGGTTTGTTATTGGTGACCCAAGACCCTTCTGGGCAAGGGCTGCTTCCAACACCATGGTGAATGACCAAAGCGGTAAAGCAGGAAAGCAGTGGTTAAACTGCCCACACATGGTCACATCAAAGATGTGCCATCGCACCAACAAAGAGGACTTGGGAGAGGAAGAGGACAGCCCAGGAAGGATGTCGAGCATCCAAAAATCCTATATGTATGTAATGCAATGAAACAGAAGTCCGCCAATATGACCAAACCTGTTCTCAGAATTGTAGCAGCACCTATTTGGTGCCATAATCGTCCCACAAGTATGTAACCCTGCAGAGTCCATCTGAACACAGCACAAATCCAGCATAACTGAGATACAGTCAGGTTCTCCTGTAGAAATACACTTCTACTCATGGGCTGCCCTGTGCCAGCCCTCCCATCACACATCAGTGATTGTATCCAAGGTTTTGGCGGCCAGCCAATCAGGCTGGCCCCAAAAATCACCAAACACCCAGGTCCACACACACAGTATGCCATGGACCGGTCTAAACCAATCCAAACCATTATAGGGGGTGCATGGCTGAGCTCAGAGTGAGCCCATGTTTACACAACAGACATTTTTGCCTTTCTCTGGGTTTTTCCAAACAAAGGTAAAGTCCAAAATGGCTTGAAGCAGGACTTAAATAATACATTAGAATGCCAAGGCTACCAAAAGGTTTGGGCTGCTAATGTGGTAAATCAGGCTGCATCCCTGGTGAAGCCAAAACTAAACTAAAGCCACCACGGCCTACTCTCCAAAACTTATATCTGGTGATAAACTCACCCTGGGGTCACAAAGGCATGCTTACAAAGACCCCAGTAAAAGGAATTATATAGCTACCATAGGTCCATATGCACAAAAGGGTTGCAGTAGCAGGTGAACTTGAGTCCCTCTGGACACAAAAATAAGTCAGATATTCTAGAAATGAAAGGGGGAAAAGCCCAAACATTGAATTCTGTCCTAATAGCTATAAAGAAAGGTTTCCCTAACAAACAAATAACACTCCAATGAAAGCTTTCGTTAGTGCCTCATTACGAGTATGGCGGTAAGTGGTAAAATTGGTAACTCTGTTAACACCAATTTTACCACTATGCCAAATTACGAGTTATCAAAAAATTAGCATGAATTCAATCGGCGGAATTACCTCGGGTGGAATTACCTCCAGTGGTAAATCTGCCAAGAATTCACGGAAACAACGCTGGTGCTAGTTTCACCGAAAGAATCACCACCAAAACACAAAACACTAGCGCCAGATCAAAAGTCCAAAAACAGCGGAATTACTTCCAAAATCATAGGAAATTACGCCAAAAACACAGCACAATTACTTCCACAAAAATGCTATGGGTAAATGTATAGGTGTCACAAATCAAGGCCCAGGTGCACCTTATTCACTGAGGTGGAGTACAAAATGCCCACCCCCACTCCCAACACACATCTAAGCAACATGTAGCCACAAGCAGATGTAGATTAAGGGCTCCGCAACCTGCTACTCTACATTGAGCTACTGCAGCATGCTGGACCACAGCAGGGAAGGAGACAGGTGCAATAAAGGTCGCAGGAAACACATGCTGCGTAGAGCACCCACATCACATGTCCGCCCATCCCCATGGACACTCACGGACAGCCAATTAGTCACCTTATATCGATTAGCCATCCAATCATCGCGAAATTGCTTACACTGACACAGGCAGAACTGCAGAGTGCCATTGCCATTAGAACAGCCATGTCCCTTGCTGAAACCTATGGGAGTCCTACATTTCTGTGGCACAGGTGCATTGCAACACACAGTTGGGACACTGCATGCAATGTCACAGCCCACCTTCTATAAGGTGCTGGACCAAGTCCTGGATTTAAGGGAACCTCATGGATAATTTCGTTTTTACTTCAGAAACCTGCTGCACATACATGCAATAAATGCATATGTGTAAATTGCATTAAATGAAAACCCTCAAACTGATCACGATTCAAGTGTGCTTATTTCTGGAAACAAGAGAACCCCAACCTCAACGAACCACCTCCCACTCCCCAGCCCCAACACCAAATACCAACCTTTATCCCGAGCCCCAACACCAACTATCACCCCCATATCCAGCTCAACACCAATTTATTCTTCTATTAAGCAAGAAATGTTATCAAGTAACAGAACCATGCACAGCCCAGTCTGAGGTTGGTTGAAGGGACTACTTTATCTGGGGGGACTATTTGATAAGATGTGGTGCAGGGACTACTTTACCTGGGAACTACTTCTGGGAAGCTATTTAAACCACGTCCGAAGAACAGAACATGCTTTGCGTTATTCTGCGCTCTTGCAGCGTAACGCTCATGTGCCTGCAGCTCCAGTCCTGGCTTCAGCCACACCCGTCCTGGCCATCGCGATCCGCGCCTGCAAAGGAAGGAGAGATCACAGATTAGAACAAGAACTTTACCTGATACTTCATCACCATCACTCGGGAGTCTCCGCATCTGCAGAAAAAGGAACATCAGTTAACCGCGTTACGTAAGAACCAGCTTAAAGACAATTAGCATAGCGCAGCGTGTACTCACCTAAGCACTGTACGGCCATGCGTTCCAACGAGGCATTCTCACGCGATCGCCATCCCGGTGCAGCTTCATCTGCAGAACAAGGAAAGAACACAACAGGTGAGCTGCGCTTCACTAAAGGACATTCAATCTCGCGTAGCATAATACTCACCAGAAGCAGTATTCACTTGCGGTCCCGCGAATCACCATTACACGAGCTTCGCTCCAGCGGCACCGCACCTGCAGAAATAAAAGGAGACAGTGGATTAATAGCACAAAAGAACAATATCACTTGTTAGACATTTTTGAATCATGCAAGTATTGAAACTTACCTTGCCATTACCTCATCTTATCCGGAGGGGAGTCGCCTTTCTTCGGGAGTACCTCAAAAGGGGAATCTGCAAAGAAAGGTACAGGAGTGAACTTTAAGACAACCAGAACTCTAAAGCATTTCACGCTATGTAGGATTGGCATAAAGACTTACCTCAGAGTCATTGTTGTCTGGAACCTGCCATAAGGCTACAGGATCAGTGAAGTTAACTGGATCACTGAATCTCAACGCACCCCTGCACAAAGTCACAGGATGGAGAGCCCATCCTTCATGACATTAAGGTGAGATACATTGGGAGGTCACAGAGGTGGAAGTTGGCCCTTCTCCTTACGGCTAGTTAATTTATCACTTTCACCATTTTAGACAAATCTTCCTTTGTGCCAGACAGACGAAACTAAAGGGGCAGGTGCAGTCACTCATCACTTCGCTACGCGTCACACTGGTGGATACCGCCGCAGTCCAGCTTCGTTCGGCGCCCCTTTGGAAACCAGGTGAGCGTAACACTGACTCTGCCTGACCCTTGTGTTGGGAAATGTCAGGTAAACGGCTCTGGTGTTAGTTCATTGTCTTTCAAGGTGCAGGAAAGTATTTGTGTCGTAAAAGGGGGGTAGAACTTTTGAATATCCTACGGGGTAGGATAGGGCAATGGTCTCATAAGGAAGGGGGTACGTGTCTCGCCCATCAGTGTCCCACTTCCACTCCCCGAGGTGCCCCCATCCAGGTGATCCTCCCGCACTGGTCCACCCCCAGGAACTGGATCCAATAGCAATGGCCGTGTCCTGGCCACCTGGATGACAGATCCCTGGGGACTAGTAAGTGAGACACCTTCAGGTTCTCACATACTCTTCCCCTTTGCAAGGTGTATATGCCTGTACTTTGTCCAGGTTCCCCGTTGTTAAGACCTGGAAGAGAACAAGGACAAGAGATGTCCAGGAACTCTCGCATATTCCACTGACTGGTTTTGATCAATGTAGATAGGAGTGGAGTGGTTTTACTGGTCTCTCTACAATGACCTATGAATTGGGTTGGTTTCAAGGGCTGTTTTGGAGTTTATAGACTCAGAGTTTTCCCAGTCCCATTTTGGAGAGTTTTGGGAGTAGTAGTTCACCTGCCATGGGGTAGAACATCTCCAAAGGGAGGGGGAGATTCTTGTAAGAGAGTATAGAAGATGGGTAGGGCCTGCCCCAGAATAATTTCTTCAGAGAGCCCAGGAATTATGGTTGATGGTATTTCACAGGAATCGTCCCGATTTCAATGTGTACTGGTATTTTGGGGTATACTTCATTGTCTCCATGTACACATGTCGCTCTAACATGGTCCGCATTGTCTATGTCTTTGGTTGTAACTAAATCAGCCCGTATAGCGGTTTGCATACTACCTGAGTCTATCAAGGCCCTTACTTGCCTCCCATTCACCCAAGCTTTATCATATGTGGAATTGGTAGGAGTTTGACAAAAACATATGATAAAGGTCTCTAGCTCTTCCTCAGGTTATTCCCACTCTTCGCTCTTCAAACAGCCTATTTCCATAGGTTTGTTCTTTATGTTCTTTGGACAGTGCCTCGCTAAATGTCCTGTTTCTCTACAGGAAAAACAGACGGGAGGAGGTGGTCTGCTTCCTTCTGATTCCTCCCTTTTGCTTTCCTCCTTGGCCTTCAGATCAGTTTTCCTGATTTCTACTCTCTCTCGTGGCATCCCTTCCTTGAACCTTTGCGACACCCTTGTTTATCTATTCCCTGAGGTTGAGGTCAATGTACAGGCTTATGATCTTTCTGTTCTTCCCATCGATAGGCCAACTGGAAGTGTTTAGCTGAATCCGAGTGATTTTGGGCAGTCTCAATGGCCATGGCTAGAGTAGGTTGATTTAAATGAAGAACCGATTTTTGTAAAAAGGGGGGTAAGGAATTTGTAAATTGTTCTAGGGTAATCTTCTCTGTCAGTTCTTCTAGGGATTTGTTATTAGTCCATGGGGCCGCTGTGTTTTTGACACGTTCACCCAGCTCTAAAGGAGTTTCTCCCGGGTTTAACTGAATGGCTCATAATTTCTGTCGATAAAAATTGCAGGTCTGCCCCACTCTTTTGAACAACCCTTCCTTGATGGATGGAAAGGTGGCTCCCTGTGCAAGGTTAAGTAGTTGATAGGAAGTTTGTAGTTCCCCTTTCAAAAAGGGACCCAAATCGCATATTTTAAGATTCTCTTCCCATCCCAATTTTTTGGCCAGAAGTTTGAAGTTTAGAAAATAAATTCCTAAATCTTCGCCTTAAAGATATGGTTGAAGTACACCCTGTGGTAGTAAGGGTCTTGCTTGCAAATCAATTAATCTAGTTCAATTTTCTTAGAATCTATTTTCGGCTTGTATCTTTTGGACCTCCAGTTGGGCAATGACATTGGCTAGGTCGGCCATTTCTTACGGAGGTGTAAGAGTTCCTTCTGTAGTGTCCGAATCAGAAAGAAACAACTCTTGACTCCCTCGTATAAGGTTTTAAAATCCTCAGAGGCTTCTGATTCTGAGTCTGTAGAAGGAGTGGACTTAGGCAAATTATCTTTAACCCTGATGGTCCTGCGACAGATGATGACTGGTTACAATGAAAAAAAAAAGACTCAGAGGGAGGGGGATTCAGAGCACTAGGTCTTCTAAAAGAAAAGAAAGGTGGTTTCCCTGAATCATGCTGTTCCCATCTTCATCTTGTATCCTAGCTTGCAACATTATGTGTTAGTACTGACTTCTGAAATTGTATTCTCTCTCCACTCTTGCTTCTCCACTCTTTTTTTGACTGCTTACTCTCTTCTCTCTCCTCCTTTCCCATCTCCCTTTTCATATCTCCTCCCCTTACTTTCTTCTATGCACTTACTCTATCAGAATTGTCCCTGGACCTAATATGATAGCAACCTCGTCTGTTTCCTCCACCCTTCCATTACTGTTTTTTTCCTCCCCACGACCCCTCCAGCACTATCTGAAATGTCGTCAGGCCTAGTATGATAGTCGCTTGTTTTGTTCCTCCCCTCCCTTTCTGCACCCCTCTCCCTCACCTTTTGTTTTTCTCCGGCTCTACCAAAAATGTCATCAGGCCTAGTAGGGTAGTCGCCTGTCTGTTTCCAATTCCTTCCCACTCCCCCCCCTTCCTTATCTATGTCTTAGCTCTTGCACTATCTGAAATGTCGTCAGGCTGAGTTCGATAGTTAATTTCACATCTTTACTGTTCATGGCCTGTAAGAATGTGGTTGTATTTTCCCTTGTTCCCTCCCTTGCCTTGAAGCGCTTTGAAACACATTGTGTATAGGCGCTATATAAATAATCAATCATATCATATCATATCATAAAGGCTGATTTTTAGGATGTGCGGACCCAAGGTTGTGTGCCGTAATGGGAGACAGGAAGTGTGTCTAGCAACCCATGAGTTTTAAAGAACAGATCCTGTTGACAAGGTGGGACAAGCAGTTGAGAGGACAACACCCCTTTCAGTGTGGAAACGCGGTCAGAGTCTAGGAGATCAACTATTTTATTTTCCCCTTCTGGTGGTCCACAACTACTACCATGGGTTACGATTTTTATCAGTTAAATTACATCCCACACTGACACCATATGTATGGAACTCATGGTGGCAAGAGTAAAGATAGACACAAGTGATCACTGTTCAAGGGTGTTTATTAAACGGTATAAATGGGTGAGAAAAACACCTAATCTAAACCTAAATGAAATGAAATGATATTTTATTTATATCGCGCTCATACACAAGTTTTTTATCTAAAATGGGAGCAAGCTACGAACATCAAATGATAATAAAGCAGTCCTAGTGGCGTCTTGTCAAATAAAAAGGGCCTATGGTATAAAAAGAAAATTGCCAATCCTTACCACTAAGTTACAAAATAGTGTGGGATAATGTTCACCAGAAAAGAAAGAAGTGTTCACCCAATGATAAGTCTCCCTTTCCCAGGTTTTTAGCACGGGACAAGGCAGGACCCTTGAGCACAGCTCACTCCTGCGCCACGTCAGCACAAGGTTACAGTTCCTTACCACGATGTCAGGACCTTCTGGGGCCAAGTGTCTCTTTTCTACAAAGTCTCTTGCCTTAAAAGCCCTGCTGGACCATAAACAATAAAGAAACAAAAGTTCCTTTGGTAATCTTTCATGTCGGGCGATTGCTCTTCGCCCCTTGGATCCTCCTCAGCCGGGCTTTCATCCTTCTTGCAATGTTATCCTCCCTCAGTCAGGTTCACTACAGCCTAACATTCAAAAGTCTCAATGTCTTTTTAAACAAATATCAATTCTGGAAATCCCTCAGACAGGTTTACTGTCACAATGTCGCCACAATGCTCTCTGGTATATCACTGTTCACCCCAATTTGCAGGCATCCCTCCATCTGGTTCACATTTGCTAATTTCACAGTTCACTCAGTTTTATCAAATGTGTCAAAGACTTTCGAGTTTACGAGGGGTTTTGTTCGACCCTCGTAGGACCATGCAAGGGACACTCCATGCCAGACTCTCCTAAGGCCTCTCGGTTCTCGTACTAAAAAACAAACAATACAACCCAAAAGGCTCCAGTCAGAGTCCTTTCAATGAGAGCCCCGCGGCAGAGGACCACCCTGCTTCTGGACCTTTTACTAGGGTTTCTTTAAAGTTCAAACACATACATTCTTTATTCAACAATGTTGCCGTCTGCCATCTTGGGCCCAGCACAGTTCAGTTTACTATCAGTCTTCTCCAACTCAACGGCTGTGTTGAACTGTAGGAGTTTCTTGTCTCAGGAGTCAAAGACGGCACCACAGCAGCAAGTGATTCTGCCCGCTTTGACCTTAAGCGCGAGAGGGCCCTGTTTGCCGTTGACACCTGTCACACCACACGAGAGCTAGACTTCCTGGTATTCTGATTTCCCTTTTGGAGGCTTTGCGGGTCTGAGTCGAAAAGGGCAAGGGCAATTCCCTCCTTGTCGTCCCTCCTGGTCTCACCGGCTTTCTCCTCCGGTTGAACTGCCGGTCCGAGATAGCTTTTTACTCGTGCATTTGGCCTTGCTCATAGGGGGCTCTCCTGCTCCATCTTTTATTCCTGTGGGGAAGGGAAAGGGCAGTCAGCTGTGCGTAGTCATTGTCAATTGTCTGACTCTGCCTGACCCTTGTGTTGGGACATGTCAGGTAAATCGCTCTTGTGTTAGTCCGTTTTCTTTAACACTGTAGGAAAGTGTTTGTGTTGGAAGGGAGGGTCAAACTTTTGAGTGTCCTATGAGGTAGTATGGGGAAAGATCTTGTAAGGAAGGGGGTACCACATCTTGACAGTCAGTATTCCACTTCCACTCTCCGAGGAACCCCCATCCAGGTGATCCCACTGCACTGGTTACACCGCCAGGAACTGGATTCAATAGCGATGGCCATGTCCTGGATGACAGATCCCCGGGGACTAGTAAGTGAGACACATTCAGGTTTCTCACAATGTTGAGGTGCATTGCAAATCAACATTCACTGTCACTTGTACTATGTCGTCACTGTGTGTTGGGCCTCCTGGTGGGGCTAGCATCATGTGTTGCCCACTTTGTACATGGCATACATTGCATCTGGCCAGCCAGGTGAGGGTTGGCCAGCTCTATTTGGTCATGCATCCCCGGGATGTGTTGGGCTACAGGCTGTCCTGTGCAGTGGCAAGTCAGGACTGTTGGTGACAGATGTTCAGTGGTGCATTTAGGTGGGTGCAATGTATTTGGTTGTGTGTGGGTTAGGTGGCCATGTTAGCAGATATGTACTCCTCAATGTGTATCTACAAGGGGCATTGTAGTCGAGGGGCAAGTGGCTGTGACACAACTATCCACTATTGGGCATCCATGGGCATGGACATGTCGTGGGGTTGCATGGTGGCTATGTTGCCTGTGCATGGGTGTCATGTTAGGGGGGTCTTGTACCACTGAATCAAGTCATTGAGGCATGATGACTCACATTGATGGTGATTGCTTGCTGGGATTCACATTTCTTTCTTTACATGGCAGTGAGGGTGTTCGTGGATACCCACAGGGTTGCCCATTTATGGGAGCATATGTTACTGTGGTACTCACCAGATTCAGCTTGGCTGGTGGCTCCTAGCTCGGCTGTTCCGACACCCTTGATCCCGAACCACTGACCATAGCCTCCCACGGTGTCAGCTGCAAGGGATCCACTGACCCACCTCCAGTGGCAGCTGTCCCGGCGATGGATGGAGATGAGGCTCCTGTCCCTGGCCTTGAGTCATTCCACCTCTTTTTCATGTCCTCCACCTCATGTTGGACATGGGTTATGGCCACCACACTGTCCTGAATTTCCAGCCACATGTTCTACTGTTGGCGGGTCTTCCTGTGCGAGGCTCCATACAGCTCATCAGAGTGGGCACCACTTGCTCTGCCAGCACCGTGAGCACCTGCTCCGTGAATTTAGACTTCCGCTGCCTCATATCGGGCACCCTGCCCTTGCCCTTACCTGATAACATATTTTGCCTTAGCTGGGTATGTGGATGGCACACCTATTTCGAGATATTCAATGGATTGTGATTTCCAAAATGGCCACTGGAGTGCTTCCTTATATAGCAATGACGAATTTCCGATGGCGTTAACGGTAATTCTGCTGAATTTTTGTAGAATTTCATGGTTCCACAGGTTGTTGAGCTGTAACTCCAATGGCCAAAATTACTGTTACCCCCGTTGATGTGTGCGTACACCCACCAGGTTGTAACTTGTTAAAAGTCCCGCTGACCCACACTGCGGTAATGCTAATTCCACCACAGCGGAGCTACTGCCGATTTTGAGTCAGACTCGTATTAAAACCCAAAGTATTTTTGTAACACTAAACTAACAAAACAAAATTATATAAATATGGCCAGACCAGGAGAGAAGAGAAGTATTCTCATTGCTTATATGAAGACTTAGTATTAGTAAGAACTTTGGGTCTAGGGTGTGCTCTTAAGTTTGGTTGGTTCTATAATCAGTTAAAACCTAGATTGTAGATGTTTGTTAAGATGAATCAGTTGAGATGTTTGTCCATGAGCTGCAGTGTGGTAGTGGTGATTGGTCTAATAAGTCAAAATGGGAGAATGGATCGTTGTTTGTGTTTGTTTGTGGGAGGGTTTGGCTCTCATGGCACTGGGGACTTTGCTTTTCCTTTTGATGAGTTGTGGGCGACTGTTTTCCCTTTTGGGGATGGAGAGATGAAGTCCTTGGAAGTTCAGGGGCAGCTTAAGCAATGGTTTCAGGGGTAGGTGTTCATGGACGCAGGTGGGGGATTTCCCTTTTTAGTCAATATTGATAAAATGTTGAGTTCTGTCTGTTCGGGGGTCTTTGGAGAATGCACACAATAAGGCTGAGCGTATGTGATTAGATTTGCTGTGATTGGGGAGTGGTGGCTAGTTGAGGGAGGGTTGGCATGCAATTCTGGAAGTCTAGGGTTCCTGGTCTGCCCTTTGAGGAAGCATAGTTCTAAAGAGCTGGAGGGACAACAGAGGGGGAAAAAAAACTAAGCTTGGTCATTATGAAATGTGTCTTCTTAAAGTGGGAACGTGATCCTGGTTTTAGAAATTTGCAATAAACTAAAGAACAAAAAGAAGCCTATTATGAAATGTTTAAAAAGCATTGAATAGCTGAGTGGAGAAAACGACCTAGAGAATAATGAGTAAGTGCATCTAAGATTAACAATACAAATCCCATGCATGTATTACGTGCTTCATGACAGACTTCTGAAGTTTCTAAATGCTATAATGCACTTCATGAAGGATAGGAAGCCAGTGAAGCGACCAAAGTGCTGAAGAAACATGGCTCTATTTTGTTACATTCTTTGTGATCGAACAATAGTTTATTTTGGCTGTTCAAGATTTATGAAGTAACTTGAAGAGTAAATGGAAGGATCTACCCCCGAAATCCAGTGGGGGAAACCAGATGATGAGAATAACATGGTGGTCTCACAACTGAAGAAAGTCAGAGCTTTTGGCATATCTAATTTGATTATCCAAAGTACGAGGTAATTCCCATTTTTAAAAATTAGTTTTTTTATTTGTATCTGGTTTAAAAAAGCCTTTACAAAAAGAGAAGCACAGCATAAATGGTCTGAGATAAAAATATCATGAATACTAAATGAAAAAACTGCAAAATGCAAATACCAATACATCAATTCATCACATTCATAGTCTTCATAAAACCAGCCACCTCTAGGTGCTCTGATACAGAATGTATGTATATAAATCTCATCCAGTAATTTTCATAAGCTATATAACTTCCTTGCATCATTCCAATCACAAACATTTCAAATATATTTTTCTAGACATAATTAATGTGTTGCATTTAAGTTGTAAATATCTCGAAGTTTACATTGGTCCCTTGTTACAGTACCTACAATTGGTCTCCTGCTGAGTGATATTGTGTCTCCTAAGTAACATTTCTTTCGTTAATAACAAGTTCCACGGTAATCTCAGTAGGATCGTTCTATAGTATTGATTTGGGAATTGAGACAGAATAAACGATGGCGTTCCACGCCTTTTGCGTTTGAATGCCAAGTCGTTGAGAGAGGGGTAGGAGTGGAATAGATCAGTGGTACTCACCCAATCTTGATCATATAGGGCTTTCGTGACTTTCACTAGATTCGCCAGAAGAGTATATCTGTCCATTTCTACTCTCCTTAAAATACAAGAGCACCTCACTTCCAGTGAGGAAAGAAAGAGCCTGGAGTGCCGCTGCTCATCCTTAACTTGTAATTGAGCACCCAAGTCCTCGTATAGGGAGTTCAGGCTCGGGGCCATCAATTTCGGGAATAATGTCAGTAACCGACATTGCACTCGAACTCCCATTAAAATATTCCCCAATTCGAATCTGGTCGCTGCCAACGGAATGGCATTTGCAACCTTCAGAATTTTACGCCATAGTTTAGCCTCAATAAGATTTAACACCTTAAAAATACATTCAACGCCAACTCCAAACCGCATATCAGCTTGAGAACCATCTTACCTTTAAAGAAATGTACCACCAGCTAATTGAAAATCTGCCATATTTGCTATTCACTTCTAAGGCTTGATTGGTTAACAATTTCCCTTTATTCATAAGAAACTCTCTAATATTCTTCAACCCTGGCTGTGCACTAATCAGAAAACCCAGATAAATAAGGGAATCAATCATCCCAATAGACTTATTTCCCAACATCCAGAATTTGGATTTATACTCCCCCTGCCCCACCCCCGTGAGATTGCTAAAATCCTGGTCTTTTCAGGGTTCATTCCCATTACATGGCTAGGTTTCCCACGGTGTTTGCATACACACAACTGCTAGTGGAGAAAACTGTTGTCTTGTTTGGACTAAGCATGAAAAAATTGCAAGGAATCCAACCGTTTATGTCAGGAAGTGCGGCGAACCTGGGTGTCATCAGCAGTCACGAGGAAAGCGAAATAGTGGTTATGCAGAACGTTAGGTACAGTCTGCACATATGCATTTTATAAAATGGAAGAGAGTGATGAGCCCTCTGTCATCCCAGTACATTGGCTGAGATGCTGTTTGAAGGAGAGGAAGGGTAATGGTTCTTGTGTCTTGTGGGAGATGTGTCTTATGAAATCAACCTTTACAGCATGGGGCCATAGAATCATAACAATGTTTCGATTGGAAATAACTGGCTTCACAATTAAACAATATTTTATATTCTAGTTGTTGCTGGTCATTTCGTACATACAAAATATTTGACATCAACGAGACCATAGAATCACCTAAATCTATATATCAAGAATACAATTAACCACCAATAGCGAGTAAAGTTATGAAGCATAAGGTGGAATCAAAGTGCTGAATCTAACAAGTAGCAAAAGCAAAACCTATCAGATCCACATTGAATAGGACTCAAAGCATGACTGCAAATGCCCCTCTAGTAAATCCCATGGAGCAGCCGCTACGCACAAAACCATGTATGGTGCTGGAGAAAGCCAGGCTCACACTTCACTTTAGATGGATGGCAAACAGAGGTGATTTATTCATTGGCTTGCAAGTCAAGGAGCGCATCATCCTGGACTGCCTTCTAGACCCATTACCCTTATAGCCCTGTGGTAGCTCCACTTTCCTAAGGGTTGAGAAAACCTCTGTATAGGCTTTTGGGCACGTTTATCCCACCTCCGGCCAATCAATACATCATTTCATAAAAGTAGCATTGCACTGCTAGTAGAGCATGAGCTGAACGAGGGTAGGGATTTCCTGCGTGGAATACTTGTGACCCTACCTCATCAGCTGAGGGGCATTGGTCCTCCTCCTCCATGACGATATCCGCTTCCTGACAACTGTTCATTGTATTTTCACGTTTTGGCTGGATGGATCCGTTGGCCTCAGGTCCACGGCATTGATTCAGTAGCCCAAGAGGGGATGGAACTTACTGTCTCTAGACTCTGTGCATGTGTCACTTGACCGGCTTGACCTGAGCCAACATAGAAAAGGGCAACCCTAATAATGTCAGATGAAAATAAAACTAAGGACATAAGGGTCATGACATCAGGTTATGTTTAATAATGTCCCCGCAAAAATGTCTCCTGACAAAAAAGTCACTGTTTTTTGGAGAGACAATATTACATTGAACATCCGGGGGACAAGCCCACAACCCCCGATTTTTTTTTTTACAAGGGGAGCAGGGGACATCCCTGCAACCCGTCCCCATACATAATGTCACCATATAATGTGTCACCAATGGCTTTTACCTGCGACATTATGCATGGGGACATTATGTATGGGGACATTATTACCTGATACTTGATACCATAGGGCTGGGGCATGCTCATTATCATAGTGCATAGTGGCAGTTCTTAATCCCTCCTGCAACAGAAACACTGCCTCTCTCATCGGTTTTCTTGTGTTTGTGTATATATGCCATATATGCCTACCCTCCCGATTTAGGCGGGAGACTCACGATTTTTTTTTGGAAAAATCGGGCTATTTTTTATTGTTTCCCGCCTAAAAAAATGCTAATCCCAATGCAATCCTATGGGAAAAATACATTTTCCAGATTGCTGTGGTGAAATTTCTCTTTCTGGGGCTCCAGAATGTTGGCATGTCTGATATGCCTATGTATTTCTTAAACAGCACAGACTGCCACAGTGGGCATAGAGCAATAACAGACAGTTCATAACACTGCACTGAGGAGTGTAGCTGTCAACTCAAGGGGTACTAAGTGGGTTTCCTGCCCAACACAATAAAGTAGCAGTGTGAGTATTCTGGTGCTTGGATTTAACGCGGACTTAACTCGTTTGTTTGCACTTGATTGTTATGCAATGGAACAGTATACTTTGAAATACGGTTTGCTATCTTTTACTTTTTTAGTATTGTAAATGATATTAGCTCAATTGTTTTTTTTTTGTTTCACTTTCCACTTTTCCCTTCTTTCCTTGTCTTTCCTCACAAATCCACTTCAAGGCAATATGGCACATGCTTACTCACTCACCCTTTTAATTCCTATATATCTGTATATAGATCACACGCATTTGGCAAGTGCTTTGCTGAGTGCAGATTTGCAGCCCCTACGCTGGTTGGAATACAGATACAGCAAAAACAAGGAATACCTCCATAACTACGATCTTCATTCATCCCATTGGTCGCTTCTCAAGGAAGTCCCGCCTTACAAGAGGAAGCAGCACAGGAGGGACAACTTTGCGCATTTGGCGAGTGCTTGGCTGAGTGCAGATTCGCAGAGATTAGGAGTGGGAGTCTATCACCTATTGAACAGACTTGGAGTACGCTGATATAATCAATATAGGCACGCTTTTCCTTTCAAAAGCCTATAGCGTACTTGCATTAACTCTTAAGACTTGCACTAATACACTTTTCGAACTTGCAGACCGTATTTTGTTCCACTCCTTTCCTGAAACAACACGAGCCCCTAACCCTTATGAAAGATCATAAACAGCTTCATTACGGTTTTTGTAGCGTGGCAGATCAGAAGGGCAAACGGACACGCAGCCCATCTCATAGGAGGCGCAACAAAAATCTCCATTCTCAGCCCATCTGATAGGAGGCGCAACAAAAATCTCCATTCTCGCACAAGAAAAAATAAAAGGGACAAGGGAAATGGAGGGACCGGGTCACAGCCAAAAATTACAGGTTTTCTTGACAACGCAGCAACCGTTATCGTGGTGGGTGATTCTGTTTTGGTGCCCGTTGCGATGGATGAGATAACACACTGCAATGATACGAGTAATTCTGCTAATATAGAAATGCCTTGCAAGTCATCCACTATTGATAATAATGGCTCCCAATTAAGGGGCTGATTCATGGAATTATCTGCACCGAAAAACGGGCTTTGTGCGCCATTCTGCTCGCAAATCCCGATTTGTGGCAGAATGGCGCACAAAGCCCGTTTTTCGGCGCACATAATTCCATGAATTAGCCCATAAGTCTCTGCTTGAATCTCAAACGAAATTCCCTGGGGCCTAATAATTTAAGCTACAGTAACATCATTGGCACACATGTATCGGCTTCTCCAGATCTTGAAAAACTTGTATCACCCTTTGAATCAACCACCTATGACAGTGATACGGAAGAAGTAGCCCTGATATGTAGCTTTAACTCCTCCTACGGTTCTACAAAAGACCTGCATAGTTCTATTGCCCTTATGAACTCCATTGAGTCAAAGTTGGAAGCTCTACTCCATCTATGCACGGACTTGGTGGCGGAGCAACTGGACCTTCAAAAGATATTAGCTAAAGTGGTGGATATTATTCTTGTGAACAGCTTAAATAATGCACCGCGGTGAGCGTGGCTTCAGAACTAACCTTTGCACCTATAATTAATAGTGTTTCGTCACAAGATAAAAAATTCCACACCAAGGAATATAAGTCACAGGAGGCGGGCGTCTAAAAAGGTAGATGGAAATCTACCTACTACCTCAATGTCCATGGAGATAGCAATGGAGCAGCAGGCCCCAGTCAATATTGTTGCATCTCCCGAGGAGCATGCACTAAAAGCTCTTTGCACTGAGCTCTCAATACTCAATAGTCCACCATCTCTGTATATAAAACCAAAGCAAAAAAGACAACATCGCCTTAGATTGGCTCGGCTTGGTACATGAGCGGTACACGAGCGCAGATCAATAAAAGAACCCTTACTATCAAACCTGCACTGAAACATAACTCCCACCGATTGTCCCACTCTACTACTGGTTATTATACCATTACTATTGATATGGGAGATGAATCTGCCAGACAGGTATTACTGCATGGTCTTTTAGATAAATGGTTACGACCACCCAGGTTACCTATTCTTGGAGATACGATGGCCCTAAGTACCATGGATCCTAGAGTAATAAGATGGTGGCGGTACCTAAAGCAGCTCGTAAGGTCTTGAAATCTTGCATGTCAGCTAATCCAGCCTCTAAAAATACTCTACATGGAAGTGTTTTATAATGGGGCAATCCCATAGGAAAACGTTTCATGAATCAGCCCTCTGACTGCCAATCAGGATGAATGCAATTTGGATGCAAATGTATTGCAGAGGAACAACAGCGGCACACAGCCCTGGTAGCATGGTGAGTCTGTGAACCCTAACTCCATAAGCCAAGTAGGAAACACACAGCCCTTACAAGTGTTGGAGAGCTGTGCTACTGTAAAATACAGCCATGATTCCAACCTCACTCATGTGGCAGCCCAACAATCGGTTAGGTCGGGACAACTGTTTTCCCCGCGGGATTCCTCTTGGTTCAAAATATGTAAAGATCATAGAGATGAATCCAACTGACATTAGTCCCTTCCTTAACCGTTCATGGCTTCTTGATTTATTTCACCTTATTCCCGATCTGTGCACTATTACAATGAAGGATATAGATGGGCTGGAACTACCTTTGTTGCTTAGTGCACGAACTGGGTATTGGCATCATTTGTATCTCCTACGATAGTGGAACGTATCTGTAAATATGGCAAGGCTTTCTGGGAATTGGGTTTTGTACTATCAATTTATCGGCCCTCTAAGCATCAGAACAATTACATTGGGATACGACCCATGAATCATCTAAACAACCACACAGTGTCTGTAGCCAAGAAGTTCCAATCCAAGCTGGAGACCCCGTGGATATCGGGGATATGCAGCCTCATTACGACCCTGGCGGTAAGTACCGAACATTACCGCCATGGCGTAATTAACATTTACGCCATGGCCGGATGCGTAAAATGCGGCTCATTCCGACCCATCGCGCACGAGCATTACGCCATGGCGGTAATGTCAAGAACGCGATGGCGTAAAAGACCCCAAAACGTCCCCTACCGGCATCGTACGCTGCGCAAGGTGCACTACCGCCACCCATCTTAGCGGTGACCGCAATTAGCGGTGGCCGCAATTAGCGGTCCCCGGAAATAAGCTGAAGCGGAAGTAGCGTCATCGCTGCGGAACGGGAAAGAGCACGGCGGCCATCTTTAAAAACACAATCCATTGCCATCCTCCCCAACCATACCACATCTGACCCTGAGACCGATCCAAACCCATCACACACCCAAATACCTAGCTAAAAATGCCCAAAGTTGTTAAGAAGGCATGCGATCGGCAGCGCCAGGAATGCTTCTTCCGTGAGGAACTAAGCATGCTGGGGGAGACACTCCAGGACAATGCGGCAGTGGTGTTCTCCACCGAAATCACCAGGGCGGCAATTGCCAAAAAAAAAGCCATATGGGCCATTGTAGCACAGCGCGTCAGTGCAGTGGGGACCGTACCCCGCAACCCACAGCAGTGCAGGAAGCGGTGGGATGACTTGAGGCTCCGCGTCTGAAGCATCATCTCTGTCAATCGCAACCTGGCCCAGGCTGCCGGGGGAGGAGCTGACTCCCCAATAAAACTCCAACCATGGGAGGAAATATGTGCCAGCACAATAGGCATGGAAAGCATCGAAGGCGTAGGAGGGATGGAAAGAGGAGCGCCGACATCAGGCGATGAAGGTAGGGGCCCCAAATTAAGACATGCTATAGTCACTGACATCCATTAATGTGTAGCACAATGTTGCCCTAGAGTGTAAATGCAACACATCAGCTGGACACTGCCCACAGCCACATGCGACCTCCACCCTGTACACATGTAGCATGCACACCCTAACTGCAGACACCCACATACCTCCATCCATCATCCACACAGAAAGGAGACAACCTGCATGCCCCTGCCTCAAATGTGCTTCATCTAGTTACCAAAATCTGGTGAATCATTGCCATTCCAATGCCCGCAGACCCATCAATAACGCTATCCCTCCTTTGCCCCACCACAGGCTCCGAATCCAACCACGAGGATGAGGACACCCCTGCCTCAAAAGCATCCAAGAGGGCCAGGACCACCATGCATAGACACTCCACCTCAGCTGCAGTGAGGAAGACATCGCAGCAGGCAGAATAATCTGCCAGCACACAGGACGGCCCCCCAACAGGCACCCCAGCAGGCAGCATGCCAGCACCTGCAGCACCACACGTCCCCACAATCTTGGCCACTGAAGGCACCGTTTCTGCAGGGAGCAGCAGCATAGGGGAAACTGCTGCCATAGCAGCATGCTCAGACACTGACACCGATGAGCCCGATGTAGGACGCCCCACTGAGCAGCTTCATTCCCCCTGTCTGTACCGGGGCAGCCCCCAGGAGGAGCCCACACAGGGGCATCCAGGAGAAGGGGACTGGCCTCCCACCCCATGCCCTGCAGAAAGTCTGCAGGAGGTGAGCAACCCCTTCGCCACACCATCTGGAATGGGTATGGCCCAGCAGAGTGAAATTTCCCTTGAGGAGATTGTTTTACGACAGCAACAACTGTCCACGCTCCTCAATGAGCATGCTGCGGAATGTGGGGGGGCTAGGGCAGCCATAGAACAATGTACGGAGAACCTAAGGGCTGAAATAGAGCGCAGTACGGAGACCCTGAGGGCTGCAATGGAGTCCACCTCAAGGGACATTTGCGGGGAACTTGCCGCCATGCGCCGTGTGCTCACAGAGCTGTCCCACACCCTTCAGGACATGTGTGCCCGTGAGCAGCCAGGGACATCCTCCACTGCAAGTTCTACCCAGAGCAGCCCTGTCCGACGATCAGGACGGAACCTGCGCTCCACAGGCCGGGAGAGGGGGCATGTAATAGCGTGTGCCCACTGTCACAGGCATCTTTAGCCACTCACAGGGTGTGTGTTGGGGTGTTCAGGGGGGTGGGGGGTGTGTTGGGGTGTTCAGGGGGTAGGGGGGAGGGGTTGTGTTGGGGTATTCAGGGGGGAGGGGGTGTGTTGGGGTGTTCTGGGGGGAGGGGGTGTGTTGGGGTGTTCAGGGGGAGGAGGGAGGGGGTGTTGCACGACAATTTACTATTGAAATACACAATTTCCTCTTCCCCAAATTACATGTGGTCACATTTTCATTGCGTATATGTGCTTTATTGGTGTACAGTCCACAGTGTGAATGTCCCAGAGACACACAGTGCCCCAAATGCTGTCTCCATGTGATACACACCAGCCGTGTGTGCTAGAAGCATTGGTTGATGATATCTTGATGCATTTCACGCCCCTCCTGTGCATCGCCTCCTCCATGAGGTGCGGCCCCATCTGCACCCTCCTCATCCTCATCGTCAGGTGGTTGAATTTCTGCGCCAGGGGGCAGGGGCACATTTCGTCCGACGCACATATTGTGTAGCATGACACATGCCATGACCATCTTTGCCACCTTCTCATGGCGGTACAGGAGTGCACCACCAGACCTGCTGAGGAAGCGAAACCGTGCCTTCATTAGGCCGAATGCCTGCTCAATGACCACACGGGTACGTGTATGTGCACGGTTGAAGTCCTCCTCGTGCTGGTTCTGTGGGTTCCGGACTTGTGTAAGGAGCCACCTCTTCAGGGGATAGCCTGCATCACCTGTATGTGGGCGAGAATGCATGTGTCAGTCATGACGTCTAATTCTTAACATGATGTGCCACCATGGCTTGCATCCAAATGTTACTTTGAACCACTTCTAAATGCACTAATTGATTCACACTATGCGACCCGTATATGCTCATGGCTCTCATGGCCTGTTTTGCATGCCATCAACCAATGTATGCAGAGGGCTCGAGTGCCCATCTACTGTGTTCGTTCATGCCGTCTGTTTTGGGGGCCTGGCACGTGTCCTGTGATGTCAATGCTCACATCATTGCAACATTGCTGTCGGCCTCATCATGACCCCAGTGAGCAATACTGATGTTGATAGGGACATTTTGGGCGCCCTGCTGTCTGTGTAATGGTGTGTTGATGTTTCTGTCCGTCATGTGCCTACTTCGTGCGCAGTTATGGGGGACAGGCCTTTCGGTTGATGGTGTTTGTTGATGTGCATGTAGGTGCATTTCGTAGAAGTCAATGTGGTCTGAATTGGTACAATGCACTTGCAGATGGTTGTGTCATGGTTGGGACACAACCTCATTCACATGGAAGGGCTGCATACATCAGGTATTGGGTTTACTGGTGTTGGGTGTAGTTTGGGTTGCTTTAGGGTATGATCTGGCTCCGTTGTCTCTGCTACTCACAGGCAGGTGGAGTATGCCTCACCCCCCCCCTTTCAGCCAGGTGGAGTATGCATCATTCCCCCCCCCCTTTCAGCCAGGCGGAGTATGCATCATTCCCCCCCCCTTTCAACCAGGTGGAGTATGCATCATCCCCCCTCCCCCTTTCAGCCAGGTGGAGTATGCATCATTCCCCCCCCTTTCAGCCAGGTGGAGTATTCATCACCCCCCACTTTCAGCCAGGTGGAGTATGCATCATTCCCCCCCCCTTTCAGCCAGGTGGAGTATGCATCATTCCCCCCCCCTTTCAACCAGGTGGAGTATGCATCATCCCCCCCCTTTCAGCCAGGTGGAGTATGCATCATTCCCCCCCCTTTCAGCCAGGTGGAGTATGCATCACCCCCCCCCTTTCAGCCAGGTGGAGTATGCATCATTCCCCCCCCTTTCAGCCAGGTGGAGTATGCATCATCCCCCCCCCCTTTCAGCCAGGTGGAGTATGCATCATCCCCCCCCCCCTTTCAGCCAGGTGGAGTATGCATCATTCCCCCCCCTTTCAGCCAGGTGGAGTATGCATCATTCCCCCCCCTTTCAGCCAGGTGGAGTATGCATCATACCCCCCCCTTTCAGCCAGGTGGAGTATGCATCATTCGCCCCCCCTTTCAGCTAGGTGGAGTATGCATCACCCCCCCCCTTTCAGCCAGGTGGAGTATGCATCATTCCCCCCCTTTCAGCCAGGTGGAGTATGCATCGCCCCCCCCCTTTCAGCCAGGTGGAGTATGCATTGGTACATCGTTCACCTACCCACTTCACATTCCCATGGTCATGACATTAGACTCACCAAGTAGCCAGGATCGTGGGCCTGCATGTTGCTCCATGTAGCGTGGTATTGTGGAGTTCCTCAGGACCATTGAATCATGGGTTGATCCGGGGAATCGGGCACAACAATGTGTGATGATCTTGTTGGAGTCACAGACCATTTGCACGTTGATTGAGTGGAATTGTTTCCGGTTGCGGTACGGTACCCCCATGGCACGTGGAACCACCAATTCAACTTGGGTGCAGTCAATGGCACCAATGCAACCAGGTATGCCGGCTAGTGCATGGAAACCCACTTTGGTGTTTGCAATCTCCTGGGCAGTCCGTGGTAATGAGATGTGGTCGTCTGTGTGCTTGAGGAGGGCATCGAGCACTTGGATAAGCGTACGTGAGAATAATGGTTGTGAAATGCCATGCAAGTGCCCCACTGTGTGCTGGTAGGTGCCTGTGGCCAGGAAGTGGAGTACAGACACTACCATCAGTAGGGGTGGGATGGCGGTTGGTGTTTCTATCATGCTGACGATGTCGTTGTGTGTCATGTCTACTATGGCGGTGATGGTGTCCCGGTCCAAACGGTACAGGGTGTGGATCTGCTCAGCAGTGAGGTTGAATGGACTGGCTCTGATGCGTGGGATTGGGGGCTGCCTGCGTGGTGGCACTGGCTGTGCTGGTGGGGCTTGCTGGCCCTGCCTTGCCCTCCTTCTCCTCCTGCGTCTCCTCTGTGCTGCCTGTTGTTGTTGTTGTTGTTTTTATTGTAGTAGCACTTGCATTGCTATCAGGTCCTCCAGCCCCAACATTGCTAGTCCTATTGGTATCATTGTGGAGTGTGACTGGGTGTGGAAAGGGGTGGGGTGTGCTCTTTTTGTACTTCCTGAGTCTGTATTGCCTCCACCTGTGCTGTTCCTGTGCACCTGTGGCAGCTGGATTCACTTTACATGGCCATTTACGGTTGGTTCGCGATAGTGTAATTAGCGCCATGGCGGTAAGGAACTTAATGGGCTGGGTGATGGCGTTAGGTGCATGTCCGCTTGGGTCGGCATTCGCTTGCCTTTCCGCCATGCCGGTAATTACGGTGTGGGAGGTCGCGTGCGCGCGTCCTTGGAGCAGTTAGCGGCAGCGTTAACTACGATGCCGCTAATGGTATCGTAGTTAACGGTCACGGGTCAGGATCGGACCTGGCGGAAAACGATGGCGGTAATCATTTACCACCATCATTTTTCACTTACCGCCAGGGTCGTAATGAGGCCCCAAATGTCACAAACCCAGACCTGAATATTCAAATATGAATGTCCTCTTTCATGCAATACCTTGGAATACACGTGGCTACCAGTCTTTCCTTGATAAGAATATTAGTTTAGATAATTTAATGAATGCCTATTTGTTTTACAGGAGACATGTTTAACCATTTATTTCGATTTGGCCGGATTTTCCTTGATATTTCACCTATCTTCCGCCCTAAAGGAAGCCTATGCATTGGTGCCAAAGCTGAATTTAATCTGATAGAATTGCCTGATGTTGGCTCACATAATAGTTTTTTGTGTGCTGTACTAACTGCCCTTTTTGAATTGGGGACACACGGCTGTTACATTATATGATCCACCAGGTGGGAACTCTACTTTTGCACTTAAATGCACTTTCATTGGCTTCCTTAGAACATGGCACTCGCAACATCCGAAAGGAGGGATCATACTAACTGGGGATTTCAATGTGGATTGTTCATATAATATAACTAAATTGCCAAAGGGACAAGGCAAGGCTAAAGCTATTACCAAAGGTAAAGAATGGTGAAATTGAACTGCAAATCTTAACTCCGAGGACTAAAGGAGTAGAATATACTTGGTCAAATGGTATGCATAGCAGTTGCATTGATTTCATATTTGTTAACGCAGCTGTTTTAAAATATTCGTCAGAACATACGATATCCCCTGTTATTATGAGAGATCATGCAATGCTTCAGAAGAAATTATTTTATAATCCAACATCAAATCTTCAGGGAAATAGGCTGCGTTGGACCACCACAAATAGTTACAATTTTAATGCCAAATTGACATCTATAGGAAAAACTGGAGTGGTCATGTTTTTTTTTTATTCTTTTTTATTAGTGGTAACCGAAAGGCAAACAGCACCATTGCACAGTTCATTTCACAGATACAACAGGAGTAAATTTGGTCAATACAGTTTTACAAAACAATATTATGGTGACAAGTCATCATCAGTAATGATATTGCACATGTAGACTCTAAACGGGCCCCAAATGTCTTTGGGTCTGCATGTCGAAGGTTGGGTCAAAACAAACTGCTCCTCTTATTCATTGACATGTGTCAATTCTTGTAGGAATTGGTTCATGCTGGATGGCAAAGCGCTTTCCCATTTCAGCAAAATACATTTTTTGGCAACCGCACATGAAATGTTGAATAGTCTTCTGATTTTTTCTGAGTGCTTGCCTATGTCCCCAAACAGATATTTCTGGGGGGTCAAATCGGGGGGGGGGGGCTGAGTAATTTCTTCCAGCAATCCTGCTACTGCCCTCCAGAATCCCCTAACCACCAGACAGTCCCAGTACATATGAAAGGAACCGGCCTGAGGAGCATTGCATTTAGGACAGGCATCCGAGGTATCCGGTGCGAATTTTGCGATCATGGCCGGCGTGTAATTTAACCTATTTAGAATTTTAAATTGGATCAACCTCAGGGCAGAGTTAAGTGAGACCTTCTTAGTGAGCAATATCTGGCTCATCTCTTCTCTTCGATGGGAACTTGTAAGTCTGCCTCCCACCGCTCCTTTATCTGATTCACTGTGGGGGTGTGGGTCTGAACTTCAGTGTATAGCCTAGAGATTCCCAGGCCATTTTTAGCTGTCACTAGTTGTATACATGGATGTGGTGGAGGTTCATCCGGGAAGAGAGGCCAGCTTTTCTGAAATGCAGATCTCATTCGGTAATATTGCAGCGTTTTCAGTGGACCATCTCCCAGCGCCCTCAGCAACAGATCCAGGTCTAAAAAGACGCCATTAACAAACATATCGCCAAGCTTCATTTCACAGTTGGGGTCACAGGATTCCTGTATGCTCGTGTCATGTGTGGGAGGTATACCCGGAAAGTTCCACAGAGGTATTTCGGAAATATTTCCAATTTGGCCTTGTTTATCATGTACCCAGAGTAATTTGCAAACTCCTGTACCTCTGCCATAATGGGTGTTATATTGAGTTCAGGTTCCCTGACATATAATAAAGTGTTGTCCGCATAGAGCGATATTAGTTGGGTGGATCCCTTCATTTTAACTCCTATATCCGCATGTCTGAGATGGACCACAGCCGCCATTGGCTCAATGGTCAATGCGAACAGCAATGGCGAAAACGGGCAACCCTGTTTGGTTCCCCTCCCCAACAGGAACATCTGGGAAATGGCTCTATTGGTCAGGACACAAGCTCCAGGCTCTGTGTATAGCAGTTTCACATATCTTATGAAGTTGGGCCCCAACCCAAACGCCTCCAGAACCACAAGGAGATAGACCCACGAGACAGAATCAAATGCTTTTTCAGCGTCAAGCGATATGGCCACTGCACTCCTCAGGGGATCTATTTGTGCCATTATCCCAAAGAGTCTTCAGAGGTTCAGGGCTGTAGATCGTGTGGGGATAAACCTGTTCTGATCAGGATGTACTAGGGTAGGGACTGCCGGCAGAACCCTATTCGCCAGGACCTTTGCAAATATTTTAGCACCAGTGTTTATGACTGACAGGGGCCTGTAGGACGAAACGTCCTGTGGTGGTCGCCTAGGCTTATGGAGTACGGTTATAATAGCTTCTCTCATAGTTGGGGGTAACTTGCCACACTCAAGTGCCTCTTCCCACACCTGCATCAGTATCGGAACGAGTTCCTCGTGAAATTCTTTGAGAAATTCAGCTCCCAACCCGTCCGACCCTGGTGCCCTGCCTGTAGCCAACGCTTTGACCGCTTCTACGATCTCATCCGCAGTCACTGGTTGATCCATCGCTAGGTGTTCTTCGTCGGGGAGTTTAGCGAGGGAAAGAGCCTCAAGATATATCTTAATTTCTGCAAGTGTTTTCTTGTCTTTATTTGAATATAATTCCTTATAAAATTCCATAAATTCCCCATTAATGCCTTCATCCCTGAGCAGTACCCTCCCCTGTGCCGTGCGTATACTTGAGATCTGTGAAGGTTGTTTATCGTGCTTGAGTAAGTTGGAAAGTGTTCTACCAGCTTTGTTACCCTCCCCGTAACTGCGCGCGTGTATAGGGGCCGCCACGTATCGGACCTCCCTTATGGCGAGTTTATCAAATTCTTGAAGGTGCGTGTGTATATTGGCGAATACTGCATTGTCTTGCGTGTTTGTGTATGTTTTCTCCAGAACATCTAGTTTGCTTTCGATAGTTGACAACTCGGCTCTCACAGCCTTCAGCATACCCGTAGTTTTGGACATCAACACACCCCTTATCCAGACCTTGAAGGATTCCCACACTGTTGAGTATTTGTGAACCGATCCCACATTATTGGATAGAAACTCTGTGATCTTAGCATGGAGTGCTTCTACTATCCCCAGGCCTCCCAACATCCCGCCCGGCATCCTCCACCTCCTAGAGCATGGGTGCACAACATACGGCCCGCGGGCCAGTTGCGGCCCGCCATGCCCTTTTGACCGGCCCGCGAGGCACAAAGACTTTCCTAATGGAGGAAGGCCCGCGGCCGCCCTCCATTAGGAAAGTCTTTGTTGTCTTCCGGGCCGGTGAAAACACTGGCCCTCATTGGCTCAGCACACACACGCATCAGGTCGCTCCTACGAGCCACGTAATGCGTGTGTGCTGCACCAATGGAGGGCCAGCACTACGGCTGGCGTGGCCCATAAGGCTTGATGCCGGAAGGCATTTCAGCCTTGGACCACGCCAGCCGTAGTACGATTCCAGTGACTTCCAGCTTACCTGCCTGCCTTCCAGCACGTCTCCGGTAAGTGGTCTGTTTGTGTTCGTGTGTCGGGTTTGTTTTGCTTTATGTTTGTGTGTATGAATGTTTGTGTTTGAATGTATTTTGAGTGTATGTTGAGATGCGGGGGCGGGGGGTGTGTCGGATGTGTATGAATGTTTGTGTTTGAATGTATTTTGTGTATATGTTGAGATGCGGGGGTGAGGGGGTGTGTCGGATGTGTATGAATGTTTGTGTTTGAATGTATTTTGTGTATATGTTGAGATGCAGGGGTGAGGGGGTGTGTCGGATGTGTATGAATGTTTGTGTTTGAATGTATTTTGAGTATGTTGAGATGTGGGGGTGGGGGGCTGTGTCAGATGTGTATGAATATTTGTATTTGAATGTATTTTGTGTGTATGTTGAGATGCGGGGGTGAGGGGGTGTGTCGGATGTGTATGAATGTTTGTGTTTGAATGTATTTTGTGTATATGTTGAGATGCAGGGGTGAGGGGGTGTGTCGGATGTGTATGAATGTTAGTGTTTGAATGTATTTTGAGTATGTTGAGATGCAGGGGTGGGGGGGTGTGTCGGATGTGTATGAATGTTTGTGTTTGAATGTATTTTGAGTGTATGTTGAGATGCGGGGGTGGGGTTGTGTCGGATGTGTATGAATGTTTGTGTTTGAATGTATTTTGAGTATGTTGAGATGCGGGGGTGGGGGGGTGTGTCGGATGTGTATGAATGTTTGTATTTGAATGTATTTTGTGTGTATGTTGAGATGCGGGGGTGGGGGGTGTGTCAGATGTGTATGAATGTTTGTGTTTGAATGTATTTTGAGTGTATGTTGAGGTGGGGGGGTGTGTCGGATGTGTATTAATGTTTGTATTTGAATGTATTTTGAGTGTATGTTGAGATGCGGGGGTGTGGGGGTGTGTCGGATGTGTATGAATGTTTGTGTTTGAATGTATTTTGTGTGTATGTTGAGATGCGGGGGTGGGGGGGTGTGTCGGATGTGTATGAATGTTTGTATTTGAATGTATTTTGTGTGTATGTTGAGATGTGGGGGGTGTGAATGTTTGTATTTGAATGTATTTTGTGTGTATGTTGAGATGCGGGGGTCGGGGGGCGTCGGATGTGTGTCGGATGTGTATGAATGTTTTGATTTGAATGTTTTTTGTGTGCTGAGTTGGGGGGTGGGGGTTCGGGTCTGTATGGGTGCTTGTTTGAGAGTTTGCTGATTTGGGGGGTGGGGGGTTCGGGTCTGTATGGGTGCATGTTTGTGTGTGTGCTGAGTTGGGGGGTGGGGGTTCGGGTCTGTATGGGTGCATGTTTGTGTGTGTGCTGAGTTGGAGGGGTGGGGGGTTCGGGTCTGTATGGGTGCATGCTTGAGTGTGTGTGTGTGCGAGTTGGGGGTGGGGGGTTCGGGTCTGTATGGGTGCATGCTTGTGTGTGTATTGATTTGGGGGGTGGGGGGTTCGGGTCTGTATGGGTGCATGTTTGTGTGTGTGCTGATTTGGGGGGTGGGGGTTCAGGTCTGTATGGGTGCATGCTTGAGTGTGTTTGGGGCATAGTGTTTGGTTGGGGGTGAGGGGGCCATGGGGCATAGTGTTTGGTTGGGGGTGAGGGGGCCAAGGGGCATAGTGTTTGTTTGGGGTTGGGAGCCATGGGGCATAGAGTTTGGGGGTGAGGGGGCCATGGGGCATAGTGTTTGGTTGGAGGTGAGGGACAGGGGGCATAGTGTTTGGTTGTGGGTTAGGGGGGTGAGGGGGCCATGGGGCATAGTGTTTGGTTGGGGTTGAGGGGGCCATGGGGCATAGTGTTTGGTTGGCGGTGAGGGACAGGGGGCATAGTGTTTGGTTGGGGGTGAGGGGGCCATGGGGCATAGTGTTTGGTTGGGGGTGAGGGACAGGGGGCATAGTGTTTGCTTGGGGGGTGAGGGACAGGGGGCATAGTGTTTGGTTGGGGGTGGGGGCCATGGGGCATAGTGTTTGGTTGGGGGTGGGGACCATGGGGCATAGTGTTTGGTTGGGGTGGGAGCCATGTGGCATAGTGTTTGGTTGGGGGTGAGGGGGCCATGGGGCATAGTGTTTGTTTGCGGTTGGGAGCCATGGGGCATAGTGCTTGGGGGTGAGGGGGCCATGGGGCATAGTGTTAGGTTGGCGGTGAGGGACAGGGGGCATAGTGTTTGGTTGGGGGTTAGGGGGGAGAGGGGGGCCATGGGGCTTAGTGTTTGGTTGGGGGTGAGGGGGCCATGGGGCATAGTGTTTGGTTGGCGGTGAGGAACAGGGGGCATAGTGTTTGGTTGGGGGTGAGGGGGCCATGAGGCATAGTGTTTGGTTGGGGGTGAGGGGCAGGGGGCATAGTGTTTGCTTGGGGGGTGAGGGACAGGGGGCATAGTGCTTGGTTGGGGTGGGGGCCATGGGGCATAGTGTTTGGTTGGGGGTGGGGGCCATGGGGCATAGTGTTTGGTTGGGGTGGGAGCCATGGGGCATAGTGTTTGGTTGGGGGTGAGGGGGCCATGGGGCATAGTGTTTGGTTGGGGGTGAGGGGGCCATGGGGCATAGTGTTTGGTTGGGGGTGAGGGACGGGGGCATAGTGTTTGGTTGGGGGTGAGGGACAGGGGGCATAGTGTTTGCTTGGGGGGTGAGGGACAGGGGGCATAGTGTTTGGTTGGGGGTGGGGGCCATGGGGCATAGTGTTTGGTTGGGGTGGGAGCCATGGGGCATAGTGTTTGGTTGGGGGTGAGGGGCCCATGGGGCAGAGTGTTTGGTTGGGGGTGAGGGGGCCATGGGGCATAGTGTTTGGTTGGGGATGGGAGCCATGGGGCATAGTGTTTGGTTGGGGGTGAGAGGGCCATGGGTCATAGTGTTTGGTTGGGGATGGGAGCCATGGGGTGAGTGAACTCAATAATAAAGCTAAAACAGGCACAGTTAGGAGATGTACATCCTTTGCTTTTTTGAGGAATCCTGACTCAACGAAGGCCATACTCCTCTTGGATAACCCAAACAGCAAACTATAGCAGTCCAAAATAACGGAATGTCCAATCAAGGGTCAATAAAATATATATAATTTAATTAAACAGACGATATACAATAACTAAATCGAAATAAATGATAGCAATGGAAAATGTGTAGTACAAAATGTAAGTTTGAAATGCAATAAAAATCGTTACCCCTCAAAAACATATCTTTTTCCATGTGTTTAATACAAATTGGGGGTTGAAAAAGCCTCCTGACATGTCCCGCCTACCGCCCCGCCCACTTTTACTTTTCGGCCCACTATAGCCCTCGTGTAAGGTACTTTCGGCCCTCTGTCAAAATCAGTTGTGCACCCCTGTCCTAGAGGGACACAGGGCATTCCGGAACATTAGTTCCAACAGCACTGGGGAATGGTCTGACAATGTTCGAGGAAGGATTTCACATCCCCCCACCACAGCCGTCATGGACATGGAAACAAACCAATAATCAATCCTAGACTCGGAGTCTTGTACCGAGGAATAAATTGTGTATCTCCTGCTACCAGGATGAGTTTCCCGCCATGCATCAACCAGCGAAAGTTGCAACAAAACATGTCCCAGATTTAGTACTGCCCTGCTTGGGGTTCTAACCACCTTCGAGGATCTATCAAGAACCGGGTCCAAGGCCAAATTGAAGTCCCCCCCCATAGCACATTCGGAACATCAAGTGACATAATTACCTGATATAGATCCATGTAAAAAGCAGGGTCATTGATGTTAGGACCGTACGTGTTGACCAGGAGTATTTGTTGAGTAGCCACCTCCCCCCAGACCATGACATACCTGCCCAGCAGATCCACCTTGTGACCTCCCACCCTGAACCAAAGGCCTGGATGAATAAGGGTGATCACCCCTCTGGACTGGGATGAATAGTCAGTGTAAAACCCCAGGGGACCCCACCTGGGCAATATATGAGCGTTACCCGTTCCTACTGCATGGGTTTCTTGTAGCATCAGGATTTGGGGATTATGCCTGGCAACATAGTTGGCAATCTTCTTGACCTTAACCTGATTGTTTAATCCCCGTACATTCCACGTCAGGAGATTGACCTTAAGCCCATCACCGGGGCTCTGAGATGGAACATTAGCCATTGTCACACTTAACGGGTTTACAGTAATCGTGCAACATAATCTGTGCCAGCCTCGATGCAACCATAATTTTACTTTTCAACCAACAAATCACCACCAACCACTTCCCACTTGAACATAGCTCTATAGAATGGAACCAGCCCCCAACGACATGCCACCATAAGTCAGTACAAGAGCTGAATTCGCAAAACCCCTCACCCTGTCCCACCCCCCCACCCTCATCATCACCCCCAACTTGACGATTTGTCCAACCAAACATATGGAATATTCCGGGGATAGCCATGTTGCTCCACATGGCCGCCGATCAGGTCCAACAACTCCACCAACCAAATTGCCTGGTACAGCTTGAACAAATACTTATCTTGACTATAGCCCTGGAAAGGGTTGACACTCGAGTGTTTCTTAGTATGCAGGTCTGGGTCTGTTGTTTTGTGCCGGTCTGCCCCCTCTGGAGGAAGGGGTATGGAAGTTTCAATATATTGCGTGGCTTCGGCTGGAGACTCAAAGAAATGGGCCTTTCCTGCATGCGGAATCCTCATTTTTGCCGGGAACATCAAAGCATATGGGATCTGGCGTTCTCTTAGGAGCCTCTTAACTGGCTCATAGGATCTTCTGCTTGCCTGAACCCCCGAGGAGAAATCTGGATAAATGTGAATGCGACTTTCCTCATATTGGAGGGTGCCCGCCTCTCTTGCCTTACGTAGGATTGTGTCTCTGTCCCTGTAATTGAGGAGTCGTGCAATTATAGTGCGTGGTTGTGCACCTGGTTTAGGTGCTGGAGCCAGTGTACGGTGTGCTCGTTCTACCAGAAATTGTTCAGAGAATGTCTCCGGCCCAAACAGGGTTTTAAGCATTGTCTCGAGTTGTTTCTCCATCTGGCCTTTGCCAAATGATTCCGGTACGCCCACCACACGGATATTGTTTCTCCTTGAGCGCAATTCTAAGTCCTCGCATTTGTTCTGTAATTTCGCCATGTTTTCCTTGATTTGGATGATGTCGCGGCTGTGATGTGAGATAGTGTCTTCATTAGTGCTTATCCTGCTTTCAGTTTCTGTTATACGTGAACTTTCTTTCTCCACGCTAGCCTTTAAGGAGCCGATGGTGGACACTATGTCATATTGATTGCACGAAAACCATTCTGCACTATTGTGGTTAAGTTGTCTAAATTCTCACTAGACTCAGTAGTAGAGGCCTCGTTAGCATCAGTGTGGGCATCAGGCAACGTAGCTGGACTCTGACTGCCCGTGTAGGCATCCATAGGGCCTTTCTTCTTCCCCATGATACTTTCGTAATTGTGTTCTGAAACAGTGCAGTATATTGTTAGCCAAACTTTTGTTCGCCATCCTGTCTTGCTCCTTATAAAGTGTCCCAGCCCTGGGAGAGGATCAGATTAAGGGGCTAGAGGCGTTATAAACGATTGCTCCATAATGAGCCCACAGCCGGCGCTTGGTAGTCCGAGTGGACTGTGTCCCCCCACGTACAGCACTCCACACTTACCACATTCGAAGTGCTTAATAGTTCTGTGTTGTTTTAAGGGGGTTTCTGAGCCGTTCCGGTCCGCAGCCGCTGTATATGTTTAGGACCTCTACCCAGCCTGGTCCCCTGAACGGGGCGTGCTCCATATTCCGACTAACAGCAGTGCTAGCTTGTGCCCCCAGAGGTCCTGTGGCACGTACTATAGTGCGCCTGGGAACCGGAGCATATCACCAGAGCGTGGGCCCACAACGGCTCGCCCAGTGCCCCACCAGCAGAGGTCCGCCGCTGGTATTGGGGGTCTTGGGGGGGCGCTCCCCGAACCATGGAACCGCACCAGTAGATCAACATGCCACACGTACCTACAGGTTTCGCCGACCCAACGACGCGGGCAGATAGAATATAACGGCTCAATGAGGATTGTCGCCAGGTCTGCGCCACCCGCTACCCCTGGAAAATTATGTGTCCTTTTGCAGCCAATCCTCCTCCGCCCAGCTTTGCCTCCTTACCAGATGTTACTCCGAGTGTCCTCGTCTTCGGGTCTGTTCACGGTCCTGTATCGCGGACCCGCCGCACGCCTCGTCCCATGTTGTAATGCAAGTTCTGCAAGGGGCTTTCTAAAGCTCAGCGGCCGTGGGCCGCCATAAGCCCGGCCAGACTGGAACGCGGGCAGGTTCGTCTGGCTGAACCATCCGCGTAGCGGCTAACCCAGAGACAGCAGCGTATTGCCAGCAGGGCGTAGGCCCTGGGCCGCAGTTCAGGCTCCTCCCATCAGGGGCCTCATTCCTTCAGCCACGCCAGCGGCACTCGCGTGGATCTCCCTGGAGCTCGGCGCACGATATTTTCAGCCGCGTGTGTCGGATGATCTGTCTGGAGCTGTATCTCCGGCGTTCCTGGCCTCTGAACCACAGGAGTTCAACTGGCCCACCTCGGATTGCTGGGCTACCTTCCCAGAACGTTTGGGCTAAACAGGCAATGCTATAATGGATGATATGGCGCAGGATATCTCAGTGGAGCGGGAGCTCTGGAATCAGGTGGCCATTTCTGTAGTGCTCAACAGCGCCCCCCCTGGAGTGGTCATGTTGAGGAATGTGATTGGGATTTGGACAATGTTTTAAACTTATATGTAATTGTACCTGTAATTGTTATGCACAGGTGGAGTGCTTCAAAGCGCTTGACGGTGGGAAGGGAACCCAGACATAAAGTTACTTGCAAATGCCTGGGTAAGCCAAGGAATTAGTTTGATCTGGGTATAGTGAAAAAGAAAATGGAGCTAAATGTGGCATTGTGTAGAATAAAGAGAAGTTATACTATGCACAACGAGATGAAAAAAGAATACTTAGCTAAGACGAAACTGTAATATAAGTACTGGTTCCGTAGCTATCGATTTAATGAAGTCAGCGCTAGATGGAATTTAATAAACCAGTTAATGAAAACAATGGACACAAGAAAGAATTGGCACATGATACATACATATAGAGCAGGACCAATGGCTGTGGAAATATGTAGTATAACTGAAGCAGCATGGGACACTTTGATCAAACAGACATATTGGAATGAAAAGGAAGTCCCCGTAAAACACACAACACAAATCTATGATTGGTCAAAAAGACAGATTTAGTAGAAATTATCAATAAGACAAAACCTTCTAGAGCAGTTGGCCCGGGTGGTCTGTGCAGTGTTGTCATTAAGAGCGACCCCTTGTATTGGGCTTATCTATTGCATATCTTATTCTTATACGTATGTGAGACAGGCATTATTCCCCCGACTTGGCAACAGTCAATTCTAATCCCAATCCATAAAAGGGGTCCACGTCAGTTGCCGGCAAAGTAAAGACTTTTAGCGATGCTAGACAACAGCTCCAAGATTTTTTCATATCTTCTCTTGTTTATGCTGTCAGCCTGGACAGAAAATAACGGTCTTTTGAACACATGGCAGACTAGTTTTAGGAAAAATTGCAGCATTGCACACTCTATCGAGGTACTTACCCTAATATTGCATACTTATCAAAATCTAGAATCTGCCTTATATGTCTGTTTCGTAGATTATAGTGCCGATTTTTATAGCGTTATTCTGACTAAATTATGGGACAAATTGAAAAGTTGGTGCATCCATCCCTCTATACTTTACTTCCTTAAACTACTTCGCAGTAATACATAAATTAGGGTACAGCTTTCGCAAGAAGGAAATTTAACCAGGTTCCTTCCTACCAACAGAGGTTTGAAACAGGGGTGCGTTCTCGCTCCTATGCTTTATAATTTATATGTTTCAGATTTCGTCTTGGCTTTGAAGTCTGCTAATAACTATCCTCCCCGATTTAGTATCGAGGACATTTATTGCCTCTCATATGTAGACAACACAGTCATATTCGACCATACAGCAGTGGGCCTACAACATTCTCTTGATGTTTTATACCAATATGTTGGTTCAAATGGTCTCCAGATTAACGCTACTAAGATGAAGTTCATGACTATTGGTAAACAATCTTATATTAGTCTGGTGTTTATCTGGAGGCTGGGAGGTACTCGCATAGAGCAGATAAAAGAATATAAGTACTTGGGAATGAGCATTAAACCCACAGATTATTTAATTTATTTGGCGGAGGTTGTACCCCCAAAAGCTTGGCAGAAATGGCTGTCTATTAGGAAGGTCATTGACAGCCATTGGGGATGCTCTACTGAGGCCAAGATCAGGGCCTACAGGATTTCCATTATACCAGGCATTCTGTACGCCCTGGAAGTCCTGCCAGAAAGGGCAGTCTCTTTGTTCTCTAGTCTGGAGGTTAAGATTTTGCGTTCTTTGCTCAGCCTTGCAGGTTCTCTACCCATAGAAGCGATCAGATTGGAACTGGGATTGCAGTCGTTGCCTTTCTTATGGAAGGTTTCAGTATGTAGGTTTTGGACAAAAATCAGATATGGGGACTCACGAAATGCATCCCTGTTAAGCCTTACTATATGACATACATGAAGATGTTCACGCAGTATTTGGTTCAAAGAAATTGAGACCTTGGTGCATAGCCATTTTAAAGATATAGGATTGTGTGAACTGTCTGAGTCTGCCGTCGACCTCTACCAGTCAGGGTATGAGAAGAAATCTAGATACTTTGATTGCATGCAGTCACTTGCTTACTTGGCTAAGCTTCAAAAATATGTATCCTATTAACAACAAGGAATGTTCACTGATATTCCACGTATTTACTTAACCAAACTGCGAACTCCAGCATTGATAAACTCTATTTTGTACTTAAGATTTGACATTTTGGCTGTTTTAGAAAACACTGGTGCTTGGCGGGGTGTTCCAAGGGAAGAGAGGCTTTGCAGATTCTGTAATAAATATGTGGAATCAGCACAACATCCTTACACAGTGCACTGTTATGTATCCACTCTACAACAAAGGATTTACACATTTTATGGATTGTCATACAGCCCAGTTCTGAAGTATAATATTTAGTGCTGAATCGTAGGTTGTGACAGCTGCAGTTTACCATATATGTCAAATTGAGAAAGATAGATTAACAATCCATTAATACATTTAATGAATTTGTAGATTGTATTACTCGTTTATTCATTTAAGTAGATGCCCTCTTAAACGTATGCCACCTTCAGCTAGTCTAATTGCAAAGCTGGAGCTAAGCCTGTATTTCTAGAATATGACACTTTACTACATGGACAACCAAATGGTTGAATACGCAAGGGATAAGTAGGGTTACAAATGTGCTCATCTGTTTCAAAGAATACCCCTCAGAACTTACATACAATACAGAAGCAAGGCATAAACTAAGCAGTGTTGCATATCAATTTTCTATGCAATTGTGTAGGTTTGCTAATTAAATTGACACTTGTGTAGCAAAGCTAGCTATTTAAGTTACCATGTGCAATGAAAGCATGCTCCCCCTGCGTTGCTCTCTTGCCATCAGGCATCTCTCCTTCCTCTTTTCTCTGTACACTGCAAACTCAAGGGGGCTAATGGTGAGAGTGCAGCAGTAATCATCTCCTCCACTCTTAAATGCCAAAGGTCTGTGTGGGAGTCCTAGGCAAGATTTGTTTTCTTTTTCTAATAATTGCAAACCAGAAGTAATCGGGATAATACTTTTACTAAGCTAACTATATCCTTTCTTGCAAAGAGCAGTATGTGTTAAATATATTTATTTTTAAAAAGACAGTCATGCAATTCTTCCTAAAAGTTACTACTGTAAAACACTGCATAGTCTCCATGATTTACAGTTAAGATTAGATTAGTGTATCTAAATCTCCTAGTGTCAGCTATATTTTATTTTGTTGGGGAGGATTCATCATATTAATGAGTTAACACTTGAAAATAAACATGACTTCTGGCATCATTTAAAAAAAGGATATTACAAAACTGCTAATCAAATGAGTTGGTTTGCTAATCAAGACAATTTTAGTTAGCAAACTCTGCTATTTAATTTCTAAAAACGAATGTATGCCTTGCAGAAGTATGTAGAACAGGAGTGCAATAGATAGCACATTCCAGATTTTACTCTGTGGGGAAAAGATACATGTGATAGAAATGAATGTCTCACCCACACAGCTATACTTATTTATCTATGTATTTTAAAAAAGCACTTAAAAGAATTGGTGGCTACATAAAATACATTGAAGGAATATTTCAGGGGTGGGGCAGAGTCAGTGCGAAAAGGCGAGGGGATAACTTGCTGCAGACCCTGGGATCCGGGGAACACCACCTGCAACATTGTGCCCCCATTATGCTGGTATACAAGGAAATTCCCAAAGCCTCCACCTCTTTCCAATTCAGTACACACTATATGGAGGCCAGCAGAGGTTCCTGGCGTGATCATACTTATCCAGGGTAGCGCTCAGGTGTCTGCAGAGCAGTGGAGGGAAACACATATGATTAGGAATGCATGGCCTGTGAAGCAAGCTATACGCACACACGACCTGAATTGGGCACAACAGGGGAATGGTGTGATAAAAGAGGAATTCAGCCATGAGGGGACCCCAAAGTACCATGACTCTAAAGTGGCTGCCTCCAGTTCATTGAGATGACCTTTGGAGCTAGGGGTCCTTCTAACTAACTTTCAAAGATTAGCAGGTTCCCAACTGAAGCACTTTACATTTCTATTCACTTGTGATCGATAATATAAAAAGAGATGCGCCCGGTGGAGTTAATGTAAAGTTAATGTAAAGAAGAAACTTGCCAACAACATAAAGAATGCTGTTGAACCGAACAATAAAGATTCAGTGCGTACATTCTTAGTCACGGCAGAGTATTATTTGAGATTTATTCCCAACTTTGTTAGCATGAGGTTAAATATGAGGATGCTCCTTAAAAATAACTCTCAATTTATATGGAGCTCGTAGTGTGCCCAAGAGTTTGCTACTATAAAAGCTGAATTTAAGTCTCTTAAAGACTTCAAACTAAATAGAAAACCAATGATTAAAACGAATGCAGCAACACAGGACTAGGTACAGTGTTCGTGTAGATTGAAGACAACAAGGAGTTTGTCATTACTTTTGCATCACTTTTGTAAAGAGGAGCAGAAGTAAATTACCATTGAAAAAGAACTTCTCGCTGTCAAGTGGGCAATTGAGAAATTTAGAAGTTTCTATAGAGAACTGAATTTGTCATACATACTGATCACAAGCCTTTGAGAGAAACATTACAGAAGAAGGGTCTGGATGGTGTATCCTCGCGTATAAGGAGATGGGTTATTGCACTGCAAGAACATCGATTTGATGTGCAATATGTACCAGGAAAGAAGACTATACCAGCAAACTGTTTGTCTCGAATTGGAGTAAATGAGAAGATGAAAATGAGTGTACGGAAGAGGATGAATGTGTGTTGTATGTTGAGTCCAAGATGATAATGAGTGACGAGTGGGAAAGGAATTTGGAAGGAAATAGCATTGTTAAGAAAGTGAATTTTTTTTTTTAGATAGAGGCGAAGAAGTAAAGAAAGTGATAGTTGGTGGAACCAACTTAGAAGGACTTTGTAAAGTGAGCGAGGAACTGCATGCGGAAAGAGGTTATGTCATGAGGGGAGATAGAGTAATTCCACCCACTGACATGAGGAAATGGATAATTGAAACAGCTTGTGAGGGACACCAGGGTATAACGAAAACCAAACAAGCGTTGAGAGCTGAATTCTGGTGGCCGGGTTGTGATTTAGAAGTAGAAAGGTCAGTAATGCTCTGTGAACCATGCTGTTTAAGTGAAAAAATGGTGCCAAGAGAAAGTCCCATGTCACTTGTTAGAGTTCCCTGCTTGCAGTGGAAAAGAGTAGGCATGGATATTGTTGGACCCATTCATGGCAAAGGTGTGGACAAATATTGCATTGTGTTGATTGACATATTATCCAAATGGGTTGAGGTGAAGATCACAAAGTCTACTATGACTAGAGGTGTTATAACTTTCATGGAAGATGTGTTTAAAGACGTTTTAATGGCGTTCAATTTAATCTAAACAAAAGAGTGATTATTTAATGAGAAATGGTATGCAACGTAAGGTGACTACGATTTATCATCCTCAAAGTAATGGGGTGGCAGAACGCTTCAATAAAGTGATCAAAGACTGCATTAGGTGGGCATGGGTGAATGGTGAAGAGTGGGATGTTGTTGTGATGAGCAGGATGGTGGTGCACAGATTCTATTCCCACACCACGACTGGAGTATCACCATTTGAGTTGTGTAGAGGGAGAAAACCCAATTACAAATTGAGTCCTCCATGGATCGGGCGAGCAAGATGGATGTGGGGGAGTGTGCAGCAGGTGAGGGAGAGAATGAGAGAAAAGCAAATGAAGAACAAATGGAGGTATGATGAGAGGATGCCGGTAAAAGAAAATTAGATAAAAGACAGAGACTAAGGGCCTCATCACAAGTTGGGTGGCAGCCCTTAAATGCAGCGGTAATGGTATTACTGCCGCATTTAAGGGTCTGCCCAATCACGAATCTGGCAGCATTTACCCCAGGATGGGGTAAATGCGCCGACTTAATGCCCATTTTCAGGCGCAATTATCATGGCACTATTAGTGCGCTCTAATTGCGTTGAGAATTCCCCATTGGGTCCAATGGACCCAATGGAGAATTACGCTTACCGCCTAACCTGTGATCCGACGGTAATACTGCCAGCCGGTTGGGCGGTAATGCAAATACAGTTGGACGGTATCCCACTGGGGATACCGCCCAACTTGTGATGAGGCCCTATGTCAGGATTAAACTGCCTGGTCCATTGAGGCAAGGACCCAGAAGTGGTAGTCAACATGTGATGTATTGAAAGTTTTGCATAATTCAGGGAGAACAGATGATGGATTTTGGAACATGAACAGAGTTGTAAAAGTGACAAAAATGAGGCTGGTAACTGTGAATGAGCAAAAAGGATTTCACAAGTGAAAATGGTCTGAGACATGACACCAATAGACTGCACCGGTTGATCAGCAGGACTGAGAGATTCAAATGCTTTGTGTTCTATTATAGTTGTGTTAATATAAGGGAGGTGTGTAGTATTTTGATCCCAGCCAGCACAGTGCCTATGATGTAATGTAGGGAATGTTGAGTAGTGAGGGATCTAGATTGGAGGGATGACTGATAGAGTGCCTACTGAAAGGAAGGATGCTGTGCTGCTGGTGGGACTTCAGATGATACTGAAGAATAGACTAAAGTTCCTGAAACCTGCCTGGCTCCTATATACTTCACAGTGCTGATTCCAGTGGAAAATTCTCCAAATATAGCTGTTATACATCTACAAGTTCACACCCAGCCTTCCGAGGGTGACGTATGTCATGTACAACAGCAATGGAAAGAGGTCAATAGTCACATTGTCATGTACTCATACCAGAAAATACACAGGCACCTGCAGGGTGCAATCTAATTGCACTTGCATTGTAAAGCAGGATCATTAGTTGACCACCATCTACAACAGATACCATATGAACTGAAATGGGGGCATAGCACAAAAGTGAATACCAGTTCATAACAGAACCACAGAAGTACACTGACATAGCAACACAGACACCTAACCAACCCACCACGAAACTGACAATAGTTCTGTAGAACATGCCTATACACTGCTCACATTCATGCACATCACCATGTTCATGACCACCACCCACAAAATATAATGTTTATTTATTTAGTTATATCATTTGTAAAACACCTGCATACTCAGCTAAGGTGGTTTCATTGTTCTAGGAGATTGCATGAGGTGGAGTGATGACAAGATTACATAGAATAATCAGAGTAGTGAATGAGGACATGTTCTGTGAGGTACCTCATCACCAATTGCTTGGGTGTTGGTTGTTCTCACAAACCTCTCAAAGAGATTCAGCCAGAAGAAATTTGAGGTCAACCAGTGGTAAAAATGAGGGACCTACAAGAGAGGGAAAGCTTTTATCATCCACTATAGGGTCCTATTACCTGCATCACTGGTCTATTGGGGATTGTCAGGCCAGAGCTCTGCAGCCTGACATTTCTTGTATTTCCAGAACTCTTGTACAGGAATTAGAGCAAAACATATTCTTGTGGTGCAGGGAGAGGGTCATGAGGGATAGGGTTGGAAGATGGAGATGTGAGGTGATTTTAAGGCGTGCAGGGGATTAGCTTTCACCCCCAAAAGTGACCCACAAATATTCACGGGAAACAGAAAATGTGGCGCTCTGTCCCACTCTGTGTCTGCTTGCCCAGTTTTAGGGCTGTCTTAGTTGCTTGGTGGAAGGCCAGCTGAATATTTACAAAAGGGCAGGACCTGTAATGTTGCAGGAATTAAAGAAGATTGGAAAAGGGTAAATCAATTTGTCTGACATGCGTGTGGTCTAAATTGGGAAAGAGGCAAAATGATACAATCTCAGCAGACAATGAAAAAGGATGTAATCTTAATGAGCTTTTCAATAAAGGGTGGCTGAGGCAAAGGGGATGTAGTCAGGTTTTCGTAGTCAGAGCAGCAGATGGGCAGTAACATTCTGGATTATCTGGAGCCTTTGAGTGGGGCATTAAAGGGGTGTGGAGGTAATGGTTGAGGTAGAGACCTGAGTGGAGACCCAGTAGATAGTCCTGCTAAGACTACCGGAGGCTGCCAAGTCTGAACTCTGTTGAAGGCTGTGAAACTAAAACACAGGGGTAAGGTCTTTAATAACGCAACAGTAGAACGATCAAATACTAGATATTAAGCTGAAAACTTCAAGTCTTTAAGCCCTATGGCTCCAAGGATATATTTGGTAAGGTTCCACTGTTAAATGTATCAATCGGTCAGCCCCCTCCTACTTGTCTGATACTATTACCAGATCACACTCCACTAGACCTACTAGACAATGTCACACCAACCAACTAAGGATCCCGCACATCAAACGAGCTAAAGCAGGAGGTATAAGCTTCCCCTACATTGCCTCTAAGCTATGGAATGCACTACCCAGCACGCTCAGAGCAGAAACATCTCTCCCTGCCTTCCGTAAAAAACTAAAAACTACATTGTTTAATTAATACTTTCTTCTCTCTCTTGTCTACTCTATTTTCTTCCTCTCCCGCAACTGCAATTCTCCTCTTGTAACTAAGTAATGACTTCACTGTATGTATAAGTCATTTTCAACTTCTGTAACAAGCGCCACAATGCCCTTTGGGCTGCCTGTGCGCTAAACAATTGTGAATAAATAAATAAATAAATAAAGTCACTTTGAGAGGCTTCTTTGATGTTGTAGTCCCATTTAACAGGTGGAATTCAGGAGAAAACAAAGAGTTTGTTCATTTCTATGAACAACTGATCCTACAATCAGCTGCAAGGCCAAGAAACAGATGTCTAAAAGAAGAAATACATGTTGAGAGTTGTGCTTCCAACACTCCAAAGTCCTAGTGCATTGGTGTTGACCAGGCTAAGAGAACCAGAGAAGATTTGAAACTTAGGAAATGGGGTTCTAGCACTCCAAAAACCTAGCATGGTGTCACTGGCACCGCCAAGGGAAACAAAGAAGCTTTGCATTTGGGGGGTTTATGTTCTAACACTTCTGCCATTTAGTACAGTTGCGATGACAGAGGCTAAGTAACCAACGAAGAATATTATGTTAGAAATTGTGTCAGTTCTAATATTCTTAAAGCTTAGCAGAGTTGTTCTGAAAAAGCCAAGAAAACTAACGAAGAATTGTATATTGGCACTTGTGGTTTTAAAGCACTAACAGCCTAGTCAATTGGTGCTGACCAAGCTAAGGGAACACTTGAAGAATTAGAGGCTGGGAGTTGTAAGTCTAACACTCAGAATTCCTAATGCAGTAACACTGATAAAGTCATCAGAAGTAGAGAAGAATGTAATGTTGGGCGCTGTGGTTCTCTGAAAGTAAGACCTTTAGCACTGACAAAGCCAGAAGACGCGACCGAGGAACTGAATGCTGGGAGGTGTGGGTACAAGACTACACACTGAGCTATATCACAGGGTAGAAGTTGTATAGGTTCAAGCAGTAAAGGATAGACAAACCCAATGCCACACATTCAACAGAGAAAATAAACTTTTTGTTGAAGACATATACTGGCAAATCTCTCTCTATATTTTTTAAAAAGCACAACACGTGACAAATCACCATAAAACGAGTGACCTCTTCAATTGATATGGGTTTTAATTCATTTTTCAAATAATGTTATGCTTTCAAATATGCATATTTCCTATGCATTGAACCTTCAATATCATTAATTCAATTCATGGCAAGTAGCTTGGAGAGTCTACTTGCCCTGAATTGAATTAAAGAATGAAGTTTCTATACATAGGAAATACGGATATTTGAAAGCATCAAATTATTTACAAAATGTATTAAAAATTAAATTCAATTGAAGAAATCCCTTTGTGTATGGGTCACGCACTGGGTTTATGGTGATTTGTGACGTATTGTGCTTTTAAAAAATATACATAGATATGGCAGTATATGTTTTCAACAAAACGTTTTTAACATTTTAACAAAGTTTCATTAAAGTATATTTGTTAAATCCCATTTTGTGTTAAATGTGTGGCGGTGGTTTGGTCCATCCTTTACTTCTCGAAACCATACAACCTCGACCCTGTGATATAGTTGAGTGTAGTTTTGGGTCAGAGGAAGGGCTGAGGTTAGTGCCACACAATTTATCTGGGGATTTCATTTCCCAGGGTTCCTTCGGTTGTATGATACAACAATACAAAAACATAGCACATATGCACTGACAAAGGAGCGCATACTGTTTAAGACCCTCACCATGACCCACAGATGCCTCTCTCAATCCACCCTCCTCCCCCCACCTGTCAGAACAAATTCACAAGGTGCCCGGAAACAGACCTAAACGAGAAAAATACTCACACCAACTATCAGTACCGACCTTCAAAAGAGCCAAAGCTGGTGGCGTCAGCTTCTCGGTGCTAGCACCAAGAAACTGGAATGCACGACAACTCATCCTTAGAAAGGAAACTTCTTTCACCATGTTCAGAAAAGCATTGAAAACTAAGCTGTTCAACTAGATTATACATTAAGTAGTGCCTCTGTAACCATGGAACATACTCACCTGTATTACTGCATTGAATAACCTTGTAATGTTACGTGTAATCTCCATTCAAGTGAATCTTTCTGTAACAGCACCACAATGCCTTCGGGCCACTGAGCGCTTTATACATTCAAATAAATAAATAAAATAAACAAAGCCAAGAGAAAAGGAGAAGAATTGAAGGTTGCGAGTTGTGATACTTAAATACAAATGTCAAGCACAGTAATGCTGACGAAGCCAAGGGAATCCAAAATGCACATGTTGGAAGGTGTGGCTCTACCACTCTTAAAGCCTAGTTCAATGGCGCTGACAAAGTCAAGAGACCCAAAGGAGAACTTCATTTTGGCAGATGTGGTTCTAACAGTCAAATATCCTAGCACAGTGGGCCTTACAAAGGTTGTGTGCTGGGGGTTGTCATTCTATTGCGCCAAAATCCTGGCATAAGGTTGCTCTCAAGTAAAACTGAACACAAGGAAAATCAAATCTGGGAGGTCTTGCTTTTTGTTTCATGAAGGCCGATTACAGTTGTGCCGACCAGTAGGTGCAGCTGAATAGTAATCACTGTCTTCGAGTTGTGACCTGAGGGGGTTGATGATGTTTTATTTGGAGGGGCATAAACATATCCCATAATAATGTTCTAGCAACCATGCATAGCGAAGGAGCCTAATCCTACCAACAGGGATGTTGTGGTGTTCTCCCCATGAGAACATTGTAATTATGCTTTTGACCACATTTAATGTCAGGATCATGATTCTCATATAAGAAAACTTTCATATTTGCTTTTCCCATAATGTCAGTAATGATAATATAATGAAACATTTCCATACTGGCTGTACCAATCTAGGCCACATAGGAAAAGCCATCATGTTATCCTTGACCACGAGGTCAGCAAAAGCTCCATGTCACTGTAAGAAACCATGTAGATCAGTATGCACATGTTGCACATGCGAAAAAAACACAATGGCACTGTTACAAAACATATCCCTCATGGTTGCACAAATGTACCTCCGCCTCCTATGTAAGAACATTCATCATGTTAGTGTCACCGATATTGCCAGTAAAAATGGTATGTCTACTGTAAGGAAACATGTCCATGCTGCCTGCATCAATGAACGTCCCTCCCTCCCCCGGGTCAAAACAATCATGTTGACTTTGACCATAATGCCAGTAAGAAATACAATGTCACTGTAAGAAAACATGTCCATATTGGTTTCTCAAATACTCCACCATGTAGGAACACTTATCCTGTTGTTTTTGTCTATAATGCCAGTAAAAATGCTATGCCATGGTAGGAAAACATGTCCATTCTGCCTGCATCAATGTAGCTAACCCTGAACACATGTGTAACACACTTATAATTTTGGATTTGCCCATGATGCCAGCAAATGACTGTTTTAGACTCTGCCTCCCATCCAGAATTTGGTGACCGACTCTGTGTGGGTGGGAAGGCTTTATTTTGCTCTGCTATATATATGTTGTTGTGCTTCATAATTTCTGTGTTTTGGATCATCATGTTCATTTTCAAGCTGTTTGTTTTTTTTTCTTCTCTTGTTCTTGCTTTTCTATCTTTCTGTGATTTGTTATGTCAGCATTACTTGTTATGTACCATCTAATTAATTTATTGTGAAGCGCTTTGGTTTAAAGCACTATAGAAGTAAAATAAAATAAATAAATAAACAAAAACATATACGACTGTAAGAACACATATCCATGCTGGCTACTACAGCACTAATGCATTCCCCCCCCCCCCACAAGCCTGCTGCCAAGACATCAAACATGCACACATTCATACATGCTATCACTCTTTTGTGACCTCTGTGACTCTCTCTCACACTCTATTCTACCTTCTGGCCCGACTCACTCTGCAGAGCACACTCTAGATGTTCTGATCTCCTCAGAACTTCCCCTTTCCATCCCTCTCACCACTCCTCTATCCTGGAGCCATCTCACCCTCTCTTCCCCCCAGGCTAAGCCAATTCCAGCCCTGCCACCTACCTTCTCGGTTATCCGACCCATGAAGCGTCTGTCAGTTGAAGCTTTCGCTGCCACTTTCTCACTCCCCCTCCCCCTTTGGCTGACTCACACCCTGACACTGCCCTTTCCATGCTTCACTCTGCTATATCTGACAGTCTCAATGTTCTTGCCCCTGTCATGAGGATCCGCTTGAAGCCCAAAGCCAAGTGCAATTCCTGGTACAACTCAGACCTCGTCACCCTCAAACACAAGTGCAGGGTTGCTGAGTGGAAATGGCGTGCTTCTGGTGCATCCTCTGACAAACTGGCCTGCCGCCTACTCCAAAGCCAATATCGGCTCTCTGTACGCACAAAGAGGAGCGCTCACATCCAAGCCTGCGTCTCTGCGGCATCTAACAACTCGGCCGTATTCTTTAAAATCTGCAAGGAACTGGCCAATCCTGCTGGACTCTCGACCTCTCCTGTCCCTTCCCAGGCCCTCTGCACAGTTGTGGCTTCTCACTTCATCTCTAAAACTCAGGACATCCTGTCCTCTCCCTCTTCCTCTCCCCCTCTCCCATCTACCCCCTGCTCTTCCTCTGGCCATTCTTCTGCCACCTCCCCTCCCTCCTTCTCTGACTTTCCCTTGTTCTCCCCAGACAAGGTTTCTAGACAAGTCCAATCTATGAAAGTCTCATCAAAACAGGTTCATCCCTGTTCCTCCGAAACCATCAAGAACCACATTGACTCCATGGCTCCTGCTTTGGCTGACTTCTGCAACCACTCCTTCGCCACTGGAATGTTCCCATCCACCCTGAAGCACTCCCTTGTGCACCCTCTCCTTAAGAAACCCTCTGCTGACCCATCCTGCCCAGTTAACTCTCGCCCAATCTTCATCACTCTCTTCTAGGGCAAATCCTGGAAAAGCTGGCCATCTCCCAGCTTCATTTTCACACTGAAACTGTTGGCTGTCTTCATGACCATCAGTCTGGCTTCAGAGCTGCTAGAAGCACGGAAACCGCTCTTCTGAACATCCGTGAAGACCTACTCTCAAACCTTGATTCCAACACCACTGTGTCCTCGTCTTGCTTGATCTCTTTTTTGCCTTTGACACGATCAACCATGCCATCCTGCTCAACCGTCTCCGTGATAACCTGGGGATCACCGGTCAGGCCCTGGCATGGTTGGCTTCTTTCCTCTCTGATCAACCCTCTTAGGTCCAACTTGGGTCCTTCCTCTCCTCTATCTTTATCTCTACCTGTTGTGTCCCCCAGGGGCCTAACCTCTCGCCCTTGTTATTTAATACCTGGCACTTCTTGCCTACCGCATTGCCGCTCTCTGCCCCAAATTCAAGAGCTATGCGGACGACACTCAACTCATTTTCAGGCTACCTTCAGCCACCTCATCTTCATCTCTCATCTCTGACTGTCTGTCTACTATCCAGGAGTGGTGTGCCGCCAATGAACTCTGCCTTAATGCCAGCAAGACTGAGATTCTCCTCATCTGTACGCCCACTCCCAATTTACCTGTCATTCTCTGGCCGGCCTCTCTTGGCGCTCTTCCTACTCCCACCTGCGAGGCAAAAAACCTTGGGCTTATCTTCGATTCTACACTATCCTTCTCTCCTCACATCTCTGACGTCTCTAGGAAATCTCACTACCAGCTGCACCTCCTCAGAGGTATTCTTCCTTTCCTCTCCTGCCCCCAGAAGCTCACTGTCTCCAGAGCTCTGGTTTTCTCTAGGCTGAACTACTGCAACAGGCCCCTTCTAAATCTGCCTGCTTCTACACTCCGCCCCCTCTGCAACTCATCCAGAACAGGACTGCAAGCCTTGTCCTTGGCCTCAAGCCCAGGGATTGTATCTCTCCAGGACTGAAATCTCTACACTGGCTTCCAGTGGCTGCAAGGATTAAGTTCCAAACCCTCTGCATTGTCAACAAGGCCTTCTGGGGCCCGGGGCCTCAATACCTTCAACTCTCTCTTCCTAAATATCTTTCTTCTCGAGCTCTTCGCTCATCTGCCGCCAAATCCCTCAGGGTAAGACGCTTCTCCAAGCAACGAGTTGGTGTTAGATCTCTTTCCTCCGCTGGTGCCACCCTCTGGAACAGCCTCTTTGCCTCCCTGAAACTTGAGGAGAACCATCTCCAGTTCCGGAAGCACCTCAAAACCTTCCTCTTTGCATCTGCTTTCTCTCCTCCTCTCCCCTGCTAAATTTCTGGCTAAACTGTACTGGTTACCTGGTCGCCCTCTGATCTCAGACCCAGGTCCCCTCCCCTGCCAGTTACACACCTGGACTGCCTCCCTGGAAACCCCCACACTTGCAGAATGTTTTCTGTATCCCTACAGTCGCCCACCAGCACTGGACACCTCCTGATGTCTGCACTTACACCTTACCCTTACCCAGCTGGCCCTACCTCTTATTGTTATTTATTCTATTAGCTCATGTACTGCACTGTCCCCTTCCCATATGCCACCTCCCACTCCGCACTTTTCCTCTTCCCCTTCCCCTGCACTTGTGCGATCTGAATGATACTCGGCCTAGTATGATTGTTGTCTTTGTCTTCCCTCTGTCCCCTTTCCCTTGTCGCGTCGCGCCTTGAAACACTTGTGTATAGGCGCATTATAAATGCCATATCATATCATATCATTTGATATCATATCATTCACAAGCACTCACATACCCCATACTAATCAATCAATCAATCAATCAATCAATCAAGCTTTATTTCGACAGACATGTATTAAAAGCAATACTGAATGAACCACATGCACTTGTATACATATTTTAAAACAATAGTTGATAGTATCGACATTGTGATAAAACATAAAACGTACATTTCATAATGGGCCAATGGCTTAATACATCAACTAAGTTAAGTGTCATGTGAAATGATTAAAAGCATGTATACATAGATGTACTCCCATAATTTCATTTTATGGCCCGTAAAGTCCCTAATCAGAAAATCACATATATGCACTAATGAATTTACGATACTTCAATCAATTAGCATAAATCTCGCTCTACTGGGTAGAAGTCAGTTCATATTATGATTTTTGCAGCATCTGTCGAGGACTTCAAGAAATTGCTCATAAAAGTAATCTTAGGCACAGGCTATATTAAAACATATTCTAGGCCAGTAATTCAAGTATGGTACATTGTTGGAAGTCACGAGCCATTGTTGGAAGTCGGTGCTCTGTCTACGCCCTGTCTGTTGCAAGAGCTTGGCTCTCTTGTGGCAGGCTCTTCCTACGAAATCAGCTACTGCAAACACGGTATGCTCCCGCTCTCTTCATTTGCACCATATCTCTCCCGAGCGGATATCCTTAATTCCATAATGAATTAAAAAAGGTTTCAGGTTTTCCCGTGTGATATGTAGAGCAGATGAACAAAAAATGAGCAGGTGTCCGCCCAATTTCCAATTACCCATGAGTGATGACAAGGGTAAGATACCTGCTCTAAACATAAATAGAGGGGATTGCAAGTAATATTTCCCAATTTGATTCAGATACTTTTTGGTCTGGGTTATGTCTTTTACTTGCAAATATAATGCTAAAACACTACTACTGCGAATACTGCTTGGCAATAGACAGGTAGACCATTCCACCACGTGCTTTTTCAGAAGGCTGCAGTATGGTCAAACATACCGGGATTGGTCCACCATTGGCCTATTTCCAAGGCGTTGCATGTTGATTTTATGTGGCGGAACCACAGTAAAAAGCTGACATTACGGTGGTTCAAGATCTCCGACATGCCGGCTCTATAATTTGCTAAAGGAGATGCAAACCAAAGACGTACCCAATAAACAAGTGGCCATAACTTAATAATAGGCCAAATCCCTTGCCAGTTTAGTTCCAAATGAACAAATGAATTGGGTGCAGATTTTGGGCGGCAAAGAAGTCTTTTGAGTTTTTTGGAGTCGCAAACATTTGGTCCCTTACCGTCCCGCTCCCCATAGTGCTGCCTGTCTGGCTTGTCTCCTGAAGACTTGGAATATTGCACTCACTGCCCTTTGTCCATGAGTGTGCGGAAACGTTAGTGTGGTCTCCAGGGAGCACCTTAATGAGCACAGAGACTTATTCACTTGAGCTGTCCAACTGCCACATTTGTTGAAATGTATACTTAAATGTCGAATGTGCTCTCTTCTTCTATTCATTTATTCATTCTTAGATGTATTTTTTTTGACAATTTCTCTTTCTTGAACAGGTCATGGACTTTGTTTTCAGTTCCAGGCCCTTCAGTTAACATAACTCTTTGAACCTCCGTGTCAACTTAATCTGCTAATTGCTTTGGATAATAAGACCACACCATCAGCAAACGATGATGTTGGTGTCTTGCCTGTGCCCAGGACTGGTGTGTCAGCTTGTCTGTTTGTTAATAAAAGGGTTTCTCTTTTCGTTGGGGACGTAATTCATGAGGGAAAGTTTAAGTCATTTTCTGAGCTACAGATTGAAGGTGGACTGGTTAGCAGTGGGTTTCTCCAATGCTTCCAGAATCGGTATGGCTTTCACAATTAATTGAACAAGGACTGGGACTGTCCTGAAACGACTCCAATAGAGAGATCAGTGGGAAGAGAAATGTTGTTAGATTAATTCCTTAATGTAAATGCTTATTATGAACATCACATTGGTTCCAGCAAGATGGGACTTAGGTGGAGTTGATGATCAGAAATGGTGTGATGCTCTAGGTGTCCCTGAAGAGATTGCTATGTGTGTGAGAATGTAGCTGATATAACTTGAAGTGCTCCATACATTCTACTACTCCCCTGAAATGATGTATACTATGAGTGGAACAGAGAAGGCCTTATCTCACAAATAGTGGAGTGTTACAGGATCTTTCCTACACATGCTGTGGCCTTATACATGACTTCTGGTGTACTAGAGTGGGATCTTTTAGGAGTTTAACAAACTATTAGCGGGCTCCCAGAATGAATATCTGAACTAGCTCTGATGGGCATATGGGTGGTTTGCCTTGTCCCTGAGCAGACAAGCTGTTCTTAGCTATGGCCCTGTTGACAGCAAAAAGAGACATTGCCAGACTATGGGGCTCTGCTGAGGTGCCCACTTTGTCGGAATGCTATGCAAGCTGAAATGCCAGCATGGAACGTGAAGGACTGACTTATTTATTTATTGATTAGATATGTATAAGGCGCTTATACAACAAGACAGTGTTTCAAAGCCCCACAAGGCGCAAGGGAAGGAAACAAGCAAGCAAATAAACAATGAGAAAGACAATAAATACAATAGAAAAGAAAAGCAGTCCTACTAGGCCTTGTGACATTTGCAGCGTGCAGGTGCAGTGAAATTTCTTTTAAAAAGGGTTGTCCACAGAAACATGGGGATTTCTAGTGTAGATGGGAGGATGTCGACTGAAGTCGCATTTATGTTCAGAATGTGTTTTCCTTTGCTGTATAGATCTACACATTTGTTTAGACTGGAATACATAATGGTGATGTCGGTGTATGTATTGTTGGGGGTTCGGAAAAGCAAAGTGTGGTGGTGGAGATGTCTTGGAGTTGTCGGGGGGAAATTCTGCCGGGGTCGGCCGGGCCGTCCGCAGACCTCCGGGCAGGGAGGCCCCAACTCCTCCCGTATATCCCAAAAGAGGTAGAGTATGAGACACACGCAAGAAGCAAGGTGACTCTGCTGTTTATTAGACAAAACGGCAGGGATGGGTCAAGGAGCGTACGCGTCCGTCCTGACACACACACAATCGTGGGGCTTGCAGGCCCTTTTTACCTTAGTATGACGCGCTACTTGCGTCACTTGGAAAGTTTAGTAAAAAACCTATCTCCACTCTGGATTGGTTACTCGAGTGGTAGGGTTAGTATAGCATACATATAGAGAACGGTATTAGTGGTTGAGGGTTAGTCAGGTGGTATACCTGGGCTGTCCCTTCAATTTGATACATGAAAATTGTTACATGAAGACCTCTGAGGATTGGTCAATGTTAATGGCGTCAGTGATAGGAGCCCCATGTTCTGATTGGTCCGCTCGCGAGCCTCCCAGTCTGGGACTATCGCTGTTCCCAGCTCGCGGTGCACCTGTAATTTGCAACAATGTTTTAATATGGGTAGGTGTAAACAATGTGAGGATTTATTCATATGTTGGGAGGTCGACTACTCCCACTGCTGCAGATGTCCAATGAGTCTTTTAATTGTATCTGCCTGTGTCTTGAAACGTGGGATTCAGGCGTCTCCTTCCTCCTGGGCTTGGCATCTTGTCAGGTTTGGCTTTGTCACGTGAGGTGGGACCGTGTTTGAGGCAAAATTCAACACAATTAATATTGTTTTTCCTACTGTGTGCCTGGTTTATCTTGCAGGTGCGACCTTGGCGTTGGCTTGCAGCGTGCGAGATTGCAACATCGTGCCCTTGGCGGTGTGCTCTCGCCGGGCTCATTCTGCAGGGTCAGCAACCCAGTTCTTGCTCATTCAATGTTCATGGAAGCTTTTGCTTGCGGCCTACTTGGGCCTGGTGCATAGGTGGAACCGCTTGATGCAGAGCGCTTTAGGTTACGGTATCATATTGCTCTATCCTCAGTATCGTGTCTCCGTTATATTCTTCATTATGGTACATGGTTCTTAGAAGAAGCGTGAGCAAGCCTTTTTAGATAAGTTCATGATGCGTCTTGCTTTTCTGCATTTTGAGAGCCTATGTGGAAAATAATAAAGATGCACGTCCGTGAGTATGTCTGTCGCCTACGTCATAGCACTGAGTATATTCTTCGTGTGGATTGGTGTGGGAGTGTCCGGTGTGCATGTTTGCACAGGTGTGCTGACCGTTGGCTAGGTCGTCATGGCATCTCTAACGACGTGTAGGTTTAGTCGAGTTGATCCGTGCCGCAGGTGTCGGCATGGACAGGGCGGGCTGCTGGGCAGGTAGATGGGCACATCCGTATGTTCCTGTACCAGGGTATTTGGTCGTCTGGTAGATAAGCAAACTCCTCTCGTGGCGGGTGTCTAGGCCATGATCCTCTAGGCCAGGCGCGAGAGGGGAAGGGCGGGAGCCTGTTCTTCCATTCTCCCACTTCAGTCCCCCCTCTGGTCGACTTGTCAACCACAAACATATCCTTTTCTTTATCTCCTCTTACTCTCCATATTTTAGTTATTCCTCCCAAATGTCCATAGTGGTTAACATGGTCTTCAAATGACCAATACATATATTCACAGGTTCCTCCAGGAGTGCAGTATACCCATTTCCCTATGTAGCTCCTTGGGTTTCTTGGGTTTTCGAGCTTCACAGATGGTGGGTCCAGGTGGTTGGTAATGATCTGGTTGCGCAACTTCTCTCTCTCTTTTATGATTGTGCCTGTGTGTTGGCCGTCATCTGTTGGCATCAAGAGGTGTATACCAACTATTTCGATCATCTCGTCTGTGGTGTGTGCCTTCCGGGCCTTCCAAAATCTTATTATGATCAGTGCAGCTCCAGCCAAAATAGTACATCCAACTATAATCTTCAGTCCATCTGATAGCCAAGATGGCATCCATGACCATAATATTGAAAACCAGCTCTCATCCTTTTTCACACCTTTACTTTCATCCATCATTTTTGAGTGCATCTGGGCCAATTGTGACACAGCTTCCGTGAGTGTACCATTGTCAGCATCGTTAGCAGGAATGAATGTGCAGCATGATTGTCCTATCTTTGCGCAAACTCCTCCTTCCATTGCTGTGAGGAGGTCCAGTACATATCTGTTCTGTAGTGCAACCATTCTTACTGCTCGCAATTCCTCTTTTATTGCGTTGAATCCATTTACTGTAGAGTTAATTGTCATCATTAGTTCCCACCTAGTTATCTGGAGCCATTTCGCGTTTGCGTAGGCCTGCAGTTCAGGATGTATTATTGAGGAGAAGAACATTGCTGCTCTGCTGAATAGTCTGTGTTCCGGCGGAATTGAGGTGAGTGCTGTTTCCGACCTTCCCCACAGGTAATTTCCTGTCAGAGGTTCTCCTTGTCTTTTCCTTCTGTTGAGGACAGTGTTGTTGCCGTTGCGTCGGTTCTCTGGCCCTTTCCGAGGCTGTGCAGATCTCCTCTTCCTTTTGTTCCCTTCATCCATCTTGGGGAAATTCGCCATATTCACATGCTTCTGGGGTACCACTAGTGATGGTACATTAACGTGTACTATAGTGCATACACCATTCCACAAAGGGGGCAGTGTGTGGTACGCCTTGTCTCCACAGGCCCAGTAATGGTCCATTACTACTGCTGTTCCTGCTCTCCCCTCAGGTAACTCCATCACGCTTTCACAGTTGGTGTTGTATCCTACATCCACCTCTCCTTTATGTTGGTAGCATACCTTAGGCGCAGTTAGCGGCAGTATTGTTATTGGGTCTTCATCCTTCTCCATCCACGTGAGCATGGGTACGTACTTGATCCAAGTCATCCAACATCTATGGTTATGTCCATCAATAGTTGAAATATTTTCTCTTGTTACCATGTTGCTGCCAACCACTCCTATGTCCCATTTGTTGTCCATGTACACCTTCCCTGTTATTATCATCAGTGGTCTTTCCCAACATCCGTTTTTACCAGGGACTTCAGTAGCGTACCAATCACATTGTAGGTATTGCAGTGTTACTTTCTTTGTTTCTCCTTTTTCAGGACCACTTGTTATGTATTTGAATCCTTCAGCATGTAAACTGCTCTTGTGGTAACTCAAATAAGTCTTAAGGAAGTTGTTTTCATATGGATATGTATCTCGTGTTTTCCACACCAGATGCACCACTGTCCCTTGAAATCTTCCTTTCGTCTGGAACAGTGCCAGGTATATTATACATCGTGCTATTTTTCCATCTATCTCCGTGGCAACAAATGTTCGAGAAGCGCTCATGGCGTATGGGATCAATGAGCAAATGTAGCAGCTGTCTTCTGTTGTCTGCTTACCTATGTGGGTCATGTGTTGATACCATATGTTGTTTGAGATGTGTGCTGAATCTTGTACATAGTTGTCAATGCCTTTATTATCTGAGTATGTGCTGCGTTTAACTCTATTTTCCTTGTGTGGGATTTTACTAGTACCACCTGACATAACACCTGTTGCAGCTGCGGGTGGGGGTATATTAGGTTTGGGTACAGCAATAATATCAATAGCATAGCTGCACTGCCATACAGAGGCAGCCAAGAACCCGGTGATCATTAAAATCCCTATCAATTTTATTACAAATGCTAATTTCACCGGCATTTTGCTCTTACCTTGCTGCAGTCCGGCAGCTTATTCTTGCGACGTTACAGTTGCCCGCCTGAAAATTCTTAATATGCTCGTTATTAAGGTTAGTTATTGTTATTAAGCTCTCCCTATCAAGTAGTCATTCAGTGCCCAGGCGAAGAGCTGTTCCCACGCCAATCTAAGCGATCTATCTCTTAGGGCAGGCAAGTATGGTTGGAGGTGGGGCATTGAATGTTCTATGGCCAAGAGGAATGCTGTGTAGTAGACACGTACCCTCCTTCTTTTCAGGTACGTTGGCCGTTTTATTTCATATACAAATTGGTGTGACAATTCTCCTAGGTAATTATCGTCTGAGGGTACCATCTACTCCTGGGCAGTGAATTGGTTAGTTATCTACTTTCTTCACAGTACAATAATACGCTTTACCTGCATGTGCGAGAGAAAAGAAAGAGAACATTCAGGTGTTTACATGTGTATATGTGCAAAACAATGTCCTTCAGTTCCGTTATTACTACAGTGGGTAGGGGGTCAATGGGCAGAGGGTTTGGGGCTCAAATGGCGGACGTCTCTTTACCCTTTGATCGTGTAACCATGGGGTGGGCGGTATGGGGATCACCCCTTTCTTTTCTAATAGTTGTCTCTGGGGAATCTGGGGGGTGGCAGGGTATGGGGACACTTAGGCCGTTAGTTGCGGTAGAAGTCTCTTCCTTCGTTGGTGACGCTGCTGTTGTTCTTTCAGTGGCCCTGTCGGTGGCGCTGGGGCGGGTCTGGAGTTTGTAGATCTTTACGTCGTGTAGGTGGTTCCAGGCACGTTTGTCCTGTAGTTTTACTGCTCTCGTTGATACCTCCTCTACCAGATGGGGGCCAGTGAATCGTGGACTGTTCCACTTTCTGTTGAAATTGCGAAGTAGTACGTGGTCACCTTTAGCAACTTTGCACAGTCTTTCCTTTTCCAATTCTTTATCCACGTCCTCTTGTTGATCGCTGTTAGACCTGCCCCGCGTGCGCTCGAGCTGTTGAGACACAAACGCTACACTAGTAATCAAAGAAGACACATATTGGTACATTTCATCACCAAGGACATCTGCAGTACTCTCGTGGTCAGTAAATGCTCTTGATGTTGGCGTTAGGGGAAGGCGCATTTGACGTCCGGTAACCACCTCGTGAGGGGTGAGGTGGTGGTCGGAACCTGGTCTATTCCTTAGTTCAAATAGGGCTAGCGGAAGGCAATACAACCAACTCTTCTTTGTTGTTTGCTGTATTTTTGCAATTGCCTCCTTTAATAGGCCATTCAGGCGTTCACATACACCGTTGGCCTGTGGGTGGTATGCACATGCAAATTTATACTTGATGTTCAGTAAGGATGTGATGTGCTGGAACATTTCGTTTGCGAAATGTGGGCCATTGTCTGACCTCAGTACCTCGCACACTCCCCACCTGGGGAAGACCTCCCTCACTAGGAATTTAGCTGCTCTAAATGCATCTGGGTGTGAACAGGGCCCTGCTTCAATCCACCCCGAGAATGGGCATACTACTACAATCATATACCTATTTCCTTGACATACGTTGATCATATCAACATAGTCAATATGGAGATGTCGGAAAGGTCCCTCTGGCCGGGGTATAGTACCTCTTATCACATTCAGAGTGTGACCGGCCGTAAACTGTTGACATGTGAGACGATTGCTGATAAAATTTGACACATGAGAATTTAACTCGGGGCAGAACCAGTCTTCCCTAATTCGTGCTGCAATTACTTCCTTGCCTGTGTGGGCTGGGTGATATAGTTGGCTCAGGGCGGTGTTCAATAGTGCCAGTGGTATTACAATCTTTCCAGTGTCACCCTGGCGCCATAGTGCGTCGGTTGGTGACATTGTGCATCCTCTTTTTACCCATATTTCCTTTTCGGCCATTGGTGTAGCCGCTTGTAGCTCCAAAATCTGTGTGGCTGGGAGATGGGTGTACCCTTCTCTTACCAACATCTCCTTAGCCATTCCTCTCCCTCTCCCTCTCTGTGACTCTGGGGGGTTCCATATCTCACCAAAGTATGCAGCATACTTCGCATGTGCATCTGCTGCTGCATTCCCTTTTGAGAAGTGGTCTTCACCATTGGTGTGTGCGGTGCATTTGACCAAAGCTAATTCTTGGGGGTCATTTATTGCTTCAATTAGTTCAGCCAATAGGAGGGCGTGTTGCACTGGAGTGCCATCAGCTCTCCTAAACCCTCTTCTTCTCCATTTCGACTGCCCTGAGTGGACAGTGGACGTAACATATGCGCTGTCGGAATATATGGTCACTCGTTTGTCAAAGCTTTCCTTCAACGCCAAAATCAGTGCAACTAATTCTGCTGCTTGAGCGGAGTAATGCTGTGGTAATTGTACACATTTCATTGCCACACACACCGGTACCTCCATCATTTTTACCACTGCTGCCCCAGTCCTTCTTATACCATCCCTTTGGTTGATAGTTGATGACCCATCAATGAACAGGAGCTCACCTCCCTCTATTGCGTTTTCTTCAACCTTTCCAGTACATGAGTACATTTCAGTTATTTGCGTACAGTCGTGGGCATAATCTCCCTCCTCAATTACTTCTGCTAGGAACCTTGCAGGGTTGACCGTGCTACATCTAACAATTGATAGTTCAGCTCTGGATAAGATGATCTCATAACCTGATGCCCTTTGCGTGGTTAGGGTGGACTTAGGTTTATTCAATATTGCAAATAGTGCATGTTCCACAAACAGTGTAGTTGGGCACCCCATGGTTATTGCTGATGCTTTTTCTACCGCAAAAGCAGCTGCGGCGAGACCTTGTTCGCAAGGGAAATGACCTAACATCACAGGGTCTAAGTGGCCACTGTAAAATGCTACTGGTTTGTAGCCCATGCTTGTTTTTTGAGCCAATACTGCTTTCATTACTGCTGAGTCGCAATGTGAAAATATAAAGAATTGTCGCTCATAGTCTGGGGTTGCCAGTACCGGAGCAGCTGATATCGCATCTTTTAGTTCATCAAAAGCCTCTCTCATTTCCATTGTCCACCCCAACTTTTTCTCCCCTTTATTAGCTTCCTTTAACCCCTCAAGCAGGGGTCCTATGTATGAGCTGTAATCAAATACCCATGCTCTACAGTAGTTGCACAGACCCAGGAACTGCTGTAGTTCCCTCACTGTTTGTGGCACTGGTGTGTTTGAAATGGCCTGTGCCCTTTGTGGTGCAATCTTTCTTCCATGTTGGGATATGAGCTGACCAATGTAAAGTACCTGTTCTTGACAGTACTGTAACTTTTCCATATCTACCTTGTAACCTTTTTCAGTTTCAGCCAATATTGTCAGCATCTTTAATGAGTCCTCTATGCATGTTCTTTCGTTTGTGCTACAAATTATTATGTCGTCGACATACTGCAACACTGTGCTTTCCACTGTTACCCAAATCCATCTGTATTACTCTGTTGAATATTGAGGGTGATTCGCAGTACCCTTGTGGTAATCTGGTGTGTTTCCACTTTGTGTTTCTGTAAGTGAAGCTTGTCAGATCTTGTGAGTCTGGGTGCAATGGTATTGAGAAAAAAGCATTTTTAAGGTCGATCACCGTAAATCGTGATGCTTCCGCTGGAATGCCACACAATATTGTGGCCGGGTTTGCGGCTATGGGATATTCTGCTTCTACTATGTTGTTCAAGGGCCTGAGATCCTGTATGAAGCGCCAAGACCCCCCCTTTAGCCTTGCGCACTGGGTATACAGCCGTGTTACAGGGTGATTCTGAGGGGACCAATATGCCATTATCTATAAGGGCCGTTATGGTTTCATATATGCCCTCATCTGCCTCTTTTGATAGTGGGTACTGTTTCACTCTGGGGAGTATTGCACCTTTTTTCAATTTTATCCTTACTCCCCCTATACTTTTTATGCACCACACGTCATAGGGGCTAGTAGTCCACAATGATGTGGATACCTTTGTCATATCCTCCTTAAAGAAGGGAACTGGGGTGGATGTGGGTGCCTCAAGTGCCATTGCAATTTTCTGTGCTACTTGTTTGTACGCCACTGTTAGCCATATTTCCACACTCATCATAAACACCATTTCACCTTCCTCCTTTTCTTCTGAGAACAGCTCCTCATCTGACACCTGGGTGAGCCTACATCCTTCTGCTAGTGCTATCACTGCCCTCCATGCTCTTCCTTCTCTTTCTTGGGCATGTACAGCAATGTAATCAGCTGTTGCTATAATGCTCTCAATGTCCACTGGAACCACCTTTCCTTCTGGTTCATTGACTGGTGTTTCTGGTCTGAACAAATAGGCTGCTGGCCTCCTCCAGATCTTTCCCTCTATCCCTGGCATCCATGCAAATGCCATGTCTGTCCCGTACCGGAAGAGTTCGCCATCTACTGGCTCCGCCCTAATCGCTGGCTGTCCGCAGTATGCTTGCATAATCTGTCGTGCTGTGAGCATGTTAATCCCTGGAGTAGAGCAAATTATGCCGTCCTCAGTAAAGGAGATCGTCATATTCAACCTGTTCATTATGTCTCTCCCCAGTATATTTACTGGTGAGGCACTATAATATAAAAGTGGAACTGACATGTCATAATCTCCTATAGATAAGGGAATGTTATAAGTAAAAGGAACCAACCCTCTAGCCCCAGAGAATCCTTGGGTGTTCATGGCTTCGCCTGACATCTTAAATTTACCTTCCCTTATGCAAGACCGGGTCGCCCCGGTGTCAACAAGGAATGATAATTTTTTGTCACCTATCGTTACCTCTATGTGTGGTTCCTCCGCACTATTAGGTGTTACTGACAGGATGGGACACACCAAGACCGTCTGTGGGCTGTCCTATTGAGGGTACAACGATTGACCATTTCCTGTGTAAGGGTTGTGTCCCAGGACCGTCACCCTACCCAGTTGTGTTTGTTGTGCTTGGGGTTGTTGTGTTATCGCTACCTGTTGTTGTGGCAGTGAATATGTCTGTGGCTGTTGTTGTGTTATTAGTTGTTGCTGTTCATTTCCCTGTTGCAACGTCTGCTGCTGCTGTATGCCCTGCTGTTCCTGTGTGGCCCTCGGTTGTCCCTGTTCACTCCATGATGGTGTTCCTGGTCTTACTCTACATGTGCGTGACATGTGCCCTAATAATCCACAACTCCAACACACAGGTGGTTCCCTACTCTGCCATGGAAAGCTCCCTGTGTTGTCCTGGTATACTGGTTGCCCTGTGGGGTAGGAATTTCTAAGTCCTCCCACCTGCTGTTGTGTGTTATATCCATATCCTCTCCCTCTCATAATTCCTCCTCTTCCCCTGTTGTAATTATAATACCCAGCTCCTAGCATTGAGTATCCTCCTCCCATGTTGGTCGTGTATGGTTGGAGTGGCGGCACCTGTTGTGTTATAGTCTGTGAGGGTGGTATTTGGGAGGGATCTTGTGCGGCCACTACTTGTATGGGGCTTTGGGTCATTGTTGTAGGCGTAGTTATTAGTGCCCCTTCCATTGTGTATTTAGTAAGTTTTTTCTGTACTAGTTTAGCCTCTTCCGTTTTCCTGTCCTCTTCCTTTTGTTTCATTTTTCTTTGCCATGTCCTGCAATTGTGCACTATTGTCAGTTGTATTTCTGGCCATGCTTTTGCTTCCATTCCCACTACTTTCTTCAGTTGTTTCTGAACTCCCTCTGGGAGCCCTTGTGCTAGTATATGATAAAATATTGCTGGTGTTTTGTCCCATTGTTCTCTAGTTTCCATGCGCCACTTCTCTTGGATTTCCTGGATATAATCAACAGGATCTTCGTTCTCACGCATCTTGCGTGAGGTAATTGCTCCTATGTCTGATGTGTCTGGGTACTGTACCCTCAATGCCTGCCATAGTGCATGTCTGCAGTTTGCGAATGGTGCCCCATCATGCGATGTGTTTGTTATTGTTACCCCAGGGAATCACGCTCTCTTCCAAATGTCATCCGCTGCATCCTCTAATATCGATATTAGAAGGCCCTTTACGTCTCCCACTGCCAGTTTCTGTCCTGCGGTGTGTTTTTCCATTTCATATATCCATTTACCCGCACCTCCACTTAGTGATATGAGCCTGCACTTTATATTCTCTTTGTCTGTATGCTTCCAAGGGACGTGCTGTGGTCTAACTCCTCCCCTCTCCAGAAGTGGCATTAAGTTATGTCTCGTTTTACCCTTTGTGTTCCATAAAATCGAGTCCTCACACCCTTCCTCTTCTTCCCTCTCTTCTACATCGTCAATTTCGTCCGTATTTCCCCTGCTCGTAACTCTTTCTTTTCCATCCTGTCCCCTTCTTCCATCATTTCCTGTATTTAATGTGGGCCTGTGTAGTCGTCCTTCCTGCCTGCGTCCAGGGAGGTCTCTAAGCCGATATGCATAGGGTGTCAGTTCGTCTGTGAAGGGTGCAAGTTTTATTGTACGTAATGAGCGTGAGGTGGTTGAGCATGTAGGGTGGGGTGGGAGAGGGCGTGATGTGGATGGTGAGGCCTCATGTGTCTCTCTTTCCGCTATTCCTTGCTCTTCCTCCTCACTTCTCTCCAGTTCATCCTTTCTCCTACGGATCCATGGTGAGTCTGTGTTGGTCCGGGTGATGTATAGTTTATCTAGGCTTTCCCTTTCACTGTTTCTTCCTTCCTTCTCCACTCCTTCTTCTTCCTCACTACAAAAGTCACTCATAAACGGCAGCCCCCACTCTGTCTGTTTTCCCTTGATTGTTACTGTTTTTAAGTCCATCAGGTCCGGTTCTCCCTTTTCTCCTTTACCAACCGCTCCCCTTTGCGCTGATGTTGTTGCTACTTCTGTGTCTCTATATACATCCCCCCTTACTTCACTCTCCCTTCTCCTATCTTCTCTTTCTCCTTCATTTCTCTCCTCCATCTCCCTACCATTTTCCTCCCTTTTCCTTTTTAATTCCTCCATTACTTCACTACTCACCTTTTCCAATATCCTTTCATCCTCTTTCTTCCTTTCCCATCTCACCCTCTCCCTTTCTAATATACTCTCTATCACCCTCCCTTCTTTGTATTTCTTAGTCGTTTCTGATAGTAATCTCTTCTTCCACATTGCCATTTCTCTTTCTTTCTCTTCTTCTTCCCTTTTCCTCTCTCGCAGCACTGCTCTTTATACCCTTTCTGCTGCAGCTTTTACCCTTTCAGCTTCTCTCCTTTGCTCCTCAGTTCGTTCCCTTATTTTTTCCAATTCGTTCTTACCTTCTTTCCTTTCCCTCGCTCTCCCTCTTTCCTCCCTCTCGAGCTGTTTGATCAGTTCGTTCTGCTCATCCCTTAACTCTGCTAGTCGTTCCTCCAAAATCTCTTCCTTTTGTCGTAACAGCTCTTCCCCTCTCATTCCACTCTCCCTGGTATTATCCTCGTCTGTTTTCCTTACTACCTCCTTCTCTTCTCCTGTTAATGAACCTCGTAATTTTAATAGTATCTGTGCAGCTACCCACTCATCATGTCCTATTTCCACAGTTTGTTCTTCTCCAGTCCTCCCCTCCCCTGCTAGCATCTTCCTATGAGCCACATATGGTGGAGGGCTGTATGCCGGGTTCGAGTACCCCTCAGCCGCCCTTTACTGTCCTCTTCCTATTTCTCCTAATTCTCTTAAAGGGTACAACCCCTCTCCCTCTGTTTTCACTACCTTTACGAGGGGTATATCGCTGCTCGGTTCCTTTTTTATTTCATTTGATTTATTATTCTTTTCTCCTCCCTCTTGTCCGTTCCCCGTGTTCTTTGGGTCTTCACTCCCCTTTTTCCCATCCTCTCCTTCCTCCTTGATCTCTTTTTCTTCCGGTATTTCCCCCACAGTGAACATTCCATTTGGTCCTGGTCGGGACCCCTGGAACATCCTCCATAAGTTAAACACCTCCACGTGGTTTGTCAACTTCTTCCCTTTGTATGTATTATGCAAATGGTTTAATAGTGAATGTTGGGTATATGGATCGAAGCTACCATTAGGCGGCCATGGTGTTATCATTTTGTTGTCCGTCCCCTGTGTCCATTCTATGCTATACTTGATCAGTTTCTCCCTATGGGGTGACAGTGTGGTACATATGTGTTGTAGTGGGGTAGTGAGGGTGTTCCCCCACCCTCCCGATCCTGTCCCGTGTGACATAGTAGCGCTCCACTTGTTACCCTTCCCCTATTTGGTAGCGGTTATCTCACTAGCAGTTTACAATATACAGCCTTATATCGTTACCTGGCCCCGTAAGTTTGGGGACTTGCGATAGTCCGCTAAGGAAAATTATAAAAATATAGTATTTACATTGTATATTTTCTTCTGTCTTTCTTCCTTTACACGACACCCTTACGGCCCCCTGCGGCCGAGGCGCACGTAGCCCCCTGCGGCTGCGTACCCCTTATGACGTTCTTATACAGTTGTCCTATTTTCACTTGCTCCTCCTCCTTCTTCTACACTTGCCGTGGCCGGCGTTCTCCGTGCGCAGCCATGTCCCCCGTTTTGCCTTTCCTCGATCAATTCATTACCGTTTATCTCCGTTTCCACTCCCTTACCACAGTTCTCTTCCCCACCACTCTCAGAAAGAAAGATGCCTTGTGCTCGGGATATCCTATGAAAGCCCTACTGGTGACGTCACCGATCTCTTCGAGCTACTGGTAAGTTCTTCATATATTCTTTAAGTTCAAAATACACTTGCAATCTACCCCCGTTAACCTCACAGCTGTCTTCCTGTCACTCCTGGAACAAGGTGATCAATAATATAATCGGACTGGGCACACTGCGTTGCCTCGCGTGTGATACGCCCCTCGACAGGAGGGCTTAACCAGCCAATTATCTTCCGTATTGGGCAACTAACTAGCTACCGCCTACAGGGAAACGTCATCTACCTATCGAGTTTCTTGCTCGAACAATAGGGATCCTCATCTACTCATTGATCAATAAATGCCAAATCGTAGGAAACCACACACCCTTACACATGGTCGCGAGCTAGGCCAATCAGTGTCTACGAGCGGCCGCACGTGATGTTTTCGTGCTCCACCCCCCTCTCTCGCGCAACGCAGCCGACTGCTCTCGCACTCGTTCGGCTACCATTCATTTCATTGCCAATACTAAATTGTCAAACCTTCGCCGCGCACCTGTGCAACACCTCCCACCTCCTGTATTTAATTCCTCCCCCCTCCCTCACAATTTCACATTGCTTGTTGTGCGTGGCATGCTCACCAAGTTCTCTTGATGCGGGGCCGCTCGACTGCGTGCACCCCTCCAAGCGGCTCACCACCTCCCTTTGTCTGGACCACGTCTGGACACTCGCCAACCGCGGGCGGGATACTTCTCAACCGGCTCCCGAAGGCCAATATCCGGATTGCGCTGTCCGGTCTTCTCGCAGTTCCGCGATGGTCCTGTAGGCCTCAGAAGGGGGCAACGGCAGAGGGGGCCGCGCCGCCGGGCCTCCTCGCAACGGGAGTACCTGGAAAAAAATTAAAAATAAAAAAAGCAGATCTTAAACAGATCTCAGCAGTGCCTCCAACTTGTCGGGGGGAAATTCTGCCGGGGTCGGCCGGGCCGTCCGCAGACCTCCGGGCAGGGAGGCCCCAACTCCTCCCGTATATCCCAAAAGAGATAGAGTATGAGACACACGCAAGAAGCAAGGTGACTCTGCTGTTTATTAGACAAAACGTCAGGGATGGGTCAAGGAGCGTACGCGTCTGTCCTGACACACACACAATCGTGGGGCTCGCAGGCCCTTTTTACCTTAGTATGACGCGCTACTTGCGTCACTTGGAAAGTTTAGCAAAAAACCTATCTCCACTCTGGATTGGTTACTCGAGTGGTAGGGTTAGTTTAGCATACTTATAGAGAACGGTATTAGTGGTTGAGGGTTAGTCAGGTGGTATACCTGGGCTGTCCCTTCAATTTGATACATGAAAATTGTTACATGAAGACCTCTGAGGATTGGTCAATGTTAATGGCGTCAGTGATAGGAGCCCCATGTTCTGATTGGTCCGCTCGCGAGCCTCCCAGTCTGGGACTATCGCTGTTCCCAGCTCGCGGTGCACCTGTAATTTTCAACAATGTTTTAATATGGGTAGGTGTAAACAATGTGAGGATTTATTCATATGTTGGGAGGTCGACTACTCCCACTGCTGCAGATGTCCAATGAGTCTTTTAATTGTATCTGCCTGTGTCTTGAAACGTGGGATTCAGGCGTCTCCTTCCTCCTGGGCTTGGCATCTTGTCAGGTTTGGCTTTGTCACGTGAGGTGGGCCCGTGTTTGAGGCAAAATTCAACACAATTAATATTGTTTTTCCTACTGTGAGCCTGGTTTATCTTGGCGTTGGCTTGCAGCGTGCGAGATTGCAACATCGTGCCCTTGGCGGTGTGCTCTCGCCGGGCTCATTCTGCAGGGTCAGCAACCCAGTTCTTGCTCATTCAATGTTCATGGAAGCTTTTGCTTGCGGCCTACTTGGGCCTGGTGCATAGGTGGAACCGCTTGATGCAGAGCGCTTTAGGTTACGGTATCATATTGCTCTATCCTCAGTATCGTGTCTCCGTTATATTCTTCATTATGGTACATGGTTCTTAGAAGAAGCATGAGCAAGCCTTTTTAGATAAGTTCATGATGCGTCTTGCGTTTCTGCATTTTGAGAGCCTATGTGGAAAATAATAAAGATGCACGTCCGTGAGTATGTCTGTCGCCTACGTCATAGCACTGAGTATATTCTTCGTGTGGATTGGTGTGGGAGTGTCCGGTGTGCATGTTTGCACAGGTGTGCTGACCGTTGGCTAGGTCGTCATGGCATCTCTAACGATGTGTAGGTTTAGTCGAGTTGATCCGTGCCGCAGGTGTCGGCATGGACAGGGCGGGCTGCTGGGCAGGTAGATGGGCACATCCGCATGTTCCTGTACCAGGGTATTTGGTCGTGGTGGGTGTCTAGGCCGTGATCCTCTAGGCCAGGCGCGAGAGGGGAAGGGCGGGAGCCTGTTCTTCCATTCTCCCACTTCAGAGTTTAATGAACATATTGTATCAGTTGAAAATGCAAATAAATATTGTTATAACGAATACACAACAATATGGGATACGTAACTCAGGGAGACAGTGAGATCTAATTTAAACAGCGTTTTTGCGGAACGATGGAGAAAGGTAACCCATGCTCCTGGGATGGGGGTCTAGCAGGTGAGTTTGGGATGGTGGATGGTAACAGTCAGACCCTGAATATCTGGAGTACCCCAAACAGTTCAGGAGTATTGTGGCATCTCAAGTGGTGTTGGGTGTGCTCACAATCTTGGTGTTGTTCAGAGTATGGAATACGCATTAGACCTCTGCTAGAAGGTTCTGGTAGCAGGTAAGGCTAGCAAAGCTGCTGCTTCTTCTTGCAAGGGCATGAGATGTCAATGGCGGCCAGGCATCTGCACAGATGAAGGACAGGGAATGCCCGGGATATCATAGAGGCACTGTGGCTGGCAAGTACTGGGAGCTGTTAGGGTGACAAGATGGCATAGGTATCCCAGGTGACTTTAAAAATGCTCTGTATATGTTGCAGTGGACTGATCCTTAGTTCTGCTTTTTCCCGTTTTTTTGAGGGTGCTGGGACCCAAAGCCACTAGCCACTGCAAGGTGGAAGGCAATGCAACCAGGGTTGCAGTAACATTTTTAACATTGGTCCTGTGTTTGGCCGCGTATGCAGAACATATCATGTACACTTGCTGTTGCAGTAATCACGTTAGCAACAATTTGGGGTGACAGGGATTTATATTTTATATAAAAGAAATGATACCAATACAGAGGCTTGTTTTTCATATTAAATGCACACCTGTATGGCAAGTTTGTACGCTTTGGGAATATAAAGATATCAACTGCTTACTACTCTCAGGTGGTTCACATTTTCTTATCAAATATTAAGAGCGTTATGTTGGCTTGAGCAGAGTTTACAAGGCATAAAGTTGGTGAGACAGCAATTATGAAAGAATGTATATATATTTTGACAGCCTACTCTATAATATTACCTCATAACCGCTTCCAGGGAAGGCAAGCACAAGGTCTTGGTCCATCATTGCTGTTTGGAAATGCAAAGCAGATTTTTAGGTATGATTAATTGGAACTGTGAATACAGAAAAGGGACTACATTCCAAGTACTCAATACCTGGTCACCATTTTAAGGCAGTATTACATTTATGCATATGAAATATGTTGGGTATGTGGATTGGTGCTTTAAGACAGATTAATTATTTATTGTGCTCCTAAGGGTGCCCCAATAAACAAATCTGTATTGAAACGGATGCTTTGTATGGAAATGAATTCAACACAAGATAGAAAGGTGCCCAGCTCCATTTTGAAACTGTGTAAATTAACATGTAAAAATCGAAATAATAATGTAAAAAATCTGAGCAGATATTATCAAGCATAGTTCCTAAGACTATCATGCGAAATCGAATTCATGTAGTAGTGTTATATCCCAAAAATGTTATGACATCCGATTATATGGAAACAATTGATGAGTGGATACAGCGACAACCACTTGAAAGCAATAATAACACATGTACATCAGACATAAATCAATATAAACTATATTGTATGGCACAGTTCAAAAGAAACAAAGAAAGTATTTTCCTGTGTTGTGTCGATAACTAGCAGCTTGTAGCGATTGTATCCAAATATTTGCCTGTTGTCATGAACCTTATGTTCCATTACCTCCTCTGGGTTGCGTTCGCACATGTTCTATATCCTTAAACTTGACATCTGTAAATTTGGCATGAGATATTTTTCATGCCTTCTTGTGCCACGCTGCACGCTTGTCCTATTGATCCTCTTCCAGCTGCCAATTGTTTGTCCTTCCTCTGGCAAGTGCCACAGAATCACAGAGGAGGCGTCAGGGCTCACGCTGCAGAAGGAGGCTCAGCAGATTAAACCAAGAATGGGCTCAAGGCTTGAGACGGGTTATCCGTTCCCAGAGACGATGATATCTCCAAAAAGTGCCCATTTTATTTGTTTAGCAGTGACTTATTCAATGGGAAGCTGGCAACCGCAGACCAAGAACCTGGCCAGCAGGCTGCGGGCGCAAGGAGGCTTCCTTCCTGGAGAACGCCAGGTGATATTCAGTCGAGGACGGAGTCTTTGAAGTCTTATTAGCAGATGCCCAGTCTAAAAAGGAGAGCCCATTAGATTGGCTTGGAAATGGAGGAGTCCGGCTCTGCTCCCGCCTGAGCCTATCACTTACACTGAGAGATCATCCGCTGAGTATTCCGCACTCTGGAATGGGACTGGGAAGAGCTGGACTAGGCTGAGGCGGACCAATGAGTGCTCAGGGGGCTAGGTCTTCAGTGGAAGTGAAACTACAGTTGCATGAGCCTTCCAGAAGCTTCAACTCTTTCCCCCAATTCGCATGATACTGCTAATGGAAGTGAATGGCAGCTCACTGTAGAGTGGACATTCTGCGAAAAATGGTGCTCCTACCCAATGCTAAATCCCTGGTCACATATGATATATATGGCATTTATAACGCGCCTGCACACACGTGTTCCTAGGTGCAACAATAGACTGTGATTTCTAACGGTATTCATCAGCAACAGCCAGCTCCAATAAGCAGAGATGCGAGCATGAGTGGCAAACACATATCATTTCGTCCAGCTGAAAACAGGTCACCCTGACTCCACGATATCAGTTTAATCCCGTCTGCCAAGTCGGTTGTGTAACGTACACGTTTGCCTTGTGCAAGCTCTGGCCGTTGGGCTGCATGTGTCCCAGACTAGATGCCAAGCAACATAGCTGCCATGCTGCCCTGCGTCAGGTGTGACACCTCGAGTCACTCCTCTTTTTCCAAATTGCTTGCTGGCAATTGCAGTTTCTTGTTTTAGGTTGTAGGCATCACCCCTCCCCCCCCGGAAAGCAATCTGCATGAAATCTTCCTATACTTTCAATGGATCGCTCTGAAATTATGCTCACTGACACCACACAACACCCCCCACCCTGCCCCACCACCCTGCTGGGAAATTCAAAACCTGGCCCTCCTGGTAGCATGTAATGGGAAAACGCTAGGTTTGGCTCTAGGGGGGGGGGGGGGGAGGGGGTCAGGGGTCACTCACACAGGGCATATGGCAACTTGGACGCTATTTTGGGGACTCAACCCACTGCACCAACCACAATTGTGAGGTGAAAAGGGAGAGACGGGGAGGAAGGGTACAAGTGAGGGAATAACTAAGGAAAATAAGTGGACGAGGGAAGGATGGAAAGAGAGATGAATGGATGTGTAGAGGGATGGATGTATAGATTGATGGATGCATGTAGGGATGTTCATTTACTTCAATCCAAAGAGTGATCATTTTATCATCCCCCAATATATGTGAAGACTGAGCTGGCCTAGCTGGGTTATAGGCCAGGATAAATGGGAGAGAGGGAAGGGAAAGTGGTGAAGAGACACAAGGTATAAGATGACATAAGAATGAGATAGAGAGAGGAGGAGAGAAATAGCGACAGAGAGAGTGGGAGAAAGAGAAAATGGATAGAGAGAGATGGTTATAGGGAGAGAATGAAGGAGTTGCGAATTGGCAAAAGGACAGGGACGGAAAGAAAGTGTAGAGAGCATGAGTATTAGTAACCTATGTACATCCTGCATAACTGCTGCACAGCACGCCATGGTTTGGGATAAATGAGAAGTTATCGTTAAACGGAGGGATGTTTCTGTACATTGTATTCAGGGGGAAGAAATGCCAAACACCCGCCACCTTTTGGAGTGGGTGTCTGGAGAGATGGTGTACTCAATTTTAGACCGGATAACAGTAGCCCCAGTTTGAGTGGACCCTAGGCGTGCTCAAGGGAGTGTCACCGATGAGGATGCAGCACGGAGTGCAAAATGTGGAGCATGCACGACATGAGGGACGCGCCCTGGGCTGCTGCATTCCTTGGTGTGGAAAGGAGACAACTAAATACCAGTTAATCTAAAGTAGCTCCGACCAGCAAATCAGGCTTCCAAGAATCTTTTATGAGTCAATTAAAGCATAACACAATTGAAAACATCCAAATGTATTGGTGGGATGCAAGAAAAAGTGTGCTGCCAAAAACAAAGGCACAGATAAAGTGAAACAGACTGAAATTTGACACACATTGAAGACATTTGAACGCATGTTTAGTTTTCCTTAAACCTTCTCAGAAAGTAAGGTACAATTTAATCATAGCCCAGGGTTAACTGGACTGAAAAAGATGGTAAATATTAAGAGGCAAAGTAACTAATGTTACATCGAAAAAGACGTTTTGAAGTAAAATGTTCAAACAGGTGTTTGTTTTGAAAATGTATTTTTGGTGTATTGGTGATTTAGCAGTAAGGACACAATGCCCCATTTCTGCTGCCCCCATCCCACCCCCTCAGCTCAACTCAACACCACATATTATGTGCTCAGCTGACTAATTTGTCAAATCTGGGTGTTAACCCCAAAGATCAAAACCTCTTGAAACTCTTCCCCAACATCCGCCAATCTCATCTGCAGTTTTTAAAGTTCAATTTAAAAGTTATTTTAACCTCTCCATTTACAGTACTGTACATTTTAGCATTTTTGTTTTTACAGTACGTCAAATCTATTTTGTCACAACGGAACATACACCCAGTTTGTGATTGGCAAAATTAGGATTTCAGACGTGGCATAAACAACAAAAGGCTGATTAGATTGTTGGGATTTATTCTAAAATATTATACATATAGAATATAAAGTGGATTTAGATTTGAGGTATACATAGCAAAAAATAACCATTATCTATACAGGTCTCCCTGGAAGATGAGATTGAGCAAGTTGTGTACTGCGGACATTTCTTGGAATTGCAAAAGAGAGGTGAGCACCGCGCTCTATATGTTGTGGTTATGCGGTAAATTACAACTATTCTGGGATGGTGGTTTTTGAAGAATGCAACTAGTTATGGATTTACCTATACCCAGCGATCCACTTGTTGGTGTGCTAGGTTTAATTCCGATAGGTATTGGACTGTCTACAAGCAAAATGTTTTCGGTTTACAGAGCTCTTCTTCTAGCTAAGAAGCAAATACCGACAATTTGGAAAAGTGACACTTCCCCTAATATTGATGATTGGTTACAGAGTTTGTCCCTCCTGTCTAGGAGAGAGAAAGTATCCTTTAACGCAAAATACCAGCTTGACAAATATGAGAGGAGTTGGGGAGTATTTAATGATCTTTATGCTTAAGTTGTTTATTCGCATTCTAGGGTTCCAACTTTCTCTTGGTTTTGTAATTTTACTCTTTTATTTTATTTGTTTCTTTCGCTTTCTATTACTTTTACTCTGGTGTTATTTATTTATTTATTCCTCTCTCTTGTTGACCTTGGCTTCTGTCCTTCTCTGTTATTCTTCTAAGATTAGACTACAAAGATGTGTTTGAATAAGTATCCCTTTGTACATTTCTATCACTGTATTGTGTTTTATTGTTTATGGAAGCTATTAAATGAATAAATAAAATCTTTTTTTTGAAAAAAGAAAATGACAGTCGTTTTATAGCATTTGTCCATATCAGCGTCAACACCAATAGACCGAGGAGTTCAAATAATTATTAACACAAATTCTTCTTTCCAAGCTGTTTAGCCCAGCAATTATGAGACCAATTAAAACAGATTATATCTAAAATCAATATGCCGTCCATGTTGGTGTGTCATATGCATTCCCTTGTTAATCAGTATTGTAGATATCTCGAAGGCATTGGCGGTCAAGCTTCGTGAAAGATCACAGTGGATTTAAGCAACCTTGACTTCAAGATAATTGCACCAAATATATATATACTCCAAATGATGTAGTGAATGTGTCATGTGCTTTTAGCCACAGGCTAGATTATCTAACTTTTGCAACGTTTCTAAACATCGTGCACACACCCTTGCTGGCAGTTTTGCTGCTGTTGTAATATGTAATGGAGCAGTGTGGTTTCGGATGTAATACCAGATGGGACGGCGTAGCTCTTCGTGGCTCTGGCCCGCTCCCAGCTGCGGGTCTGGGGCACACTGAATCACACAGTTCTGGAGGCGCCGTGTTGCCGGTACTGGTGAAAGTACACCAGGGGCAGACTTTAGAGAGCTCGGTTAGCATACGCTGCCCTGTTTCTGAGCACTGCAACCTCACTCCGGAGTGGGCAATATGGGTGCCATGCAGGAGATGCCAGGGGTAGCAGCTGCTACCTGTGGCAACCTCCTTGCTACCCTTGGCAGTGCCTCCCAGGAGGCTCTGTAAGTGACAGACGTGTGTTACTGTCAGGGGCTTTCAGTTGAATGTAGACATGATACAGCACGATGTCAAGTCTGCTTTCATAAACCAATGCAGTCATTGTTTGAAATGATAAATGCTGCTCTTAAAAGCTGTGATTTTCAATGAAACTTGTACTCGCAAACCTCTGGACTATGGATCAGACTGAAGCAGCGGGCATTTTATCAAGAGCACTGTTTTTGTTTGTATTTAACAATGAACGGAGATCACTGTCCCTGCACCTGGCTCTGGGAATTATCAGCATTCTTTAAACTGTATTAACAAAAAGATTGCACTTTTCATGTTATTCCTTGTAAGTCCACCTCTTCTAATATAGAAAATAAAATAACATACCCGGAATGAAGGGAAACACTCAAGAACATGACAAACTACATTCCTCTGACATTGGATAACTCGAGAAGTCTGCCCTTTATTTCCATTGATTATTGATTTATTAGGTGTGTATATTTCACACAAAAAATGTAATCTCGTATATTAGCAATTCAATACAATTGTTAAACGTAAACCGTTTAAAAACATATAAAACATGTATGACTGCTTTGAGGGACTGGCAAGGGCCCCACACCAGTAGGTGAAACAGTTCAGTGAGTTAAGAGCTTGCGTCAGAGAGACGTGTGCCACCTGCAGTCCGATGATGGAACCTCAGCCCGTGAGTGTACCAAGGTCGATACATTGAATACCATTATATTGTGTATTAATGTCCCCTACTGTTCCAATGCTTAGTGATATTTATACAGCGCATTATTTTCAGAACGATAGAAGACTTATGGCATATGGTAACTTAGCAGCACCATTACTGTCTGCAGAAAGCTGCAAGTGCAGGCCCCTTCAACCTCCTCACATTAGACATTGGGCCCAAGTTACACAAACGTTTTAAAATGGCGCAATCCCATTAGAAAACGCTTTCTAAATCAGACCCATAGTCCAGGCTGTATTTGTGCTAAAGAATCCCATTTGTGAAATGGCAGCATCTTGCATCTTTTTTTTTTCTCACTAAGGCTATTTTGGCTGCCCTTTACATCCTAGACTGGAGGTAGACCAGAGTGCTTAATTCTCCTCCTCACGTATGCTACCAATTTAAGTGAACATTGAATAAGTATATGTTTAATAATATATAATTTATTTGAAAAAGAAACATGTGGATATGTTGTTGATTATTTACATTTCATGTGAAAGAGTTGAAACTATTGAAGAGGTAAAACCCTCGACGAGAGTGGCCAGGTTTTATGCCTCAGTTGTGTCGGAGGTAATTTAATGTGTGCATCTTGCATCTTAGCATGAGAGGCTGTACCTTACATATGATGACCATATGATAGACATGTGTGGCTATAATATGATGGCAATACCTATGAGGCTGAGTGGATTAGGAGGTAGTGAAACTAAAGTATTATGGTTCTGCTTGGCATGCCACTCGCATATCAAGTCTTCACCCATGACTTATGAAGACAATACCCTAGTGAATATGCGGTTGGTAAGTGATATATTGGTTCTCTTGGTCACCCATCTATACATTCTTTACTATGTACCACTGGGGCAGCAAAACAGAGTCTTTGTGGTACTGCTCTATCTCTCTGAGACCTGTGTGAGAACCAGTAGGCGAAGGAACCTGTTCAGCTGTGACTGAGATACTCAAGTGTCCACCTCTGTCACCACCCTCATTCTCTCTGGGTAGTTATAGTGACACCAGGAATCACTGAGCAGCTCACTGATCTTCAAGCAGGTTGGTTTCATCTGAAGACTCTTCAGGATTTAATGCTCTCTCATCTAAATAATTGTCCAGGCTGTGGTGTTTATGCTTTTTCACAGGCCTAAAGCTTGCACATTCCATGGACGACTTCTCGGCAGAATCTGGAAGCAGGATTTTTATTAGCACATCATCTCCTAAGAATAACAGAGTTTTCATCCCAAGGCCTTGTTTCTTTTCTGATTCTGTACACTGGAAGTCCAGAATATTGCTGGTCCACAGTATGGGTTGTGTATTCCCATGGTTGGCCTGTTTGTTGTGGCTTCTTCTGATCAAACCTTGAATGAGTGCATGACCACCTGGTTGCAAAGCTTGGACTCTTACCATCAGTTTTTACTGTAATTTGACGCCTATTCCAAGCAGGATTCAGAACCTGCACCAACAGGTGTGTGTGTGTGACCCTTTAAAAGAAAGCCACTGCTAGTAAATGCAGTCTTTGGCTGTGCTTCCTAGCGTCTCTTTGTAGAATTTAGGGTCCCTCAGCGTTGCTATACTAAAGGTCTCAGCTGTACAATCTGACCCATTCCCCACCACCCTGATTAATAAAAACATGGCTAACCTTGTGGAACCATGGATTGAGTTTTTTAACCCATAATTAACATCAGGCAGTACCCTGGCATCACTAAAGGCTGTCACCATAACACCCCTACTGCAGACCCAAAGAAAAGTAAAATCCTAAAATCCTCAAAAAAATAACTACCATGCAACAGGTCCTTCACAGAGAACCTCCAACTTCATGAAAACCAGTATGGTCTTCATTGAAACATGAGCATGGAAACAAGTCTCCTTTTCAAGAAGGAGGAGATCTCTTGGATGCCTATGATACAGTCAACGTCAGACACTAAGGTGAAAAGCTCAGTTGCAAATAGATGACACTGCCTTAAAGTGTATCACCAACTACCTTAACGATCACACCCTGAGTATTTAAATGGGAGACTAAAACTCAACAATTTTCACCTTAAAATGTGGCGTCCCGAGGACTTTATCTTATCACCACGGTGATTGTATGTTTACAGTAAAACCCTTACAGACACTATCAAGCTCTTTTCAATCTTTTCAATAATTTGTGGATGATTCTCAGGCACAATTGAAGCATAATTAACTTATAACCAAGCTCCACCACAGAGAGTACAGGATTAGACCATAGCTAATTATCTCTGCCTTAATGCCTCTAAAATAAAGATTATCTTTTTTTGGTATCCCAATTCTGGCAACAATACCTTTCAACTGGCTACCCCTCATGGGTACGGCAGTTTAAGTATCATTTTTGACAATAAACTGCCTACAACCACAAATAAATTCCCTAAAATTAAATAAATAAATAATCAAACAAAAAGAAGATAGAATGCTCTGTAGACCCCAGCAAGGGAATTCCCAAAGGTATCCACTGCATTCAGACCAGGGTTGCAAGGCCACTACCTGGTGTTCTGACTGTACACTAAGCACATATCTTAGCCATACATTTGAGTTTGGCACTTTGTGACTCTCTGGATCTTTTATAATACAACCCTCATGACACCTTGGATAAAGGGATCTTTAGTCAAAAACATCTGGAGAGCTGAAAGTGTTAAAACCATGATTGGTGCAGTGTTGGCAAGGAGCTAGCGCCTTCCTTCATTCCCAAGCTTCCCAAGTGCTTTAGAACTAGGCAAGTTCTTTTAACTATTTCTAAGCACTGCAAGAGTCCTGAGGGGAAGAGGGGCACTAAGAGGACAGTTATTTAAATATAAGGTGTAAATAACTATTAGCTGAATATATTTGTAAAAATGTTAAATTGTATTTACTCAGCAGCTGTTTCCTGTCCATCAAAAAAACGCAGGCAGGCTGGGGCTCATGTACACAATGTAAAAGTATGGGAAAATAAGGTATTAAGGGGAATCACTGGACCAGATAAAATATGAGTATATTGAGTGAAGTATGGAGACTATGACGGGAAAATATGTTTATATGTAAATGTTTATAATATAGAAAAATGGTGATAAACAGGAGCTACAATGTATTCTTGCCTAGGCTAGCAGTATGCTAAGCAGTTTGCCCTAAACGGAAACCCAGCCATGCAAGAAGGAAGACTGCTGCATCCCTTGTAAGGGAAGAAGGACAATTTTGGATGAGCCATGCCAGTATCCAGTAACCAAGTAAAACAGTGTATAAGGCTCCTGCTTGGCACCAGTCTGCAGGAGCTGGGAACGGTGAGGGACAGAATGCCGTTCAGGGAGCAGAGTTCTTTGCCCCATCCTCATTTTCTGTAAAGATTAAACGTGTTATCCTTGAAAGGTAAAGACTCTTGGACTTAATTCCCTAGAGGGGTGAACTTTAATCTGGTGTGAGCGTAATTGGGGGTATTCGTATAATTAAGGGGTACCCTGTAAACTGGGATACCTTTCAGCAGTGTAAAAAAAATCCCTGTCTAATGCTAGGGTATGTTTATGATGATTTCGGCATCTGAATGATGCATTGTTATAACCCCGATTAGAGGCATGTTCCACTTTCCTGGGACTTTAACTTTCCCTTTGAGACCGACCAAACTAATCATGTCCTCCAACGGAAACAAAGCTGTGTTTCCCACAGCTCAGTTCACCATCATCACAGACTGTGTTTTTCTACTTTTAGTGGTGCATTGCTCAGGATAGCAAGTAATGGTAGTTTTAAAAATGTTTATGTTTGTTTTATTTTTTACATTTTTATAGCGCACAAACAGCCCTCAGGCATCGTGGTGCTGTTACTTGATGGGCACTTAGTTACAGGTGGGGTTACAGGTTGAGTATACATTTGCATGATTTTCGTTTGCACAATTATACAGATTTATGCACAGATTAAATATACAGATTTGTATCATATTTAGGTGTGCAGGCATGCTGTGTCTCGTGTGGAGGTCAGTTAGGCAAAGAGCATGGTTTTCAGTGCCTTTTGGAATGCCATGTGTGATCCCTCTGCACGAAGTGGTGGTGGGGGGGGCATTCCATTGTAGGGATGCTAAGTACGGGAAGCTAGCGCCGCCTGCTCTAACTCTTTTGATTAGTGTCACAGTGAGCAAATTAGAATAAGGTGTTCTATTGGGTCTCACAGATATGGATGGGTTAATCCTTTGTGAGTGTTTGGCTGGTGCGGTAAGGTGGATGCACTTGTGAGTCAGTGTCAGGGCTTTGAATATAACACGCTCTTTTATAGGGAGCCAGTCGGCTTGTTGCCTGGCGGCAGTGATATGTTCCCTTTTGGGAATGCCCATCGCTGTGCGCAGTGCATTATTCTGGATAACTTGCAGCTTGTCTAGATTTTTCCCCGAAGTGCCCAAAAAGAGAACGTTGCAATAGTCTAGCCTTGAGCCAGTGATGGCTCTTGCTATGTTGGTGCAGCTCTCTTTAGAGAGGAAAGGTCTGGCTTTATTCAGGAGCTTGGCATGATGGGCTGCTGAGGAAGCGATTGCGTGGTCTTGCCTAGTCATGGACAAGTTGGAGTCCAGGTATACTCTTAGTGTTTTCACTGCATCCGATACTGGGATTTTGATAGAGTCAATGGTGAAGTGGCTAAATTGTGTGTCGAGATTGATTCTTGAATGTGTCGGTGGAACCTACCAAGAGAAGTTCAGTTTTGTCTGAGTTGAGGCACAGTCCGTTGGCAGCCATCCAGGTCTGGATGGTGTTCTATATGTTGTTCAGAGTTCTAGAATCTGTGTCATAGTTGCCTGTAAGTGTGAGTAGAATCTGAGTATCATCTGCATAGTTGGTGTAGGCGATACCAAGGGCGTCAGGATGAGGAAGAGGGGGCTTGTGAATATGTTATAGAGTGTAGGCGTGAGGCAGGAGCCTTGGGGCACGCTGCATAGGACGATGGTAGGTGAAGCAGAAGCTAGGTCAGAGAATACTTGAATGGTCCTTCTTTGTAGGAATGAGGTGATCCAGGCAATAGCGTTGGGGAGAAATTGGCTGTGGTAGTGAGATGGCGGCATAGGATGCTATGGTCTACGAGGTCAAATGCTGCAGGGAGGTTGAGAAGTAGGAGTAGGGCTGGTTTACCTAAATCTCTGGCATTGTCCATCTGTTCTTTAAGGTCCAGTAAGGCGGTTTCTGTCCCATTCTGTCCAGTAAGGCGGATTGGCGTAGCCCTAGGAGCTTGTTTTCCTCGATGAAATGTTGTACCTGCAAGTAGGCTGCTTTGTCAAGTATTTTAAGTAAGAATGGGATGGTGGTAATAAGCCTGTATTTTTTTGGAGATGTGGGGTCGAGAGTGGTTCTTCTTTAGTGGGGGGCGTACCCAGCTTTCCTTGAGGCAGGAGGGAACCTTTTCGGTGGCAAAGGAGGCGTTTACGAATGCTGTCAGGAATGGCGCAAGGGTGTTGGCACAGTCCTTAGTGATAGCAGCTGGGCATATATCTCCTTTACAGTTGGAAGGCTTTAAAGCTGATCATGTCTTGTTCCTAAATTGCTTTGAATGAGAATAGGGGGGCCGACTGTGAATCTGTGGTGTCTGTGGGTCTACTAGTGTTGTGGGTAGGCATTTTGGTGAGTGAATCTTGGGTGGTTTGGATTTTAGTTTGGAGGTTGTTCAACTTGTTGCGCATGGCGGGTTGGATTTCCTTGCATCATGCCTTGTCTTTCGTGAGGTTCTTGGGGGGGTCTCTAGTTCTCTGAAAATGGAGAATATCTCTTTAGAGTTGGATTTAGCCTCAGAGATCCTGGCTTCGAAAGAGTTGGCTTTGGTGCGAATTATAGCTTTTTTGTACTCTTTTGAGAGTTTGTGGAAGTCTTGTTTGTCAGCATCGGAGTGGGTGGTTTAACAGCAGGATAAGGCTGTCCTTTTTTTGGAGCGGAGTTCGAGGAGGTCTGAGGTGAACCAGGCATTAGTGTGGCTGGTAGGTTTAGTTTTACTGGGCTTGAGCAGGGCAATGGAGTTGACAGCCAAAGTGATGGCTGTCTCATATGATAGTGCGAGGGCCTCTGGGTCAGTTGAGAATGGAGGCCTGAAAGCTGGTACCTCTAGATAAGGTAGGATCCTTTCCTTTGTGAGCTGGTGGGAGCTTCTGGCGAGCACGACTGGTAAAGGGGGGGTGTGAGTTGATTCTGGTAGTAGGGATGTTGAACATGATAATGTGATGGTCAGACTACAGTGTGGTAGGGTTACCAGTGATTAGGATGGGACAATTGTGTTGGGCTACTCAGTAAATTGTTCTGCCTAGTGTATGTGTGGGGCCGGTGACAGAGTTGTTGAACCCTAGGGTGTCATGGACTAAGTTAAGTGATTTGGCACCTGGGTCCTTGGCGTCATTGAGGCCTAGATTGAGGTCTCCAAGTAGGATGTATTTGGTGTTTTTGTTTTAGTTTGTCTGATAGGAGGTGTGTGAGGGCTGCCTGGAAGTCCCCCATAGGTCCTGGTGGGCGGTAGACGAGATGAAGGGTAATGGTGGTGTGGGGTGATAGATTGAGTTTAAAAAAAAGACCAGTTTAATAAACATTGTAGTTTATACGTGTTAAAATGTTAATATTGCATTGAAAGTACATGGACATTAAATTGTAGTGTGGGGATGGGATGGGGCAAATCCTTTGGTACTTTGCACTTAATTGCCCTCTAAGTACAGTGGGGGCCTGCTAGGAGCTGTCATGCGGTACAGGCTGTGCTCGTCATGGAGAATGACGCCATGGCTGTTAGGCAGAATCCTCTGCAGTACCCTTCGGAAACACTACAGACAATTAAGTCTACAAGTGGTAGTACAATTTCACCTTTGGTACAAGCCTGTACTACACAGTTATAGTGGTAGCAGTAGTGGAACAGCCAGACGTATCTCAAGAGCAAATGAGCAGTACTAGGGATTACACAAAGGACTACAATTAGTGTGACTCAAACAAACACTGACTGAAGGTTTCTGGTTAAAAAATATAAGTACATTTATTTTTAAACCATTTGTTCACAAAACACTTCACTTCTACTAAACAAAACCACACTCTAAATATACCACACACAACCAATTCCTTTGGTTCGGGTCAATTCAAGGTAAGTACATTGGGATTTGACAGACCGGTGTTGTGAAACAAAAGACGTTACCGGGGTTTAACCAGCGCTCACTTTTTGACAGTAATGACAGTTCGGTCTTACGAAAGAAAAGCGTACCCGCGGGAAGAATTGTAACCGTAGTCAAAACACATTTAGCACATTGAATAAAAATCATAGGCAATACTTTTGTCAAGGCACTCGAATCAGAGGAAGTGTTCTAAGAGACAGATAAAGTCAATAGGCCTGCGCCAGTGTCAAATGGAGCAGGGCTCTGTTGTTGAGCATCACACGATTAGAACAGTTCGAGATTAACGTTGCCAGGAGTACTTGGATATTGTCAAAGGGAGGCAAAAGTTATAAGAAGGAAGGAAGAAAGGACAGGCCTTCGGCAAGGAAAAGGGTTCACCCCGATTCCTCAATGTCAGACAGAGAGAACGACCAAATGGACACAGTACCTTATTCGAATGAAGAAAGCTGGTGCCACGGCAGTTGTTCCTGGTAGTTCCTGCAGACTCACGGTTCCTGAAGCGTCAGTCGTGGGTACAAGAAGGAGGACGTCTGGAGCGATCTGCACTACCCAGGGATGATGCGAATAAAGACTAGACGCTTAGGCTGTCTAGAATATCAATTGTCACCTCAGGGGTGGTATGGCAAAGCAAGATTGGTTGGTCAAAAATGTTTTTTATGTTTTTTTATAGAAATACTGGTGGAAAGTGTAAAAAAAGACCATCAAAACGACATCCAAAAAGCCTTCTAAATTGGATTGCAAGTGTCCTGATGAAAGCCTCAATGGGAATAATACACATCTGCTATTAATTTAGGCTATTGGTAGCAACCCTTCTGGGGCTGGAAACAGATCCTGTTACTGTTGACACACCTCTAGTGGGGATTTTTGTTTTGTTTTGTACAAAACAATTGTTTACTAAGTCACCTACCAATTACTAACACCACTTTGAGAGTTTAGGACAAAACATTTTTTGAATGGCAAAAAATACCAGTCTGTATGTTTCTTTCTGTTGTGTTTTTTATGTGATTCATTGTTAAGTTTTTACTTGAATGGGCTTCATCCTTTCTGTCCCATTTGTTTACTATGTGCTAAATAATAAAATTGCATTTATATTTTTGTTAACTCTGACTCTATCGTCTGTATATTTTTCTCAAGACGATATTTAGCCTTGCTCACCTGAGGTGCCATGTGAATCTCCCAGCCTAATACGACATTAGCAGGTAGTTTGTTGTGGATCCTGGTTGTTCTGACATGTTATTAAGTCCTCTCCCAACAAGCCCCTAAAAAAAGAGGACACCCCTTTTGCTCGTTTAACAATTGCACCTACCCAGGGATGAGGCCAGCAGCAGCAAAGCAACTGTGAATAAAAGGTGCACTCCTTTAAAACAGGAGAGGGCTCTTCAGATGGCTATCCGGACCACTACAGTTTCGTACAGCGATTTCAACCCAGGAGAGGATTCTCTGGCTGTAGAAAGGTGAGCTGGTTGATCCCACCAGGCTCAAGGGAAGAAGACTCCGGACTGGATCTTCTCTGTCATTGAAGGGTCGATAGCTCAGGACTGCAGCAGGGCTTCACCGGGACTCAGGAGTTGCAGCAGCCATCTTCTTCTCCGCTTCTCTTCAGTTCTTGTAGTTCCAGTGGCGACTCTGACTTCCAGCCCAAGAGTCCTACCTTTTATGCCAAAATCCCCCATTCACACAGCCTGGCGTTCAATCAGACAGCAGGGGGGTTGTCCAGCCCGGACAACCACCTCAGCCAATGGACACAAAGTGCGACTTGGGTCTCCAAGGAGACCCTGTGCAGGGGGTTACTAAACCCCTCTCTCACACTCAGCCCACCTAGACACCCAGACGCCAAAGGAGGGCTTCTTCCCAGAAGAACACAAAGAAATGGCCACTAAACCCGACCGGAGCCAAAATAAAATATATTTGGTCAAGCAGGTTTATGTTCGAGGCTAACACAATAGCCTAAAACAGTACCACGTTTATATCCTATAATCGAGATAGAAAAGTTAGGGTAGATACCACTGACACCAGCCAAGTCTTAGTGTTAAGGGAGCAAAACAAGGCTCCAGGAGGTACAGACAAAAAGGGATCAGAGTTAACCCTTTCCAATACTCCATGTAAGATGGGGTGTACTGGGTCTGTAGGGTAAATGACAACATAAAGTAAATGGCAACTTTACCTGTTTGTTGGGGGACAGTATTCAGCCCCAGAAAAATTGAGTCAGTGGGAAGTCTTAGAGACAACCCTGTGTCACTGCACTTAAGGTGCTGTGTAACACACACAAAAAGTTGGGCTTATGGAGTGGTGTGGCTCCAGAGCCCAAGATGACACAAAAAGTCGAAATACACATGGCAAAACACATATAAGAGTGGGAAAAAGGTTCACACTCTTACCAGGTAGAAAGAATAAACCCCAGAAATCCAGCAAAGCTGCTGAGGGACTCACTAGGTAAGGGAAAGTAGCTAAAATGAGAATTCTCCCTAACACTCGCCCCTCCCAGACTAAGGGACAGGAGGATTTAATCGACTCCTGGATGGATCTCATACCGCTAGTCAGTTATAAACATCCTAGAGAGACCATCAGCATTTTGGTGGTGATTTCCTGCTCTGTGCTCAATGGTAAAATCAAACCCTTGCAGGCAGATTGACCATCTTAGTAGTTTAGGGTTTTCCCCTTTCATTTGCATCAGCCATCTCAAGGGTTGGTGGTCCGTCTGAATAATGAAAGTAGATCCACACAAGTATGGTCTAAACTTCTTCAGTGCCCACACAATAGAAAAAAATGTGCGTTCTATTGTTGCCCACCTTGTTTTAGGATCCTTTAACTTCCTGCTGATGAAACAAATGAGATGTTCCCTACCTTTATCATCCAGTTGACTAAGGACTGCACCTATACCTGCATTTGAAGCATCAGTTTGTACAATGAAGGGTTGGTGGTAGTCAGGAGCTCTTAGGACTGGAGCTTGACAAAGGACTTTCTTCAGGCCTTTAAATGCTTGAGTGCACGCCTCATTCCATCTGACCTTCTTAGGAAATTTTGGAGAGGAGATAACATTCAATGGAGAAGCTATGGACCCATAGTTCTCTATGAAGTTCCTGTAGTACCCAGTGAGACCTAGGAAGGCTCTCACTTGGGTTTGAGTAGTAGGGGTAGCCCAGTTTTGTACAGCCTGTACTTTGCTAGGTAATGGCCTTATTTCACCTCCTCCTACCTCATGTCCAAGGTAGACCACTTTTCTCTGACCAATTTGACATTTACTTGCCTTTATGGTCAGATGGGCCTGCTCAAGAGCCTGCAAAACATACCCTAGGTGATCAATATTTTCTTTCCATGTAGGTCTGAACACTGCAATGCCATCCAAGTATGCCATGCAGAAGTCCTACATCCCATTCAGAACTTGATTGACCATCCTCTGAAATGTAGCAGGTGCATTCTTTAGTCCAAAAGGCATTACCTTAAACTGATAGAGGCCTGCTGGGGTGGAGAATGCAGTTTTCTCCTTGGCATGGTCTGTCAGAGCTATTTGCCAATAGCCTGATGTTAGGTCAAATGTGCTGGGGTACTTGGCTGCACCAAGTTTATCCACCAGCTCATCTATCCCAGTTAAAGGATGGGCATCAGTCTTGGTGACTGCATTTAGAGCTCTATAGTCCACGCAGAATCTCAACTCTTTGGATCCTGCCTTTGGTAGAAGCACTACTGGGCTAGGCCATGGACTAGTAGAGGGTTCTATAACCTCGAGATCAATCATCTTGTTGACCTCATTCCTTATGTGTGTTCTGACATTGTCTGACATTCCGTACCCCCTGCTTTTCACAGGCAAACAGTCACCAGTGAGTATATCATGCTGGGCCCAAGGGGTTAAGCCTGGTGAAAGTGAGAACAGGGAGGCAAACTTGTTAAACAGTAATTTGCACCCATCCTGCTGGTCAGATGTTAGACTGGAAGAGAGATTAACTCCTTCCACTCTCTCATCTAAAGGTAAGCCTCTGAGGGGGTCAGGCAGAGGTTCACTATATTACTCCTCCTGAGCTGAAGCTAGGAGCAAAGCTCCTATTTCTGGTCTAGAGACATAGCCTTTAAACGGTTGGTGTGAAAGACTCTGGGAGCCTCCTTAGGATTGCCTAAGTCCACCAGATAGTTCACCTCTCCAAGTTTACCCACAACTTTGAAGGGTCCTATCCACTTGTCCTGCAAGGCCCTCTGCCTTGTAGGCACCATAACAAGAACAAGCTGGTCTTGAGTAAACTCAACCATGTTAGCCTTCTGGTCATGCCAATGCTTGACCAGAGCTTGACCAGCTTTCAAGTTATCACTTGCCTCTGCCATCATGTGTGACATTCTCCTCCTGAGATCTATCACATAGTCAGTCACTCTGACTGGTTTGGGGGAAGGAGCACTCTCCAACCCCTCCTTAATCAGGGCCAATGGACTTCTGATTGGATGGCCATAGAGAAGTCCAAAGGGACTGTAACCTACTCCCTCCTGAGGGACTTCTCTATATGCAAAGAGAATGCATGGCAGTAGATGGTCCCACTTTCTTTTAAGCGGTTCTTCTAAAGCACCTATCATGTTCTTCATAGTTCTGTTAAACCTCTCCACCAGTCCATTTGTTTGTGGATGGTAGGCAGTAGAAAACTTTCAAGTGACTCCACAGTTTTTCCACATGGCTTGCATGCAATGGTACATAAAATTGGATCCCCCGTCAGATATCACTTCCTTAGGAAAACCTACTCTGTTAAAAATACCAAGTAGGGTCTTAGCCACAGCCTGAGCTGTAACAGTCCTCATAGGTATTGCTTTGGGATATCTAGTAGCATGGTCTACTACCACCAGGATAAACCTGTTACCTGAAGATGTGGGAGGATCAAGAGGACCAACAATGTCAATCCTGACCCTCTCAAAAGGAACTTCCACCACTGGGAGAGGCACTAAGGGTGTCACATTCTTGGCTGAACTCTTGCCAGAGGTTTGGCAGGTGTGACAGCTCCTACAGAATTTGTCTACTTCTGAACCCATCTTAGGCCACTTAAAACTTAAGTGACCAGCCAAAGGTATCTCATGGGCTAACTGTAGGAACAGGAGTCGGTTCACTAGAGGTACTACAAGTCTTTTGCAGTCTCATGGGTTTGACTCAGTCGGCTCACTGTAGAAGAGGCCATCTTCCCAGTGTAACCTATACTTCCCAGGCTCTTTCCCATTGAGCTAAGAAGCTGCCTGTAGGCAAAGACCTTCAAGAGTAGACACTCCCTTTGTCCTCTGCTGAAGTCTGCCCTGTTGGGTCCACCTTCAGCCAGTAAAGACTGCAGCTCAGGATGTTCAACAGGGTCAAGATCTCCAACCAGAGTAAGATCTTCTTCCAGATCTGATTCCTCAGTTTCTGGTTGAACCACACAGGGTTGGACCTCACACTCACCCTCAGCTGGTGGAGGAATCACAGGTGTGACTTTGGACAGTCTTGGTGATGTCCTTGTGGGCACATGGGTGCTTGCTGTTTTCTTGTTGGCAGACTTGGGTTTCTCCTTTGTCTCTTTTTTCTTGCAATAGCAGTAAGTAAGTCCTGTGGACTTGGGGTGATAGTTTCTTCTATCAAGTCCCCAGGAGAGCCTCTCAAGGTTCTCTCCCTTGCAGGCCTTGTGAGCTCCTGCTTCCTCTTACTGGGAGGTCTGGGGTACTAGACACAACTCCAAGAATATTCAGGTCATTACCCAGCAGAACTCTCCCATGTACTTCGCTCTGCACACTAACAGGTATTCTGATAGTTATGTCATTGCACTGGATGAGAGCTGGTAACTGGGGAACCATTTGCACAGGGCCTCCAGCTAACTTGGTTAGGTATTTGGGTGCCTTAGCAACATCCTCTACCTTGAAAAAACATTCATCAACTACGGTTATGCCGGATCCAGTGTCTCAGATGGCAGGGGTCTCCTGACCATTCACAAGAACACTATCTTTATAATACTCTTTAGTATTATCTGGGATTGAGTTATAGACATCGAATTTCTGTTGTTCCCAAAGACCCAGAGACACTAAAGAAACACTTGCTGAGCCTCTCATGGGTTCATCAGCCAGTAACTCAAAGTCTCCACTGGTCATAGGTACTGCTTCCACCTGGGAGAAGACTAAAGAGACAGTGTGGACCCCTGAAGGTTTACCCTTACATCTGGGATCCCCTTTCACATGGTCAGTAGCTTCACAAACAAAACATTTACCAAATGTCCTATTGAATGGAGACTTACTCTGACCTCCACCTGGTTTAGCACCTGATGGTACACTAGCCTGATTCGGTTTCCCTTGTGGCTTACCCTGGTTCTGTTTGGGATTGGAATTATTGGAATTCTCCTTGTTATCTTTCTTTGGCTGCTTTCCCTCATCCTGCTTCTGTGTTCCCCAGAATCCTTGTCAGTAGCCCTGTTGGCAACCCACAAGTCAGCAGCCTTAGCTAACTTCTTATGATCTATTTCCTATGAACCAGCCAAGTGCTGTCTAAGCTCAGGAGAGCAGGCATCATACATTGACTCCAACATAACAAGATTCCTCAAACCTTCATAAGTGTTCACTTTGTAACACTTAACCCAACCATCTAAGTTTTTCAGTAACACACCCAGGTAGCCCAAGGGGTACCATCATGCTTTTTGAGGGTCGTAAACCTCTTAAGGTACTGGGAAGGGGTCTTCGCATGTCTAGCTATCAAAGCTAGCTTCATACACTCATAATCCTTTTTATCCACCTCCCAAACTCCATTACAGCATCACTTGCAACAGGGGGAGCCTAGAGAAAAGCCAAGGAATCAACTGATTCCCTGAGATACCCTGAATCCCATGATTGTATTCAAACATTGCTAACCAATCCAAAACATCAAGTTTAGTCTCATACATGCCAATCATTTCCTTGGCGTACGAGGTCTCTTAGGACTGGAAGACCTAGAAGATCCCTGGAGAGAAGCATTTTTTACAGACAATTTCTTCATTTCTAAAGCATGAGCCATCTCCATTTCTCTGAGCCTTACTTCTTGATGTTTCATGGCAGTTTGTGCATCAATACATTTCACTTCCAACTCAAGTCTCATTTTCTCAAGTGCAATAAACTCAGGACCTGATGGGGTCCCTGTGGACAGAGGTTGTGGCTCCTGAGCAGGCAAGGGAGTTGTAGGTCCTCCTAACAAAGACTCATCTACTTCTTCTAATCCAACACTCTCAGAATCAGAAACATAATTATCCACATATGCTGGAGGGGTAGGTCCTTCTGACCCACTCTCCAGACTTTGTTTTCCCAATAACTTAGCAACCAGTTCAGATTTTCTTCCTTTACCAGAGAGGCTCTGTTCTCTACACATGGTTCTCAGAACCTCAGCAGTGTAGTTTAAGGGGTTCTCTTCACTGTAGTTTTCCATATTTTACATGATTTTTCAGTTTATATATTTCTGTGGTGTTTAGCCTTGTGGTTAGTTGACCCAAGGTAATAGCAGCATTCTAAGTGTAATCTCTATACTTAAAAATCCCACCGCTATACACCAGTGTTAGGCAGAATCCTCTGCAGCACCCTTAGGGAACACTACAGATAATTAAGTCTACAAGTGGTAGTACAATTTCACCTTTGGTACAAGCCTGTACTACACAGTTATAGTGGTAGCAGTAGTGGAGCAGTCAGACTTATCTCAAGAGCAAATGAGCAGTACTAGGGAGTACACAAAGGACTACAATTACTGTGACTCAAACAAACACTGACTCAAGGTTTCTGGTTAAAAAATATAAGTACATTTATTTTTAAACCATCTGTTCACAAAACACTTCACTTCTATTAAACAAAACCACACTCTAAATATACCACACACAACCAATTCCTTTGGTTCAGGTCAATCAAGGTAAGTACATTGGGATTTGACAGACCGGCAATGTGAAATAAAAGATGTTACCGTGGTTTAAGCAGCGTTCACTTTTTGACAGTAATGACAGTTCGGTCTTACAAAAGAAAAGCGTACCCGCGGGAAGAACTGTAACCGTAGTCAAAACACATTTAGCACATTGGATAAAAACCAAGCAATAGGGGATAAAAATCATAGGCAATACTTTTGTCAAGGCACTCGAATCAGAGGATGTGTTCTAAGAGACAGATAAAGGCAATAGGTGTCACGAACATAGCCCCTGGCCTAGGGACACGGGGTCTCTGGCCCTCGCCACACTGTTCCTGCAAGGCCCCAAGGGCCCAGTCACGCTCCCCTCGGCTGTCTTGGAGCCAGTCCTGGCGCCTTTGGCGCCAGGCTCATATGGCAGATGGAGTTCCCATTCGGGAATGGATCAACATGTCTGCCCCCACAAGGTTCAGTTCAGAATTGGACCATAAAGTCTAGCATCTAGGGCGTGGTCCGCCTTGGAGGCACCTGGGATACCTGCAGGCTATTTAAGCCTGCCCGAACTGAAGCACGCGCTTCGCGTTGTTCTGCACTCGCAGTGTGACGTTCACCGAGACCTGCTCGCAGCATTCCAGGCCTGCTTCTACAAGGGAGAAGAAGAACATCATTATTCGTCCTTACCTGTTCTGCAATCCAGCTCCTCGATTGCTCCGGAGTCTTGTCTGGAGCCCGTCCTCACCAGCAGGTAACATCCTAGGGAGAAGAAAAGAAGAGGACAACTTAGTAAGCATTCGTCTCCCGATTCCATCGCCTTACGGACTCACGCTTGCCTATCGAAGCTCTCTTGGAATTCGACAACGGTCCGGACACCTTCCACTCTACGTTCCACTTCCATCTGGCCACACTTCTTCCAGGAACTTTGCGGCGACCTGCAAGGGAAGAATAACTCAGGTTAGCCCGATTCTAAAGCCGCTCATAGCTCTGCGCTCTGCGCATTCACTTACCTTCTCGAGCACCGCCCTCTCCATCAGCTTGACGTCTTCATCATCCCTTCTGCACCTACGAGAGAAGGAGAGGATTAACAGGACAACTACTATCACGGACACACTCTCTTTAAAGACTAAAGACTTACCTCAAGAACGGAAGTCGCAGCAGGACTGGACTCCCGGGCCCACACCAGTGAAGTAACTTGGCTGTAAGGTGCCCAGCCTCGACGCGCCCCTGCACAGAACAGCAGTACGGAGAGTGCACCTTATCGAAATACAAGATGAGAAAGACTCTAAGGGGGTTGCTAGGGGAGCACGGGGGAGGCGGGCCCCGAGAGAGGGTGAATGTGGCTAAAACAGAACTCCTGTCTTCCAGAATAGATCCACGGCAGAGCAAATCCCCAGGGGAGGTGAATCCAACTCAGAAGCGATCCAGCCCAGTCGGGTAGCGTCCCTGTGGATACATGGTGAGCGTTACAGAACGCAAAGCCCAAACATTAAAATCCACCCGTGCGCCCAGTATGGAAACCTCGGAAACCGACCAGTTGGCTCAATTGTTGGGGCAGTTACGCGCATAGGTACTTTCGGCCCGACAAGAGACCAACGCCTTACGGCGACAACTAATTGTGGCCAAAGAACTAACTGATGATCTCGGCAGACAACTCCTTCAATCACAGGCCGGACAAGCCCTGTTGCCCGGAATTAGCCCATCAATGCCAACCCCCACGAGCAATCCGGTGCAGATCACCCTTCCCGGGGCAGTTCCACTAGCTCCACCTGAAGATACGCGACTTTCATGAATCAGTGTCGCCTCCACTTTTTGTGCAGACCTGGTGCGTTTCCCAATGACCAGTCGCAAGTGGCCTTTGTGTTGTCCTACTTGAGTGGCAGTGCAGAAGATTGGTCGGTACTGTTCATTAGCCGGGATGATCCGCTGTTACACGATTTTGGGGGCTTTCAACAGAGCTGGAAAAGCTCTTCGCCCGTCGTTCTCATGGACAGGCCTTAGACAACGAACTCTTGTCCCTCCGTCAAGGAAACCAAGATCTGTTGACATATATAGCCACCTTTAATAGGCTTTTGGTGGAAGCAGAATGGCCAGAGGACAAAAGAACCACCTTGTTCCACCGGGGCTTGCAAGGGGAGTTAAAGGATGTACTGGCCCAAGTAGTGGATCCACCCAAAGACTGTGCCGAGTTCATTAATCTGGTAGTTCAACTAGACAATCGATTGCAAGATCTGAGAACAGATCGAAGTAAACCGGATGCACGCCCCATGTTCGTGCGCCCCAAAGATCATACTCAGCGGGGAACAGAAAGTTCTGTAGAACCGATGCAACTAGGAGGAGTAAGGCCCCCTCTAACCAAAGCAGAACGGGACAAGAGGAGGGAACAGCCGTTATGCCTGTACTGCGGAAAGGCAGGCCATTTCCTCAAGGAGTGCCCGGTAAAACCACCAAGAAGAACCGTAGGGGCCACAGACAAGGAGAAACCAAGTGAGGAGTCGGACAACTACCAAGCCCGGCAATTGTAGAGGTCCAATTGTTGAGCGAAGAAATCCAATTACAGACCTCCCATTTTGCTTTACCCGTGATCCTGATCACCCATCAACAGCCATCAAAGATACATTTGTTAAAAGCTTACATTGATAGCGGAGCCGTGGGGAATTACATGGACCAGGATCTTGCAGCAAAGATGGGGCTCCCACTCTGCTCTAAGCCCACCACAGAGACTGTAACCACTGTAAGCGGCACCGAAATCGCCGCCAATCCCGTGTACGAATGCACCACTGAACTCACCCTCTTATGTCAGGGTGGTCATCGAGAATCAATCGCTTTTCACCTCATCAAAGCACTGCAGTTCCGATTAATCTTAGGGATGCCGTTGCTAGTCGCACATAATCCACGGATCAACTGGCAAGCCCGAGAGTTGGTCTTCACCCATGACTGCACACATACCTGCTATCCCAAAGGAAGGAAGAGTAAGCATACCGGTTCATCTGTTCAGGAAGGAGCGATAAGTGTTTTAGGTGTGGTGGCTACCTTCCCAACTCAATACCAGGACTTTCAAGTTGTGTTCCAAAAAGAACAAGCGAATACCTTGCCGCCCCACAGACCCTATGATTGCCAGATCAATCTGATACCTCATGCCCGAATTCCTTGTGGCCGTATCTACGCACTCACTGAACCCGAGAACCAACATTTGAAGTCATATCTGAAACAATACAACGGTTTCATCCGCCCCTCATAGTAATTAGCAGCGTCTCCCTTATTCTTCATGCCGAAGAAGGAAGGAGAATTGAGGACCTGCATCGACTACTGCGCACTCGACCAAGTCACCATCAAGAATCACTACCCCCTACCCCTGATCCCGGAATTGCTAGACCAAGTCAAAGATGCCCAAATCTACACGAAATTGGATCTTAGAGGGGCCTACCATCTTGTGCGCATTAAAGAAGGGGACGAGTGGAAAACAGCGTTCCGCACCAAATATGTCTTATATGAATATCAAGTAATGCAGTTTGGCCTGTGCAATGCCCCGGCCGCATTCCAACATTTCATGAACGATATTCTGAGAGAGCTGATTGAAGTCTGCGCCTTAGTCTACATAGACGACATCTTGGTATATTCGTCCTCAGAGCAAGATCATGTTAAGCATGTACGGTCAGTCCTTACCAAGCTCCGTCAACATCATCTCTATGCGAAACATGAGAAATGTTCATTCCACATTACAGAAATAGAATTCCTGGGGTTTTATCCTCACTCTAAAAGGAATACGAATGGATATGCACAAGGTCGATGCCGTCCTCAATTGGCTGGCCCCCAAGTTCATTGAAGGGAGTCCAGAGCATGCTAGGTTTTGCAAACTTTTACTGCCGATTCATCCCAGGATTCTCGCAGATAGTACACCCGATCACTTCGCTGTTAAGGAAGTGCAACAAGACGTTCCAATGGACAGAAGAGGCTGAAAAAGCCTTTCAAGAACTCAAGGCGAAATTCACTACTGCCCCAATATTACGACATCCGCGCCCAGACCTTCCGTATGTGGTGGAGACAGACGCTTCCAGCATGGCTATGGGTGCTGTACTATCACAATGGGACCCACACACCGGCCAACTACATCCTGTGGCTTTCTGGTCATGTAAATTCTCACCACCGGAGCTTAATTATACCATCACCGATAAAGAGCTTCTGGCCATCAAAACGGCCTTCAAGGCCTGGCGACATTATCTGTTGGGATCCAGACACACTATCACTGTGATAACCGACCACCGAAATCTACAATACCTAAAGAGTGCGAATGCTCAATCCTCTCGACAAATCCGCTGGGCCCTTTTCTTCGCGGAGTACGACTATGTGATCACGTACCGACCTGGAGTCAGAAATGGCAGAGCTGATGCCCTTTCCCGCATGGGCACCGACGAGCAGGTGTATACACCTCCGGATCCCATGGCCATCATTCTGGGTGACAGACTCTTAGGCATTACAACCACCGTGACTGAAGACGAGTTGCTGCAAGAAATCCAACAAGTATTGACTCAGGAGCAACTACAGGAATGGGATTCGAGAGGAGAACACTATAAGGTTGAGAACCAATTACCTTACTACAGGGATCGGCTATTCGTACCTGTAAAAGAGCTTCAAGAACAGGTTATCTCGGAGTATCACGACTCCCTCATGGAAGGCCACCCGGTAATTGCTAAAACCATGGCCAAGGTGAAACAAAGTTACTGGTGGCCAACGTGGCGCAGAGATGTTATCCAATTCATCGCCTCCTGTGGTATCTGTGCTCAAAATAAATTGTCAAAACAAAGACCAGCTGGGCTCCTACAACCACTGGACATCCCACCGGCTTTGTGGCACACGTTGTCTCTTGACTTCTTCACCGACCTACCCTCTTGTCAAGGTTATAACACCATCCTAGTGATCGTAGACCTGTTCTCAAAGATTGCTCATTTATTTCCGTTTAAGGGACTACCAAACGCATCCAGTTTGGCTAAAACCTTCCTTAAACACGTGGTACAGCTATATGGGTTCCCATCAGTCTTGATCTCAGATCGGTGTACCCAATTTGTGTCCAAATTCTGGAGGAAATGTTGCTCGATGGCCCAAATAGACATTCGATTATCCACTAGCCATCACCCCCAAACGGATGGTCAAACTCAGAGGACGAACCAAATGCTCGAACAATACTTGCATTGCATGCTTCACCAAGTGGAGGGAGATTGGAAAGATCGCTGAGTATGCCTATAACAGTTCACTACACAGCAGTACTGGGCAGACCCCATTTTTGACTGTGCATGGCAGACACCCACGCATGTCAGAACTGGACATTCCTACGACTGTGGAAATGCCAGCCATCAAGACCCTACACGCAACCATCTTGCAGGCTTTCACAAAAGCCATTGAACATTTGCGCCAAGCCAAAGTTCGCCAGAAGAAGTACGCGGACCTACATCGCGAAAAGGCCCCCCAACTACCAAATAGGGGACACAGTATGGTTAGTATCTAAGCATGTGCCTCTAAAGGGAACCCGGACATTCCGCCCACGGTTCTTAGGGTCGTTTCCCATCGAGTCCATCATAAACCCAGCAGCAGTAAAATTAACGTTGCCAGCTAACATGTGGATACACCCGGTGTTTCATGTACCCCTTCTGAAACCAGTTCAGCCAGGGACTCGAGTGACTACCCCACCAGGACCGGTGATAATCCACGGACAGCCAGAATTCAAAATAAAGGACATTCTAGATTCAAAGTACGTGAGAACAAAACTTTACTATCTAGTAGACTGGAAAGGATATGGCCCGCAGGACAGAACATGGGAGCCCATTGATTACATTCATGCACCACGTCTGATAAGACGCTTCCATCAGGAGTACCCCACCAATCCGGGACCGGACAGAAGAACCACCTTGAGAGGGGCTTTAGGGGGGAGTGCTGTCATGACGATAGCCCCTGGCCTAGGGACTCGGGGTCTCTGGCCCTCGCCACACTGTTCCTGCAAGGCCCCAAGGGCCCAGTCATGCTCCCCTCGGCTCTCCTGGAGCCAGTCCTGGCACCTTTGGTGCCAGGCTCATAGGGCAGATGGAGTTCCCATTGGGGAATGGATCAACATGGCTGCCCCCACAAGGTTCAGTCCGGAACTAAACCATGCAGTCTAGCATCTAGGGCGTGGTCCGCCCTGGAGGCACCTGGGATACCTGCAGGCTATTTAAGCCACGCCCGAACTGAAGCACGCGCTTCGCGTTGTTCTGCACTCCCAGCGTGACGTTCATCGAGACCTGCTCGCAACATTCCCTGCCTGCATCTACAAGGGAGAAGAAGAACACCATCATTCCTATTTACCTGTTCTGCAATCCAGCTCCTCGATTGCTCCAGAGTCTTGCCTGGAGCCCGTCCTCACCAGCAAGCAACATCCTAAAGGGAAGAAAAGAAGAGGACAACTTAGTAAGCGTTCATCTCCCAATTCCATCACCTTACAGACTCATGCTTACCTATCAAAGCTCTCTTGGAATTCGACAACCGTCTGGACACCTTCCACTCTACGTTCCACTTCCATCTGGCCGCACTTCTTACAGGAACTTCGCGGTGACCTGCAAGGGAAGAATAACTCAGGTTAGCCTGATTCTAAAGATGCTCATAGTGCCGCGCTCTGCGCGTTCAGTTACCTTCTCGAGCACCGCCCACTCCATCAGCTCGATGTCTTCATCATCCCTTCTGCACCTACGAGAGAAGGAGAGGATTAACAGGGCAACTACTATTACGGACACACTCTCTTTAAAGACTAAAGACTTACCTCAAGAGCGGAGTCGCAGTAGGACTGGACTCCCAGGCCCATGCCAGTGAAGCAACTTGGCTGTAAGGTGCCCAGCCTCGATGCGCCCCTGCACAGAACAGCAGGACGGAGAGCACACCTTATCGAAATACAAGGTGAGGAAGACTCTGAGGGGGCCGCTAGGGAAGCACGGGGGAGGCGGGCCCCGAGAGAGGGTGATTGTGGCTAAAACAGAACGCCGGTCTTCCAGAATAGATCCACGGCAGAGCGAGTCCCCAGGGGAGGTGAATCCAACTCAGCAGCGATCCATCCCAGTCGGGTGGCGTCCCTGTGGATACAAGGTGAGCATTACAATAGGCCTTCTCCAGTGTCAAATGGAGCAGGGCTCTGTTGTCGAGGATCACACAATTAGAACAGTTTGAGATTAACGCTGCCAGGAGTACTTGGATATTGTCAAAGGGAGGCAAACGTTATAAGAGGGAAGGAAGAAAGGACAACCCTTTAGCAAGGAAAAGGGTTCACCCCGATTCCTCAAGGTCGGACAGAGAGAACGACCAAATGGACACAGTACCATATTCGAATGAATAAAGCTGGTGCCACGGCAGTTGTTCCTGGTAGTTCCTGCAGTCTCACAGTTCCTGAAGCTTCAGTCTTGGGGACAAGAAGGAGGACGCCTGGAGAGATCTGCACTACCCAGGGATGAGGCCAGCAGCAACAAAGCAACGGTGAATAAAAGGTGCGCTCCTTTAAAACAAGAGAGGGTTCTTTTGATGGCTATCCGGACCACTACAGTTTAGTGCAGCGATTTTGACCCAGGAGAGGATTCTCTGGCTGTAGAAAGGTGAGCTGGTTGATCCCACCAGGCTCAAGGGAAGAAGACTCCGGACTGGATCTTCTCTGTCATTGAAGGGTAGATAGCTCAGGACTGCAGCAGGGCTTCACCAGGACTCGGGAGTTGCAGCAACCATCTTCTCCGCTTCTCTTCGGTTCTTGTAGTTCCAGTGGCGATTCTGACTTCCAGCCCAAGAGTCCTGCCTTTTATGCCAAAATCCCCCATTCACACAGCATCGCTGTCAATCACACAGCAAGGGGGTTGTCCAGCCCGGACATCCACCTCAGCCAATGGACACAAAGTGCGACTTGGGTCTCCAAGGACACCCTGTGCAGGGGGTTACTAAACCCCTCCCTCACATTCAGGCCACCTAGACACCCAGACGCCAAAGGAGGGCTTCTTCACAGAAACCCGCCAAAGGACGGCGAACAAAGAAGGCAAACCTGGTTTGCCCCGCAAAGTAAAACACAAGAAGGATGTTAACACAAAGAAATGGTGACTAAACCCGACCGGAGCCAAAATAAAATATATTTGGTCAAGTGGATTTATGTTCGGGGCTAACACAATAGCCTAAAACAGTACCACGTTTATATCCTATAATCGAGATAGAAAAGTTAGGGTAGATACCACTGACACCAGCCAAGTCTTAGTGTTAAGGGAGCAAAACAAGGCTCCAGGAGGTACAGACAAAAAGGGATCAGAGTTAACCCTTTCCAATACTCCATGTAAGATGGGGTGTACTGGGTCTGCAGGGTAAATTACTACAAAAAGTAAATAGCAACTTTACCTGTTTCTGGGGGACAGTAGTCAGCCCCAGAAAAATGGAGTCAGTGGGAAGTCTTAGAGACAACCCTGTGTCACTGCACTGAAGGTGCTGTGTAACACACACAAAAAGTTGGGCTCATGGAGCGATGTGGCTCCAGAGCCCAAGATCACACAAAAAGTAGAAATACACATGGCAAAACACATGTAAGAGTGGGAAAAAGGTTCACACTCTTACCAGGTGGAAAAAATAAACCCCAGAAATCCAGCAAAGCTGCTGAGGGACTCACTAGGTAAGGGAAATTAGCCATAAATGAGAATTCTCCCTAACAATGAAACCAGCGCCATTTCTTCCTCCAGCATTGCGCCGCTTGGAGTTGCAGGAAAGCGTTCAGCATGCTCTAGTTCTTTATCCACTGTGCTGAATGCTGTGCCTGTTTCCGGCTGCCTCTGCATATCTCACACTGGTCTACACAGCTCTGCGCGTCTCAACGCTTGGTATCCTACCAGCCGGCTACCGGCTGAGCACATTGTAAATTCTATATTGCTTTTGTCCCTTCCTCCTCCTGGCCCCTCCTCTATTGTCCATTACCTTCCCTGTGCTTTCTCCTTGGTTGGTCTTCGTTTTTTCCTGTGTTTTGAACTTACCTGGTCCCTCATTAATTTATCTTCCCTGGATTTGGTTTTCCCCTGTCTTCAATCCCCAATTCCTTCTGGATTCTCAAGAATTTTGTTTATTTGTGCCACCTATTTCCTGGTCTACTATGTTCTTGGACTTCTGGTCTCTTGCTACTGGAAAGAACACTCCTACAGGGACTATTGTTCCACCCCTTTTGGGGAGGTTCCTTTTCCCTGTATTTTGGCTTTCTGCTCCAGGGGTCACCTACCCTGGGTTGATGTTTTTCAGACAGGGGGGCATCCGGAGAGTCACGCTCTTACCTTCATGACACAAGATCTAAACAGAAGTCTCGTTAAGGATCATCTTCTGGCAAGTCATCTCTAAAGAAGCCCCACGTGACCTCTCTTCCGGAAACTGACAGGAGCCCAAAGTCGGCCGCAAGTAGCAGTTTAAAGTCATGTGTGAACGTGCCACTCTGCTATAAGAGCAATCAGTGGTGGAGTGGTGAGAGGATTCAAGTATGGGGCTAGAGGAAGGGGTCAGCAGGGATGAGATAAATAAAGTATGAGCTGCCTCCTCAGCCATGTTGTAATTAAGGATAACGTCCAAGTACCATAACATGGAATGCTGTAAAGTCATTGTCACTCTCCCTGAGTGCACAGTCAGTTTGTATCTGAGTAGATTGTGACATAAAGTAATAGGGTGAAGTTCATGTACGCTTCCTGAGGTTTTATCATCACAGAGCTGAGAGTGTTTGCCTTTAGTGAAAACAAGCTTCGCTTGATTTCAACCTGCTCCAATACCTTTTGGAATGAGCCTTTTTAAACGTATTTGGTGTTTTTGTTTTGATGTCCTAAAGCAATTACAATCCAAAAGCAATAAGAAAATAATAATCTCTATAATGAAAAAAGCAAGGGCAAACCAAAACAGCAAAGCACTGTATAATGCATACTAAACACATTCTGCAGGTGTAAAATGTACACATTTATGAATGCATTAAAATGTAGCAGCAGTGGAGACCATCAGGGGGCGCAGGCAACATGGTTGGTTTATATGTCGTCTCCTTTTCCCAGTTGAGGAAGATGGGATAAATAAACCTTTGCAGACATGTGGATTGATCCTGGTGCACTGGGAAAAGTCTTGTGAAGTGTCCTGGTATTAGGGTACCAGATTAAAAAAAACAAAAATGCGACAGGCCACAGACATAGAAGTAGGACTAACGTAAATACAAATAAAACGGCAGTCCTACTTCTAGGTCGCTGGCCGGTTGCGGGTGGTGAGGGGGTGTGTGTGTGCTCACTGGCACACTCCTCTCATTGGAGGAGAGCGCTGGGTAAGGGAAGGGGGAGGAAATGGGGGCGTGAAAAGCATTTCATGCCCCCAATTGCGTAGGAAGTCGTCCCGGGACCCGATTTCGGGATTTCAAAATCGGGTCCCGGCAAAAACCGGGACCGTAGCCACCCACCCTTGCAAACCCGGGACGGGGTTTGTAAAATTAAAAAACTCCCTGGACCCCGGGACAGAAGGCAATTTCCCGGGATTGTCCCCGGAAAACCGGGACGTCTGGTCACCCTACCTGAAATGTTTTAAGCCCTTTCCGGGCTCTACATGGTCTACAGCCGAAGATCTGCCTTTGTGCTGAGGTGTGCGAGTGGATTACAGGGCCGGAAGCGGAGGTGAAGTGCTGTTTGAGGCCTTAGCTGTTCATTGCATGACCAGAGCTGCAGTGTGAAAGCCCCAATCCCAGGCTGAGGCGTCTCTTAAAGGCAATATTTGCTTTAGCTCCTGTAAGTGGTGGAGACTGCCTGCTTGTGGCGGAAGCCCAGTCTTAAGAAACATAAGACTTTCTTTTCCGATAACAGTGACAGCTTTGGTCAAGTGTACATGGCTGAGAAGGGAGAGAGATACAAGTACTTAGTGAAGTCATCAAGTAAATAAAAGCACAAGAGCTGCTATAATGTCAGGCTAAATGAGAACATACACGTGCAAATAAATAGCTAGGACATGTAGCATATGTGGATTGCAAAGGAGAACGGGGGCACCTCACCTTTTGGCTCTCACAAAAAAGGTTAGGGGTCTTTTGAAAAGTCTGTAGCCTAGAGGTAAGATAATAAAGGACATTTCGTAAATGGCATTCTTACCCTGAGCTACATTTTGTAGAGTGAAGAGCTAAGAATGAAGGGAAATTGGGACACTATTCCTGGACTGATGCGCGGCAGCTTTGAACTACTGGAACAAATGCATTCGCTTGTAGCAAATGAATAGCTAGATACTTTGCTAAATGCAGTTATGTGGGGAAACGATTTTGGTGCTGTGCTTGAATGAACATATGGCTTTTTGCATTATTGGAGCTCTGCATGGAATCTCAGCACCAGTATATGAGGAATTTCTGCAATTGCTTCTCACGCCCAAGCACACATAGAGCTCTGGAGTAATAGAATAGGCTTTTTTATTTGCATGGGCCTGTTGGTGCAGCGATCTGTATTTTTCTAAAAGCACTCCCAGTTTGCTCTATTTCAAAGCAGACTACTTAGTCTCACTCCAGAAGTAATAACGGGCCTATTCTGCAGCAGTCGTCTTTCTGGATAGTTCTCTGAATTTACAGTGAAACAAATGTTCCTGGATAGTGTTGGTACTCTTAAGTGGACTTTTACTGTCAGCAGGAGCAGACGATCTGGCTCATTTTGATTGCTTGTGGGCATCCTTGCAGGGGGCTACTCGACACCCTACAACCCTGAGTTTTTTGTAGAATTTTGCAAGACCCTCAAAGACGATGGAGGCTCCTCAAGGTTTAACTGATGACTCAAAGGGTCCACCAAGGCTAACATCCAACTATGTTTGCATGAAATTAAAGCAATGAGAGGTAAGGTCCAGGACTCAGTCACAGAGTTGAAGGGGAGAGTAGGAACGTTGGAGGACAGAATGGAGGCGCTAGAAAACAACCAACTTCCCATAGACCTGGAAGACTTGAAGATAGATGCAAAGCTACAGGACCTGGATTCTAGAGAGATGGATTTGGCATTGAAAATGGATGACCTTGAGAATAGGGAGAGGAGATGTAATTCATGAATTATGGGTCTGAAGCAACCTCAAGTGGAATCTATGTCTTCTGTGGAAGACTCAGTGGGAGGTCTGTTAACCTTCGGACTTTGTTTTTGACAAGATGAACAGAGGAGTAGGTCTCCCTATAGGTCCATGCTCAGTGCTTCATACATAAAAAGAGCTAGGGATAGTCCCTTAAAGCATACTATGGATTGGGACATATGAAAATTGTTATACCAATGGTATCCACTATGCTATTTTAGAGAAAAATCTAGTATAATTTAAATCAAATTTTTAGTTATGGTGTATCCTAACAGCAGATATCACATTTATTCTGCGCCACTCTGAATACTGAAAACATTCCTTGTTTTTTTGAAAAAATGATTTTTTAATAGTTTATTAATAGGGTCTTTTATTTTTTATTTCTTAGCAGCCATAAATGGCACATCAATTGGTGAAACAGATTCCAAAATATTTTTACTTTCCAAGAATTGCTTAAACTCAAAAATCACATGAAAGAAAGTATGACAAATTTAGACACAAGTGCAATAAAGAGCTTGAAAGCAAAAAATGAAGCAAAATTCAATGAAGTCAAAAAATCATCAGGACATATACATTCAAAAAAGATTTGCAGACAGAAAAAACTTTTGCAGACAGAAAAAAACACAGAACAACCTTATAGAATAAAGCACCAAATCTTTTGAAATAAATGAATACACAAAAAAAGGTTTGTAAGAAATAAAGAGAAAAAGTGGAATACTGCGACCTAAATTAGTATTCCAGGTTCCGCAGTTCCATGAATGCAGGTCTGCCGACGCGTGCGTGTTTAGGAGATAGCCTAGAAACTAAATGTGTAGAGCTCAAACAAGAATTAGCTAAAAAAAATAGTTCAAAAAGTAGGCTCTTCCTGTTTATTGTGGAAACAAACATCCATGTCACGTTTCGGATTGGCCCCCTGCCGGGCAGATTGATTAAATTGTAGCCTTCCTCAGGGCGGGAACAGGGAGAGAGGTTAAACTTGACCCTGTGTGAAGGCAGACAGATATATTTAAGGAGTGTTTTCAGTAATTTGGCGTTTTGCATGAGTCACATATTTTTTGTTTTGCAGAACAACTGAAGAAAACCTCATGGGAACATAATCCTTACCCAAATCGTAGGTAGGGACTTGAACAAGCCCATGTAGGTAGGGGTTGGAGCCCTTCAATGGTAAGGAGAGTGCAGCATGTATCCCCGGGCAGCCAGGGATCAGCCCCTCGGTAAATGGAAACGGTACTGGAAGAGTAAGATATAGCCGTCAGGTCCCAGGCTGTTATCATGAAGGTGTGCACATTTTACACATGTACAATGTGATCCCCAATATGAAAGAGGCTCGTACCTTATTGGAAGGGTACTTGTTGATCAACAAATAGGAGGGCCCTCAAGTTGGTGAAAATCAGGGTGTTAGAGGTCCGCCGGCTGTGCCGGTGTAGCACTAGAACCAGTAGGACTTGTGCTAATAAAGGCACTCAAATGGCGTGTGCCGCACTGGAAAGAGTTGCTGTGATTCAACTGTATTGCCTAGAAAAAGGGGGGGAGGTGAGACGGAGGAAGGCAAAGGCTGGAGAGGTGAGGGTAGAGGGGAGGAAAAGTGGTGAAAGGGGGGGTTGGAGTGGGGGAAAGGGGAGTGAGAGGGTTTGGGTGGGAACGGGTAAGCGGGGGGGAGACAAAAAATGAAAAATGAAGACGAACGATAAATCGTCTTAACACACTAATGTAGGTGTACATTACTCAATGCGCACCATTATGTAATAACTGACTGTGTACCTTGCTCGTGATGAGGAAAGGGCAGGCAAACTAGCACAGGGCAAGCTCGCACAGACAATCCTTCTTGCTGTCTCGTTGTGTGGTGCAGCAGCTCAGAAGCACCGAAAAGCTGAGTCACTATTGAGGCACCGCTGTCATACTCGCGGTGTGTTTCAAAACGCACGAGTATGATTGGATGGGCAATGGTTCCTGGTGGGACCGTGTACTCACGCACGGATTGGCCCAAACCCATGACAGTTGCCGTAATTGCGAGGTGTGTCTGATCCATAAGGGAACCGATCGGGCAGCCAGAGTCAGAGACAATTAAGGTTATAGAGTATGCATGCAGGGTTGCAAACGCAAGAAGGTGAGTCTCCGTTTGTAGACCCGATGCAAAAGAGAAGGAATTCGGGCCAAGGGCGGGGCGCCGGAGGGGAGGTATAGGGCAGGGGGAAGGGAGGGGAGGGGTTTGTTTATATTATTTGAGTCTATAGAAATCCCCACCGGCCATGACGCAACATGTGCAGGGCAGTAGCATTAGGCATGCATAAATTATTTTTGAGATGAGTAGGTGGTCATAAGGTGATAGACCGCATTGTGAAGCGGATTGTATTGAAACAGAAAAGAAAAGAGTGTTGGTTAATAGGACCACTTGTCGAACTAATTGGAGCAGGACATTTTGAAATTAAATAAAGAATGACATTCATATGCGCTCTCAATGCTAAAAAATTGTATGGATGTAATTGTGTGAAATAGCAGGCATGACATCATCAACTAGGGCATAGGATAATTTGGACCTCCGCCTTCATATTAGGGGTGGCCTCTATACATCATATTAGAGGCTGAAATTCTTCATTCAAACCATGGATATGGCTGGAAAATCTGTGGATCCATCTTGCTTCTTTGAGCTGGAGGCTGCGCAATATATTTGTGGAGTCTTTGACAAAATCTAGGATCCACCATTTGATATCATTGGGTTTATAGTGTTTTTCCAAAAAATGGTTTACCAGCGGTGCCAAAGTATTTTTGCACCTAATGCGAGCTCGGTGCTCAGAAATTCTGATGTTAACCGATCGGCTTGTCTGGCCTACATACCATAGGCCACACGGACATTCAATGCAATAAATTGCTTGTTTGGTTTTGCAGTTTGTCATTGTGTTCAGATTCCAGGTCCTTGTACCAATGTTGAAATTCTTCATTTTACAGGTAAATTGACATACTGAGCACGACCCACATGGGAAATGTCCCACAGTCGTACTGAGGTCCCATAGACCTATTCTGGGAGCTGTTTTTTTGAATTTGGAGTGGACCAGAGTGTCACGTATATTTTTGGCTCTTTTAAAAGTAAAACGTGGTGTCGGCGAGTCCGGCAAACTTAATTTGACGATGGGCCAGTATTTACAAATCCTTTTTTTTATTCAAAAGGTGTGTGGACCATGTGTGATCACACAGGTCATTTTATCTGACTCTGGTTTTTGAGTGGTATTGTTGCTTAAAAGAATATCTCTGTCAGTAAACCTTGCTCTTTTCTTGGCATTAGAAATTCGTTTTTTGGGATAGCCTCTTGCCATCAGGCGGTTGGCAAGGTCATCAGATTGTTGGTAAAAATCAGTTAAGTTCGTGCAGTTCCTCCTTACACAGAGGAACTGGCCATATGGCAAATTCTCTCTTAAAATGTCGTGGGTGGTTGCTTGAGAAATGTAGAAGAGTGTTGCGAGCAGTGGTTTTGCGATACAGGCAACATTTCAAGACGCCCTGCTCATGTCAGATTTTGAGGTCCAAAAAGGGAAATTCATCATTGCTACATTCCATGGTGAACTGGATGTTGTTGTTAATATTATTGAGTGAGATCAAAAAGAGATCAAGGTCATTTTCCGAACCGCTCCATATGAAGACAATGTCATCAATATATCGTTTCCAATATGAGATGCAGTTTTTGTATGGATTTTTGTCACACAAAATATGGTTTGACTCGAAGGTAGACATTTATAGGATGGCAAGGCTTGGGGCGAAAGTCGCACCCATCGCTGTGCCCTTAATCTGTAAATAAAATTGGCTGTTGAATTCAAAGAAGTTTTTACATAGGGCCAGAGTCATTAATTCAAGGATAAAGTTGGGAGGTACCCTATTTTGTTGGTCGTGGTGAGTGAGTATTTGGTGTATACACTCAATAGCCTGATCTTGAGGAATGCTTGTGTACAATGATTTTATATCCATTGTCACTAGTTTTTGAGTCTGAGGATCAAAGGGAAGATTTTCAAATGTTTGTATTGTATGCGTGGTATCTCGTAAGTAAGTTGCTGTTTTTACGCTTAAAGGTTTTAGAAAAACATCAATGAATTTGCACACTGGTTCCAAAATTGAACCGCAGCCAGAAACAATGGGCCTGTCTGGTGGATTGTCAGGGTTTTTGTGAATTTTAGGTTGTGCATATAATGATGGAGTACGACCTTGACTGGTAGTCAGGAATTTTAGTTCCTTGTCACTAATCCATTGTCTTTTATAGGCATATTGTGCCACGCTTTCTATTTCAGATTTAATTTCACTTGCTGGATCCTTTTTGAGTTTTTTATAGCTTTCCTGATCTTGAAGGAGGTCATTGACCATGTTGAAATATTGGTCACTGGACAAGATCACAATCCCACCGCCTTTGTCAGCAGCTTTTATCACTATGTTGGGATTTTTTGAAAGTCAACGCATTATGTTCAGCTTTGGACAGATTTTGTTTGTTTGCTCAGTGCTTGGCAGGTGCCACTATTTTGCCCAGAAAACATTGATCCTTCAGAAAGCATGCGAGAAGGGTTCAGTAATCTACGAAGGGTCTACAGTGCACATATATCAAGACTTATCACCCCTCACCTTGACTAAGCAGAAGGAACGCCGCCCATTTGAGCAATGGCTTCGAAAAGACGAAATGCGGTACAGGTGGGGTTTTTTCTCCTCCCTTAATTTTGAATATAGCAAGGAGCATTTATCGTATTACTACACTGGCAGTGACGGAGTGTGAGTTGGAACATATGCATTCTGGACATTCGGCTGAGACTACAGCTAGGTCCTTGAAGGGTCCCCCTACTTACTGTCGTCATGTGTCAACCTTTGTCCCAAAGAGGAAGGCGAAGAGGCTCCAAGACGTTTCGGAAGTTCAACACTCCTTGAATGTCTAAGTTTGGTGATTTGCCATTTCTCGTTTTTGGGTTTGATTATTGACTTCTGGGAGTTGTGTTTGATTTTTAAGTTCTGGTGCAGATTGGCTCGTAATGTAGAGTTCCAGAGTCCAGAAACTGTTATGCTTTAACATTCTGGTAATTAGTATTATTTTTTTCATCGGTGTACTCCGGATGCAGGGCCTTGCAGGGGTTCCCACTTATTTTACTGAGTTATACGTTGCTACATTGTCTTCTGTGGGTGGAAGGGATCTCCTTTGGTGTCTCTAGTTTCATAATCTCCATAATGGGGTGGGATGTGTGTTCTTGGGGATTGAGAGGGATGGGGGTTGGGGGAATGGGGCGATGGTTGGGGGGAATCTATATAAATGAACCAACTGATTTGGGCCATATTTCCTTGTTGATAGCAGTGAGTACCGTTGTGGTGTTGTGCAAACTTATAAGGCTCTGGTCGTACTTTGATTTCATACAGTTTTTTTTCGATGCTGCACTTATTTGTGAGCAAATATGATAAGTGTAACATCTTTGAGTGTGTGGGCCCTGAATGTTAAGGGTCTTAATTCACTGCAAAAGAGGGAAGATCGTCAGTATGCTGTTAATATATTCTTTGTCTAAGAAACAACATTTAAAAAGGGTGAAGAGTTTTCCATCAAGGGGAATGGGTTTGGGGAGGTGGTTTGGGGATCAGGTTTGGAACGAAAGGCTGGTGTGGGGATTTTGTTTAAGAAGTCACTTGGCTTCTGCTTGTTGCAGAGTAAGGAGTTGCAAAGGGGGAACTTTCTGGCTATTAGGGGAAGGTTAAATGCGATTGAGGTAACGTTGTGTGCATTATATGCCCCCAGTCAGCAACAGCTTGCATTTTGTGACAAGTCTTTTTCCTTGCTCGAGCGATGGAGTAGGGGATTATGATCTGTGGTTGTGATTTTAATGCTCTAGCAGATTCCTCGAAAGACTGTTTCTCATTGCGGGAGGGAGCGACGCAGCCAGCCCAGGGATTTGGGCAGTCATTGGGAGACCTTTTTGTTACTTACCCCCTAACTGATACGTTTAGGTTTCTACACCAAGAGTTTAGGTCACACACTTTTTACTCAGCTCCACACAAGACTTATACATGGATCGATTATATTCTTTTGGACTCCAGTAGGGCCCATGAAACAATAGGATCCTCTATTAGAGTGGTATCATGGATGGACTATGATATGGCCTTGGTGTCTATAGGTTTGGGTTATCGTCCATTTGCTTACAAATGTTGGATTTGCAATGATGCTTTGTTTAGAGATGTGGTGGTTTGTGACAAGCTCTGGGAAGAAATGTGTAATTTATTTCCAATTAGTTCCTGGCAGAGGGGGATGCATGGGGGGGTGACGGTTTCAGGGGGATCAGGAGGGTGGCAGCCTCCCAGCCAAAAGAGGAGGCTCGGAATGGGGGAATTACCACATGTTAATCCCCACACTCCGAGCCTCCTCACGGCTAGAGGGCACTATCTTCTCCCGCTTGGGATTCAGATAAGTGCTCTGCTACCATTCCCTCCCCGCTCCACATATACCCCTCCTCCCACAACTTACCTGTTTTTTTGCTCCTCTTCTGGAGTGGACTCGCTAGAAACACTTTTCCCAAGAGCGTCTGCTTCCAATCTGCGACAGGCAGTCATGGAAAGGAAGAAGGGAATACATGCAGTGCCTTCTCTCCTTTCCATGACGCCCATTTTTTTGGTTTGCTGTTTCCGATTTTTTTAATGGCCGCCAAGGATAGCGTGAAGGGATTATGTGTAGTGCCTTCTCCCTTTCCAGGGTGGCCATTTTGTTTGTTTCGTTTTTTAAATAATTTGTAATGGCTGCCCTAGAAAGAGAAAATGGACTTCGTTTTCCCTTCTTAGGGCGGCCATTTTTCTGCCCCGGAGAGTTTCGCAAAGGAAGAAACAAGCTTTTAGTACCCCAGTCCAACAGGCCGGGGTACTAATAGCAATAATCCCCTCACTGGGGGGCCATTACCGAGTCAGGTAATGCCCCAGGGCCTGACTCAGTAATGCCCCGCCGGCTTGGGTATTATTGCTTAATTAAAGTTACTGGGGAGGTTAGTAAGCGTATGGTGTGATAGGCAGCGAAAGTGGCCTTTAGTGGTCTGATCATAGCAGAAGGGTCGGAAAAGAAGAGGACTCGATCCACAACTGAGGTTACAAATCAGATCCCGAGAGAATGCTCTGTCTGATCGCCTCTCTGATCAGGAAGAGAATTGGAAAGTGATTGTTGGCCTTATGCAGCAACTGCATAATATTTGGAGGGGCATGGCTTTGTTTCAACTTAGATGTTTGAAGCAAAGATTCTTTGAGAAAGGAGATAAAGCTCACACTTTATTGGCAGTGAGGCCCTGTAAGCAACACGCGCACAGGTCTCTCACGGGAATAAAGACCCCTCCGGCAGAAAAGTTGACGTCTCCTGAAAGCAATGTTCAGAGGTTTGCCCAATATTATAGGACTTTGTATACTAGAGATGCCTATTCTCCAACTCAATGGGGACGAACGATTTAGCTGTTTTGAATGCTCCGATAGAACCCCAGGAGATTTTGCAAGCTATTGCTAGAATGAAATTGGGATCGGCTCAGGGCCCTGACGGCTACACTGGAGCGTTTTTATAAGAGGTTTGGTTCTCTGTTAGCACCATTGTTAGGGAGAATTCTCCAGAATGGCTAATTTCCCTTATCTACTGAGTCCCTCAGCAGCTTTGCTGGATTTCTAGGATTTTCTTTTTTCACCTGGTAAGAGTGTGAGCCTTTTTTCCCACTCTTACATGTTGCTGTGTGTGTTTAACATTTTCTTGTGTTCATAGACTGTGGAGCCTCACCTCCTCCATAGGCATCATCGTTTTACTGTGTGTTGCACAGTACCCTCAGTGCAGTGACACAGGGTTGTCTTTTTGACTTCCAAACTCCGACTCGATTTTCTGGGACTGACTCCGGTCTCCCAGAACATGTAAAGCTGCCATTGACTTTATTAGTCTCTTTTAAAACTCACAGACCCCGTAGAAACTATCTTAAATAGAGTTCTGGAAAGGGTTAATACTTATCCCTTTTTGTCTGTTTCTCTTGGAGCATTGTTTCGCTCCCTTTTCATTAAGACTTGGCTGGTGGCAGTGGTAACTACCCTATTTTTCCTACCGCAGTGATCTTAAATATCCCTGGTATTGTTTTAGGCTATCTTGGTAGCCTTGAACTTAAACCCGCTAGACCATATACATTTTTATACGGTTCCGGCTGGGTTTAGTTGCCATTTCTTTTTGTAAAAGTCTTTCTCGTGTTTTACTCTGCTCACCAAACCAGATTTGGTCCCTTTGTTCGCCGTCCTTTCGCGGGCTTCTGCACAGAAGCCCTCCTTTGGCGCCTGTATGTCTGGGGGGGACAGGATGTGAGGGAGGGGTTTAGGACTCCCTGCACAGGGTCTTCTTGGAGATCCATGTCGCACTCTGATCTGATTGGTTGTGGTGACTGTCCCGCTGGGACAGCCACCCTGCTGTGTGATTGACAGCCAGGCTGTGTGAATTGGGGAAAACTGCATAAAAAGCAGGTCTCTGGGACTGGAAAGGCACAGTCACCACTGGAACGAGAGAACCGAAGAGGAGCTGACATAAGAGGACCCCTACCACGACTGAACCGCCCGGTGAAGCCCCGCTGCAGGCCTGAATCTTCATACTCCAACGACAGGGAAGATCTGCAAGGAATCTTCTCCCCTTGAGCTGGTGGGAAGAACCAGTTTACCAAATTAATCGCCAGGCCTCCCTTCTCTGGTCGAATTTGCTGTACAGAGCTACAGTGAACCTGATAGCCAGGAGGAACGGACCCTGCTTGCGTTTTAAGGAGCGCACCCTTCATTTGTTGCTTTGCTCTGCTGCTGGTTTCTTCCCTAGGCAGTGTAGGACCCTCCAGTCTTCCCACATCGTGTCATTCCGACAGTCGCTTCAGGAACCGTGAGTCTGCAGGTCCTGCCACGAAGGTCCGCCTCAGCTACAGCCTTCTTCTCCATTTAAGGTACTGTTCAAATATGGTTGTTCGTTTCGTCCAGCCATGGTGAAGGTGTGTGAAACCTTTTGTCAATCCGAGGGCTTGTCCTTCTCCATTCTTTAAAGTAACTTTTTGTCTGACCAACTTCGTTCTGAACTCTTGGCAAAGACTTAACTGCAAACTACCCTGGACTGTGTGATCTTGAGCAAAGACTTTGGTCCATTGACTTTGGGCCAGGCCCTTTGAATCTGGTTTCCTCACTGTAGTTCCTTTTTCTAGATTGCCCTGCTTACTTACTTGTTGGTGCTGCTACATTCTTGTCTAACTGTGTCTTTCCCTCCCTTTTAAATTGCTGGAGTGCCATTTTGCTCACACTTCATTTTGAGCCTTACTTGTCCACAACCTATTGGGTGCTGTGTAGTGTATTGAGAGTGTGATTTTTCAACTGCTTTACTTTAGTGAAATGTTTTAAAACTGATGTGTAAATAAATGTATATTCTTTGACTCAGAAACCTTGAGTCAGTGCTTGTTTGAATCATAGTAATTGCTGTCCTTTGTGTAACTATTGATACTGCTCACTTACTCTTGAGATAAGTCTGGCTGCTCAGCCATAACTACCACTTTACTGTGTAGTACAGGCTTGTACCAAATGTGAATTTGTAGTGTCACTTGTAGTCCTAATTGTGTGTGGAGTTGCCAAAGAGTACTGCAAATGATTCTGCCTAACAGCCATTTCTCGCCACTCTTTTCAACAGTATAATGGATGGCTACTTGGTGCACGACTCTTTTAAAAACCAAGTGAGGACCATTGTGATCCCAACAGGCGGCAAAGATAGGCTTGAATGAGGTTCTTTCCACACTTGATCTCTTTTGAATGTAGACACACATATCTACTCCAGTATCCTGGTGGAGCGTATTGGAAGGCTACTGCCTATCGTTATACATAGCGATCAGGTGGGTTTTGTGCAAGGAAGACAAGGGCGGATAATATCTGCAAAACAATTGATTTCATCCGGAAGTGCATTGAGAAGTGCACTGGCTGTTGGGCTGCCACGATATTGCATCGCTGACTTCACTGACTTTTGCTGCTTGTGCCTCTAGTCAGTAAGAGGAAGTATGGCAGCGTGGCAACACGGACTGTGATTTCGTTTTCTTCATATCCCTCAACTGGTCCCGCTGACCTGCCCCCTGACACATCCAGCATTGAAATATTCCGGTGCTCGCACATCGCATGCGTGAATCCGGAAGTGCATTGAGAAGTGCACTGGCTGTTGGGCTGTTTGGGTGAGGTGAGTGAGCGTGGTTTATTGGCATGAAAACGGGAATATATTGTTACTAAGGCCTTCTAACTTTCTTCATATACCTCAAGTAATTATCTGGACTCGGGACTTGTTCTTTGAACTACTCTTTGCAGCTTGTGCTTCTTGTGCTGTGCTTGTGCCTGTGTTATTCAGTCAGGTCCTGACTCAATTCCTGTTTCTTTGTCTCGCTTTTCTCTGCCCTGCAGCTCTTCCCGGAGCCTGCCCCCTGTCACGCCCACCTGCCAGCCTCGTTTCTGTTTCACAGCACTGAAATATTCCGGTGCTCGCGCATCACGCGTGTGCATCTGGAAGTGCATTGAGAAGTGCACTGGCTGTTGGGCTGTTTGAGTGAGGTGAGTGAGCGTGGTTTATTGGCATGAAAACGGGAATATATTGTTACTGAGGCCTTCTAACTTGATTGGAGGGTGCTGGTGCTGGAGGGTGCTGGTGCTGGAGGGTGCTGGTATTTATCAAATAGGTGCATTTCCTATTTCAGCTGTGGTAGTGGACACCTATGTTTTTAACCTGCGAGGACCGTGTGTATTGACCATTGAATAATAGGGAATTAACTTGGATATTTAAACGTGTGCCGCCAAGGAGATTACATTGCTTAATCTATTTTTAAGCAGTAATTATAACGCTCACTGGCAAGCCGTAGTTAATGAGTATAATGGTGAAAAATCTCTGCAGTGATAAACGGTGTCAAACAGATTTGCCTAATAAAATGCAAACTGAGACACCGTCTGACGCTGCTCTTGCTGATCTGGCACAAAGCGAGACCCAAGGGGTTAAGCGCCCTAGTGGTGGTGCTGCAGCAGATGAGTTATCCGGGATCTCTGGCATCAGTGTTGCCACTTTCAATAACAAAAATTCTGTGTAAGGCAAAATAGCCTCCATGGTGGATGGCGATGTATTATGTAGTGCACCTTGCCGTGTTCTGACTAGTGACAAGCCAGTGCACAACGTTCCAATCAATGATAACTCACTACTTGGCTTTACAGGGGATGTATCTGGCAATCCTCTGACTGATACATCAATTGTAGCCCCAGTCGTATTGGCTGAACTCAGGTGTCGTGCACGATTATCAATTGGTCCTTCGACGCCAGCGGCATGCTCTAATGGTGTCAGAGAACAAGTTAATTTCATGCTGCAGTAGCTGGCAACTTAAAACAACTGATGGCTAACCGAGATGTTCAGTTGGGGTCCACGGAGTCTAATGATAAAATTAAGGCAAGCTCTCCATCCTTCCATTCAACCATGAACCCCAGTGAAGTATCGACTCTCAATCATCAGTACCTATATTTGACACATATAAGTTTAAAATGTCTGGTGATCAAAGGCGCCCTCCAAAATCCTCATTGCCTCTTTATCCGTTAGAAGATACACTTAATTGACTTGAATCATCAAGAGCTTCAAAACTTCCCTATTTTGACCAAGATCCTTAACCTATTAGATAAGGCTCATGAATACACACACACTGCTATCAATAATCTGAGTTTATTAACCACAGACATTGCTAATAGACTAAGCAGAATGGAGCGCTTCATGCTTGCACAAGAGAAATGTCATACTTTCTGGGCTACACTGCTGGTGAAAGAACAACCCAGTCTGCTAAAGACACAAGTTGTTTCCCCTCCTTCTACCCAAGAGCAGACTACTCAAACCTGCACATCAATGAGGGACGTAGAACTCCCAGTAATATCTTCTGCTCAAATTGTCCATCACCAGAAGGACATTGCTGGCATTAGTAACTTGGCTCCTATACCTGATTATATGGATGTCGCCAAGCTTCAGCATCTTGGTGATTGAAAATATTCTCCTTAGAGCAAACCTGGTAACAATGGAGGTAGTAAACGGTGCGCAAGACATTGTTACTCTGTCTAATTTGGAGGTTGTCAAAGTGTTGCCTGATAGCCCTACAGTGTTAACCGACCTAATTGATCTTAACATTGCTCAGGTTAACATCTCTGAAAAACAGACAGAGGAACAAGAGGACGAACCTCAGAATACCTTTTTTATGTCACGCAAAGCAAGAAAAAGGCATGCAAGGGCCCAACAAAGGCGTTATCAGGCCAGTCTAATTGCCTCTAAATCCAACGATTCCTCTACGTCAAATGTGAAAACTAAGAATCGACCTAATATGAAAATCAAAGATCACAACACTGCAATAAAAAAGATTGCTCAACTTTCCTCTGATGATCTGGTCATTGACCTGAACCAGTTAAATGCAGAAAGTCAAGTGCACTTGACTTTAAATAAGGTAACCAATGATACCATAGATCTAACTTCCGCTCCGGATCTTCACAATGTGATCCCAACAAACTTGCCAACGGAATCGGAAGGTTTAGAGAATGAGGGTATAACAGTTGGGGTTTTACCCCTTAAGTTGACTACCCCATTGTTAATAAAATCGCAACTACAACGTTTTTTGAAAAAATAGACAAAAAAAAATATGACTACAATGTCATCGCAAACTGTGCTCTTATCAAACAGTATTGATAATTTGGTTCACCCCAGTGCACTCGACAGCAAGATTATTGGTACAGCTAGCAATGACTGGCTGAGTGGTGTGGCTAAAATAGCTGGTTTTGAAACAAAACATTGTAATGAAACTCTATTAGAGTCGGAGCCTGTGGGAATACATGATCAAACCGCGTCAGTTGCCACTCCTGCGTGTGCAACTGTGTGTGGTGCTGTCTCAATCTCAAAGTTGAAATTGTCTAAGGAGAATCTCTCTGAGAAGTCTGAGAAGATTTCACCGGAAATTAAATTGGTGTTGGGTTGGGAGGTTAACATACTTATAAGTGGAAAGGCAAATCTAAATCGCTCAACTCTGATGAAAGTGTTTCATTTAATTCCTGCTCTTCGTAATTTGATATTTGACGATGTAGATTGGATAAAATTGTCGCATGAACAAAATCACTGAATGATCTGCAAATTACACTCTACTATCATCGCTACTTTAATAAGGGATTATCAAATTGAACTTGAAAGGCTGGGATACCATCTGTTTGCCTTCCATTCATTGGATGAAGCGACACTGTTTGTCGATTTCCAACCTGTGATGGTAATCCCACCGAATAATCTAATTGGTATAGATAGTCAAATAGTTGTTCTTACTGAAAAAATAAAGGTTCAACAGACTTGGTTGCCCAGATTCTCTCTGGCCTTGCATTGCTGTAACCATTATTAAAGTCACTTGCTAAGGATTCTGCTCAGCCAGATAAGTCATAAAACAGTTTCATTTTAAATTCATGGAATTGGTGTGGTTTCAAGAACTTGTACTCTTGGTTTTCTAAACTGCCCTGTGATGATCACCCTGCCATACTTCTATTACAAGAAACAATGGCAATTAGAGATATTCAACTAGACGGATACACCGCAATTTGTAGCCTTGCAGAAAGAGGGATGTCTGGGAGGCCAAGAGGTCGCCTGGCAGTTTTCCTATGCAATGAATGTACAATTGGTTTACGATTCACATGAGATACTGGCAATTATGCTTTCAATGGACGACGAGAAAATTGATCCCTTTTTAGTAGTGTCTCTGTATTGGAATCCACGTGCTGTGTGTTTGGATGTCTTTAAATGTATTATTTAATGATGTTTTCATGAAGACCCCGAATGTACACATCATTATTGGTGGGGATTTTAATCCAACCCTATTTATTTATTTATTTATTTATTACACTTGTTAGACGCCCAGACCCGGGGGGTATCACGGCATAGATACAGACAGTGGGAAAATACAATCTTATCATTGAGACAGAGGCTATTATTAGCCGTCCAATTTTGTATGAGTGAGTAGATTTGGTTAACCAGCAGTGAATCTTGTTCATAGTTGCCTGTTAGCGGGATGAGGATCTGGGTGTCACCTGCAAAGTTAGTGTAGATGACACCCATGGCATCCAGGGCTGCGAAGAGCAGCTTGGTATAGGCATTGTACAGTGTGGAGGATAGGCAGGAACCTTGTGGGATGCCTGCGGTAACTGGCAAAGGGTTGGCTGATTCTTTGCCGATGGAAACTCTAGATGTCCTGTCTGTTAAAAATGATTTGATCCAGTCAGTGGCATTCTTAGCTAAGTTGACGTTATTGGCTAGTGTGACAAACCAGAGTTTGTCATGGTCGACCAAGTCGAAGGCCGCTGAGAGATCCAGTAGCATTAGTAAACAGAGTTTACCTGCTTCTCTAGTGGCATCCATTTGGATCTTCAAATCAAGAAGGGATGTCTCTGTGCTGTGGTTGGGACGGAAACCTGACTGTCGGTCCCCTAGTAGTTGGTGATGTTCCAAGTGGTTTTGTATTTGGAAGTAAGCTATTTTATCAATTATTTTCATGAGAAATGGGACCGTTGTAATAGGTTGGTAGTTGGTAGGGATAGCTGATCCAGGTTTTTTTTTTTTAGAACGGAGGTCACCCAAGCTTTTTTAATGCTTGTGGGGACTGTGTTGGTGAGGAAGGAAGCATTAACAAATTCGGTGATGATAGGCATTAGAGTGGGGGCGCAGAGTTTGACTATGTGGGAGGGGAATTGGTCTTCTTTACAGTTGGAGGCTATGTGTTTGGCTATGGTGTCTAGCACTTCTTTGTGGGAAAGTGGTGTGAATTGAAATGGAGAGCCAAGAATGGTGTTTGTTGGGTTCACTGCGATGATGAGTTTTATCCGCTAAGAGTGTTTTTTTGCTATCAATTTTATTTTGTAGTACTAGGATATTGGATGCTAGGGCATCTTGTATTGTGGTGCACCAGTCTTTACTGGCATTAGAGGGTACTATAACTTGACATTGATTTTCAAGCTCTCTAAGGATGGAGAACAGTTCTTTGCTGTCAGAGGACGCATTAGTAATACAAAGGTTAAAGGAATTCGCTTTTTGGGTGATTATCGCTGATTTATATCTTTTGTTGGCTTCATCAACAGCTATAGCTGATTCCGGGGTGTTGTTTTCACTGTGGAGGTGCTCGAGTGATCTTTTTATGCGTCTCAGGGACACTAGTTCCTCATTAAACCAGAAGCAAGATTGTTTGTCTGGCCTTTGAGTTTTGGTGGTAATGGGAACAAGTAGATCAATGGTATCGGTAAGGATTTGTTGGTATCGTTCTGCTAGGTAGGCAGGATTGTTGGTGCTTCGTATCGTGTTGGCTAGTGCTGCACTCAGAATGGGGGAGAGGTTGTCTGGATGAAAGCTTTTTAATGTTTCTGGTTTCAAAGGTGTCAGGTTTTTTGGGGATAGTGTGGTCGTGGTGGTATTGTTCAGTGTAAAGTTGATGACAAAGCGGTCTGACCACTTAACAGGGAGGATAGAATCAATGGAGACTTGTGAGTTGAGCATGAGGGGCCAGGCCAGGGTTCTTCCTTTGGAGTGGGTGGGTTCATTTATCAACTGTATGAAGTTCATTTCTGACATAGCTGTGTGAAAGGCTAATGCGTCAAGATCTAGGGGATCATTGAATCCTAGGTTGATGTCTCAGAGAATAATACATTTGGTTTTGGGCTTGATGATGGGAGTTAATAGTAGAGGGATGTCCAAATCGGGTGGGTTTTTTTGTTGTGTGATCTATACACTACCAGAAAAGTGGTGGTTTTGGGGTTTGATGTAAAACAGTCTCTGATTTGCAAGATGGTTCTGGATATTATAGCAACTCCGCCTCCTTGGGTGTTAGTCCTATCTGTCCTGTGGATTCTGAAGTCTGGGGAGATTGTAAGAGCTAGGACTGGGCCTGCAGCTGGGAGTAGCCAGGTTCCGGTGACTACCAACATATCATGGGCTCCAATAGAGCGTGCGTTGATGAGTGCGCCTTTGAGAGTAGAAGTGGGGCATGAGACGGTGTGTTGCCTGGGTCGGGGGTGTGATTAACGGTTTTGGTCTTGGTTTGGTGTTTGATGGGTATGTTGGAGTGGTCTTTGTGTTGGCAGTTATTAAGTGTGGTGTCTAGTTTAGTGGGTGTGTTGGATGTTGTGGTAGATGAGGTGACTTGGTGGAGGGTTTTGGTTCTGGCCATAAGTCTGTTGAGTCTGTCAATGCCCAAGCTGTTAATGATGTCTCTCAGGAAGTTCCCCAGACCGATGTTTATGCTCTGTTATGTCATGAAAGAGGCTTGCACTGGGTAACGTTTTTTGAAGCATGGGACATCCAAATAATTCCTTTCCCATCAAAAACAATACCCATGATGTGGTGTCGAGAGTTGAATACCTTGTGTATTGACTATATTGCCTTATCGTGTACATTAGCAGGAGACTCGACTTTCTGTGTTGTAAATTCCCAGAATAATAGTGATCATGGAATCCTAAAATGCTATCTTGGTCTTCAAGTTCAGAAATATGAATATGTTCCATCATTGGTTTTACCAGAAGCAGATAGACACATGTTATCATTGAGATGGTCTCCCACTTTATGTAGGAACTCAACATACTTGGTGAATCGTGATGCTATGATCATTGATGAGAATTGGGAGTCGGGTCTGGATTGCGATGCTTTTGATGTATGGAATCAGGACATGATTCAAAAACACCTGTTATCACTAGGCACTCAGCAAAAACTGGATCAATCTACCAATAAGTTTGATACATTTAATAGTGAAATTGCCAGAGCCAAACGACAAAAAAACACAACAATTCGCAAAGTGCTCCTAACAGTTTCTAATCTCGCTGAACGTCAAAAAGAAAAAAATAGAATTATATCAATGTACAAAAATGATGTCAAACATCTGAAGTTTAATAGGTATCTAAATAAAAATAAAAATAAGATTAACCTCTTCACCAAAAAAAAAAAAACTTGTGAGATTTGGGCCCTGTTGAGAGATCCATCTGGGAAAAACCAAGCTGCATTTCAATCGGCAGTCAGTGGTCAGACCTGGATGGATTTCTTTAAATCAAAATATGCTCTTCCTTTAAGATTTAATACTGTCATGACACAAACATATTTACACATTGATGCCGCTTTCCTGCCCCTGGGAAGTAGAGGATATAGTTGCAGTCATCAAGAAACTGACATTTTCAAAGGCATTCCCTCATGTGTTTTGAAGAGTGACCCAAAATATTGGGATGGTTTCCTGAAGCGTCGCTACTGCCATCATAATTTCCCTACTCAAAAAGGGCCCAATTGACAGATAAGACCGATCGTCTTATTGGATGTGTCCGTGAAAATCTTTGCATCTCTGATTTTGAAGAAGTTGAATCAAGTGATATTATCAAGACAAATTCTTTCGCGGTTTCAAACTGGATTTAGGAAGTTAATGGGAACCCAGCTAAATGCAACTATTTTCTCACATATCCTGTTGTCCTCTAGGCAATCTGAAAACGGACCAATCTTTATGGCTTTACTCGACCTATCATCCGCCTTTGTTTGTGTCATCAGGGAAATACTCTGGGAAAAAATGCAATGTTTCCAAATTCCCCTTCATATCATAGCCTTGATTGCACACCTACATAACAACACAAACTACAGAGTGTGAATTGACCATACTGGCCTGCTAACTGATTTGATCCAAACATTTATAGGTGTAAAGCAGGGGTGCAATTTAGCCGCCATTCTATTTAATCTGAACCTAGCGGATATTGACTCCCTTTGACCATACTCTGATAACTCCCCAGTCAAATTGGGTAGCTTACGTATCAATTGGCTTGCCTTTGCTGATGACGTGATTCTGCTGGATCGGACTCCATTTCGGCTACAAAAAAAATGGTATCATTTTGCCAGATTTTGTGAACAAAATAACATAAGTCCTTATCCCACAAAATCGCACATCGTGGTGTTTTACGAATAAAAAAAAACATGGACCTTGGATGATGTCCCTATTCCACGGTCCTTGGGCATGACCTACCCTGGTTATTCCTTGTCTAACTCCAGCTCCATGGCAACATGGCAATTGTCTATCTCCATTAAAATCCTTCCCCTAATAGGTCAGATGAAGATCATACTACACAAGCTTTGTAGGTTTTTTCTGTTACCGTTAATTGAATTCTACCTCTTGAAGGTCGAAGCGGTCATCTAATAGGCTTCACCTTTGTCTATTGCAGATTGGGCCTGTTTTTAACATCATTCAAGGTAGAATTTGGAAGGAAGTATTGCAATTGCCAAAATCACTTCCCAATGCCATCATTATTCACGAGCTTGGACTAACATAATTGGCTTCAAAGCTTGTATGGAGGAGAATGACCAATCTGGAAAAAATGCTGAAGCCTCCACATAACTCTTTATATGAAGATCTTGCTGTTATGATAGAGAGTGGTAATCCGAAATCTCTAACACTTTTTGCAATGTATCTGGGTAATTTAGCAACATGCCCTCAAATAGTGAAAAAAAAACTCTACCAAAGGGATTGGGCAATAAATTGTGATTTGATAGGTACGTACGTCTTACACAGAATATGCCACACTTAGACACAAACAAAAGCCGTATCTCCCATATATCATACAAGTGCCATGTTATCAAGTTCGCACAATGTTCATGCGAGTTAGATTTAATCTTCTTCCGACTAAAGAACGCATTGTTAACTGGATAAGAAATCCTGGTGAAACAAATGATTTGAGTTGCAGATTTTGCAAGGTAGCTAGTGAAGATGAAACACTAAAACATCTGATGATTCATTGTGTGCTTTATGAAAAGGCAATATTCAATCTTCTTGGGACTTATTACAATAGTGACTCTGCCTTCATGTCGGATGCTTTGTGGTCTCAATGTATGAGTGCGTATAGAAACTAAATCATGTTGGCATTATTCAACTTTATGAAAATGATTGACAAACATTTGACAGCTTGAGAAACAGTGAATAGTGCCTTGAATGTCGTGATTGCTGGCACTCGGTGCAACAATGTATTATGGTTCGTTCAGTTGAAGCGAAGTTGTGAGTATGACATTGTCATTGTTCTTGTGAATAGCCATTTCCTTTCTTTCGATAAAGTCTGTCGATATCAGGCTAACTTAGAGCAATTTGTGTTAAAAGAAAGTTTTTAGGTGTATCAAATTATAGGTTTTGAAAAAACCCTAAGTGATTCAGTGGTAATGAGAATGTTGGGAATATGTGAATATGTTACTACACTGTTTTGCTTTTTACTTTGTACATTTTCATTTGAATCAATATATTGAATTCTTGTAAACTGTAAAAGTAAATGTTGTACTGTTGTAAAGGTGCTCGCATCAAAAACAACAATAAAAAAAAATGATTTAATCACTTTTATCGACCCTGCCAACAAGGATCCACTCTTGGTTTTGCTTGATGCAGAAAAGTCCTTTGACTGTGTTGAATAGCCTTTTCTTAGGGTGGTCATGGGTAAGATGGGGTTTAACTCATGCTGGTATAAGGGTGTTATGGATTTGTACAAGACCCCGAAGGCTGTGGTGTCTGTGAATGGACTTTCATCTGATTTTTTCCTTTAGCAGAGAGGCATCAGACAGGGGTACCCCAATTCCCCCCTGCTCTTTGCTTTGACTCTGGAGCAACTTGCTGATGAGATACATAGGGATGGGAATATAAAGGAACATTGTTTGCTGGTGATATATTGATGTATGTCACAAAACCAGAGACATCCTTGGCAGGACTGAAAATGCGTTAGGGGAATTTGGAGTTTGCCCTGGATTTAAAAAATGTATGGTACATCAGAGGTGTTGCCTCTAACCGGACTCTTTCTGGTTGGGTAACTTAGTATGTTTTTTGATTGCAGTCAGAGGGACTTGGTGCAATTGTACAATGCTAATTATCCCCCTTTATGGAACATCATTTAGTCAAATCTTGTGAGATGCACAAAGTTGATTTCCTCTTGAGCGGGCCGTCTAACTACTACTTAAATGAAAATCCTCCATCGCTTATTGTTTTTGTTTCAGGTTCTGCCGATAGAAGTTCCTCAGATGTTTTTGGTGGCGGTGAAACCTACTTCTTTTGAATTTTTTGTGAAATGAGGCAAAGCCGAATGTAGCTTATTCCACGCTGGTACAACCGAAAGATAGGCGTGATGTGGGCCTTCTGGTTTTATGGAACTATCAACTTCCGGGCATTAGTGATAAGCAATGGGTTACCCTAGAGAACAATTTGAAGGCTCCAGTTACGACAGGAGAATGGCTTTGGGTACCAGGAAATCGCCTACCACAGAGAGTTCAGAAACATCCAGTTCTTGCCATCTTGTGGGGTTATGGCATAAAACTGCTTTTCCGCGTATAACGACCTGGATTACTCCTTAAGTTGTCTATGGGTTCCCCGATACGAAATAGGATCCATGAACTGCTTGGATTTCAGTTATGTAATGAGAAAGGCTTGGTTTGTGTGGGCAAGCTATGGAAAGAAGGTTCTTTTCTTTCCAAACCAGTACTAGATGAGACATTGGTGGTTGGCCTATTGCCTAACTTTATGTACTTACAATTAAAAGGGGTACTTACTGATCAAAGGTGGAACAATCTTTTAAGTTGTTCCTTGACGGCTTTTGAACAGGTGCTCTATACTCATGTGGCCTCTAGGGGCTTGAACTTTAATTCACCTTGTTGGGAACTGGGCAAGAACACACGCAGGGAGCCACGCAATACTGGGCGCATGATATTCCTTCTCCAGAAGGCAGAGATCTTTGGCCATAAATGTGTTCAAACCTTTGGTCAACATCAATCGCCATGCAATACAAGATCCCCAGGTACAGATCATTACAGTGTTAGCAGTTTTCATCAGACAGGCTCTCCATAATGCTCTCAGGTTCTAGCCCTATGTGTTGGCAGGGTTGTGGCAATATTGGAACTTATTGTCATATCTGGTGGGAATGTCTGGCAATGCAGACTTTCTGGAAGGAAATGTTGGCTTAGGTGAAGGCCCTGGAGAGAATGGAGAGGCCCTTGACTGCTTTGTTGTTGTTTTCGGATTGTTGGATGATGGAGAGACCTATACTAAAGCTATGCATGTAGTGGCAAATTTATTTTTGCCCGCCAGGGTATGCACAACGATTTATTGGAAACGGCCCGACACACCCACGCATGAGGAATGGTTGTGTAAAGCATATGAAATGTATGAAATGCAGAGCCTCATAGCGATCTTATCTGAGTCCCACAATGGAAGGGAAATGGAATGGCTTCTGTTTTTGACTTACCATGAATGTCGAGGATTGCCATCCCGAGCGGTGTTCTCCCAGGGTGGGGCTTGAGGTGTGTAATTCTTGTTTCTCTATGTGAACACAACGTACCCGTCCAGGGCCCTGGTTCACTCTGCGGTCTGTATGTGAAAATGTGACATTTAAAAACTTCGTAGGGTTCCAGACCCTGTTAATAGAAACAGGGCATTCAAAAGATATTACTCCTGTACACAACGGTCACGATTTCGTCTGAGGTCTTTGAAAGTGGCTGGTTCCCTGGGGGAGGGTGGGAGATCGAGGGATTTGGGGAGGTTGGGGGAAGAAAATGTTAAACATTTTTAGGATATTTCTTTCACTTTCAATACCATATGATTTCAACTTGACCTGTTTTTTCTTTCTTTGGCCTCAGTGAACAAGAGGTATGATACCACTGAGGGTGGGTATAATTTGAAAATGATTGTACATAGAATAGAATGATGATGCCACCCTCTTTTTTACAATTTCTTTTTATTTTGTGTTTTGGTCAAGTCTCTGGAATTGTTTGATTGGAAATTTGCTTTGATGTAACTGTATTTACCTTCTGAATAAAAATGTGAATATACAAAGAAAATGTAGCAACGGTGGGCATTTCGAATCTTGGCATCCAGATGATTGAGGGGCCGCTCATTTGATTAGGCTGACACCTGGTTTTAACCCTGGTGCCCAGTCTTATCAATGTTGTTCTTCCTCTACTCCCACTCGCAGCACATATGTACCAGGGTCAGTGCTGATGGAGCAGTTGCTCCCACTTATGTTGAATGGCAAGGAACCACCCAGTGGTGAAATGATAAATAGCATCTCAGCAGGCTGTGCACAATCAATATCAAAGATAAGCTAGGGCTAAACCAGTGCCTGGACCTGTGGCCGATGCTGCCAATTCATTTGATTAAAAAAACAGTATGTCCACAACATGCACACAGGTATTATATTAGTATTGTATACATGGTTATATATTAGCTTTGTTATTATTTGATGAATCATAAAAACCTTGAATACATATATGTAGCAAATTGCAGAATTATTACCTTCTTTCTAGCCTAGTCACGTTCTGAGTCCTTACCAATGAAGGCTGCTACCATCCAGACTGAAAACACAAAAAAGCTGTATACAATTAGCCAATGTAACCTACTCTCTAAAGGGAGTATAAGGCCCAGCCTGTTTGCCGTTTGCCTGTGTCTTTTCTGTCTGCAACAGTAGACTGTCGGTGTTGCTGGGACCAGGCAGTTTCCAATTACAGGGTAAAGCATTTAAGAGGGTGTTCACACTGTTGCGGGATCCCAGTCCTCTCACCTATCTTCAACCTCCTTTTGCCCACAGCCATGCTTTTGCAGACATGAGGGTTCTTTCCTTTTCTTACACCTGGAGGCTAAACACTCATGATTTCCTGCTGTGCATGAAGTACCGTCTATTTAGGGCGCCCCCTCTTGTTGTGCTGTTGCAGATGCCATCAGTGTTTGCCGTTTCAGGCTGTGCTGTCAGTGGAGTAACTTTGCTGAAAATGTTGGGGGGGACATGACATCTGAAGAAAAGGTGACCCAGCCAAATGAATGGGGACAAAATAGTGTGCCATGAAAGTTGGGGGGGACAAACACCCTCGTCCCCCTCTAAAATTACGCCCATGTGTGCTGTAACACTTGTGGCCAGCTCAGTAGATCCAGAAGGTGTGCTGCGTGAGCATTGCTCACTGGCCTTTCCGTGCCTAACACCACCCTAAAAAGCCTCCTTTTGCGGGCTCGGGGTCTGTACTCATTCCCTTTGCTTTTGTGTCAGGCAAGAGGTGAAGGCGAAATGCTGGTACAGACCATGGTGTGTAAAAATGGGGATGGGTCATACAAAAAAAAAAAGAAAGGAAGGAATATCCGATTTTATTTATGTTATTGTTTAACGCGCAGCCATAGCTCAAGAGTAGTGGAGCAGTGTATAGAGTGTGGGAAGCCAGCCTTTTAACATTAGCACAGTACTGTGAGTTGAGGTCTGTGCGTCAGTCTGTGCATCCATTGGGATTAGTCCTTGATCAGGTGTTGTTGAAAAGCCACGTGAGAGATTTGCCAAACTGGTGAATTGTGGAGGCATTTATAGTCGATACCAGGATCGATTTCCATTAGGTGGATGCGTGAAAAGGGTAGGCGTGTTTTTGGCTCCTCTCTTTGCAGACGAGTTATGATTTGAGTCAGTAGGTCGATTTCCTGTGCGAAGGGCGTGTGCCACCAGATGTATAGGGGGATTCCCTCTCATTAGTGAACCTTAGTATATATGTTGGGCTAGTACCAGTAGCAGAGTACAGAGAAAAGATGTCATATATCCCCATCTCCTTCTCCAACACCAGAGCGTAAGAGGTTGTGTCCTTCCAAGCATAAAAAACATAGGAGACACTCCGGAACTGCCACTTGTTTGATGGAGGAACAAACTGTCAAATTGGTACTCGTTGGGAAATACAGTAGGCAACACGATCTGTAGGTGATACTTTGCTATATTTGTCGAAAACCTAGTGTTTCCTCCCCCACACCTTCTTTCACAGAAGAAGGTGTTTAAACAGTTTAAAGCCATGTCTTCTAAGAATGCCCTTTTCCATGAGGACAGGGAAAATGTTCTAATCAAGGAATGGAAAGACACAAGGAAGACCTCCTTCCCCAGATAACCTATTTCAGCTATACCCTCTATAGGACGTTGACACTATGTACCCAGGTAAGGTACAGACTGGTTGACCAGCTGGGAGATCTTAGATTTCTTAAGTCTTTTTTCAATGTTGTAGAGAAACCCCTCAATGCACACCCCAGAAAAAATACAACCCACAAAAATAGAAATGCGCTAGCAAAGTACTCTGCTGCCATGGAACGTTCAGGACAAATCAGTATGAGCATCACTTTATGAAGGCACACAGCGTTATCAGTGATGTAAATTACAAAAGGTGCAAAGCCAAAAGGCTGGCTGGTGCGACCTTATATATAGGCTATCTGCTCCATAGGGGATGCCAGGCCATTAGTCCCAGCCCCTTCTGTCCATCTTCTTCCATGTTAGCTCCTCCTTGCGCGTCATCAGACATGAAGCTACAGTTAACTGGTTATTAGGCAAAGAAAAACAATGCTCTAACGTGATGTGCATCTGGTATTGCGGACAAGGGCTAAGAGGATACTTCAAGGTCATTGCATCACACACACTAACTTGAGTAAAGACATGTCGGCACCCATACAAAGCTCCCCACCCTCATTTTAGCAATGTTGTTTTACCCCTCTTCGTCCCTCGCAGCACAAATCACGTGGCCTATGGTGGAGATAACTGGTCCCTGTTTACTTATCTTTCCTGATTGATTGGGATCTAACAGTTTTATGGTTAGTGGTCTGGGACTGACTGGTACCTTGGAATGTTGGGGGTCTTGGGACGGGGGCTTTGGGTTAGGGGTCTGCAACCTGTGGGTCACCAGATGTTTTAGAATACAACTTCCATGATCCATCATCATTGACTATGCTGGCTAGAGGCCCCCAAACATTTGGAGAACCAAAGATTGCAGACCCCTGCCATAGATGTATGTTGTACGAGTATCTCACTCATTGGGGCTTGAACCTGCCAATCATTCAGATAGGGCTATATGTGGATGCCCTTTTCATGATAGATGCCAACCAAAGATGACAGAACTTTGGTAAAGGGCCTGGCGTTGACACTGACCCTAATGGTAATACCTGGGATTGACAGATTTCTTCTGCCACTGCAAACAGGATAAAGTGCTGGTGAGCTGGTCTGATCTGGACATGCAAACAGACATCTTATAGGTCTTTTACTGTGAGCAAATCCCCTGGGAGAACGAATTAAATAACCTTTTGCTGTGTTACCATCCAGAATGGCTCTGTAGTGACCGGTTTTGGATCAAGATCTGGGCAGGACTCCCCTGATGGGTCTGCAAGAGGATACAATGCATCCCATCAGTGGTGAAGAGGATCCCAGTGTTTCTGAAGATGGTGTCATACTCCATTGACACATTCTGACAAAGCCTTCATCTCTCTGATATACTCAGCTACCAAGGTCGATTCTAAACTCTGACCAAAGGATAGCTTTGAATTAATTCTTCTGCAGAAGAAGGGTATTTCTTTTCTTCAGAAGTGACCAATCAGATGCATGCATCTCACTGCCCTTCTAACCATAGCATCTTACAAACCACACCGCAGTTACCTCTGTGGGTGATGTGAGGAGCACTGCATTTCTCCAATATCAGGAGACACATTGAAGATTATGGGCTTTCTATGAGATTGCTTTAGCTTCAGACTCTCTGTTTAACTATTTAATGGCCATTGACCAGCTACTATTTAATTTTAAGCAATTTCAGATAAAGCTGATCAACTGGAACTCTTAGTGACCCACTTTCCCAAGGGCTTTCACCCGCAACATCCACCATCTAGGCCTCTGGTACCTCCGTGGGTCCTTGCTCTCTTAATCTGGGCACTTCAATCAGCACGTTTTGAGTCCATGAAGGAGGTCTTCCCAGTGAATTGGAGAGCCAAGTGCTCTCCTCCTGCCAGATTCCTACCTCTACATCCTATATAATATGGTAGTGATCAGAGGATTATCAGATTTCACTCCCAAAGGGGGCTTCTCCCAACTTTCTATCCAAATCTTCCATAGAGGCATGACAGGAGGCTTCATTCATTGGATTTGCCCAAGAATCTATCCATTTACAGGGAGTGTTCTGCATTTTTTTCTGCAAAATATTTTTTATAGCTTGTTGAGGTGAAGTGAAGGGCACCAAGTCATTGATTTAAACTTTGAGGTGATAAATTTGCATGGTTAACATCATGGCATACCAGGAGACCAACACTCCTCTCATAAGACCAGTCCAGGCCTGCTCAACTCAAGGCATGGCTGCTTCATGGCAGAGGCTTGGGGCAACTTTACTAGAGAAATCTACAATGTGACGACCGGGGCAAGCCTGGCAACATTCGCTCAACTGCATGACCACACATTGGGAGACTCCCTGTCGGCTAATTTTGGCTCCCAGATCCTACAAGCAGGAACTTCATGATTTACTATAAATAAAAATTGCTTGCATTATTTCAATGGCCTGTATTCTCTGTTATGTCAGTAGATAACTTCCTACATCTTCATTAGTAAGGACTATGGTGAAACAAGGGTGGACGAAAGGTAACGCCAGATGACACAGGGTAATAATAATCATTACTCCTAGTCCACACGTTTTGTCACAGTCCTTCTTCCACCTAGTGAAGGTGGAAATACACAGAAGCTGAGGTCAGCGAGGGTCTGGGCGTTATGCTCCCCTTAGGGAGTAGGGTAAAATTGAGAATTGTGTATACCTTTCTTGGGTTTTCTGTTTTAAAGGTGTGAGCCTTCTTTAGTAAGGGCTGTGAGGTGACAGGTGGACCAGGAGTAATATTATCACTGGACATAATCTGGAATTCCACAATACAATCACTTTTGTTTTGCTCATACCCAAAATGCATACATTCATTTACATGGCCTATGGGGATAAGGTGCAAACCAACATTTAGAAAATAACTTGTCAATTTGGACCTAACATATGTCCCCTAATTACTAATTTTGAACATTACAGGCATATTCCAGTGTTTTAAACATGGACATTTATGTTTTTTATTACACTGTATGGATGCATTATATGCCCATCGCTTGGCACGTTTCTAAAGCAGGTTTACGCGTGCACATTTCTCTTAAATAAATATTTTCAAATGTACCCACTTTACCATTGTTTATGGGTACAGTGTGACTGCTCAGTTCTGGTTCCTCTGTACCAGAGCCAGGGGTTGAAACGTCTCCTTCCCCGGGGTTCTTATCACATTAGATATTGGGTTAAATTAGATATTGCCTTGTCCCAGTTCCTCAGATAAATTAAGTGTGGACTACCAGATACCATGAACACATTGCTAAACAGCGCAGCCAGGTGGCACCTGCACATTCACTCAGTGAGCAGTCTGGACCAATGACACCCTATTGTATTTATTTGTATTTGTAGAGTGAATGCAAGAGTCTTCCTGCTGATGCCACCATGGCTCATAACTACCATAGCGTATTAAAGTTATAATAATAACTTTTTGCACAGTATACAAGACTGCATAATTTATACATACAATAAATCAAATCAATAAAAGATCAATGTGCAGATTACCCAGGCTTATAGCGTCAGGTAGTGTTGATTCTATTAAAGACAGAGATGTGACAATTATGCTTAACTCTGTATTGCCACTCTTCACAGCAGCCTCTCTTTAAAGCAAAAGATGAGCATGTGGGAGGGAATATGCAGGTTAGGCACTGCAGCTACTGCTAACATTCACCTACTTCGAGCCATATGACCTTGACATATTAATATAACCATATCCCATTACATAGTTCTTTATACACATTAGCACCAGCAAGATCCCCCTGTGTATTCTGGGTGGGATAATGCTCACCTCTGTGTCTTTAATAGAATGAAGACTACCTTGCACTATAAGCCTGGGTAATCTTGATTCTATGTCAAGACTGGAGGCAAGCATTATGCTAGTTCAAAGCTGTCCAACACAACCGCTACCACAGATGATATAGGCTTGAAATAAAAGGTCCTGAACGTCCCTTCCGATAACCAATCTACTAACTTAATAATGTATCGTAGAGAAGCACCAGTCGCAAATGCCTTTGATGTAATCGATGCTATTGCTGAAAGCGCTCAAAACAATTCTAAGTCTACGCCTGCCATGTGCATCACTTCTCTAACCCATCTAGCAATTGTGGTGGAGACTACTGCATGAAAAGGTTTCCTTTGCGCTATTAATAGCTGGTCCACCCCTCGTGGTCGCACCTCTTTGGTAGCCTCTTCGTAAGCCTTAATGCACTTGTCTACACACAACTTGGGTTCCCCGGGAAAATATGGATATGAGATAATTGAAGACCCGCTTTTAGTCCTTTTTGATATGAAAAGCCACTCTTGGGTAAAATAATGTTCTGCTGACTTCTAGTACTTTCACGTCAGAGACTCTCCTACATGATACTAGGCACAGTAACATTGCTAACTTACAAGAGAGATGGTGTATAGACAAAGGTTTATTCGCCGGCTACTCTTTAAATAGGCGTCCCAAAGCACCAAATATTTGGCTCTAGGCAGTTTCCATACTTTGAAGCCTCGTAAGAGCCTGACTACTGCTTGGTGCTCTCCTAGGGCCGCCCGGTCACTTTTTTCATGACCTGCGGGAATGTCCAACCTATATACTCCTATGGTACGGAAAGCTTTACTCTTTTGTGCTAAGCTTGCTAAGAAGTTGAGGACATGCACTGAAGGGGCAGAATCAGGATGAATATGCTGCACTGTGCACCACTCTTCCCATTTGGTCCAAGTGGTGTCACAGCTCCTAAGAGTGGAAGTGCCCAGGAATCTCTGATACAGTCTGCAGCGATTTCCGAAAGGCCAGGCAAGGGCCAACGCTGCCTGAAACTCTACACGCTAGCAACTGCAGTGTTTCTGCTAATACCAGCACATGTGTATGACTAATGGGTTGGTCAGCAGGTCTGGCTGAGATGGAATCACTCTCGGAAAAAAGTTCCAACAGATTTGGAAACCACGCTTGTGATTTCCACAATGTACAAAAGATCACCAGCTCTGCTGGTTCCCTGCGAACCTTCACCAGGGGTCTTATCAACATGATGAATGAGGAAAACGCATAGTGCAGTGCCCCGTCCAACTGTGGAGGAACGCATCTGTCCCTACCGCTCCTGGATCCAGCCTCCAATTGAAATACGTTTGTCTCTGCATGTTCAACCTGGAGGCGAAAAGGTCTGTGTCCATCTGCACCCAGATCTCCTGTAATTGCAAGAATACTGGCCTGTGCAACCTGCAATCGTTTGCATCCTCCAGGTATCTGGAGTTCCAATTTGCAATTATATTTTGCTTTCCCACCAGATACTCCACTGTTTCGCTATCGTCTTCGCGAGGCAGTAGTCCCAGAAGTCGTTCGCTAGCTTCACAAGCATTTATGACTGTGTTCCCTGTAGCTTGTCTATGTACCTTACTGCTGAGATGTTGTCCATGTTGAACAGGATGCAGCAGCTCAATCGTTCTCTGATGAAAGCTGTCACCGCAAACAAGTCTGCCAAGAGCTCCAAACAGTTTATGTACATTTGTAATTCTTAGTGGGACCATTTTTGTCCTGTTTGCAGACATCCGTACCTTGCGCCCCAGGCTTCCCTGCTGGTATCCAATTCTATTATTAGCTCTGGCACATCCCCGAACATGGCTTTGTGGTTCCAGGCTTCCATATTCTGCAGCAACCATTTCAGTTTGACTCTCCCGTTTTTGTCTAGTGGAACCATCTGATGGTACCAGACCCATCTGTGTAAGTGTCTGATCTTGAATCGTTGCAGGGCTCTGTAATGCAGGGGCCCTGGAAATATCACCTGAATCAACAAAGACAGGAGACCCACTATACTGGCTAGACTCCAAGGTGAGATATGCGTCTTCAAAAGAGCTGCTCTCAGTTCTTTTTTTTATTGCTGTCATCTTCTGCATCAGCAGCTCCAGTGTGGCCTTCCTGGTGTCTATAGCGAACCCTAAGAATTCCATCCTCTGACTCAGAACCAATTCCGACTTTTCCCTATTCACTAGGAAACCTAATGAGGTCAAAAGGGAGTATACACACTGAATCTGCGTTGCCAACATCGACCTGCCCTGTGCCAGGATCAGGATGTTGTCTAGATAGACAATGATCCTGATCCCTCTTTCCCTGATGGCTTCCGCCACTGGCCGCATCACTTTGGTAAACGCCCATGGGCCGATGCTAGTCCGAAGGCCATGCAAGCGAACCACCAGCTCTGGCCTCTCCACAAAAATCTGACCAAGCCCCTGCACTGCACCACTACTGGGATGGTGAGGTACGCATCCTTCAAGTCCAGCCTCCCCAGCCAGTCTGCTTTGGGCAAGGTGTCCCATAGGAAGTGAATGCCTTCCATCTTGAAATGTTGATAGACCAGCCAGATGTTTAGCTCCTTCAAATTGATCACTGGACTGGTCTCACTTTCCCTTTCCTGTGTACCAAGAACATATTGCTGTAGAAACATGTGCACTCCCCTACGCATCGCTCAATCGCCCCTTTCTCTGCTAGAGCATCTCATTCCCTGTCTAGGAAGATCTCTTCCTTAACCCCATTCTGAGATTCGTTGGTAGCCGTTTTTGCTGTGGGGGACGCACAAACTCCAGCTCAACCCAAGCATTGCATGATAGCTTCAGCCATTTCCCTATACATCCTCCCACCTTGGGATAGCTCTTGCTTTGCATACTTACCGCTGATGGCATTCTGCTGCCTGTATCTGTACGACCTATGAGCCCATGGGGTCCTCTGCTTCTGGACAGGAAGAAGACATCTTGTTGTTGACTTTCCCAGTACTGGGCTCTAGGGCCTTCGGGCCTCCTCGAGAAGCTGACTCAACCAGTCGATCAGCCCCTATGTCAACCGATCACTGTGAATACACATCCTGGGAATATTTTTCAGGTAGACGTTTGAGCTTTTTGTAGTTATGTGTAAGTCTCAACAAATCGGGACATCTCCTTAGTAGAAGCTTCCCCAAATAGTACGCCTTGCACTGCCTAACCTGCTACATAATTAGCCAGGTCCCCCAGTTTGCTGTCAATTTTACGGAGCAGACTGCGTTGTCTTTCTGCCGACAGAGTGCAGCTGGCATTATCCAGCAGGCATACTGCCCTCTGTGCCCAGCTCGCTAGTGTTGCCACATTCACGGGCTCACTCGTATCCCTGGCCCTCTCCGCCAGGTCCATAATCTTTGCCAGTGGTCCGGCCATGTTGAGGACTTTGTCCTGAAAATTCTTCCACGCTTGGTCCACCCCTCGCCTGACGTCTTTAGTCACTTTTGTCACAAATATAACCATTTTCGCATCCAGCTCTGGTGTGTCCATTATTTTACAGGGCAAATCTGGTCTTGGGCACTCAGCTCTCAATCGGAAGCACACTTCCTTCTCTAAGCGCTTCCTAATGCATTGTGCTATGTATTGGGCCACCCTCGGCGAGGGAAGCCATTCTATGGATTTAAGGTGACGTATGCTATAAGAGTGAAACATGTTGCCCATGTCATCCCCTACTTCGGACACTTTTGGTGCTATGTATGTCCTAGGAAGGTCCACTATACTACCATCGTCTTGGTAGCTCTCGTCATCCTCCTCCTCCTTGGGAGGATACGTGCTCTCATTGGCGTCCCCTGTGTTTTTTGCCTCTGGGGTAGGGGGTAAGAGGACTGGCACTGCCGATTTCCCAAGAAAAGCAGATCTTAGCTTGTTGAATGGGCCGACTTCCTCTTAGGGCAGCTGTGGGACCCCCATCTGATGGACCACGGGATAGAAGATGGGGTGGTCTTCTGGGCCTTTAACTCCCCCTTAGACACTCCTCTTTTGCTGGAGTGTGATGCCGAGGTACCTTCACCTGGACTGAGCTATCTTTTTCTTTCGGTAGGAGCCATTCTGTTTTTCACTGTGAGGGATTTGTGCACTTGTAGGCGTTCATCAATGGGCTTAACTTCTGTGACAGTGCTATGGCTAATGGCCAGCAAGTCCCCCAGTACACTCTTGAAACTCAGGTACAGATCCTGATCTACTTACAGTTCCTCCTCACTGTATTCTGGAGGAGAGCTGTCTGGCTCCTTGTGTGCCATTCTTACTGATTGAGCACTCTTCACTATTCCCTGGTGCGTGTGGCAATCTATGGCTGAACGCTGCATGCCGCAATGAGAGCAGGCACCTTAGACAGACCCCCACGGACCGTAGATTGCACTGGATGATTTTCTATGTTTTGATTTGATTGTGCCAATTGCGATTGCGCATGTGCGCGGTGCGAAATTCGTTGTACTTTCCTCTAATGCCCGGATCTGATTGGGAGACTGCGCTTCCTGTATTTGCACGCGCTTCTGCGTGTCGAGGGAAAAGGGAAAGTAAAAAGGTCCTTTCTTTGTTATTCTAGAGCACCCCCAGGGGAGCGCACCAGTCACCTGAAAGCATGCATCATTGCCGGCAGTCCCGGTGCGGTTCCCGGGTGTCACTTATTGTTCGCAGCTGATTGCGTGTGATGAGCGATCGTGCGCTTGTGGCCGGTGTGCTCTCTCACTCCTTCCTGTACCTTGGTGGCAGGCTGGGACGAGCCAGCACTATTCCGCCTCCTTAGCCCGAATAGAAGTCACACTTGGCTTATTCGCATGCAATCACAGCTGCCAATCATTCACTAGACAGCCTAATGATCAATGCACGCTCCAGAAAAACATATGAGAGTCACTGCAAAACAGTACTTATCTTGTGTAATAGCAGCAAAGAAGAGTAGGAGTTATGGACATGACATGACATGAATAGTGGGCTGAGCCAGGATTGGTTATTTTGGAGAGGCACAAAACTACCGGAACACTATGGACTTCTGGGCATTGGTAGTGCTGTATGTTTAAATGGAAGTTTTGCTGTTGTTTTGTTGTTTACTGAAAAAAAGGACATTTGTTTTAAAGAGTGGCTGCTGTGAAAAGTGGTAATAAAGAGTTAAGCATAATGCTCGCATCCGGTCTTGACATAGAATTACTATTTTCCTAAATGGATTATTTCCTAAAACACCTGTATCAAAACAATGAATGAGTTTTTCAGCTTGTCCTATGATCCCTCTTTTTTTTACCCCATATCACATTTATATCTTTACATGGGTTTATTAATGCACTGGTAAGAGGTGTGTCTCTTCCCGCAAAGCAACGAAGCCAGAGGTTGTCCGTTGCAATGTGCTCAAGGTTATGGACGAATTTGCTAAGATATAGTGCTCTTAGCTCAGCCAAATGTTTGCACTCAGTAAATGTCCGTAAGTCTCAATTTTAATTGCTATCCTGTTCATCCTGCGTAGCCATCCTTCTTTTCCATTTTTGTCTGGGTCCAACTCACGACCATACATGGGAGCAGATCAAAACGAAATTGGATGAATAGGTTTTGAATCCCAGTGCAGGGAAATTTAATCAGATAACCCTGAGAGCTGCCCTTCCGATATATGTATTGAAATAATTGAAGCACAAGTTTGTACTGAGGTAGTCTTGAGATGTTGTAACAACTGTCCCAGTCAGATGCTTTTTGCAGTCTAAGACCGTCATAGTCAAGAGACCAGTCGATCTTCCATTCTATCATGTGTATGAATTATGTTACGCTTTCCTTAAATTCATCAAGCAGCGAGTTGTCCTTATAGCTCAGTTCCTTGTTTATGAAATGATATGGGATTATTTTATTTTCCTTATTTTAAGGTATCTATGATAGCTCCTGATATTAAGTAAGGTGTTAAAGCCATAGGGGTCAAATTCGAAGTGAATGATATGAAGAGGAACACAACAGGAAAGTCCCAATACTCGTCAGAGCGTGATGACTTCCAAGGTATCACATCTTTTTCTTTTGTTGCTATTATCACCCTGAGTGGAACGGGTATGCCCAGACGTGGGTTCTGTGCCTGCTGGGCTTAGAGACCCAAGATACTCCTCAGGGATGAGGCCCAAGGCAGCTGCAACATGTCTGGGGATGCTTGTGGTCTCGTGCAGAAGGCATGAGACCAAGGAGTTTGGGCTGGATTGCACCTTTTGGGGTGGGACTAAGCCTGATTTGCATATGGTCGTTCCTGTTTTGGAATGGCTTGGCAGGTGAAGGACAATGGTCTGGAGGGTTGCCCAGATCAATGTCAGAGGTTAAGATTTATTCTAAACCGTCCACCCATCCTCTCTTTTGTTTTCCATGGCATGAAGCCATTTGATTTTTTGTTTTACTGTTGCATTTGCGTCCATAGAGAATGTAGGTACTAGACTCTACCTGTATACCAAAAGCAGTCCTTCAAGGTTGTAGCCGCTGCTGTTTTTAACATATGCCATAACAGGGGTTAGCTTCCTCATCACTTTCTGCTTTGTGAAGTTCTGCAGATCCTCTTCCAGGCCCGGCTCCAGGAATTTTCATCTGGGTGGGCCAGGGTTGTGTCCAGGGGGGCCCACATTCCATTGGATGTGGGTCTAGGAGAACCCTATTCAAAGTGCTGGCGTTGATCCAGATTTTGCAGATCTCCAAAAATATATTTGCACACCTCTATAAAAAAAAGTACATAGCAAAAGCGAAGCAAGGAAGCAACATCAATCTACCTGTCTTCCCTTCCCATCTGCTCTCCCCTTTCTGTTATATCTGATCCTCCTTCACCTTTCACCATCCAGACACGTTCCTTCAGCTGCCCTAATTACTGTTCCCATTTACCTACCCTTTCACCTGTTCACACCAGCACCCAGCATGCATTTCCTGGCCTGGCTTAAGAGAATTCAGGGCGATGCCTCCTCCTCTTCCTCTGAGAGGGCTGAGCAGATGGATGGTGTCTGCCCAACAAATACCTTCCTGAGCGCTGTGGCTACTCCCAGCGGGCCCCGAAGGGGATGCTTGTGCTCCCTCCATCCTGTTGTGAAAGATAGACCCCCGGCAATACTGAAGCAACGAATAGGAGATTTTGTTTCCTACAAAATTACATTTTTTTCTAACTTCTTTTTATTTCATGAACAGAACATACCATGCCCAATCAATACAGGTAGTCTTGTTGATCTTAACAATATTTAGAGCACAACAACATATCCTCTAATAACATACACATGTATACAATTCTCCCTTCACCCACCCATTCCACAAATGCCCCCTCCTTTCCAACTGAACACCTACATTAGTCCCATTCTCAATGTCTCGCATCAATGGTTCATGTCCAATATTAAATTTGAAACACAAAATGTTATTTTTGTTGCATTTTCGAAGCACATTTTAATTGATTTGAGAGTGCAAGGCTGTGCTAGGGTTGTAAGGGCTGCATCAGGAGGCAGACGGTGCTGGTTGAGGGTATTCCAGCCTCCTGGTATCGCTCCTGGTGGAGTATGGCATGAAGGAGCGGGTCTTGCTCCCCTGCCATGCCCCTATACATCATTGTCTGGTACATACTGTTTACATACTGGTTATAAAATGCAATTGTCCGAGATGACTCTTTGTTTGATGTGTTCACTGGTATTGAATGACACAATTTTGTTCAATAAATGTGGCCTGGATATTTTCAAAGTTAGATGTGTGTGTGTGTGTCTGTGTATCCTAATGCCTGTGCTGGCCATCTATTAAATCATGAGTGAGGTTTTTTGGAATAGCTTGTAATGCAAACTGAATCCCTTTTAGGGGCACCTACTTTTAACAGACAATGCATAGTGAAATTAAAAAAATATGCTGAGGATCACACACTTTGGTTGAGTGGTAAAGCCATAATTTCAGCGTAGCCTGAAATATAGATATTTGACCAAACATCTGCAGAGCTCAAGTTGGTACAAATATGTGTTGAAGTTTGGCTTTCAATAACTAAAATAATACTAAATTGTATACAGTTTACTTAAAAAATGCACCAGTTACATGATAAACCATCTTGACAATGTATTCATCATTGTAGAAACATGTTGATGAAAAGATTAAGATGGGGCATTTTGTTTTGAATCCTGAACTGCATAGAGCAGAATTCTCCTGTTTGCGCTTTTTTGCAAAAGGGGCCATTCATTAATTTTAATTGTTTCCACCAAGTACTGGAAAAGTAAAGAAAATCGCTTTTGATCTTTACTTTACCACTACGTGTCTGGAAAAGTTTAAATCACCTCCACAATTAATGATTGTGGGAGTCATCCGCAATGGATTCCTTTTGACTCTGTCCGCTTTTACCATAGTCGGCAGATCTCATAGGAATCCATTGAATTTCAGCCAACTTAAAAATACATGCTGCTGGAATGCCAATAGGATTTGGCAGGGGGGCCTTGTTAAGTCTGATCTCCAGCTTTGCTTGGCAAATCATACAAAATCCTGTAGCTCATACAAAGTGGAGCTAAATGCATTTAGCGCCACTTCTTCCACTCTGCTTGACCTGGAAAAGAATCCCTTAAGACTGTAGCTTTATTTTCCCCATCCTGAATGGAAACCTACAAGCTCCAGCATAGCAATGAATGAGAATTTACAAAAATACTCTTACAGACACAAAGTGAAATGAAATGCATGTCAAGGTTAATGTTTCACACAGCCTGTTCTGTATCCCCTTAATTACTAATCACCTAACAATCACACTTAAACAGCTTCTTAAAACCCTATATATTTTTTTAAGTGCCACAGCAATGATCACTGCCTTTTTACCTTTTCTCATTTCTAATTTATTTATTTATTGAATTTATTTCTAATGCACAATGACAGTGGTTCGGGGGCATAAGAGGGCTGACATGACATACAATAAAAAGCATAAAGCTCAGCGAAGCCTAAGGAGAAACCGGAGAGAAACTAGTGGAGGTCAAGGATCCATTTACTCAAAAGGCAAGGTTTTCAGGACACGTTTGAACCTGGGAAGACTGGCACACAGCCTCAAATCAGGCAGGAGAATATTCCACAATTGAGGAATTGTGGCTGGGAAGCATCCATTTTGCACATGTACCAGTTTGGCCTTTGGGGTGAAAAGCAACCCTGTGTTATTGGATCTTAGATTACGGCTGTTAGATAGCCACTTCAACTATGTGGCCATATAAAAAGGGCTTATTCCATACATGCAAGTCCCTGAAATGCAAAGGGTACGAAACTTGATTCTCTTTGTATTAGGGAGTCAATGTAATGCTCTGTTTGTTGTTGAGACATGATCTGTTTTGCGCATCCCCATAACGACCCTAACTGCATTGTTCTGGATAGCTTGCAGACGATTGAGCTCTCCTTTGCCTACCCCAAGTAGACTGCTGCCACAGAAGTCCGGGCGGCTACCAATGATCGCCCTGGCTAGGGTGGCACAACTGCAGGCCTCAAGGAATGGTCTGAGTTGTGCCAAAAGTATAATGTAATATGATGTTGAGTTTGACACTAGGCCGCTGATATGGGACCTCAATTGTGACTCCCAAGGTTTTTATTGTTTTTTCAAAGTAGGGAGCCGACAGTCTGCGATTTGAAAGAATGAATAGGACTGATCAAGCTGGCGCCACTTGGGGCTAGTGCCCAGGATAGTAATCTCAGTTTTTAAGTTATTCAGGGCTAGGCCATTATACAGCATCCAGAGCTGGATTTGGTTGTATGTGGCATTAATGACCTCAGTGTCTTTGGAGTGGTCACCTGAAAAAGTGAAAAGTCACTGAGTATCAACAGCATATTTGGCATAGCACATCCTATTGTAAATAATCTGCCTCTGAGACTTGTTAAAAGATACAACCTCAATGGTAGGGCCTGTTCAGCCCTGATGTTTGCATGTGAGGGGTGATGGTAGAGCAGGGGAGGGGCATTGGCATGTGTCCCTTTTCTAAATATTAAATCCACCTCTGATTGTACTCTTTAGTAAATATTGAAATACTGATTTTTATTTATAAAAGATGTACACCTTATATACTTTGGCCTGGAACATTATAGAAAACGCTCCTCTTTTTTGTTTATTTTGTGGGTGTTCATGTTTAATTTCTGGCACTGCCTAAACACCCAGCACCCAGGATTTACATCATACTTTGCAAACTCTGTAAAGTTACTCAACAGATTAAGGTTATGAAGTCAGTACTTATCAGTTTGAATCATGAAACATTCCGTCAGAGTAGACTAGGCTTCCAAACAAAGATACATTCTATTTAGGTCGGAGCCCCACTGGTAAGTATGCATGAGAAGATCTGAAACTTGTCAAAACTTGCCAACCTAGCCTAATAATTTTCAGGTAGGGCCTTGTTGGACCAGCTCAGTGCAGCTTGATTCCCAAGGCGTAGCCAGCAAGACACCCACATCTGGGCATATACACATTAACTTAGGGAGACAAACAGAAGACAACATGCATCGGCAAAGCCAACTGCTTGGGTTTTGATTAGGCATGGATAGGCATTTGCCAGACACTTCCATAAGGGCACCACATAAGGGTACCACCTGGTCATAAAATGGGAACAGCTGGAAAATGGTGGCAGTAACTGGGCATATGATGGCATTGCCTGGCAAATGTCTAATACCTATAAGCAAGCCAAAACGGATGGAATGTGATTGCTTGTTTAAGACATGACTTCAGTACAATCACAGAGGCATTGACAAATATATTGCTTATAAAATCAACTGGCTGAAGACACACATTAAGAGAATTTTATTACACCAGGAGCTTATTTACACAGGTAATTAAGTAATTAAACACTCAAAAGAATGCTTAGATATAACACTGACAAGCCCTATGCAGCAACATGTTTGGTGTTACTTTGTTATAAAGCTTGCTCATAGAGTTCTAGAAACGTTAGGTTTTTCTGGTGAGGTATTAACACAGCCATGGCTAGTCATTAGGTGGGTAAATGAACAGACACACCCATAGGATGTGTGTTCTTCTCACATTTTATCGCCATCCTAGCTGTGTTTCACTGCATGCGTTCTGGTTGTACCTAATAGGTAAAAAGTCTATGAATCAATTAAAACCACCGTCATTGCTCTGGCTAGCCTGGCATACTATTGTTTGCATATCAGCCTCAGCCCTGTCACTAATATCAGAAGCCTGTCCCAAACTTCTAGACCACAGGGCCTAAAAATCCATGTGGTCACTTGTGTTCAAGTGAAGATGGAAATTGAGACTGACCTGCACCTTGTGGTGGCAGCAGCAAAAGTCATTTGCTAATGGCTTGTCCGCTTCTCTAATGTTACAGACATACTGCAAAATTATGTCATAGAATGTTGCACAGAGCAACAGTAGTGGTAATGTTTAATTCAAAGCCTTGCATGTATCACTTTTTGATTTTACTACACTCTCCCCTCCAGAATTACATTTCTGTTACAACCAACCTTATCTTTTCACTTATACTCAAGAAGTTAATGCAGCAGAATATATACTTTGAATGTAATTTGTAAGGACCCCAAGTCAGGTGACGCACCTTGCGCAGAAATCTGTGTTCAAGCATCTTACATTTTATTTATATAACTTGATAGAGTTAACCATTTTATTAAGCATGATGTGAAAAACCATTATATTCTCACAAAAAATAAACACAATTTAAAATACAGAAACCAAAATTGTGATTGTAGGTTTGAGAAAATAGTTGTAGGCAGCCTGCTTGAATATGTGTGCTGCCTCACTTAGATGGTGTGTGTGGCTCTCCATCTCTCTGGTTATTTGTACTTTCATGGCTGTGGGGCATAAATCATTGTCTAGGGCAATAAAACAAATCCTGCAGTTCAGCCTCTCAGAATGTCTTTGAGGTTTCTGATTAATGTTTAGAGTGCCTGGCCCCCCTGCCCCCCCTGCTGGATCCGGGCCTGGCATAATCTTTGTTTTAATTAAGTCAACTGTCAGTCCATTATCAGTCGAGTAGTTCACTATTGTGGTTAGTGCTCTTTGCAGACGAATGGGGGTACAGTCCATAAGGATATCATCAGTGTAGGCCATACGTTTTATATGTTTTATATGTTCGTCTGCCCATTTAGGGGGAAGAGTTGGATGTTATCCAACGCTGTAGGAGGAATGTCCACTATACAAAGATTGAAGAGGAGGGGTGCCAGCATACACTCTTGCTTTCAACTTATGTTGGTGTGGATTTTAATTGAATCGCCCTCTCCATTTAGCCTTATCCTAAACTCGGTGTCAGTGTGTAAATGAATAATCCTGCTTAATAATCCAGCACAGATGCCCCATTGTTGCAGTTTCTTCCACAGTCTCTCACGGTGAATTGTGTCAGAGGCCCTGATGTAGTCTATGTAAGCTACATATGATGGAAGGCCATTTCTCTTGGTCTTTTCTGTCGGTTCTATGTTGAAATGCTGAATAAAAAATAAGAAAAAAAATAGTTTTTTTTCTTCGAATTTCCAAAATACCTTTATGGGGGGTTTTTGCACTTTTTCTGTAAAATACAGGGGGAGACATCCCGCAGCATCCCCAACATTCCCCCTACCCTGATCTAGTCCCATACCCCACTCCCTATCTATTTATTGGGTAAAAAAATGCAAAAAAGTCAAACGATTAGACTAAAAAATCTCTGTGTTTTCGGCCTTGTTATTTTCGTAATTGTTTTTTGGAGGGAATACCTTTCTGCAAGGTTTTAAGGATAAGCATATTTTGTGTGGTAATGCATCCTTTTCTAAAACTGGGTTGAAGTGGATTGAGGAGCTGCTTTTTGTTGGCCCAGGTAGTGAACTCTTTTAGAAATATTGCAGCAAAGTAGCACCCAATAATTTTCTGGGCATTCTCTATGACCTGTTTTGAATACAAGGATAAGCAAAGAATCTTTCCAACTATTGGGGACTTTATTGTTTTTTTACAATGTTTCTGTAGTGTTTCATTATAATCTGGGCCCAAAGTGATGGATTTTCTTACAATTCTGTATTCTGTTGGAAATCCTGTCAGGCCCAGAGGCCCCTGAATTTTTCATACTCTTTATAGTTATTTTAATATCATTTTCGTCAAGATCCTCCAGCTCGTAAGTTAGAATTGGTCCAATGAATCCTGATTGCTCATGCCGATAGTACCTATACTAGATACATTTTTTCCATATGTTGTCACTTACTACTTGCGTTAAAGAAATTGCTGACGATGAGGTTTTGTTATCAATAAATGATCAGAATGTTTTTAATTGCAAATATTTTAATCACGGCTTGCCATTTCATAGTCAAGAGTCATTGAGGGTATTTTTGTACTCAGTAAGCCAATGTTTTATGCCGGTGTTGAAGCTTTTTAGATTGTGATCTTTAAACCACTTTTGCAAGGTTTTTGTGGACATTTAATCTTCTAATATCCCGCCATAGGCCGCACTAAGGCAATACAATTTGCATATCGTAATGTTGACCCATGGTTCTACTAATGATGCTCGCTCCCTGTTTGCCCCAATACGCAATATACGCGGCAGATCATTGATTAAAGTCTTCCAGGTCCTTCCATCGTTTACTAACTGTTTCTTTATGTGCAGAATCAAATTCTCTATTAAGGTTTTTTATATTTTCCAACATCCATTTTATTTTATACCCTTGGGTATTCATCGTGATTATGCCCTCCATGTTCCTCTTTCCACTTTTTGGTTCAAGATTAAGGATTACATTAACTGCTGCATGATCGCTAAATTATTTTTTATTTATAGTCAACTCTTCCACCAGAAAGAATGTGCTACTTTCTATAAAAAATATAGTCTAGGGTATCAGTTTTGTTTACCATGTGCCATGTGAGGTTTCCTGTAGACTGTCCACTTGTTCTTCCATTAATCATTATAAACTCTGTTTGCCATAAAATTCAGCCAGTCCTTACCAAGGTTATATCCGTTACTACAGGCTAACTTTGCCACTGGTATAAAGCACGCTACAAGACCCTTGATAAGCCTATTGTCGTAAGGTTCCCCACAGTGAGCGCCTAAATCACCTCCGATTATTTGTATTACTTCTCTTGTAGAATTATTCCCTAAATTCAGTATCTCCTCAATGTTCACTATAATATGCTGCGCCTGGAGCACACATGGAGTGTGCTATATATATGTTGATGATTGTGAGGGAAGTATTGCAATTGATTTTTATTGATTTTTATGTTAGCTGCCACGATGTGGGGGGAATGGTTAATCAAATTGATATGTTTAGTTTTGAACACAGTTCCAATACCCACTATAAGCCTGCCTGTGGTGCGCCCCAGTTCCCCGCTTTTAGCAAGATTTGTAATCAAATGGTAACAAGATTCAATACAATTATGTACACATAAATTCTTGTGCAAGTTTATTTCGATAAGAGTGGATATATCATTTTTAGTTATCCTTTGCTATCCTTTCCTTATTCTTTAGTTATCAAATGGTAACCATCAAGGTGAAAAGGCTCCATTAGGCCACACTCTTGTATTAGGAAAATATATGCTGTACATATCATTTAAATTGAGGCCCAACTTCCCATTAAGTGCTCATGGCCTGCAGTATTCCAAGTTGTTATGCACATTCCTTAGGTCCTTCTTTAGGGACGCTGCTTGATCCTGGATTGAAATGCTGCTGGTAGCCAGGCCCATTTGTCGTGATCTGATTCCTTTTCTTTCCTACCTTTACTATCACTGGTTTTAATCATCCTGCCATCCTGCATGCAGGTTATTCGAATGAGAGGTGCCGCATTTTCAGGACCACACCCCTGCGGCCGGGCTATTGTGATATCATAGCTCATTCGCACGAAAGCAGCATCATACGTTAAGATAAAGTAGGTAACTGTTAACTGGTGCAAAGAAGCTGATCCAGCTTACTTAGTATGTCATAAGGATTAGAGAGCTTTGGGGGCGTGGCTACATGGCTACGTGAATAGACGTGCTCTGGAGGAGCTCCCACTGATCCGCCACCGATCCTCGCAGAAAAAGAGGGATTTTGCAAAACTAGCAACATCGAAGCTCACCCATGAATACATGAATGCCTGGCGTGTGCATCGAGCGCTGGAGCGGGCTGAATAGAGGAAGACCTGAGGAGCAATGGCCATCCGTAGCAGCTGGGAACTCGGGGCATGAAGATGGCCAAGATGGCGGCCGGAGACAAAGGAACAGTCACTGGCCATAAGACTGCGGCCGCCCGTGGAAGCGGGTAATGCAGCTGCCGCACCTGTCGGACCTGTGAAAACAAGAATAGACCCTGGCTTGCCCGCACACATGTATCAGGCTGGAGTCGGCCCGTTGTGTTGAGGGGAGACATAGAGAACCCCTGCCTGGGGTGCCGGGGCGCCCCGAGGGAGAGAGCGTGCCCCTCGCAGCCGCAGAAAGCTGATCAGAGGACAACCGGCGCTGTGCGCCCAGCGCTGCGGGCGTGAGCCTGAGGGGCGAGGACACCTGCAGACCGCCGCTGGGCGAGTTGCAGAATAGGGGTGAGTGCCAGCCCCCACGGAGACACGGGCTGCCAGGCATACGAAGCTAGAGCCACGTGGAGCGGCCGCGGCGGAGTCCGAGTGCGGCTGCCCTGGAGAGCGTTTCGGTTGGCGCTGCTAAAGTCAGGAGCACTGAAGCGCATGAGGCGGAGGCCCCCAGTCCCCCAAGTGCTGAAGACCTAGTCGGATGGACTAGCGGAGACATCCCCGGCCCCAGAAAGCGTGCGTGGGCACACCCATGGCAGCAGTGCAGCTGCATGTGGTAACGGAAGGGTAGAGCAATACGGGCTGCCGGGCATACGAAGCTGGAGCCGGCGTGGTGCGGCCACGGCGAAATCCGGGAGCGGCTGCCTTGGAGAGCCCTTCGGTTGGCGCTGCTGAAGTCGGGCGCACTAGAGCGCCTGAGGCGGAGGCCCCCAGTCCCCCAAGGGCTGCAGACCTAGTCGGATAGACTAGCGGCGACATCCCCGGCCCCAGAAAGTGTGCGTGGGCACACCCCTGGCAGCAGAGCAGCTGCATGTGGCAACGTGAATGGCAGAATAGGGGGGGTCAATTCGCCTGGGCCAGGAAATAATAGCTGTGATACCGTGGCTGGGGAGGCTTACATGGAGACGGAGCCCCGGCGCCAAGGACAGGGTAAAAGACAGATCGCAGTGCTGCCTGGACAGAGCCCAGACATTGGAGGACCCTGGCATCCACTTAATGAGGCTGAATAAAACGGCCCACTTTGTGACATATGGAACACCCCGATGGGCAAATAGGGAGTAGCTAGTGCCTCAGCGAAAACAGGCGCTGAGATCGCCTTTGCGAACCAGTTTGCCGGGAGGCCCAGCTGGGCCCCAGCGCAGAAGTGAACGGACCCGGCGGCCCTGCCCGTCCTCCGGTGCCCAGAAGAAACACAGTGGAGACTCACGGATAAGACTGTACGAGACCTGGTACGTGGGAGGACACAGCCCATTCCAGGGAAGCAAAGGGCAGCTGGTACATACTCCGGGCACGGCTGTGGGGGGCCCTGCATACAGCACATACGGCAGCAGCAGGCTGTGAAGCACCACACGGTGTGCAGGACTGGTCTCAGGTGGGTCAATAGCCCCCAACAAAGAGCAGACACCACACAGTATGCATCAGAGAAGGAGGATAGAGAATATAACCCGGGGACGGCGAGCTGAACTGGAGAATGAGCGGAGAGATAAGCGCACATCTGGATCGTGGAGGGTGACTCGTGACCACGCAGACATTGGTGTGGGGGGAAGCACGACATACTTCTGCCCAGTCGACATAGCAGGATGTCCTCCAAGGTGGTAAGGCCTCCAAGGTGGTAAGGCCCAGGATCAAGCAGCCCACGATGGAGGCCTATGCCAAGTCACCCCCGGGCGCGGAGGGGGGCAAAAGTAAGGAGACCCTGCGGCAGAGGCGGAAACAACCGGTACGATCCAGGAGGTGTTAGCAGCGATTGCTGACTTAAAAGTGGCCTGGGAGACGAAACTGGGCCTGGCTATGAAAGAGCTGCAGGAGGGCTTGGACCTCAAGATCGGAGCGGTCCAAGAAGAGGTGAAACTGCTGAGGCAGGATGTGCGGACGATCGCAGAGCACACTGGGGCCTTGGAGAAGGAGATGGCCCCGACCACGGAGGCGTGCGCCGCACATGCAAAGGAGATCCATGCCCTTGGGCAACGGGTGGGCAATCTGGAGGGCAGAGCAAGCAGACGGTCATGCCAGGCGGAATAACATCCGTATAGTGGGTCTGCCGGAAGGAACGGAAGGGTCAAACCCCACAGAATATGTGGAAACCTTGCTCCTACAGGAGATAACGGGCGGGGTGCTGACCCAGGTGTTCGCGGTTGAAAGAGCGCACAGGGCCCTGACAAAGAGACCGGCCCCAGGAGCCCCCCCACGGCCGATGATCGCTAAGATCCTAAACTATCGGGATCGGGAGAAGATTCTCGAAATTTTCCGGAAGGGAGGAACGATTGAGAGGGGGTCAGCAAAGATCACGGCATACAAGGACTACACGCTGCTCGTACAGCGCAGTAGAATGAACTTTGGGTCGGGAAAAAGAAGGCTGGGGGAAGCAGGCCTCCGCTACATGTTGCTTTATCCAGCCAAGTGGAAGGTGTTTTACAAGAACAGATCCTTCGACTGGCTACGATCCAGGAGGTGTTAGCAGCGATTGCTGACTTAAAAGTGGCCTGGGAGACGAAACTGGGCCTGGCTATGAAAGAGCTGCAGGAGGGCCTGGACCTCAAGATCGGAGCGGTCCAAGAAGAGGTGAAACTGCTGAGGCAGGATGTGCGGACGATCGCAGAGCACACTGGGGCCTTGGAGAAGGAGATGGCCCCGACCACGGAGGCGTGCGCCGCACATGCAAAGGAGATCCATGCCCTTGGGCAACGGGTGGGCAATCTGGAGGACAGAGCAGAGCAAGCAGACGGTCATGCCAGGCGGAATAACATCCGTATAGTGGGTCTGCCGGAAGGAACGGAAGGGTCAAACCCCACAGAATATGTGGAAACCTTGCTCCTACAGGAGATAACGGGTGGGGTGCTGACCCAGGTGTTCGCGGTTGAAAGAGCGCACAGGGCCCTGACAAAGAGACCGGCCCCAGGAGCCCCCCCACGGCCGATGATCGCTAAGATCCTAAACTATCGGGATCGGGAGAAGATTCTCGAATTTTTCCGGAAGGGAGGAACGATTGAGAGGGGGTCAGCAAAGATCATGGCATACCCGGACTACACGCTGCTCGTACAGCGCAGTAGAATGAACTTTGGGTCGGGAAAAAGAAGGCTGGGGGAAGCAGGCCTCCGCTACATGTTGCTTTATCCAGCCAAGTGGAAGGTGTTTTACAAGAACAGATCCTTGGACTGGCTACGATCCAGGAGGTGTTAGCAGCGATTGCTGACTTAAAAGTGGCCTGGGAGACGAAACTGGGCCTGGCTATGAAAGAGCTGCAGGAGGGTCTGGACCTCAAGATCAGAGCGGTCCAAGAAGAGGTGAAACTGCTGAGGCAGGATGTGCGGACGATCGCAGAGCACACTGGGGCCTTGGAGAAGGAGATGGCCCCGACCACGGAGGCGTGCACCGCACATGCAAAGGAGATCCATGCCCTTGGGCAACGGGTGGGCAATCTGGAGGACAGAGCAGAGCAAGCAGACGGTCATGCCAGGCGGAATAACATCCGTATAGTGGGTCTGCCGGAAGGAACGGAAGGGTCAAACCCCACAGAATATGTGGAAACCTTGCTCCTACAGGAGATAACAGGCGGGGTGCTGACCCAGGTGTTCGCGGTTGAAAGAGCGCACAGGGCCCTGACAAAGAGACCGGCCCAAGGAGCCCCCCCACGGCCGATGATCGCTAAGATCCTAAACTATCGGGATCGGGAGAAGATTCTCGAATTTTTCCGGAAGGGAGGAACGATTGAGAGGGGGTCAGCAAAGATCACGGCATACCCGGACTACACGCTGCTCGAACTTTGGGTCGGTAAAAAGAAGGCTGGGGGAAGCAGGCCTCCGCTACATGTTGCTTTATCCAGCCAAGTGGAAGGTGTTTTACAAGAACAGATCCTTGGACTGGCTGGATATGCAGGGCCGGCCTCAGGAACCGGATGCCCAAATGGAAGCTGCGGAAGATAAGTAGCATGTTGCTGTGGCGCCCAGGGTGTCATAGCTAAGACATTGGGACTTGAATATAGAGTTGCACTGTGCTTGTGGGGAGTGAGTCATAGCATTAGCTGGTTGGATCTGTTGGATGCACCTTTCCTAAAACATATAACAGGGAGCTCCTGGGAGACACCTATTGACCCCAATAGTTGTATATTTAGTTAGGTCACTGTTAGATCGGTGACACCCCGTGGGGTCCTAGTCCTCGGATACGAGACAGGACCAGACGTGGATGGGCCTGAGATCCAGGGATGGAGCTGGGCATTTGTTGGGGTAGGGCAGGGTGGGGGGTGGGGTTGGGTTGCGTGCTGTGGTGTGTAGTTGGGGAACAGGGAGGGGGGAATTGTTGAAAGAGGGAAAGGACAAAGTCGGTAAATGAAGCAACGAAGGGAGCATTGAGGGGATTGGTGGGTTGGGAACTGACCGAGTAGATGGCATCGGGTAATCTCCGAATTGTGACCTGGAATGTATGGGGCCTCAATAGTTATCTGAAACAAAATAAAGTGATGCAGTACTTGAAGAGGATGCGCACTGACATAGCCCTGCTACAGGAGACTCATCTCACGAAGGAAAGATTGGAAGTGGTTAGGAGAAAATGGAGGGGAATTGTTTTAGGGGCTACGTACTCTGCGTACGCTAGACGAGTTATCACCTGGGTGGCGCCGCATTTGCCATTTCAGGTGCTTGGCTCAACGATAGATCCGGAAGGCAGAATGGTGGTGGTAACGGGGCTCCTGGAAAACAGGGAAGTGCAAATTATAAATCTGTACGCCCCCAACCATAACACAGCGGCCTATTTTGGGTCTCTTTATGGTAAACTTGGCCCCCTAGCTGGGGGGGCGGTGGTGTGGGGAGGGGACTTCAATTGCACCCTGAACCCCAGAATGGACAGGTCAGCTGACAAGGCGGGGAAAACGGCGCCGGCGGCCAAAGCGCTCGGGACATTGCTGAATGACCTGGGCCTGGAGGACGTGTGGAGAAGGCTGCATCCTACGGACAGGCAGTACTCGCACTACGCAGCACCACATGACTTGTTTACGAGGCTGGATTATGTGTTCGTAGCGGCTGAGATAGCGGGAGAAATGGTAGGAGCGGAATACAAGGCCCGGGTTTTATCAGACCACTCGCCTTTGGTGGTGGAGTGGCGACACCAGCCCCCCAGATCGCGAATCCCAACGTGGAGACTTAGGACAGAGGCACTGCAAGATGATGGGTTCCGAGAGGATCTGAGAGATGCCATTGAGGAATACTTTGATATAAACACGGGCAGCGTACGCTCGATGGGGACGCTGTGGGAGGCATTTAAGGTGGTGGTACGAGGAGTAGCCATTTCCAAATCTAAAGGGCTCCTAGGGGGTATTGAAAAGGAACTTCAGGAAACGGAAAGGAAGCTGGAGGGCCTCATACGACATGAGGACACTGCCCGTGATAATAGAACAAAGATCAAGGACCTACAGTTAACCTGCTGCGCACTCTGGGATAGGTTGTGTAGATTAAATTACAAGAAATACACGGCGAGCCTACATGCAGGGGGCGACAAGCCAGGCAGACTGCTGGCCTGGCTGTATAAGAGTGAGACGCCCCGATCAGTGATCAGGGAGATTAGGAGGTCGCATTTGCAATACCCAAGAAGGGGTAAATGAGGAGTTTCTTAAATTTTATAGACATTTGTATGAGGATACGGGGGAGGATATGGGCCAAGACATACTGGACACATTAGCGGATATAGAGCTGCCCACCCTGGACGACTTAGAACGCGCAGAGTTGGAGGCTCCTGTTACCTTGGATGAGTTGGAGGTGGTTATTCAGAATCTGCCCACGTGCAAGGCGCCCGGATCGGATGGGTTGCCTAGTGAGTTTTATAAGACATACAAGCAGGAGCTGCTTCAGCCACTGCTTGCCATGTTCAACGAGGCCTATGAGCAGGGGGAACTTCCATTCTCCCTCCGCGAAGCTGGGATCATCCCACTCATGAAACCGGACAAGCCGGCCGTGGAGTGTGGGTCCTACAGACCTCTGTCTATGCTCAACCAGGACAGTAAAATACTTACGGGAGTGCTGGCTAACAGGCTGAAGAGGGTGATAAGTAAGCTGATACACTCGGATCAGACGGGCTATGTCCCAGGCAGGACATCACTGACAACCATAGGAGGCTACATCACATCATTGACCAAACTGAGGATGATATGGGCGAGCTGTCTATCGTGTCACTTGACGCGGTTAAAGCCTTTGATTCGGTACGGTGGCCGTGGCTGAAAGCGGCCCTGAAGGGATACGGAATAGGACCTGGATACATCAGGTGGGTCCAGTTGTTGTACAGCACCCCAATGGCCAGAGTCAAAACAGGGTCCATAGTCTCAGATATTTGGCAACTCAGCAGGGGAACCAGACAGGGATGCCCCTGGTCGCCCATGTTATACATATTGGCATTAGAACCGCTGGCAATATGCCTGCGGCAACAATACGGGGAGGTGGGTATTAGCACAATAAGCGGTAGACACCTGGTATCACTGTATGCGGATGACATGCTCCTTTATCTGCGTTATCCGGAAGAAAACCTGCAGTATGTGTTGGAGGTGATGGAACGTTACGCCACCCTCTCGGGCATATCGGTGAACCCTAGAAAGTCCAGTTTGTTTCCCCAGGGCAGATATAAGAATGTCCCGCTGCAGAGGCTGCCTATCCTGCCAATACCATGGCAGATTGAGACATTCAGGTATCTAGGAGTAGATATTTACCACGAGATCGAGGCGGAGCACAAACATAACACAGAGAAAGCAATAGAGGGGGTCAAGAACATCATGGTGTTTTGGTCTAGATTGCCCCTGACTATGATGGGGAGAGCGGCCTTGCTCAAGATGGTGGTCCTGCCTAGACTCTTGCATTTCTTTGTGAATATCCCGTTTTTGATTCCCAGGAGCCTATTTGTGAAACTTCATAGTGTGTGTAGGAGCTTCGTGTGGGGTAACTCCAGAAATCGGGTGGCCCTGTGGAAACTCCAGAACCCGTGTGATAAGGGGGGTATAGGCCTGCCAAATTTTGAACTCTATTATCTGGTGGGACAGCTGCTGTATGTGGCCAGGTGGCTGTCGGATGAAGATTCGGCGGAAGCCAGGCTTTTACGGGGAGACCCAGCCCCATATTTTTTGAGAGAAGTGGTGTGGTTGCGAAAGAATAAACTGGTGGTATGGGGGCGGATATTGAGGCTGGGCTGGGAGGTCTGGCATAGAACATGGAGAATGATGGGTGATTCGGAGCCGCTTTCCCAGCAGGCCCCATTGGTGGCGCTGTGTGGGAACGACTCTCAACTATTTGAGGCGGTCCGTAGATACTGGGAACCGGTAGGCTTGGCCACCCTTGGGGACATATGGCAAGAAGGGGAGGCATTGGACTTTCAGAGGTTGCAGGAAGAGACAGGGGTACATAGAGGCCAATATATAACCTACGCCAGGCTCATGAAATGGGTTAGAGAGAGATGGCCCGAGACGGAGCTAGCTGATGACCCTGATGCCTCCCTAGAAAGCATGTATGATGTTTCGGAGGGCGGGCACGAAATATCAAGGATATACGAACTCCTGAGAGCTTAAGACTGGGAGGGAGCTGCTCCAAATGAGACAGGATTGGGAGGAAGAGGTGGGTGGACCCATGACAGATGGGCATTGGGAGAGAGCCCAGAGGTACCATAAAAAGGTGTCCCAGAACGCGAGACTCCAACAACTTCAACTATATGTTACCCATAGGGCATACATGACCCCTGAGAAAATTGCAAGGTTTGGAGGCTCGGTCACGCAGAAATGCCCTAGATGCGGGGAGGTGGATGCGGGGCTGCTACACATGTTTTGGGCTTGTCCGGAGGTGCACAGATTTTGGGAGGAGGTCAAAATGAAACTGGCTGGTGGGGGAGTGGTGTTGGACGTGGGATCGGCCAGGTCATGCATGCTTGGGATTTTTCCCAGACCCCGGGACATATAAGCAAGATGAGGGATTTAGCTTATGTCCTGGCCAAACATAGGATTGCTATGGGCTGGAAAGCAGCCCATAGACCCAGGGTGGAACTATGGTGGGCGGACCTCTTAAGATGGGCGGAAGCGTAATCCGTAGTTTGGTTTGAAGCGGTCACTATGGGGGGCGAGGAGGAAGTAGGGCCCCTGCTGGCCTGGCGGCTACTGGTGGCCTCCATGGCAACCCCTCACCAAGGTAATATAGAATCGGATGACTCAGATGATGAGCGCACAAGCACTGCGCTACCCGATAATGCTCCTGCGGATGACACGAGTGAACCAACTCTAGTTTGAAGGGGGGTGGGGGGAGGGTGGGGAATTACACTGTGGAATGTGATGGTTTAATGATGCTTTTACGTACAGAAACAGTGGTAATGTGTGGTGTTTTGTTTGCTTTTGAAAATAAAAATACATTTTAAAAAAAAAGGATTAGAGAGCTTTGAGAAGAGCAGAAGATTCCCTTGTTTGCCCAAACATGACTTGCAATGCTTATATGGATCTTTCAGGTGGTTGCCCCTTTACCCAGGAGATGCCATATTCAGGGGGGAACTCAATTTATTCCTATGAAGCCTACAGGAATATCAGCACACGGTATCTGCGGGTGTTGGTCAACTCTTAAAACCAAGGATAGGATTTTGGGAGGTGGCAAAGAAAAGTTGTGTGCCTTGGAAAAGGCACCCAAAACAGCCAGAAATAGCCAAAACCTCTCATCTACACATTTCAAACACAGGGCCCATGTCTCCTCCAGGTAGACAGGCATACGTACATCACGAGCTACTATGAAAGACCAATATCATACGTGGCCTATGGTGCCAGTGCGGAACAAGCAGGAATCGGCGTCACATTGCTGTTCAATGGTTATGAGTAGTAGGTTATAAGTACAATGGTATGAAATACTGGACTGTGTGATTTTCACATCTTGGTGTGCCTGGATCCAACCTGCCTTCCTTAGAGATCACATTTCTTGGTCTTATTTCAAAACACATATGAAGCACATTGTGTGGGAATTTAAATGTCCATATATATTTAGACTGAGCTTTCATATGCAATAGTTCTGCATCATGATTAGTTTGTATTATATATTTTTACAGAACGAACCTATATTAGGAGCAAATGGGCGCTGTACTTGACATAGAGCAAAACATTGGTAGCGAGAATTGAATAAGTTACCAAAGAGACATTGGTCATAATCATCACAGTACAATCTAAATATAGGGGAGTGCACAAGATAGCTGGAATCCAGGTTACGCCAAGGTGTTGTTGGAAGAGCAAGTTCTTCATTTTTTTTTCTAAACTGAAGGATATTTCGAGCACTTCGTATTGCCACTGGAATAGAGTTTCACAAGACCGGATCATACCCGGTGAGGCACTGATTCCTAGTTTTCGCTTTGTGAGCCATCCTATTCAGTGAGTGTGGAAGTACTGCAGTGTAATATATGATGACTATTACATGACGTGAGACTGCAATCCTCTGTTAGTTTACAACACACTTTGTTATAACAGAGGGACGGGTTAAAATTTTTTCAAAAAGCGAACTTTACTCATTATCAGGAATGTTTCCTCATGCAAACAAGTGAAACTACCACCAAATGGTGGCATACTATTTGCACTGCCAGGATGTCATTTAGAAGGGGATACAAGATCCAATGTCATTTCTGAGACTACCTCTCGGAGGAATGCCATCACTCGTGGCACCCCTTATATGTGTTGGGTGAGGTTGGGCACCATGAGGAAGGCAAACACAAAATGTCCTGGTGAAGAGCAGGGCAAGGTGGCACTGGCTGCCTTTGGGCTAGGGCTCCTTGCTCCAGTGAGTGAGTCCATGCATCCTGAAATCAGTGATAGATAGCACACAGGTGCATACTGTCCCTGTATGCATGCACTGGTAGTAAGAGGTTGCATATGCACCATAAAGCAATATGTGGCTGTGTTCTGCTGGATGGCAATGTTTACCTAAGAGAGTGGTCTGTAGTTCTATCTATCTATCTATCTATCTATCTATCTATCTATCTATCTATCTATCTATCTATCTATCTATCTATCTATCTATCTATCTGTTGTTTGTAACGCGCAAAAGAGCGGTGACCTCTCCAGTGGGCCACTAATCAAAAAGATAGGTCTTGAGTTTTCATCTAAACCCTGGGGGTTGTTAGATGATTTCCAGATCGTGTAGCAGAGAATTCCATAGTTTGCCTTTCTGTACCTGAGAGGAACGCCCCATGGCTCTAGTTTGTGTAATCCTTATTTTTTATTATGGACAGTGATTGGGCTGATATAAGGGTGCAGAGGAGCGGGGGGGCAGATAACAGTTACATTTCCGTTTCAGGCATTTAGGACATGTGTCATGAATGGCTTTAAACACAAGTGTAAGTGCTCCAATTTGCTCGGACCGGCAACCAGTGAAGCATTCTGAGAATAGGCGTTGTATGTGTTCCAAATGAAACCCCTGTTACTATCCTAGCAGTCGTATTTTGTAGTAGCTGTACGCGATTCACTAGTTACTGAGGTGCTCCCAATAATAGGGCATTTCTGTAGTCAATCTTCAAACTGATCATTGCTCGAGCTACATCTGCAGCATGCTGCTCTGAAATTAGTGGTCCAATTGGTTTTGGGATCATCAGATAGTAGTGGGAAGAGCTACTGATGTTATTACCATGTTGGGTCATACTTAGATGGTTATCAAAATAGACCACTAGGTTCTTTACGGATGATTGAATTCTGATATGAACCTTATCTAAGCGGATTTCTTTAGAAGTGGTCTGTGGAGCAGGACATAAAGATGTGGCCAAGGATTCTGTTTTTTTAGCATTATGGCTAAGCCAGTTGACGTCCTTAGGGACAGCCTATTGAAGCCCGCTTCTGGCACTACGTAGCGATAGCTCTACTATTATGCAATGCATCCCACATAGGTTTTAAAGGCTGCATAATCAGTAAATCTATTTTGTTGGTGAAGCAAAACTTCCTCCTTTCCTCTCCCTATTATAAAACTCACAACTTAAAACTACCACTACTCCATCTCTCTTCTACATCCTTCCAACAAACAAAGCCGATGAGCTAACCATACCTCCTCTAACGCCTCTCCACCTCGCCTTTCTTCTTCTGAGACTCAACTTCCTCATCAACTGAACATTGCACTCTGGAATGCTCAGACTATATGCAACAAAACACCCTTTATAACTCTTTGCGGATGACACCCAAATCTTCTTCTCTTTTCCTGATCTCTCTATCATAGAAATAGAAATAAAATATCAATCAATATTAAAATTTCAAACTGTCTCTGCCATTAAACATTGGATGGCTTTGCATTCTCTGATGCTAAAATCTACCAAAACAGAGGTGCTCTTCTTCTCTGCCAAAAGCTCTCTCCCGTCTATTCATCTGTCTATTTAGTTCCACAATGACCTTCTCCCCTACTCTTCTTCAGCAAGAAACCTTGGAGTCATCAATGACCCTTCTTACATCTTCCCCACTTTCATCTCCAAAATTTCAACAGCAGCTTGCCTCAACCTCCCAAATATTAGGAAAATTGGGCACATCCTTCCTTTCAAGACCGTTAAGCATCTCTTCACGAATCGGTCTTCTCTAAACTGGACTACTGTGCCAGCATCCTCTTTGGTCTACCCAACTATGCTTTCTGTCCTCTCGACAAGATCATTAACTTCGCTACCAGGACTCTCTTTGAACTCCCTCACTTCACACCTACGTCCTTGTACCGTAACCAGGTTGGATGCCAGACTATGCAAAACAGGGCCATATTTAAGTTTGGTTCACAAATCTATCCATGGCAAGGGACCACAGTATCTATCCTCCTCTATCCAACTCGACAAGCCTTCTCGTATCTCCTTGACTACCATTGTGGCTCCTCGCCCTCCCTGTGCTTCCTCTCGCTCACGCTCTTTCGTTCTTCTTGCTCCACTTGCATGGAATTCTCTTCCCATGGACATCTGAGAAACAGTCCACACAGATTTGTTCAAAACCAAACTAAAAGCCTAACTACTCGCCTCTGAGTTACCCTCTTAACCTACCTCTCATCTGCCTGCTAGCTAAACTATTCCCTTGCCTCTAACATGCATCTGTCCCTCACTTCCTCCTACTCCACTCTAGCAATTCACCCATCACGGTCACATCCCGAGCACAGTTTGCCGTACCACCTACCTGAACTTAAAATGTCCAGTGTTAGTTGTCCTTGATCTATGTATGTCCACTATGTATTGTCCCTGGTGACTGCCTCCACAACCTTGTCAAAATGTCCCTCAAACGCACCCCTGTGTAAGAAGCTCACTGCTTCCCATCAAATTTGATTTCTTATCTATTGCACGTTCTTTTGTGATCAAAGGAACATTGTTCTTCCTGTATATAAATAGATAAATGAATACAATATTCTATTCACTTTTTTTTTTTTTATTTTTAAAAATACACCTATTCCCAATAGCACTTAAACTTCTACTACAGTTCAGGCATGAAGACAGCTGTGAACATAAAGAGATTTCTGAAAAAAACTTACAGCGCTGCAATGACATTACCAGCTTCTACGAGTTGTTGACAAGTAGCATCACTGTGAATTAGAAGAAGAAGCAATTTCCTTAACACATGTTTTTAATTCCCGGATTTCTAATAAGAGAAAGAGTGACTCCTGCTCATTTGCACAAGGACTCAAGAGTCAATGGTCTTAGTATTGCTGTTCATAAATCACTTCTTTCCATGGTGTGTCCCGCAATTACTGCACCAATTAAAGCAGATTAGGCCTAAAATCAATATGTTATCTGCTTTAGCCATTACGTCAGCCAGCAGAGTATCACGTTCAAATGGGGTTCCACAATCTGCTGTGTGAAGAGCAATTGTTAACCTATTGTAGATATCATAATCACGTTCAAGATTATGAAACATGGATTATTATTCTGTGAAAGCAGGACCTTGGATGACCTAATGATATTATATATAATATTGGAACTACTGAATTCAATTCGCCTAGATCTTATATGCTGATCAGACACCTAAGAGTTTGATTGCTGAACTTCTTAGCCATCCATGCGGGGGTGGGGGCAAAGGGGCATGTCTTTCTTATGCTGTTGATGCATCAGTGTGCACGTTCGCCCATGTAAAAATAATGGCAGAGAAGCAGTAACAGTGTGCAAATGCACCAGAACAGTTCCATCAGCAACAGTGTGGCAGTCATGGGGCCAACTGATGTGACGGCAGGGTTATCACGATCAACCAGATGTGGCCATTGGGTAATGGGGTGTCATGCTGAGCGGATCAGTAAATGGCGGGAGAATGGAGGATGCGCAGGGTGGTTTTTGGTGTAGTAGCATTCTATTTGGTGCGTGAAGCAGGGACCACGTTTTTAGGCGAGAGAATGCAGCATGATGAGAAGCCGTCCGGGATGGGTGATGGGGGCAAGATGAGTCAGACTCTTGCGGGAGGGGGCAAGACAAGGGATTAATGTTGGGCCCTGCAAATTGAGGCACCAGAGCAGGACAAAAGCCTCACCATTGGAAGTAGTGCAATATATATGCAAGGACGCAGGTACTGCCACGCTTCAGATTGCCAGCTGAAAGACCTGGAACTCTCAGGGAGATCAATCTACACACAATTGCATTGTACCTCATCTCACACTATACAGGACGCTCAATCTAGCGGTTCCCTAATTCAAATTGCATTGTTGATTGTAGTTCTCTGCCCCACTATACAAGATGCTCATATGTGACTGACCAACGCACACATAGAGATCATTATTGTAGAGTGAGACAGAAATCACTGACTGATTACTCTGGAGTGATACTTTGATTAGGTGGTCACTCCTCATAAGATGACATAGTGATTCTTAGGTACGCCCATTAGGACATTTTGTAGTTAGTAGCTATCCTTCTCAACCTCACATAGCTAGCTCACCGGAGTGTACCTCGTCCCAGGGGGGACGGACATTAAGGACAGCCACAGATAATACCCAACGATATAACCCTAACTCCCCTACCTCATTCAAGACAGCGACTGAACAGGTCGGCAACACCAGTTGTCAACACCAACTACAGACAGAACCGAAACTTGTAGTGGACAATTGTCTACACCCAGTACTACACCACGAGACAGCCAGACCAAAGCAAAAATCAACTCAGCATCAACAAACAAAATAAAGACCAAAGTAACGCTCAAGCTTAAAATGATTCCCTATACCGAGGGAAATAAAAAGAAAAGAAAGAAGAAACACAGCGGAACAGCAACAAAGAATCACAACTGCAGAACATACTCCCACATACAGGAACAAAAACCAAACCAACACTGAGAGAAGAGACAAATCCCTCTACCTAACATCATACCTCGCAGACAACCAGTCACCAGAACGAACCAACCCAACGCCGGAATCAGCAACAGCAGACAACCAAACTGAACCATGCAGAAGAAGGACAGACAACACTAGAAACAAGAAAAACATAATAGATCCAAAACAAGAGGAACTTCCAATCGACACCCACAATTCTTGGAAGAAGAACCTGATGAAAACAAAAACCCAAGACAGAACCTAGAAGAACTTTTCAGCGACACAGACGCACCTGTACCTACACCTCAACTAGAGATTGACCAGAAAGGAAACCTCAACATTAATCAGAAGATGACAACAACAATAAAACCCAAACCAAACCACACCTCATGTCAAAACACTCAACAGAGATCTTTGACCTACTCAATGACAAGGGCATTGACATCCTATTCATCACAGAAACATGGCTGGACGACAACTAGAAAATCACACTCCAAAGCTGCCTCCCATCCAACTTCACATGCCTTCAAGTAAACAGGAAAAATAAAAAAGGAGGAGGCCTCGCAATAGCATTCAAAGGACACCAAAAAATAAAAACAGACAAATCTCTCAACATCATCAACTGTGAAACCATGGTCATACACCTTCCAGCAAACCCCAAAACCAACATCACATTCATCCTGGTGTACAGGCCACCGACATATGACATATGATGCAACCTTTGTCGATAACTTCATAGAAGACATCACCAATATAGCCATGAAGCACAAACATCTAATCATCTTTGGGGACTTCAACATCTGGTTTGAAGAAAGTCACGCCAACTCCCAAAATTCACTGATTGGACAACTTACATGAAACTACGACAGCTGGTCAAAGGGGCAACACACTCAGCAGGAAAAACGTATCACTACGGTGCCACCGATACAAATACTATGGAGCGACCATCTCATCATCCCCAGTTTTGATGGACAACACCCTAACCTTAGAACCACAAATAAATGCAATCATCAAGAAATGCTTCTTCATCCTCCACACGGCAAGAAGTATCCTACCTTTCCTCTCCTCACCCACAAAACACTCACAATCGTCGCCCTCATCATGTCAAGAATCGACTATGCAAACAGCCTCTATCTCAGGACACCAGAATACCTCCTGAACAAACTACAATGGATTCAAAATACAGCAGCCAGACTGCTCCTCAAACTATAAAGAAGAGATCACATTACTCCAGCCCTAAAAACACTGCATTGGCTCCCAGTCAAACATCGCATCACCTTCAAAACAATGTGCATAACACACAGGGCAATCAGCGGACAAGGATCAGAATTCCTACAAAAGTAAATAACAATCTACAAGCCAACAAGACTGCTCAGATCAAGCAATGGAACAAAAACCATACCTTAAGAAAAAACTAGGGCCCTCCTCCTTCTCCCACCTAGCCGCAAAAACCTGGAACAACATCCCGAAAGAAATAAGAAACACCAAAGACCACCTACAATTCAGAAAACTACGAAAAAACTAGCTCTTCAACATCGCAGATTCAAACTGAAAAACCGAAACAACTGAACGGGAAACACAAAGAAAAGGATGACAAAATCTAGGATGACACCGACAACACCCAGAACCGACCAGAGAAACTCTTACTACAACAAGAGAGACGATGCTAAGTCGAATTGGACACAAACGACACCCATGAGGACAGAAATCAGCATCCCTAGCAAACTCAAGCCAACAACCTCACCCGCTCCATAATCTCTACCCAGTATCATACTTGTATAGAGTTTTGTGAATGTTAGCACTTGCCACACTTGAAATAAGTTGTGGTCATTGGCATGGGCATTGACCATTGGGAGTTATGAATGAAGGTAGGTGCAGCCCCTGTATGTAATTGCAAAATTGGCATGTGCCACGCTTCGAAGGGGCTGGGAGTGATATCCTGCATAAACAACTGAATAAAATGATGAATGCCAACCACCCGCCACAAATGGATGGAGTAGCCTTGGCTAGCCGATGCCGCGCACCGACTCGACTAGGAATGCTCTCATGGCCAGACTTGAAGGGATGCACAAATGCCTACCTGCCCCGCATACAGACAGGTGTCACGTAGGGGGCCCAGGCCGAACTTGGGTAAGGTCATGAATGTGCGTGGATGCCATGTAGAGGGATGGTGAGTATCAGACAGCCCCAGATCAGGACAGAGAGGCAGAAATGCTCGCGCACCCCGCCTGGAAAGAACATAGAAATTTAGCACCTCACTTCTGGACAGCAATGCCAACTAACCAATCCATTCAATGGATAAAAAGGCTTGCACTTCTTCCACAATGCCCATACCAAGAACAGCCTCAGATGAGAACAGTGATGCAGACCCATTAGCTGAACATTGCAGTTTTGAAGTTCAGATGTATTGGAACCTCACAGAAATACAACTTCAAGGTTGGCACCTGCATTGTATTACACAGCTACGGTAGTGGCTGTGTAGTTATGGTTAAGTAGCTATTTCCATAGGAAAAGCACTTTTTGGGTGGCCTATAACTTCGCTCTCCCTGGACGAATCCTCACCAAACTTTGCAAAGAAAGTATATGGCCCACTCTGATTTGTTTTGCAAAGTTTGGTGAGGTTTGGTCCAGGAGGGGCAAAGTTATAGGGGGGGTCCCAAAATGTCTTTTTTTTCCCATAGAGTGAATGGGGAAAAAACTTTGCTCACGCCTACAGCCCAAACCGCTGGACGGATTTTCACAAAATTTGCGGCAGGAGCAGCGGCTTGGTCCCAAAAATGGTCCCGAAAATGTGCTTTTGTAAATTTGGTGAAAATCCGTCCAGTAGTTTTTTAAAAAATGTCCAAAAAGTAGGTAAAAAAATATTTGTGATATCTATGTTCGTTCCGCGGACACACTTCCCTGTTCACTCTGCGGACAGTGTCCTGATTGGCCAATCGACTTGCGTCATGTCTGCGGACATGCGGCGTGTTCGCCGATTGGATGGTGGAGAGCGTGGCGTGCGTCAGATTTTTGGAAACGCCTACCATCTTGTATCCGCGGAAGTCCGCGGACAGCGCGGTGACAAATGGTGGGGAAATACTATTTTGGGAAGTGTGTTGGTCTGTAAACCTGTTTGGGGATGGTGGGGGGGTATAAGAGATGTCACGCTGTCCTTGATGTCCACAATCGACCCATATGGGGATGTCCCAAGGACACTATACCTGTCCTTACTGTTTGCAGGCAAGTTGAACTGTTCTAAGAATACACACAGTGTTCGGGATGTCCACAATGAAACAAAAATGGGGGTGTCCTAAGGACAGTATACCTGTCTGTATTGTTTGCAGGCAAGTTGAAACTGTTCTAAGAACACACACGGTGTCCGGATGTCTGCAATAAATGAAAATGGAGGTGTCCAGAGGACACTATACCTGTCCTATTGTTCGCGGGCAAGTACAAACTGTTCTAAGAACACACGCGGTGTCCGGGATGTCAACAAATAAATGAAAATGGGGGTGTCCTGAGGACACTATACCTGTTTGTTATGATCGCTGGCAAGTAGAAACTGTTCTGAGAACACCCAAGGTGTCCGCGGACATTAAAAGAATGCCATGAGGCCTAGTTAAAAATGTTTGATTTTATGGGTGTGATCATAGTTAAAAATGTCTGATTCTATGGGTGTGATCTATGGGTGTGATATGCTGCGGTGGTTGCAGCCAGGGCCTAGAGTCTTGGGTGCATCCTTGAGCCATGCACCCAAGACTCTAGGCCCTGGCTGCAACCACCGCAGCATATCACACCCATAGATCACACCCATAGAATCAAACATGAGTCTGATGTATGGGTGTGATATGTTTCGGAGTTGTGGCCAGAGTCTACCCAAGACCAACGTTATAAGTACTGAAGTTATAAGCTACTATGGGTGTGATATGTTGTGGTGGTTGTGGCAAGACCTACCCAAGACCGAAGTTATAAGTACTGAAGTTATAAGCCTCAATGGGTGTGATATGCTGCGTTGGTTGTGGCCAGGAAGACCAAAGTTATAAGCACTGAAGTTATAAACCACCATGGGTTTCATATAGTCTGCTGGTTGTGGGCAGGACGTAGAGTGTTGGGTGCATGCGTGAAGGCCGTAGGCTATAGGCTATACACCCAAGACTTTAGGCCCTGACCACAAGCACTGCACCATATCACAGCCATAGATCACACATATAGATTTGAATATCTATCAAATGATTGCAATTATACTTACTGTTTGATTTGTTGAGATTCAATATATTTTTTACATGAGTTTGGTACCTGGAGGAAATATTCTTTTTCAATTTCTGTGATAAAACAAAAGAGCATGTTAGTGTAGGTATTCTATAAAGACTTTTTACATTGCATAATAGATAGTTCAGCTTTTTTTTACCCTCATATTTGGTTTACAAACCAGTGTACTGTGCATTTTGCTCAGTTTCTGTGTTTGTTTTTCAAATCATTGGTTCTGTGGGAAAAAAAAATCATTGTTGTTTCTGGTTAATGTTCTATCTGTTGGATTGTTGCAGATTTCTGAAGCAGTTATATACCTGTTAGATACCTGTTGGTGTATTCTACGATTTAGTGGTATTCATTTATCGGTTTGGTTGTTATAGAATCTTGGGCTAGTTAGATACCTGTTGGCGTATTGTAACTGTTTATAGTTTTTTTCCCTGAATTTTTGTTAATGCTGAAGTACACATTAGTTATTAAATTTTGGTTTTAAGAAGATTAAAGAAGCGTTTGTAAGATTTGCTGGTAATCTTGTGGCAGATTTTTGAAGCAGTTAGATACCTGTTGGCGTATTCTAACTGTCTATTTTTTGTTACAATTTAGTGGTATTCATTTATTTGTTTGGTTGTTATAGAATCTTGGACAGTTAGATACCTGTTGGCGTATTCTAACTGTTTATAGTTTTTTATTTGAATTTTTGTTAATGTTGAAGTACAGATAAGTTATTAAATTTTGGTTTGAAGAAGATTAAATAAGCATTTGTAAGATTTGCTGGTAATCTCTGCTTTAGAAATGGTACTATCATTACATTCGAACCATCCAAATTTCTTTTTAATATATGCAGTGTAGTGACCTGCATTGGTTGTGGCTCCTGCGAGGTAGATTATACCTATTGTTGTGAAGGTTTTCTTACCAAGTGATACTTGACCGTGTGTGAATCCAGTCAGCTTGCAGTTGTTTTTGGTACCATCTGCATTGTAACGTAGAAGCATTAGTATTAAGTAGTTACTATGTGTTTGTATTAGTAAGGTGGAGCGATTATCTGATTTGCAGGTAGTACATAATCTGCCATGGTTTGCATGTTGTACAAGTTGCTGAAATGGAATGGATTCACAATTTGGTATGGATACATACACAAAGTGCTTGTTAGGGATTTCCTCTTTTGTAACTTTGTTGCAGAGAGTGCAGGTATGTTTCCACATGTATGAAATCTGGAAGATTTCATTGATAGGTATGTTTTTGTTTTCCAATACTTGTAGTAAGTACATTAGAAATTCTCGTGGATCTTCTTGTGAGTTTATAATGAATTTCACCATTCCAGCACAGTAGTCCAATTCTTGTCTTATTCTATGAACACTATATGTGTTGTCAGGATTGTTTGTTGCGTTTCTATGAAGGACTAACATTTGCAAACACAATTGGTCTGTACTGTGTAAGTAAATGTTGTCAACAATTGGTGGCAATTGAAATAGAATATTCATTGCTACATTTGCGTAACAACTTACACCAGTTACATTTGAAAATTTGAATGGACCAGATAGTTCTGTGTCCAAGTCAGTGTGTGTTGCTTCTCTGAAGAAGTACCTGAGTTACTTTGACTAATAGGTTCTTCTTTACTTATGGTAAATGATGAAGTATTAGCTTCTTTTACTCTCTTTGGAGGATTTGTAGTCAGATTCTGTTGCATTTCAGTTTGAATTAGTTTTCTTTTACAACGTTTTCCTTTTTGTGGAACAGGATATGCTTTTAGATGGGGGGGTGTATAGTGTACGTAGTCTATTGTATTCTAGAATGCAAGGAATATCAGCGTTGACTTTACTTGCATCAAAGTTGATTAGAAATAGACTGTCAAGGGTACGTAGCTCATGCCTTCTTTAAAGACTGTGTTACCAATATCTATCGATGCTTTATCTAGGGTAAAACCTTGGGATTTATGAATGGTGACTGCATATGCAAGAGTTAGAGAAAATTGTTCTCTGCGTACATACATGTCTTTGAAGAGAAGGAATCGAGCTATTGAGCGCGCTATCCTTTTTACTTCTGAAAGCTTGTCGAAGAGAATATTGACAAACTGAATGTTGTTGTCACGTGGGTATGTTTGAAAGCCAACAACTGTACCCAGTGCTCCATTAACTAGTCCTTGCTCCACGTCAAGGTTACGTTTAAGCATTACTCTACAGTTTAAGGATAATTTTAATATTTTCTCCAAGCCAGATGTGTTGGAGATAGAATTTTCTAAGGTATTTAGTCTTGTTGTGGGGTGTTAACAAATTGGTAGTGTAATACCATGTACGTCCAGTTTGTCTGTGGAGCAAATTTCAATTATTGGTTGCATTTTCCTTTTTTAACATTGTTTCATTGAATTTGGAACAGCTTGCAAGAGTTGGCATTAAGGCCATACAATTGACATTTTTCTGCGCTAATTGTTCCATAACGTCAGTAGCACATGAGTTATCGCCATAAAGTGCATGGATGTGCCGGGTTTTCAATATTGTTTGTGCTTCTTGAGATAGTACACCAACTCTAATACTTTTTAAAATGTTGGCGTAGGTGAGGTCTGCAGATTGGCGCATGTTTTCTGTTAATTCTTTGTATTGGAAATGTTGCCAAAGGTTGACATTTCCTATGCTGTCAATAGTTTTACGGCAGAGTGTGTGTCCTAAGGTTTTAAAAATAGGTTCACCTTTCACTGGTGTCAATTGAAGAAGATCTCCGAAAACAATAATGTGCCTTCCTCCAAAGAGTTCTTCGTAGTCTGTTTTGAGTACTTCTTGCAATCTGAGATGACTCAAAGCCACATTAGGTTGGAGACAATGCTTACCTCATCTATTAGTAGAATTTTCATTTGTTTCAAAACTCTGCGCAGTTCCATTGCAGCTTCTGTAGAAAGTTTGTAATAATCTAATTTGTTTTGGTGTTCTACTGGAAGGAGTAGTAATCGGTGCAAAGTGACACCGCCTATGTTGTAGGCAGCTAAACCTGTGGGGGCAGTTAAAAAAGCTGACAGTTTGTTGTTTGTCAATTGTTGAAGGAACTTGCTGATGATTTTGATTAAGAATGTTTTGCCTGAACCAGCTTCACCACTGACGTATAGTAGTATAGGTTTGTAATTTTGGCAGGTACATTCTTTATGTTCATGTTGTACACCATGTGCAATTTCTTTTGTTACTTCTTTAAAAATGGTGTGCTGCTCTTTGTTTAGTTTTGATTGTAGTGCAGTTAAGTCTTCTGTATCTTCTTCATAGTGACACATGGTATTTTCTACTTCTGTCACAGCTAATTCTGTCTCATTTGCCATTAGTGGCTGTCCCCGTTTTTCTTGGCTTCCTGTTACAGAAGGTTGACTACTGTCGGGAGTGTCCTTATCTAGTTGGGCCTGGAGTTCTTCTTCATCTTGCTGTTCATTTTGCAACATTGTATTGTACTGCATAAAGTTCACATCGGTGATAGTGCTTTCATTTGCTTTGAAAGCGTCTTCATAGCAGTCTTATCTCTTCTTCTTTTCTCCATGGTTTAAAAAGTTACAGCAGGGACATGTAATAAAGTTCTTTCTGTTGAGGAGTTTTTAATGACAATTTGATATTATTAACTAAGCTTTGTTTGGTAAGTTTCACTAAGCTGCCTTCATAATCTCTCAACCTTATATCTACCTTTGTTTTCATCAGTTTTTATATTGTTCTTGTATGCAGAGTTTTGGGCTATGTGGTATAGACACATGTTTTTCAAAGTGGTACTCCTGTTCGGGTAGTATGTGTCTAGTGAATTGTTTTTCAAAATGTCTTGGCTTTTGGGATCATTTTTGGCTCTTGATTCTATGTCGTCATGTGATTTGAGAACTCTTTTTCTAGATTTAGCAGGACCAAGACTTAGCCATACTATATTTTCAGATTTTCCATACAAAGCAGTAACGATTAAACGATATGCAGCTTCGTAGGTGCCACATTCTCTATGAGAGAGCATTTTTATGCCTAAGCTGTACAATTTCTAAGATAGTGTTTTGTCTGATGATAGGTTATTCCAGAGGTCTTGAAGCTCGGTTTTTTCTGCTTTTGTTAAGTAGGCTGTAACATATCATGCAACTGCAGCGGAATTGTCTGCAATGTACTACACATCTATGTTTGCATTCCATAAGTGGGCAATGATTTCATTGTAATCATTGATATATTTTGATTCTTCTTCTGTTCTTTTTATGTAACACATGTTCTTAGGTGATTTACCTTTAACACTATGTCTAACTGAAGACATGAAGTTGTTTACTTCACCTGTTTCTGTAACTGGTCTAGGGAAAGCGTCATTCGGTGTAGTATTTCCCTTTCTTTTTGTATTTGCGACAACAATATTAGCCACATTTGTGTCTTTGAAATGGTACAATTTGTGTATGAAGGTGTATGTATCATTTGTGAAGGGATTTCACAAGTGACATATTTTTCGATGAACTGCAAAACATTGGCATCACTGTCCTGACCAAATTTAGGAGCATCTTTAATCCATAAAAGCATGTGGAGATGTGGTGCTCCTCTGGCTTGGTATTCTTTTCTCCAAAAGAAGTGTTGCACTTCTCTGAGTGGAGGAACAGTTTTATTACAGATAAAGTGAATAGATCTTTTATTCTTCCTATGATTTGTTTTTATGTAAAACTTAACTTAATGTGTAAAGTTTCAATGTTAACTAAATCACAAGAAATACATTATTTATTATAAATAATGTGTAGCATAGCAATGAAACAATGGTGGAAATATCTTGAAACATTATCAGGATCTAGAGAGCAAAGTTCTCCAGGTGTTAGTATATCTATGTTTGTTTTGTTTTTGTTTGATATGCGTAGGAAATCATGTAAATCTTCCCATGCATATTCTGCACAACTTAATGTAACAAACCAAGTGGGTGGTCCAAGGTTTCTGATCATAAAACGTACATCTCTGTGACGTCGGAACCAGTATTCTTTTGTACCACGCATTTTTGCAAACAGATTTGTAATACTTGATTGTAAAACCTCATCTTTTTCTTGCACTTTTTGTATTAATTGCGTAGCTGACATATTTTGAAAGTGGGTTCCCGATTTCAATATGTGTGCAACTCCGTAACATAGAGTTGCTAGTTCACTTTCAAAGAATAGGTGGAATATGTATTCCACATACTGTCTAAATCTGGGATCTTCAGAATACATTTGCAATGAGCGGTATTCTGATGCTATTATCTGAGTGGGTCTATCATTGTATCTTCCTCCTTTGCCAGTAGGAAATAGTAGAGGAAAAGCATGTGCTTCTATACTTTTTTCCCATATGCTCATTGGTGATCCTTTGGTTTGTCGCATTTGGTACCTTTCTAGTGCATCATCTATGCAGTCTTTAGAGTGCAATGGATGAATTGTATAATGGTCTAAAATATTGGATACTGCAGCTGGATCCAGAAGTTCAAATTGACCAGTTTCTCGTGACTCTTGAATTATTTCAGTTGTTGCCCTTAAGTTTTCTTCAATATTTATTTTTTTGTAGTACTCATTATTGTCTTTTAGATATTGCAAGGCTTGTCTTACTTTATGTAAGTCGACGAGTTGTTGCCAAATTGTTTCGTCTTTTGTAGGTACACCATTTACTAAGATAATTAAAGATTGTTCTATTGGACGTTGCACTTCTAGAGTGTGCACATTTTCTGTCAGATCTAGTGGTAAATAAACTACTTTGTCAGAAATGCCTTTCACCAATTCAGAGGGAGGTAATGTTGCTGTTTTTGGTTGAAGGCGTATTATTGCTTGAAATGGGTGCACTGTTTGAATTATGATGCTCTCATATAAATTGAGTTGTTGTGGTTTTGGTAGTGGGAAAATTCCAAGTTATTTGTGATAGCATGTGAAGGAGTTTGTTTGTTGTCAAGTTTTGTAGTTCAGTAACTGCAAAGTATTAAGGGGTCAGTTATTTCGTATTTGTTTTCTGCTATAAGGTAGAGAGCTGAATCTTCATTGTCCTCTATTTTGTATGTTCTGTCTATAGTTTTTGTGTTAGTTTTATAAAAAGTTCTGCGGCAACACACACACACATGGTTTGCTACTTCAGCGGATGTACTTTTAAATTTTCACCTACACAGATATTTAAGAAGTTATTTTGTTGATATTTCGTTTATTGAGAAGTCTTTTTTGTAATTTAGTAATTAGTTTTTTTAGTGGTTTCATTCTGTTTAACACTAAAATAAATAATTTTCTTTTGAGAAGGATTGCACTGTCTATCAAAGCTTCTAAGATTCATTTTCTACGGTAGGTTTTAAGGGTTGTGTATGATTTCTCTCCTGTTTTTATAAGATTCTAAAGGACTCTGTGGCGGAACATTTTTGCTGAAATACTTTTTGTGGTATGCTTACTTGCAATTATATTGAGATTTATAGGAGCTGTTTTAGCAGTAGTGGTAGCTGAATTGTTGATAATCGTTTTCTGTTTCGTTTTAGATTTTGATAGAGGAGGCAAAGTTTCCGTACTTGAAGCATGTTTTGTTTTGCTAAATGACTGCATTAGCTGTTTTGTTTGAACTTTTTGTAAAAATTCTGCTAGAGATGGATGCTTATTTTGGACACTTCTTGTTTTCATTTGCTCTACTTCTACGTTGTTTTCTACAGACTTGCTTTTTGGTAGGCATTCTTTGGGGTCTGTTGAAAAAATATATAAGGTATGGGTTGGGCTTTTCTGCGATGCATGTGTGCTGTGTGCATGAGTGTCTGAGTATGATGGTAGAGATGTATGAGATGGCCGGTCATTGTGCATTGGGCAGCTACAACTAGTTGGGAAGGCTATTCTTGTATTTGTGTGTTACTATACTGGGGTTCAGATGACAGTAGAAAGTAAGCTAGTGATGAGGAGAAGCACAAATATGAAATCTAATGGTATTCAATTAAAACAGTTCTTTGTTCTGCAATACTAACATTCTAGAGGCTGAGTTATGTCATTCTGCCTGCAAATCCCTGTTTAACAAATGGGGATTTGTGGGCAGAATGGTGCACTAATATTTTTTTTTTGGTGCACAAATACCATGAATCTACTGCACAGTGTGTTTGAGTAACAGTAAGAATATTATGGTAGTATTGTACTTACTTTTTTGTGTGGAATGATTAGGTTTCTTCTGAGTTGTTGTTTGTACTTCGGATTCTGCTGCTTTTCAGGAGAGTGGTCTTCACTGTAATTGTAAAGGAAATAAGTTAGTAATTTTGTGTGTGTGTATATAACATGCAATTTCCTTTGACTATGTGCAGTCTTTATATTTTATTTTAAATATGTTAGTCCAACATGCTTTGCAAATGAGTAGAATAGGAAGTGTATGAAACTCACTTGGTTTTTTAAGTCTGTGTTATTGAATGTTAGGAGAAAGAAGAAATAATTACTTATTTTGCAAATTGTATAAGGTAAATGGCAGATACTGTATAGAAAAGCATGGAATGTATGCATTTGTGAAGGTGTGGGTAATACATCTCGGAGGATGTGATTTACAGGCAGTGGTGTTATTGCAGTTGGGAGTTTTTCAATGAAAGTGTCTATTTGTGTGAGTCTATGAAGGTGCATGACCTTATCCTGGCTGTGTGTAATTTTATAATACACAATTTAGTGTTGTTCTAACAAAAAATGTTAGATAGTAGATAGGTTTGGAAGTTACAGTTGTTTATAGTAGATGGAAAAGAATGACAATAAGTTCATTTTATAGGCTATACAGGTTAAGTGGCACTTACTCTGTTTATATTCTTTTACAAGAGTTTTACATGTACTGTGCAGAAAATATGCATACCTGTAGTTTGTATTCATGCATGTGGATATGCATGCAGCTGCAAGTAGAAATCTTGGAGACTCTTACAGAAGTTTTTGTAGTTTTTGTAGTAGGTGCTTTCCAATGATATGAGACTTGTACTCAGAGTAATCTACAGTACATCTGAAATGCTGAACTCTGATGATGCAGTTAGATGTAGAGGTCTTGGATGTGATTGGTGGATGTTGTGTGACTGTTTAGCTGTATCCAATGAGGGAATGGCACAGAGAGTGAAGTGGAAATGGTAGAAGGGCTGACCAGGTTACGATATGTCCGCGGACATTGCGGTAGTCCGCGGACACCGCGTATTACATACAGGGATTTTGGGGTGGAGAGGCATGCAAATGAGAATGAGCAGAGCAATTGATCAGTCAGTAAAGTTTGGTGGGTGTTTTGTGTAAAGAGAGAGTTTGTCAGAAGGTCTTTTTCCAAAGAGAAGAACAGTTAGCTATGGCTGTGTGTTTCAGAAAACAGATTGTGTGGATTTTGGGAGACTCATGGATACATTGGTTGGAGGTGCATGCACAACAATGTGGAGTAGCTGCAGATCTTGGATTCCCTCATGTGGAAATGCACTGGCATGGAGTGTGTGGAATGAAGTGGTTAGACTTCGAACCTCTCTGTGCTAGTTTGGAGACAGAGCATCATCCAGACATAATTATAATTCATTGTGGAGGGAACAGTTTAGGACATGTGTCAGGAATTTCTTTGAAATTTGCGATGAAAAGGACTTGGGAAGGTCATGGAAATGTTTCCACATTCTCAAGTAATATTTTCTCGAATTGCGCAGAGACAAATGTGGCTGCGTTGTTCTTCATTTGGTCCACAAATGGAGAAAGCAAGGTGGAATGTTAATAAGGCTGTTTGTGCCTTTCTAGGAGATGTTGGCATGTCCTCTTTTCACAATGAAAATATTATGTTTCGTAGCACATACATTTTTCACAGCGTTGGAGTCCATCTTACTTATGCTGGTAATCAAATTTTTTTGAGAACTGTACAACATGCATAGTGTCCTTTTGTGGAACTACAGCTATCAATTTTTCAGTAGGTGTTCATTATTTCAAGTTTTTCAAATACAAAGAAAATCACCAAAAGGCTCTTTTCAGAGCCACCTCTTCCTCCCAAATAAAAGTGCAATGATTTTGATGGGGCAGCATGTCAAAATTTTAGATGCTCGTGAACTGTCCGCGGACTTAAAAAAAGAATGCACAGTGCCCTGCACCATTTATTTGTCACTTCTATTTTTAGACTGTGAAAGGCAGCTCTGAAATAAGACTTTTTTTTGGATTTTTGTTGTTTTTTATTTGTTTTGGTTTTTTAGACACAACACACTCGGAGAGGAGGGGAAAGGAGGGTAAGGGGGGGACACCAACCACGGGGTAAGAAAGGGCGGATGGAGAGAGGAAGATGTAGGGTGGGCCTTACTTAGGTAGTGGGCAGGTCTTCTCGTGCTCTGAGACCAGAGTATCAATAGCACATTCGAAGTCTCTCCCCCCTGCAGAGTACTGTGTCACAGTACATACACAAAACTATGACCCTCGAAAGGTAAGGGTCATCAGCATTGTGTATGGCCTGTGAGGCAGCAGGAGGGATGTGCTCTCCCACAGGAGTGTCTCTTGTGGTGAGAGGAGCAGAAACAGAGCATGAAGTAGAGGAACTCAACCTACTATGCTCCTACTGTGGAACGACCTTAGGTGTCGCTTCATAGTAGTCGTACCAAAGCTGTACGAACCAAGCTTCCCGCAAATCATAACCATTTTGCACTGGTTGCAGGTGACTTTGTTCGCACGTGCCTTGGATACGTTACCATGAATGGTAAATAACCGCCACACGCAAGACTCACGGCGAGTGCTCGTAGTAGGGACTTCCACTATCTCATCCTCGTCATCCTCTTCATCCTCCTCTACATCCTCACGCCTGTTCCCCTCTTCAGGCCCTTGGGGAGGTGGTGGTGGTGGAGGGGGTGGGGGTGGTGCTGAGGCAGATGTAGCACCAGGTGGCAGTAGAGGAAAATTGGCAGCAAAATATACTGTGTTCTGTAAGGTAGACAGAAACACAATGAGGATGAGCTCTGGGGTGTGGCCTTTTATAGGGGTGCTGGTGCGCGGTTCGCAGACACCCACGCTGTCAGCGGACAGAACGAACACCCCAAAAGGGCTCAAAAAGTTCTAAAATGTATGTAGAAAGTCAGGGTTATTGTCTAGGACATGTGCTATAGTGCATTTTTAGTATAAAATACTGTGGATTGCCCAAAAAGGTACTTTTAAAATGTTTGGGCACCCGGACAGTGTCCGCAATTCAGGACACACGCTCAGCATGGGTGCGCTCACATGATGGCGTCGCGAACATGTCCGCGAAGGGAATGGGTGTCCGCAGGACATCAAATGCACGGGAACAGTTTTGCGCATGCACGCGGGTGTTCTACGGACAGTGTTCGGGTCCTGAAATTAATTAAAAGTGCGACACAAGTGACGCGAACAGTAACAGACAGGCGCGATGTTCGGAGAACTTACTGGTGTGGTGCCCATGTGCGTAGATGTTCTTTAGGCAGTAGGGACAGTTATAGTGTCCTTAGAACACCTACATTTTGGTTAATTGGACATCCCGGACACCGAGTGTGTTCTAATAACAGTTTCAACTTGCATGCGAACAATACGGACAGGTATAGTGTCCTTAGTACACCTCCATTTTGGTTAATTGCGGACATCCCGGACACCGAGTGTGTTCTTAGAACAGTTTCAACTTGCCTGCGAACAATAGGTACAGGTATAGTGTCCTTAGGACACCTCCATTTTGGTTAATTGCAGACATCGCGGACACCTCGTGTGTTCTTAGAACAGTTTCAACTTGCCTGCGAACATTACGGACAGGTATAGTGTCCTTAGGACACCTCCATTTTGGTTAATTACGGACGACCCGGACACCTCGTGTGTTATTAGAACAGTTTCAACTTGCCTGCGAACAGTACGGACAGGTATAGCGTCCTTAGGACACCCCCATTTTCTTTGATTACGGACATCCCGGACACCCGTGCTGTCCGTGGACAGAACAAACACCCCAAAAGGGCTCAAAAAGTTCTAAAAAGTATGTAGAAAGTCAGGGTTATTGTCTAGGACATGTGCTATGGTGCATTTTTAGTATAAAATACTGTGGATTGCCCGAAAAGGTACTTTTAAAATGTTCGGGGACCCACACAGTGCCTGCAATTCAGGACACATGCTCAGCGTGGGTGCGGTCACATGATGGCATCGCGAACATATCCGCAAAGGGAACGGGTGTCTGCAGGACATCAAATGCACGGGAACAGTTGTGCGCATGCGTGCGGGTGTTCTACGGACAGTGTTCGGGTCCTGAAATTAATTAAAAGTGTGATACAAGTGACGCAAACAGTAACAGAAAGGCGCGATGTTCGGAGAACTTACGGGTGTGGTGCGCATGTGGGTAGAGGTTCTTTAGGCAGTACGGACAGGCATAGTGTCCTTAGGACACCTACATTTTGGTTAATTGCGGACATCCCGGACACCGAATGTGTTCTTAGAAAAGTTTCAACTTGCATGCGAACAATAGGTTCAGCTATAGTGTCCTTAGGACACCTCCATTTTGGTTAATTGCAGACATCCCGGACACCGGGTGTGTTCTTAGAACAGTTACAACTTGCCTGCGAACAATACAGACAGGTATAGTGTCCTTAGTACACCTCCATATTGGTTAATTGCGGATATCTCGGACACCTCATGTGTTCTTGGAACAGTTTCAAAGTGCCTGCGAACGTTATGGACAGGTATAGTTTCCTTAGGACACCTCCATTTTGGTTATTTGCGGACAACCCGGACACCATTGTGTGTTCTTAGAACAGTTTCAACTTGCCTGAGAACAGTACGGACAGGTATAGTGTCCTTAGGACGCCCCCATTTTTGTTTAATTACGGAAATCCCGGAAATCCCGGACACCCGCGCTGTCCGCGGACACCTCAACAGCTTATTTAAAAAAAAAAAAAGAACTGGATTAGGACACATATAATATTTTTTTCTTATATATATATAGATGTAAAATTTATGAAAGAGAAGGGGAAGCAGAAATTGAGACAAACACAGGAGAATTGGGGGTTTCAAGAGGATTGATAGGCGGAGATGAAGGGACGGAAGTCTCATCAAAACGTTTTTCTTCGTGGAGAGGGTTTGGGGATAATTGACTGGGCTATGGAGAGGGGGGACAGGTACATATGGGACAATGGTATCTAATTTTTTATTTTATGTGGTCCTCCACAAAGTTTTTCAAATTGTTGAAATTTGTCATGAGCATGTCCCTTTTTTCTTCCATGCGCTGGAGAGTCTTATCCAATATATATTTTGGTGTACTATTTTCAATGTTTGTATGGTCTGTAAAAAAAAATATATATATGTTACGTGTACATAAAGTAATGCTTATTAATTGGCTTATATAGAGAAGTGTCTACCATTAGGCTCACTATCTTCAGACATTTCCTCACGTGGGAAATTCTCCTCAAGCCACTCCAAATTACTGGACATTTCTGTGAGAAAAGAAAAATATATCACTTTTATTGTATCTAATACAGAAATTTTAGAAATATTTAAGAAAAATGAAGCACACTTACTAGCTTCTGGTAAGTTGTGTTCTTACTGGTGGTTTGTAGCTCTGCTGTTGCTCCTAGTTGTGCAGTTTCTGTGAGGTAATTATGTTGGAAGCCTATCTTTCTTCTTTTGGTATATTTTATTTTAGTACATATGGTATTTAAATGGATGGTTGATGTGTTACATATATAGGTTACACTTCTTATTTATTACTACATATAATGTGTTTTTGTGCTGGTTTTTAAACTTGTGCAGTGTACATATGGCATGATATAACAATTTAAGATACCCCTTGAGTTTTTGGGTAGTGTTGCTGTTGTCTGCATCTGTCTGCGGACATACGCAGAGTCCGCGGACATCAAAATCACTAGCGGGAGGTTCAGTATGTTCTATGTTACAAGTATATAAAGTCAGGGATATTAGGGTTAAGTTGTGCTACTAAAAACCTATGAAATTCAGTAAAAAAAACGTTGTTAATGGGACATTATGGTTAAATTACACTAATAAAAACCTATGAAATTCAATGAAAAAACGTTGTTAAAGGGACGTTATGGTTAAGTTGTGCTACTAAAAACCTATGAAATTCAGTAAAAAAACTTTGTTAAAGGGACATTATGGTTCCAAGTAAAACCGAAAACCCCCTTAAATTCGCCAGTTATGGTAAGCTAAGCAACCATAACTCACGCCACCACCGTGCACTGCTAAGACTAACACCCAGGACATCAAAGATGACATCACAAATGTGATTAGATATACATTATAATAAGAATCCCTTGTACAGACTTTTCATGAAAGGTAAATGCACATGTGATGTCATCAATGACATTAGTGATGTCTGGGGGCTGCTTGGGTTCAGTCCTGGGGGCTGTTTGGGTTCGGTCCTGGCACCTTAGGTGCCAGGCTCATCATAGAAATCAGTCCTGGCGCCATAGGCGCCAGGCTCATAGACTTTACTTACCTGATGCAGACCATGCTGCTAGTGAGTCCAAGCCAACCTGAGGCCTGGATGGGACTATTTTATTACAGGGACTAACAACAGCACACGCTTCGCGTTATTCTGCATCCAGCAGCGCAATGCTCACCATGCCTGCAGTCTGCATCCAGACTTCTGCCACGCCCGCCTCGAATCTGGAAACTCCTAAACAAAGAGGAAAGAAAAGGACAAAGTTAGAAAACAAACTATGTTTGAATTCCTCACCTGATTCCGGATCCATCTCGCCTCCGGACCTGGAAAGAACAGCATTTCTGTACGCGTCGCATCTCAGCTGCAGCGCCGCGCCATACTCACCAGTCCTCGCAGCATCTTTCGATTCGTCGCTGCCTCCATCATTTCTTCGCTGAACTCCGGCACCTGGGGGACCTGGGGGACAAAATAAAACAACAAGGTGAGCCGAGAAAACCAACAAATATAACTCTTATCACCATAGACTTACCTGATTTACCACCGGAGGCATTATTCTATAACTCTCCACATCTTCATGTGCCGCACCGGCAAAGAGAGAGAAAACAACATGTTAAACACATGCAACATTTACTGGACAGTGTTGGTTAATACAGACTCTTACCTGAGCGCCACCAGCTACCACAAGAGCATCTTTTCACGATCTCAGCTGCAAGACAAGGAAGGAAGGGTGGACAAGAGTGAAACATCGGACATATTGAACTCTATGAACTTGATACTTACTGGACCTTGCCAGGAACCTCAGAGTCAATACTCTCCGGAACTCTCCCACGCCTTCAAACCAGTGAAGTAACTGGCATCAACGCGCCCCTGAAATCCATGCAGGATGGAGAGCTCATCTTTCAAGAATATAATGAGAATACTTCTACGGGTCAAGCAGACAAGATTAGGAGAGCCAGTCCAGTCAGTCATCTCTACACTACGCATCACGTTGGTGGAGACCGCAGCTGTCCGGATCCGACCGACGCCCCTGTGGGAGCCAGGTGAGCGTAACAAACCCCTCATATCCCCTTTAGTAAACCTACGTCATAAGCCCAGGGATCGTATCTCTCCAGGACCGAAAATGCAAAAAACCCTCTGCATTGTCCACAAGGCCTTCTGGGGCCTCAATACCTTCAACTCTCTCTTCGTAAATATCTTCCTTCTCAAGCTCTTCACTCATCCGCCCCCAACTCCCTCAGGGTCATCAGTAGCTTTTCCAAGCAAGGAGTTGGTGGTAGATCTCTTTCTTATGCTGGGGCCTAACTCTGTAACAGCCTCCCTGCCCTCTGAAGCTCGAGGAGAATCATCTCTATTTCCGGAAGCACCTCAAGACTTTCCTCTTTGCTTCTGATTTCTCTCCTCCTCTCCCCTGCTGGTCTCCTGGCTGAAACTGAAACTGCACTGGTTACCTGTCTACCCTCTGATCTCGAGCCCAGGTCCCCTCCCCACCAGTTGCACACCTGCACTGCCCCCTTGGCAACCCTTCCACTCTGGGACTGTTTCTGTATCCCTATAGCCCCCTACCTGAACTTGACACCTGATGTCTGCACTTACCCTTGCACTTGCCTCCTATCTTTATTGTCTTTATTATTTATGGTTTTTCATATGTACTGCACTTCCCCCTCCCCATTACCCCACACTTTCCCCCTGCACTTTTTCCCTTCCCCCTCCCCTGCACTTGCACAATCTCAATGTCACCTGGTCTAGTAAGATCGTTGTCTCTGTGTTCTCTCTGTTCCCCCTCCCTTGCCTCGTCACGCCTTGAAACACTAGTGTGTAGGTGCGTTATAAATGCCATATCATATGATATCATATCATATCATAACATAAGGGTCTGTGGTGCAAAGGATTTTTGGCACCTTTTCCAAATCTTCCTGACAAAATATTGGTTGTTGCTGCATTATCGCCATTCTCTGCAGGACTTCCCTTTTCTCTATTCTTATCCAGTATGTAATGCTCATGAAGAACACCACTTCGTCATCTGGTTGGTACTCCCTGAACATATCGTCATCAGTTATGTCAGTCAATCTATACCCTTTCTCAAAAGATATCACTGTTCTCCACGGTGTACCCTTATCATCTATCCCTTCGAGCATTGCCATTTCCCTTCGTACTATGGTTGCTTCCAATTCTATAGGAATAGTCTGTCAACCCTCCTCATTGATAGGTATTTGTGCTCTAAATAAAATCTCATCAGGTATCCTCACAATATTTCCTACCAGGCCAGTTAACCATGCCAACAAAATGCTTACTCCATATAGAAAAATCTCTGGATCTACTGGAACGCCTCGCAGAGCCACTTGCCCTGTAAACGCCAGTATAAACTCTCCCATTTTTAAATAGTGTATTCCTGGAGTGGAGCACCCTATTCCCTGATCAATAAATGAAATCGTCATGCTAAGTTTCATCATTAAATCTCTTCTGAAAATATTAACTGGTGTCTGTTATGAATATAACAAAGGAACAGACCTGTCGCATTCTCCTTTGGAGACTGGTAATTCATCAGTAAAAGTAACCCTAGTCATAGCTCCAGAGAAACCTTGAACATTCATGGCAATACCTGACATTGGATTTTTTCCTTCTTGTATACACGAACGCGTTGCTCTAGTGTCTACTAGGAAAGAGAAGGATTTCCCTCCTATTGTCACATCAACCCTCGGTTCTTCTTGGGGGTCTGGTGTCACAAATATTACTGAACACATCAAGCCGCCATGTGAGCTGTCCTATTGTGAGTACAAACTCATCCTTGCCCCTGTGAAAGGATTTCCTCCTAACACAGTGACACCTCCTTTTCTGTGTGTCAATGCTTGTCCTTTGTTTGCATACTGCTGTGTCTGCATAGGGGCTTGTTGCGACTACCCTTGTGGTGGATTCAGTTGTACTTGTACCTGCTGCTGTACCTGCTGTACATGCAGTGTTTGTCTCTGATAAAGTATGTGATCTTGGGCAAAGCCCTCTCTAGTCTGCGTGCTGTATGGTGAAGGATAAACTGTACCCCCTCTGGTAAATTGCCCATATTGTACATTCCCTTGGCTCCCACATAAACGTGCAATATGTCCTGCCATTCAACAATTTCAGCATACTGGGGGAACCCTTCCATTAGTCCCTCCTTGGTTATATCCTCCCTGAGCACCCTAGTGCCCATTTTGCGTATTTTGAAAACAACCTGGATTATTTTGAAATCCGCCTCTTCTTCCCCTATACCTCTGGCTCGTGGCATAAACCCATATCCACCTTGTTCCAAGGGGGGCAAATTATACACTTGTGATGCACCCATTGCTTCCTGCATTCCCAATCCTTATCTGCTTGTCAGTACCGCCTCTTCTATGGCACATTTTGACAATTATTTCTGAACTAACTTGGCTTTCTTGATCTTCCTATTCTCATCTTTCTTCTTGTTTTTCCCTTGTAATAACCGACAATGGTGCACTATCATCAATTGTATCCCAGCCCATGGCTTCGCTCCCATCCCCACTTATTTTTTCATCTGCCTCTGTACTGGCTCAGGCAACCCCTGACATAAGATGTGGGAAAATAGTGCGAGTTTCAAGTTGCCATTTCTCCTGAATTTCCTGAATGTAAGCAATTGGGTCTTCATCTTCCTTCATTTTACGTGTCATAATTGCACCCACATCTGATCTATCAGGGTACTGTACCCTGAGAGCCCTCCAAATGTCTGCTCTACAATTATTAATGGTGCTCCATCATGCGCTGTGTTATGTGCAGTGACACTTGAATATCCCACTTTCCTCCATATGTCATCAATACTCTCTCCAGGAATGGCTGCCAGGAGACCTTTTATGTTCCCTATGGCCAGCGTATGTCCTCCTGTAATTTATTTCTAATTCGTATATCCATTTCCCAGCGCTAAAAGTCAAACTTGGATCTTGCATTTTAAGTTTTCCTTGTCCATCTGTGGCAAGGGAATGTATTGCAGTCTTGCTCCCCCTTTTTACAATAAGGGGAACAGTGTGAACCCACCACATAGTCGGATCCCACTATTACTCTATTCCTGGCAGGAATGATCATCCCTGTCCGTCTCCTAGTCGGTAATGACCGTAACCTACTTACTAATGTTGCAAATCTCCCTTCTCACTACATGATCGTCCTCAGGGATGGTCAGGATATGCTATGGGATCTGGTGTCCTATCTTTAGGTTGTTCCATATCCGACCATCTCACTTCTTTATCCATTTGCAGACTTACTTCTGGGGCGCATGCGCTTCCTCCTTCTGTCCAAATACTGCACTCTCTTTCCTCGTCTGACATATGTAGTCCACAACTAGTTTGATTCTCATCCCCCTCACCTTTGTTTAAGTTCAGTCTGCTCAAAGACAATTCTCTACGTTCATCACAGGTTTGCTTCCTCGCTTTGCGATTGAGTTACGGGGGATCGAACATCGTTCCCTCGTGTTCCATACTCGCTACGTCGTTTTAACATTTGATAAACCTTATTGATCCTTTCTCCAATGCTTTCCACATCAAATATTTCTTATTTTAGCGTTACTCTAGATGCTGCTGGTGTTACTTCCTTTATTGGAAGCATCTCTTCTATTCTGTCCCCTCGTATTTCTGGGCTCAGCCTCATTTGTTCTTTATGAATGAGACTGGCATCGATACCTCACTGTCTCCTTTTTCATTCTATTTTATCTATTTCCCTTTGCTTTTTCTGCATCCCTACTGATACTTTCTTCTTCTTGCCTTCGGTCTTCTCCTCTCCTTACTTCTTCCCTTCTTTCCTCTTTTCCCTTCTGTCCCTTTCTTCTATCGTTCTCTGTCTATTGTTCTTTCTTTGTTCTTCTGCCCGTTCCTCTATTTTCTCTTGCTCGTCCTATTATATCTGCTCTTGTCGCTCCCTGATTTTCCTTTTTTGCTCATCCTCTTTTAATCTCTTCTCTCATTCCCTATCCTTCCTTTCTTGTTCGTGCTTGTCTTCTCTTTGCCTAATTTCCTTGATACTTTTCCCATCTACCTTGAGTAATATCTGTCCTCCCATCCATTCGTTCTGTACGAGCGATATCTCATCAGCCTTATCCCTTTTTCTTTTCCATCTCTTAATCTCCCTGTCTATTTCTGTCAACAAATTTGACCGTTCAGTCTTTACTTCCTTGTCTTGTATGACTTTGTACATTTCTTCCTTTCTCTTATTCTCCTCCGGACTATCATCACTACTGTAAGCCGGAGTTCATATATCGAATTATTGTACCCTGTCGATGCTCACAGTTCCTTTAAAGGATACAGTTCTATTCCTTCTATAGCAACACCCTTTGCTTCAGGTGAGGTAAGGGGAGCTGAGGTCTCAGCGCCTTCCCCCTTATGCTGATTAAGCATCCACTCATCAGGTGGCGGGTCTTCTCTTCCAGAGCTTTAAAATTGCTAAACCTTTCTCTAATTTCTTCACTGTGTATGCAGCGTCTAAATATGTGGTCATGTGTTGCAATACTGCTTTTGACAACGATCGCCCTTGTGGTCATGGCATGAACATTATATCTGCTGTGCCTTTTACCCATTCCGGACTATGCTGTTTGAGTTTAGGAATATGCTTTGGCAGTGTCTTACATAGGTGCATGAGAGGAGTATCCTCCATAGTGACAAGTCTCAATTGACTATCAATACTTACCAGACTGTTAAATAAACCTTATACCTTGACTTAAATCACCACTTTTCAACGTTTTTTAAAATAACAAATATGAGTAAGCACCATTATTCGCCTCTCAATCCTCTTATTTCGATAGCCTGTCTATTCTCTTGATTGGCGCCAATTGTTTTGCTTTACTCATTCATTGTTGCTCCTTAACTATTTCCACAATTCTATCGCGCTTTGATAGTTTACTCAACAAACAACATTCAGACTAGTCAAAACATTACACATTATAAACACTGTGATCACCCTTTCCCTCACCTCTACATTTTTACCCTATACCGGGTTTGAGAAATCGCCTTAAGTAATCCTGATTACGCGTTTTATATTTCACTCTAACCCCGCTGGGATTTGAGATATCTCATTCTAACTCCCTTGAGTCGGGACTTCTAGGCACAACCTCTTCTCTTCACAATATTTCCCATTACGTAAAAATTATCACAAGCCCGTCCCCTTATTTGCCATTCGACTTAGTCTACTCACGATTCGTTAATCGACTTGAGGCCTTCGGTATCGACTCCTCCTCCAATCCGATCACTTCTCCTTCCGTCCGCAGAGCGCCTGTGGAAACAGGGCATGGATTTCATCAAAGGGGGACCTGCCCACCATCTCGGTTCTTCTTGCAAGTTTATTTCAATCGGCCACTCTCTACAGGAAACCCTGCGATCTTCCAGCTAATGGCAGAGGATGCCTGATCGTCCAAAATACTGGGGACAAACTGGTTTGGATCTTTTTAAACCATCCGCACCGCTGCCACGTGAACTTAGGGCCCTTTAGGAACGTGCATGCAATGGATGGGTTCACAGAATAACTCGGAGTCCAAATAACCGAACCAACTCAGGAAGATGGTAAAGATATTGTTTTATTAACAATGATCTAAAACAGGGAGTTACAACGAACATCAACGGACGTAGCTCAATTTCTCTCAGCGATCTTTTCACAAAAACACATTCATATACCAGAAATATGTCAGTGGTGACGTCATGCTACGTGGCATATAATAAAAATCCTACTAAGTGTCGGGATAGGCTTAAGGGTAACCTCTAAGTACACATTGTATAGGAATTAGGGTTGTGATTGGCTGCCTACTGTCAGGCGGACAACATATGCCTACCTCTAAAACATGTAATCTTCAAAAACATTAGATACACAGTTTAATATTGGTCTTCAAACTATAAGGTCCTTCATTATATGGACCACCACAATTGGTTGGCACACTAATGCCATGTCTGGCACATTCAGCTCACTTAGTAGCACGTAAACCCAGACCTAGGTGCAGGAAGATGGGGCATGACGTTACCTCCCCACCCAATTAGCCCAGCATCTCTCATCACCCAAGCCTTCTGCCATGAAGATTGTCTCTGAACTTGGCCTTGCAAAAGTATCCTTGCCTTCAGACTACATGGGAGTGTGAGCTCACACTATCGTGTTCTGGGACTCCCAGTTCAAACTCTATTTTCATCCTTGGCTTACGTGACAGTTTGTGCCTAGGGTACTAGTAAGACCCTATTTTTTCCTTTGCAACAAAGGCCCTGGACAAAATGTGTTCACCGACAACTAGCCCACAGTTGGGGCAGGTGTATAAATCTGAATTATACCAAAAGCTGATACAAAGTAATATTGCGGATTAGCTTCTTCATACTTTCTCCCTATGTGCTCTCTTTCTCTACTTGCTCATTCTTCATGGTTCAAGAATAAGCCAAAATAACATACCGTAGTGTTCAAATTGTGTATTTATTTGTCTCTCTTCTTTACCAGAATACAATACCTTCAAATTTATTTGGGTTTATATTGAGCACTGTACACTTAAATATTGATTAATTTGTACAAAGTGAGAGAACCGATTGTCAAACATGTATGATTGTTGTTTTATGTCAATATGATGATCATTAATCAACTGTGATTTGTATTTTCATTTTTAATTCTCTCTTTTCAAAACTATTTTTGTGAAGTAAAACAAACATATTGATTATTTTTTTTTCTCATTTCCTTTTGACTTGTTTGTAATTCCTGCCTTATCAGGATCTTGTGGTGGGTACTCATAGATCCATACTCGATGATCTCTAACTACAGACACCCGATAGTACGACTCATCAATAGCCTAAATAGCGGCCTATTGGGCACATTTCCTTTTCCGACCCTGGAGAACTACACAGAGGTACACTTTCTTGTTGTCACGTGACAGGAGACGACGATTTATCAATTTGGCAGGTTTTAAATGCTCTGAATTAATAAAACTTGACACACTTGGTGTTCTTTCTTTGCACCATAACAAGGAACGATTCATCCTTCGCTCATTCGTTCCTTTCCAGAATATATAGCTGACCTTGGCTGTTTCATTCTTGACTCCAGGCCAGCTAACCTCACCATGCAGGTCTACGATTAAGCTTATTCTTGATGCGACACAAGTCATGCCTTTTCACTTCATTGGTCTCGGCCTACGAAATTCATGATACTGATGTCCAGCTTCTATATAATTAGAGCTTTGCCTGCATTTTATTCACTATGTACAGCCAGCTTGTATGTTGACTTAGTCTACCATGCGTTTCGGTGTCTGTACAAATGTTGAGCGGTTAATTCTCAGCAACATTTTGTGCACGTGTGAAGGCAAGCGTCCCCAAACAGCACGATCCTCCCCGCAATGAGAGACAATGAAGGACTCTCCCAAAATGGGAATAAGGCCAAGACAGAGTGCGGGTGAGCGTAAATGGGAGTTTATCAATCAGAATAGGGCATGCAAAGGACTCTGCAAACTCCGAGAGCGCTCTGTCTGACAATAGCAAAGACAGGCGTATATATTTACAAAAAACGTCATAAGAACCTACACACTATAGGGGGCACAAGTTCATGGGGATTGGGTGGCGACGACTAACTATAGGTGCTGCTGTGATGTGGTTGGCTTTGGCTGGAAGACGTCATTGGGCAGCCTCGTGGGTTGGGCTGGGCCTGGCCGGGTGGCGGAGTTCATCCAGACGGTGTTGTGGGGCCATCGTGGCCAGTGGCAGAGATGAATGTCTCTTCCTGACTTATTAGCCCTATGCCATGCACACCGCAGTCATTGGAGCATTTTTAGCATTATCTTCTTCAGTAAATCTTACAATAGGTTATACAACAGGTTAATGCAACACAGGAGGAATGCACCTTGTGAGGGGACTGGAGGCAATACGTCAGGGCATGGTTACCAGTGTCCTGTTGACCGGGGCCATAGGTCGAGGGGCTAAGCTTCAGGGCCTGGCACGGGCGGTACATGTCTTTCTGCCTTGTTAGAAGTTGTTATGGATGTTCCGCTGTGTGTTGTCAAAGTGTTGGGTGTCTTGATTGCACAGGGCCATAAGTCTGAGGTGGTCCGGTGGGTTGTGAGGTTTACGAGGGGGCGCGTGTGTTCAGGCAGAGGTTTACTGCTGTGCTGTAAATAATGCAGGTGGCGGGTGGTGGCCTTGGGTGCTACGGAGGGGGTTACAAATCTTTGAAGCGGCTCCAGTCTGGTTGGGGGAGGTAAAGCAGCGCGGCGCGGTCTCTGCTCTCATGCCTTTGGCAGCCTTCACAGGGTGGGAGGGGGAATGGCCTTGCAAGTATTTCACAAAGGTATCTCCCTCGTGTGTTGCTGAGTTAGGTAAAAACATCAAACATTTGAACATTCTATAATACTTATTCAAATCATTTTAAAACATGCATTTCAACTGTGCTGGATGTGTCTCGATTATACCCAGTCTGAACACCGTATTCGTACACTATGTTTTAACAACTACAGTATTTAATTATATGCATATATATTTGCAGTAAGTGAGGTAGTAGTCGGGTTGGTGGAATACATAGGAAATGACTCGCCACTGTACGTGACGGTGGTGGCACATAAGAAGCTTAGACATACACACATAACAAGTGCATTTCTTGCGCATCCTTCACATGAGTTCCACAGTCTGGTTACATTCGTTTTCTCGTGTATTCTAGCAGCATTAGTTCAGTTATGGCGCGAGCCCATGGGGTGTAAGTTTCTCAGTAATACACGTAACAAATAGATTCCTGGTGCGTTCCTTTATTATTAGCATCCAACTGCAATGGTATATGCTCATCATCGCTTATATCATGGGGGCATGATCTCTTGTAATTATACATCTTACAGGCTTTTACAATATAAGGGATTTTATGAGAGGAAAGCATCCTTTGCAAGTAGTCTCAACATTAATATACGAGGATTGTCGGGCCTGTGACGACCATTTTACTGTTCATTTCATTTTGCCTAGGCCTGCTGGCCGGGTCATGCTGGGAGCGATGATACGATACACTGCGGGAGGTGAACTGTTACAATGTTAGTGTATTACACTAGCTCATATCCTTCTGGTTCGTGGGAACGGGCTCGCAGCGGATCTACCAGGGTGCTGCGGCAACAAGGATGACTGAAACCCTCCAAGGGTGGGGGCCGCGCTACAGTGCGCTGAGCTCACACCATCTTTACCAGACAAAATGGGGTCTAGGCCTTGCTAAATTTTAATACGTGTGGGCAATTAATACGTGCGGGCAATGTCTCCAGTGGGTGAGCCCTCCACCACCTGGGCCCGGGTGGCATGAGGGGACGCCCAAGAGAGCCATAGTCCTTACCTGGGGAGAAAGTGCAGGCGAGGGGGGTCGTCTTGGACCAGTCCTCCCCTACATTTCCCCCCTTTCGTTACTAAAGTAACGAATTCTTTAAATCTTCTATCCTTCTACATTCTGCCTCGTCCATCACCGCCTCATCCCATGCCGGAGTTCCTTTGATGGGCATCCATGCTCTGCACACTGCTCTTAAGCTCTCACCTCTCCGGGCATATTCATCTGGAGTACACGTTAGATATATGCACCCACCATCTGCTTCTAAATCTACCCAAACTTCCTCATACCATTCTAGTATACGGGGTTCCTTGATGGTGGTGTGCCACAATTTATCTACAATATCTTTATCGTGGTATATGGGCACCAGTTGGTACCTGGGCGAATTATCTATCCCTGTTTGTACTTGTGCTTCTTGCATTGTTTTTATTGTACCGTGTGAGTTGCCCATTGTCACCATCATCATTGCACCATTTGGTACGGCGTTAGCACAGACTCGAAGACCCACCTGGCACAGGCAAAAAAGTAGAAGGAGGAACACAACAGCTGGTATTAAAAATTTCACAGTTGTTCCAAGCCATGAGGGAACCCAGGAGAAGATGTTGTCGAACCAGGTACTCGCTTCTGCTCCTCCTTCCATTTTCATTTTTTCTCCTAGGTTGTGGACTGCTTCGATCACATGGGACAGGGAGCCATTCTCTGCGTCTTCAGAAGGTACGAAAGTGCAGCAGGCACTTCCTATTTTTCGGCAAACACCGCCGTCCATCGCTGTCAACAGGTCCAGGACATACCTGTTTTGCATGGTCATTAGTCGTAAAGCTCTGAGTTCCACCTTGATTATATTGAATCCTTCTTCAGTGTCGTTTGCCAGCTGAATCAATTCCCAGCGTGTTATCTGGAGCCACTTTGCGTTTGCCCTTGCTTGGACACTTGAGACGAGTGAGGCAAAAAATGTTTCTGCTGAGCTAAATAATCGATATTTGTCTGGGATCTGAGCCAATAGTTCTGATGATGCCTTTGATATGTAATTTGATGCTCGTCTGTTACGGGTCAGCACTTCTCCCTTGCTTCCAGAAGACAGGACATATATTTGTGACTCTGCAGTTGGTTGAGCCACACTCTGCATGCGTTCCTGTGTCCTTTTGCTCCCATCGATGTGGCTTTCTGGTATCACCATTAGTGCCGAGTGCAGAGTGGCCATTGAGCAGCTGCCACTCCATGACGGGGGAAGGTGTAGGTATGCCTGGTTGCCGCACACCCAGTACATGTCCATCAGGGCCGCTGTCCCTTTCTTTAGGTCTGGGATGGTGAGGGTCTTGTTGCAGTTCGTGTTTGTTCCCATGGGGGTTCTCCCTTCTCCTTTAAAGCACAGCTTATAGTCCATTTCGCTCTGTAGTTTGAACGGCTTTTCAATGGCAGTTACCCAAGTTAGCTTTGAAATGTGTTCTCTCCATACTGGTGTACATGTTTCCTCTATCCACTGTAATTTGTCCGGCGCCACACCTCTTAGTGCTTCCGCTTTGCACAGTACTTCTTCATCCTTCCGCTTGTTGTCAGAAAAAAGTGTCCCTCCTATCACAAAAAATGGTTCTTTCAAACATACTACTCCTGCCGTTTTTGGGTAACATGTTTTCTCGTTCTGCAGCATTTGAAAAGTCACTTCGTGTGCCTGGAAGGTGTTCTTAATCCTGCACAGCGTGAGATGAAGGAGACATTGGGCATCCACAATAGGCAACTCTTGGGGTAACAACACTTTGGGTGTACCTGATGCATGGGGGATGAGGGAACAGACATAACAGCTCTCGTTTGTCGTCTGTTTAGCTGTGGCACTCATGTCTGCATACCACTTATTTGTTTGATGGGGGTGTCGTGGGTCTTCCATCTTATCTAGACCTAGCCCATAGTACTCATCATACTTCTTCCTCCCTGTTTCTCTCTTTCGTCTGGCGTTCTTGTTACTCATGTACTTCCCAACCCCCTGAGCAGTGGGCAAACTAGACCCCCCTTCCTCATTCCCGCCCCCCTTGGCCCATTCATCATATAGTATTTTGTGCATTTCTAGTAGCTTTTCGTTTTCTTTCCTGACGCTATCTGGCAGATTGTTTTTTGGGATGGGGGCAAGCTTGCTGGTAGGGGTGTTATACAACCATGATATGGCAGACGGGTTTCGATCATTGAGACTATGGGCATTGTAGTTGGATACCCCTGGTGGAGACACTGTGTTGCTCTGCATTTCACCATGTGGCTTTTCTCTTTGTGCGGTCACAACACTTGATGGTGTGGTATGATACCCCCAGATAAGTTTAGTTCCGTCCCATATCAAAAAATCACCTTCCCTGGTATTGACACCTGCAGTTACATTGGGCCCAGTGGTACTGTTAATTGGTCCAGTGGTGTTGTTACTCCCTCCCCACTCGTACATCTCGATAGAGATGAACGTTATAAACCAATATGTGACCAAGCCAAACATTATCATAAAGAACAATGTGATGCATACTGATAATCCACACTCATACGAATATCTACATCTCTCATATACTAATTCTCTCATTCTACTAATTCTATCCGTTGCAGGCTGCCCGTTAGATGCCATGGAAGCTCCTGTTTGAGATATAAAAGTGCATTAAGTGCATGCACGTAAACGTTTTGCTGGCACCATCTGTGCCAATACATTTGACTGGGAATGGAAGCGGGTGGGGATGCGGGGGAGGGGTATTCACAGACAAGGGTGTATACAAGTTATAATATTTTTATTTCATTAATTACATATCACTCATCAAAAAGAAAGAAAACACACATATGCACATTTTTTTTTTTTTTTTTTTGAGATATCCTTGTCAGTCATTATTTCGTTCAAGTCCAGTGCTGATACACACACACACACAAAAGTGATATGTAGACATCCTACTTATTTGTATCGTTTGCTGTTGTCTGTGCCTCCTCATCTAACTCCTCTTGTACATTGCTGTATGCTTTTCGTATGTCGGTCAAGTGTACCCAGTACCTCAAGCCCTTCACCTTTACTGCCGTGGGCGTGCAAAATATTACTTCGTATGGGCCATGGAATCGTGGTGCATTCCACCGACGCACAAAGCTTCTGACATAAATTGAGTCGCCTGGCATTAGCTGTACCTGTTGCTCTGGTTCCGTGACAGATCCTGTTACATTTCCCTCTTCTCTAGTGAAGGGTGGGGAGAGTTGCTTCGATATTGCGCGCGCTGCCCTTGTTAATTTTCTTAGGTAGTCTGTGAACTCATCTCCCAATATTGCGGCGCTTCTGTGAGCATCTGAGTGTTCACGCAGTGGAGAGTGTGCTGTGTTCATTCGTCTCCCAGTCACGATCTCGTGTGGGGACAAGTGGTGGTCTTTACTTGGTTGATTTCTCAACTCAAATAGTGCCAGGGGTAGACAGTAAATCCAATTTTTCTTTAATGAGAAGCATAGTTTTGATAATCTGCCCTTTAACAGGCCGTTCATCTTTTCCACTACGCCATTACTTTGTGGATGATAAATCGAACACAGTTTATGTTTTATACCCAATAACGTGGTAACTTCCTTGAAAAGTTCATTCACAAAGTGAGAGCCGTTGTCTGAGCGTATTACGTCACAAATTCCCCAGCGCGGGAACACTTCCCTTACGAGGAACTTGGCGGCGCTTTTGGCATCAGGTCGCGCACATGGTCCCGCTTCCACCCACCTTGAAAATGGGCACACAACTACGATCATGTACCGTGCGCCATTACACCTTTCCCCCATGTCTGCATAGACTATATGCAGTTCTCTGAATGGGCCAATGGGTTTGGGAATTGTTCCCCGGAGTGTGCGTAATGTCATTCCTGAGTTGTATATTTGGCATGTTGTACATTCCATTGCCAATCGAGACACATGCTCCTGGAGACAGGGCACAAACCATTCTTCCTGTATCTCTGCCGCGATGTGCTGCTTAGTGTTGTGTGCGGGGAAGTGTAACTGTTGAAATGCAACTTCTAGTAACTGCAGTGGCATTACCACTTTCCCTGAGTTATTTTGCCGCCATAGTAGGTCTGTTCCTGATTGGCTGCATCCCCGTTTTGTCCACGTTAGTTTTTCTTCTGCACTAGCTCCTGCCTGCAATTCTAGTATTTGTGATAAGGACATCATGTTATATCCTTCTGACAGTTCTTCGGTTGTTGTGTTCTTGATCATGAACTCACCTGTGTCGTATTTCTGAAAATAGGAAGCCTCCTTGGCGGCAGCGTCCGCTGCCGCGTTCCCTAAATACACAACGTCTGAGTTGGAGGTATGGGCCTGGCACTTCACTATTGCTACAGCAGTAGGGTTTTGTAGGGCCTCAATTAATTCTTTTAACAATTCTGCATGCTGCACTGGTGTTCCATCTGCCCTTCTGAATCCCCTACGGCCCCATCTTGCTAGACCTCCATGTACTGTCGTCATGTAAGCTGAGTCTGTGTATATTGTAACTGCACAGCCCTTTGCTGCGTGTAGTGCTTCTATGAGCGCAACCAGTTCTGCTGCCTGTGCAGAGTAATGCGACGGGAGGCGGTACTGTACTAGTGTTTCAAACTCACCTTCCTCTAATCTCACTACCGCCATGCCAACGTGTTTTTCTCCCGTGTCCATATCAATTGATGCAGACCCATCCACAAATACACTTCCCCCTCGCTGAGAGCGTTTTCACACACCACTGTGCCCTCCCCTCCTTCTCCTGTGTGGGTTGCGCAATCGTGATTTTGCATGTCTTCTACTGTGCACGCTTCTGTAATGAATGTGGCGGGGTTCACTGTTTTACATCTCACTATGTGGATGTTGGCGCTGGACAATATAATCTCGTATGCTGTTGCCCACTGTGTGGTCAGTGTGCTTTTTGATCTTTCAAGTATTGCAAATAATGAGTGTTCCACAAACAGTGTCACAGGGCATCCCATTACTATTGTGGCACTTTTTTCAATCGCAAATGCGGCTGCTGCGAGCGATTGTTCGCACACGAAATGACCCTGCATCACGGCATCCAAAGTACCACTATAGTAAGCCAGGGGCTTGTGTCCTAAGGATGTCTTTTGTGTCAGTACCGCTGTCATAAGTGTTCCTTTGCAATGGGAGAATAGGTAAAATTCGTGTCCATAATCAGGGTTTGCTAGTACTGGAGCGCTTGAAATTAGCTCTTTCAGTGATTTGAACGATATGCTCATTTCTTCTGACCATTTTATTTTTACATTCTCCTGTTGTGCTTCTTTGAGTGCTTGTAGGAGGGGCCTGGTGTATGCTGCATAGTCTAGTATCCATGCTCGGCAATAATTGCACATCCCCAAAAATTTCTGCATATCTTTCACTGTTGTGGGTTCTCCTACTGATCTTATTGCCTCTACCCTGTCGGGAATTATTCTTTTTCCATCTTTCGATATGAGCTGTCCCAGGTATAGGACCTCAGGCAGGCAATACTGTAGCTTCTCCTTGTCTACCTTGTATCCTTTGTTGGCCAGTAAAGTCAGGAGCGTTGTTGAATCTTTTCTACACGTTTCTTTGTCTTGTGCACACACCAATAAATCGTCCACGAACTGAATAATCGTACTCTCTACTGATAGGTTCCCCAAGTCTTCATGCAATATGCGGTTGAATATGCTCGGGCTCTCACAGTATCCCTGTGGCAGTCTGCAGTGTTCATATCTTTTTCCCCCCAGTGTGAACGCTGTAAGGTATCTACTCTCTTCAGCCAGGGGTATTGAGAAAAATGCGTTTTTCAAGTCCACTACTGTAAAATGTGATGCTGTTTTTGGGATACTGCATAGTATGGATGCAGGGTTCGGGACTAGAGGGAACTCTTTCTGTATTACATCATTGAGGGGGCGTAAATCCTGTATCATCCGCCAAGATCCCCCCTTTGCTTTTTTGATTGGATAAATACATGTGTTACATGGGGAGTTTGAAGGCACTATTATTCCTTGTACTAGTAGTGCATTTATCGTTTCTTTTATCCCTTCTTCAGCCTCACGGGACAATGGATACTGTTTAACTCTGGGTAAGATAGCTCCTTGTTTTAGGTTTATTCTCACAGGTTGTACTCCATGCAACAGCCCTACATCATGTGGGCCTGTTGTCCATAAATTGTTTGGTACTAGCCTCATGTCGTCATCAAAAAATGACGGTGGTGTTCCTACCACTGCCATCAATTGGACGGGGATCTCTCTGGCTTGGATCAAAATGTCACAGGGCATCGCTATTTCCATTACTATCTCACCATCTACTTCTGTGTCTGAAAAGAGATCCTCATCTGTTACCTCGCGTAGGGCAAGGTTTGCGTTTGTACACAGTACGGTGCGCCACTCACATCCTTCTCTGTCTATTCCAATCACAGCGATCCGTTTCGTTGATACCTGCACGGCGTGCAAATCCAACGACACCACTGATCCTGGTGCTGCATTTGGACACACTATGGGGCGGAAGAGGAATTCTGCTGGAACCCTCCAATCCATGTTTTTTAGCTCTGGGACTATAAGGGCCAAAGTCTTTAGCCCTGCAATAAACATCCCTTCTTTTTGTGGCAGCCCTCGTATTTCCTGTGTGGTTGTGTAGGCTTGCACTGCCAATATTGCACGCAAGGGGCATATCCCGGGTGTAGAACACACTATTCCTCCTTCGGTAAATGATATGGTCATGTTAAGTTTACTCATAAGGTCCCTCCCCAGCAAATTTATCGGGGACTGTTCATAGTACAGTAAGGGGGCTTTTACAGTCTTGCCCCCTATGGTTACATCTAAAGCTTCTGTGTAAGGAACTTCAATTACAACCCCAGAGAACCCCTGCGTCTCTAACTTCCTGTTAGATAACGGGAACCGGCCCTCCCTGACACATGATTTCTCCGCTCCCGAATCAACCATGAATATAAATTGCCTGTCTCCTATCTGCGCCCCTACCAATGGTTCCTCTGCTGCACTGTGGGTGGTAGATAGAACTGGACACGCAAGTGTTCTCTGTGGGCTGTCCTATGCGGGGTGTCTCATCGCCCCCCCCTCATTGAATACGTTACCTGAGACCACTGACATGCCGTTGTAAGGTGCTGGTGCGGGGGCCCCGTTGGCTGCTGTCGCGAAAGGGTTGCCTGGTGTGTATTGCATGCTGTCGTTGTTAGACATGTTTTGTGGGTGGTTCTGTGTTCTATACTGGGGTCCCTGTTGTTGGCCCGTGTTACCCTGGCTTGGGTCTCTCAGTTGCTGTTGTCCCATCGGAAGGCCATATGGGCTTCCCGGGTGGGGATGGCCATACTGTTCCATTTCCTGGAACCCGTTGTTTTGTCTACTTCTGCACTCCCTGGAGTAATGCCCCCATCGTCCACAGTTCCAGCAACTCCCCTGAGGGCCCCTGGGACCCTGCCATCCACTTCCTCCCATTCCCCCGTACCCCTGTGGTCCACCTCCTCTTCGACCCCTGTACCCACCTCGTCCCCCTCGAGGGGTCCACTCTTGCCACTGCGGACCTCCACCCTGCTCCTGCTCGTTCCACTGCCGCTGTCCTGTTCCCGCCCAATTAGTTGCCACCCTTCCTTGTATTGCTATCAGCCCCTCCTCCTCATCTTCTCCCTCCCTGCTGTGTGGGAGCGCGGCTACTGCTGCTGCAACCTTCACTAATTTTGTCTGCACCAACTTCGCCTCGTCTGCCAATCTTTTCTGTGCCACCTCCTTCTCCCTTTCCTTGATTCGTTTACAATGGTGTACTATTATGCTCTGAATTTCCGGCCATCCCTTTGCTTCTATACCTGCTATTTTGTCAAGTGCCTTCTGCACTTCCTTTGGGAGCCCTCTTTTTATAATGAAGTAAAATAAAGATGTCGATTGATACCAGGGCGTGCCCGTTTCCGCTCTCCACATCTCTTGGACCCGAAAAATGTAATCCATAGCCTCCTCCCCGTCATTCATTGCACACTGCATCACGGACTGTAAGTCAGGTGTGTCTGGAAATGTTTCGCGTAAGGCGTCCCACACCCTAGCACGCACTGTCTTAAAGGAGGCCCCATCATGGCGGTCGCAGTCTAATGTTACTCCCGGGAAACCGGCTTTAACCCATACTCTTTCAGCCTGGTCGTCCACCGCTGATACGAGCAGGCTTTTCACATCTCCTACAGCTAGGGGTACCCCAGCTGTATGTTTTTCGAAGGCGTATATCCACTTACTTGCCCCTCCTGATAACGGGGGCAATAGCTTTAATAAATTAGCTTTATCCATCTGTGCCCATGGGATATAGTTAGGCCTCCCTCCTCCCCTATGTATCAACGGGAGCTGTAGCTTTCCTTTCGTGGTTGCATCCGGACCCGTTTTGGCTGCTGATGTTCCCAGTGATGCCATTTTCCCCACTCTGTTCCTTAGTCGTCCCGACCACTCATCATCTAGGGTTCTCATAGAACATGCACCTTCCTCCCCCTCGCTTCCCCCTCCTATTGCCATACTCAATCTGTCGCTTTCGTCTAGCTCTTCTCTAATATCACATAGTAATTCCTCTCTTAGTCCCCCAAGTCTTTCTTCGTTACCACCATCTTCCTCTCGGGTCCCTACTTCTATTATTCGCGTTGGTTCTTCCTCAATCCTAAACAGGATCTCGCCCTTCTTCCACCCCTCTTCGGGCCTTCTGCTTTCATCCGATGCTCTAGAAGTACGTCCAGCTCTAGTTGTATCCAGTGCTGTTCGTTCGCATATGTTTTTTATCCTCGAGAGCTCATCTTTTGCTATCGACAGTCTTGATTCTAGATCATCTGTGAGTTTCTCTATGTCCACCCTTTGTGTACCCGTCTGGCCTCGCTCCCTTGTACTTTCATATGGTGGGGGTGCAGTGGGCCGGTGGGGTGTAGTAGTTGTCGGGGGAGGTACATACGTTGGATCACTGTATCCTTCCGCGGGTACAGGTTTCTTTAATATCGGGTATAAACTTATTACCTCTACTGGTGGTGTCACACCTGGCAATTCTTTGATATCTTTCTGTAACACCAGTGGATTGTCTGTAGTAGATGGGAGATCAGGATTTGGTGCTGGCGCTTTAGGCGGTGGTACCTCTTCGAATAACCGCCAAAGATCTAATATTTCCCTCCTATTCTGCAGCTGTTTCCCTCGGTACTTCAAGAAAACGCATGTCATCACCATGTCTAGAACGCTTTTGTCAAATGACCCTCCCTCTGGCCATATCTGGGGTAGCCCCTCTCCTTTCAACTCGGTTACCCATTGGTCGTGATATTTCTTAATCCGCTCCGCGTGCCCTGGAAGGCTTTTACAAATATGTGATAATGGTGTTTCAGGCCCCATCTCTGTGTGCCCTCCTAGTGCTTATGTGTCTCTGTATGTCTGCAACTCCAATGTTACTGTAGTATCGATATTATTTTTTCGTATTCTACTTCACATCCAGTGTTATGCTCGGTTGGGCTCTCCCTCCCTTGATTGCCCAATACAAAAACTGTCTGTACACAATTTCTACTTTGTTCTCTTTGGGGGACACATACAAGAGCAATCCATCATTTATTTTGACACTATCAACCCGGAAATCAAAAGGTACCCACTCACGTCACTGTCTCAACGTTGCCTTCAAAAGAGTTTTATCCGGTCACACTTACCATGACCATTTGACAATTATACATTTATAGCCGTTTTACACATTCGCAACATCAAAGTCGTCCCTTGACACATACGAGGTGCACACACCTCTTGGTAACACTCAGTACACCATTCACGCTGCCCTCCCTTTCCTCCCTAGCCGGCTGTCCCTGTCTATTTTACTTAGATAGATGAATGCGCATATGCATATATTTATAGGTTTTAACCTGCTCTCCCCCCCCTCTAGTAGGACCCTTGTTCTCTTACTTTTCTCCCAAGTTCGTGCTAATTCCGTTTTTATTCTCCCCCTACCCTTAAAGAAAAAGAAAAGAAAGAAGTAGTAGCGATCACTAATGTATTCTCAGTGCCCCCTTTTGCTGAGCACTTTTATCTTGTATTCCACTTCGTCATATATTCCCAGTACTAGTCAATATAGCACTATGCGGCGCCTCCTTCCACCCCCTTTCGGAGCTAGGTTCCCGTCACTTCTATCTCTTTATTCACCTCGTAATCCTAATGGCCATATGCAAAGAAAAAGAAAGGAAATTTTAAAATAATCTTTAGTATATCTTCGTACCCCCTTCTCGTTCCCTGTCCTACGCTTCTCTCCCCGCTCCCTTTACAATCGCTCACACTCAGTACTTACGTGCCCGTCTTGAACCGATAGTCTCCGAAACTGGGTCCGTCCAGGCAGTGTCGCCGTCCGCTCAACAGTCAGCCCCGGCTCCGGCGAGCGGTACTCAAAGGGGATTTTTCAACAGGGATCCCATACCCTTTCTCTATTGAGTGCGCACTTCTTAGTGTACCGGTCGCCGTTGGCGGGCAGCCTCCCGGAGCCGGCTCACCGTGCGTATCCCTTTTCGACCGGAGATTCTCGTGCCAAAAGGGGACGGTTATAATGGGTTTTAGGAAGAAATAAAATCACGCTATCGGGGTCACCACTGAAGGCAAGCGTCCCCAAACAGCACGATCCTCCCCGCAATGAGAGACAATGAAGGACTCTCCCAAAATGGGAATAAAGCCAAGACAGAGTGCGGGTGAGCGTAAATGGGAGTTTATCAATCAGAATAGGGCATGCAAAGGACTCTGCAAACTCCGAGAGCGCTCTGTCTGACAATAGCAAAGACAGGCGTATATATTTACAAAAACGTCATAAGAACCTACACACTATAGGGGGCACAAGTTCATGGGGATTGGGTGGCGACGACTAACTATAGGTGCTGCTGTGATGTGGTTGGCTTTGGCTGGAAGACGTCATTGGGCAGCCTCGTGGGTTGGGCTGGGCCTGGCCGGGTGGCGGAGTTCATCCAGGCGGTGTTGTGGGGCCATCGTGGCCAGTGGCAGAGATGAATGTCTCTTCCTGACTTATTAGCCCTATGCCATGCACACCGCAGTCATTCGAGCATTTTTAGCATTATCTTCTTCAGTAAATCTTACAATAGGTTATACAACAGGTTAATGCAACACAGGAGGAATGCACCTTGTGAGGGGACTGGAGGCAATACGTCAGGGCATGGTTACCAGTGTCCTGTTGACCGGGGCCATAGGTCGAGGGGCTAAGCTTCAGGGCCTGGCACGGGCGGTACATGTCTTTCTGCCTTGTTAGAAGTTGTTATGGATGTTCCGCTGTGTGTTGTCAAAGTGTTGGGTGTCTTGATTGCACAGGGCCATAAGTCTGAGGTGGTCCGGTGGGTTGTGAGGTTTACGAGGGGGCGCGTGTGTTCAGGCAGAGGTTTACTGCTGTGCTGTAAATAATGCAGGTGGCGGGTGGTGGCCTTGGGTGCTACGGAGGGGGTTACAAATCTTTGAAGCGGCTCCAGTCTGGTTGGGGGAGGTAAAGCAGCGCGGCGCGGTCTCTGCTCTCATGCCTTTGGCAGCCTTCACAGGGTGGGAGGGGGAATGGCCTTGCAAGTATTTCACAAAGGTATCTCCCTCGTGTGTTGCTGAGTTAGGTAAAAACATCAAACATTTGAACATTCTATAATACTTATTCAAATCATTTTAAAACATGCATTTCAACTGTGCTGGATGTGTCTCGATTATACCCAGTCTGAACACCGTATTCGTACACTATGTTTTAACAACTACAGTATTTAATTATATGCATATATATTTGCAGTAAGTGAGGTAGTAGTCGGGTTGGTGGAATACATAGGAAATGACTCGCCACTGTACGTGACGGTGGTGGCACATAAGAAGCTTAGACATACACACATAACAAGTGCATTTCTTGCGCATCCTTCACATGAGTTCCACAGTCTGGTTACATTCGTTTTCTCGTGTATTCTAGCAGCATTAGTTCAGTTATGGCGCGAGCCCATGGGGTGTAAGTTTCTCAGTAATACACGTAACAAATAGATTCCTGGTGCGTTCCTTTATTATTAGCATCCAACTGCAATGGTATATGCTCATCATTGCTTATATCATGGGGGCATGATCTCTTGTAATTATACATCTTACAGGCTTTTACAATATAAGGGATTTTATGAGAGGAAAGCATCCTTTGCAAGTAGTCTCAACATTAATATACGAGGATTGTCGGGCCTGTGACGACCATTTTACTGTTCATTTCATTTTGCCTAGGCCTGCTGGCCGGGTCATGCTGGGAGCGATGATACGATACACTGCGGGAGGTGAACTGTTACAATGTTAGTGTATTACACTAGCTCATATCCTTCTGGTTCGTGGGAACGGGCTCGCAGCGGATCTACCAGGGTGCTGCGGCAACAAGGATGACTGAAACCCTCCAAGGGTGGGGGCCGCGCTACAGTGCGCTGAGCTCACACCATCTTTACCAGACAAAATGGGGTCTAGGCCTTGCTAAATTTTAATACGTGTGGGCAATTAATACGTGCGGGCAATGTCTCCAGTGGGTGAGCCCTCCACCACCTGGGCCCGGGTGGCATGAGGGGACGCCCAAGAGAGCCATAGTCCTTACCTGGGGAGAAAGTGCAGGCGAGGGGGGTCGTCTTGGACCAGTCCTCCCCTACACGTGTAATCTTCTTTTTAAAAATTAAGAGTTCACTCGATTCTTTACTTTATCATTAGTTTCTGTAGGATCTATACATCTTCTACAGCCAATATCTTCAGATGTCGTTCATACGTTCTTATGACGCCACAGGTTTCTTTCTTTGCTCTTTTTTATATTCCTTCAGGGAGTTCCTTTCTCAGATTTTCGTCTCTGCGGGGATACATTCGATAGGGTTGTCTCAATGGATAACTTCTTCCGAATATATGCTGCGGTATTGGCACAACTGCTGGTGTCAGAACAAGGCACAATTTCAGGCTTCCAATTTATAAGAGGTAGGGGGCGGGATTTCCTGCTGAGGCATGCAGCTGCTCCTCTACATTACAATAGCTTTAAAGCCCACTGATGGCTCACACTTCACCTCACAAATCACACATGACATCCGTCCGGCTCCAATAACTTGGCATGCATGCAGGCACCGCTCCCCATCACCAACACACAGCATACACACTCATATGCCCCTATTAACTCTCAACTAGGCATGAGCTCTGGCATCGCCCCCTTCACCATATTACCAAATCAATGCAGGCATATAAAACATGCCGCAATATCTCGGCGTGCAGATGTCAATGCTCCCCAACACCATATCACCAATGCTTGGCACACTCACCAGTCATGCCTTGACATCACGGCATGCACTGTTAACACACCTCAACATGAACAAATCACAAGAATTCGACACACACGCACCATGGGCACAATATTTCAGGTGTGCCTACTTTCAATGCACATAACATTTCCTGCAGCAGCACACACTCTGACACACTCTCAACATCACCACATCTGCCTTTGCATGTCATGTGGTACAGCACACATCAACAAAAACCCACACCTTGGCACATCACATCATCACACACCGAATACCACAAACACATTATATGCATATATTATGCCACTTCAGTACCTCTGGTGTGTTCTGAAGGAACGCTCTTCATATTACCAAGTCACCAATCCAGGCATGTTTACTCACTGTGTCCACAATATCCACAGTGTGGTCATGGCAAGGCACACCTCATATACATCTCATTCTTGACAGAACTCACCGCTGGTGGGTTTATTCGCTGCACCTTTCACCTCACCTACAATATTGCACTTCTACCAAATATTTTGCCACAGTGTTTCACTGCCTCTCAGACTGTTAATTTTGAGATTCACTTAAAGCAGCTTTCACCATAAAGTTGTTTGCCCTATTCACTTGCAATACCAAATTTATGTTTTCACCAATACATCTGGTTCACATTCATGATGCTCAATTAGACAGTTCCATTCAGTACATCTGGCACACAATCTAGTGGTACCAATTAACCATATCTTTGCTTCCACCACATCTGGAATACATTCGTGATACCCAATAACAATGTATTTGCTTCCAATACATCTGGCACACAATCTAATGGTTCCAATAAACAATATCTTTTTATCCAATACATCTGAATACATCTGGCACACATGTGTGATGCCCATTAACAATATTTGTGCATGCAACACAGGTGGCACACATGTGTGATTCCCAGTAAACACTATAGTTGCATCCAATACATCTGGCAAACAATTGAATGGTACCATTTAACAATTTAACAATATATTTGCATCCAATACAACTGGAACACAATCTGGTGATGCCAAATAAACACTATCTTTGCACCCAATACGCCTGGCACACCATCTAGTGATACCAATTAACCATATCTTTGCATCCACTACATCTGACACATATTTGTGATGCCCAGTATCAATGCCCAGATATGGGACTCCATGGGAATGGGGACTTAGGAAATTACCAGTGCCTGACTTCCCGGACGCCGGCAGGGTTACCGCCAGACCTGTAATGAGGCCCATTGTCTTTTAAATAAATAAGAGACTGAGATGATGTTGCACATGTGCACTGTTCTGTATAGGGGAAGACCTGCCATCCCCCTACCAGAGATTGTGTGTGGGTATCTATCCTCATGTTCCATTAATTTGTGGAACAAGTTGCATAGATTGTCATTGTCAATTGTTTCAACGTTTCTCAGGATTACTACCGTGTATTTGTTTTGAAGAAAATGTCTTAAATAAACATAAACTGTACTAAACTAAATGGGAATATTTTATATGTACGTTTCTGATATCGATCCAATTTGTTCCCCGTTGTGCACTTTTAATCATTTGTATTTTGAAGTCTAAAATAAGTGTTAAAACAAGCAAACCTTCTTTTACACTATGTACTGCAAAAAGTGTAAATGCTGCCTGTCGTTTAGGCCGAGAAGACAGCATTCACAACGGATTCCTATGTAATCCCACTGCTTTTAGCAGGTGCTAAAATGTGAGGATTCAATGGAAGTCCACTGCATTTACGCCAGCATGAAAATCACATGCTTGCATACATGTATTCGATTTCCAGGGCAGAAAAGGTCCTCACATTCCAAGGACCCATTCTCCCTGTTGAAAATCCCAGAGTGTAAAAAAAAAGTTGGGAATTCGGTGTTACTTCTTTACGCTACAGCAATGTGGTGATTCAGAGGTTGCAGTTCTCCATTTCTTTTCTTGGATGGATCAATGCAATATGTTGTTTATATATCACCACCAGATGTGCAGAGACGCCATTGTCACCCAGGGATCACAACATAAAATTCAATGTTCTTTTTTTGATGGCATTAAATTAATGGAATACAAACACAATGGGCACATGTTCCAGTCCACGATAGGCGCTAACAGAGGCATAAAAGTATTTGCAACAAACTGGAGGATTTTCCAGGTTTTTGTAAGCATAACTAGGGCAAGGAACAGAATGTCTGTGGGTGCCTGTGCCCCACACTCCACTTTTAAAAACCAGATACCTTTGCACCAGCTTGACGTTTTCATGGTGGCGTAAAACCAATGGATTCTTATGGCATCCCAATGTTTTTACCACCTGCTAAAAGTCGGTGGATTCCATAGGCATCCATTGTAGATTTCTCCCACAAGCATAATTTGTGTTGGGCATTTACACTTTTTCCACTACAAAGTGAAAAAAGGCTTTACTATTATTTCTCTTGTTTTAACACTTTTCTACACTTCGTAGAGCAAAGAATTCATATTGAACATAAGGGGGTCATTTTGCAGGAAAGGCCAATAAATGTAGATTGTTTTTTTGTATTTGTTGTCTTATTCCAGAGCCAGTCGATAGGAAATATCCTTGACACCAGCATATTGACCTTTGGTTGAACACTTGGGATATCTCTTTGCACAAATCACTTCTTTCCATGCTGTGGGCCTCAGCACTTATCAAACCTATTCAAACAGATTGTCTAAAATCAATATTGAGTCCTTGCGCTCTATTTTACAGCAGCCAGCGCGTTGGCAGGGTTATGAATGATGTAATGTATGCAGTAAAAGGTGCACTCATTAATCAGTTTTGGAGATACCCCGAACGTATTCAAAGTTATATGTGAAGAAAAGCTGATCATTTGAAGAGGTCCTCTTATTGTATATATGATATTGCAGATACATTAAAAGCAGGTAAGTGCAATACAATACCTCGCTTCTGCTAAACTACAAAGTAGAGCAAGTGACAAACGAAAAGTAAGGATATTAAAATAAATTCTTACCCAGGTCCCGGACCTGTATTTATTATTGCATAGATTGTATCATCTGTTTTCATTTAAATCAACAGTATGTTTCCCTTATAAAGATAAAGAAAAGGAAGCCCATTACAGAAATAGCTTCCGGGTGACGCAAGTGACGTGCTGTAAGAGTGCAGCGACCAAGGTGCAGTAAGCTGGGATCCGGGGACCTACGGGCCAGCCTGTCCTGAGAGAAGAGAGAAGGAGCTTTGCTAAACTCACCTCCCAGCCAAGCAACATGCTCAGGGACAGGGTTTCTAGGTTTCCAGGCAAACGTCCATTTGTGCAATTTTCTCTGGAGTCCTAAAAGCATTATTTCTGTTGATCCCCTAGGAAAAAGGGCAGGTGTTGATGCCCACATTTCAGAGTGGTCTCTGCAGACAGATCTCTTCTTGAAGTGTAAGCTGACCTTGCAACATCATATGGTGTTCATACATCCAACAGAAATTGGTGATTTGGTTCCTATAATTACAATAGCCTTTCAAATGGCCTTGGAAATCTCGCCGGTGGTAAAACTCGCTGCACCATATTGATGCTGGTGGCGTGGCATGCAGGCACACAACGGTGTCAGGAATGATCAAGTTGCAGTTCCCAGTGGGCTTGATCTAGAACCGCCTTCATTTGCATCAACACCGCGGGCGGGAAGGACAGCATGAAAGCTGACATTCTGACTCTAACATAAATTGCAGATGGCAAAATTGCATAGATCCAAATCAAACACGCATTGGCGTGTGGCCACCTCTAACCTTCTTGGCAAACTCTAATCTAAAAATCCCTTAGTAGCCAAGGATATTTTGCCAATATAAATGACAAATGGTGAACTTTTAAGCATATTGGGTCAATAATTAGCTAGGACGTGAAGTGATAAGATTGAAACACAGCTTTGCTGGTAGGGGTCTATGGGGTGCTGTTCACCAAAGGATTTGCTGATCCGAGATCCATAAAATGTTTCATTTCAAAGCAGCACCTTGCAGGCAAGTGATCACAACTTGATATCACAGAACACGACCTTAACAGGGGTTTGGATTATCATCCCCAATTTACATTTGGGGATTTAAATGGCAATATTGGGCCTATAATATAGGTAGAAAAGGGAATGTGCTGTAAAGCGAACCCTTGGAACTGAGAGTTTCTCTAGAAGCATTTCCCCTAATTCATTTCTGAAAAATGAGTGGCTAATGATAACTAGGAGAATAAAGTGGACCAGAACACTGTTAAAAAATAAATGAGATTTAAAGTAAAGGCAATGACTGTGTCTTGGGGTTATGCCGTCCCTCCCCACAACTACCTTTAAAAAAGGTAAGTGTAAAATTATGAATTTTAAAGCACATTGTAATGTTAAGTTGGTCAAAACTTGGTATAAATTAAATGCAGCTGCAGGGTGAGGGTGTTCAAGGAAAAGCTGTGACAGACATATTTCAAGGCACACTGCGGAAGATGCTGGAGGTAAATCTTCAACTTCAAGGTAAAGAACCTTATGTTTTTACTGTGTCAGAGCAGCTGCTTGTGGCAAATTCTGAAAAAACCATGTGTTTCTATAACCTCTAAAAATGGGCAATACGACCGCTTTACCAGCACTCGTAATTTGTCAATAAAACCGCCGGACCAAGTGGCAGTAACAGCAAACGAGTTTTGTGGTAATTTCACAAAAGAATTGTGAAACGACTCTGTTACTCGTAATGAGGCCCGTTGTACCTGTAGTATTAGCCAAAGCAGCATGTGATTTAAATCACACTTTACAGGGGGCTGTTGGCTCATGGAATCTTCGTGGGAATGATTGGCAAATAGTAGATCTGATAAGGCGTCATGCCAGCAACGCAGGTCACAACTGGAAAGGATTTAAGGGCAACTTTACAGGGCGACAGCTGTTCCCTCTTAAGTCATGCATATTGTAAATCGCGTGGTGAGTGGTGCCTTTCATGGCAGGCACACTCCTTCCAAAACATCAATGAAAGCTAGATGGGTTTCATGGTGAATTGTAAAGAGGACTTGGGCACGATAGACAATGTTTGTAGCTGGTGCACGACAAAGACAGTGACCCACAGGCATGTCCGCCAGTCTGTGAGCAAACGTGTAAATTGATAAATCAGCACCATTTCTGCAGTGATCCCAAAATCGCTGCCAACACCCATCACTTAGAATTACTGTCCCACACTCTGCCCACTTTCTATAGTGCGATAGAGAGGCATGTCTGCCAATTCTCCACAGTGTTCCATTGATCTATGTTCTTGTCCAGTTTCAAGAATGCAGATAGTTGCCAAGTGTCCACAGTGCTGCCACGATGACACAAGTATTTGGACAATTTTCACAATGCCCAAAACATCGACAAATTGCACACTTCCACATGCTATAAAGATCAGTTTCACCTCACAAGTAGGAGTTAATAGCTCTCAAATGTCCAGTGACAACTATGTAAAGTTCCCACATACCCAGTAGCAGATGTTGCAAGCTCTCCCATGCACACTAATAGGTGTGTCCAGTTTTCAACATGTCTGCATACACAATAATTGGGTTATTTTGTATAGAGTTTGTATGACGCACCACAGACTCCTGTCAGCATTGATTGCCAGCTAGAGTGACACACGGACACATGAGTGATATCAGGGGGCAGTTGAATGGTGTTCCTCCACATCTTCCATGTGCCTGCATATATGGTCAAGATGCTCAAATGTTGGGCCACAGACCGATCTTTGGGAGTGAGATCCATTCAACAAGCTGATATTTTGACCCATATGAAATGACAGAAAGTTGTGTCATGTGGCCTTGGTGACATCACAGGAAATTAAATCACATGGCCTTTGACCTCAATGGCATTAATGGAAAGTACTGAAGTAAAATTACGTGAACAATTACTAACATACAAAAAATGTACTTACGGAAGATGAAGCTGTTTTAGTTACCAGCCATATTAATGGCTGTGCTGCCATAATATGCCAAATTGCACTGACAATCCAATATCAATCATAACTATCATGTGGATAGGTTCATGTACTTAGTCTCAGCCCCCCTGTTATCAGCATAGCCCTATATACACAGGTATTGCTATTTTATACTCGGCTATCATATGCCAGACATTTGTGCAGGCATGCCCATGCAGCCGAAAAATAGCATGTGCCAAGTTCAGTTAATAGGAGTAACTGAGGATGGTGAAGCCTTAAGGCTACTGTTAGAAACACAAGGTCGTTGCTATAGGAGAGGGCATCACATCCAAGGAGGCACCTTTCTCAGGTGTGAACTAAGGGACCCCACCGGCCCTGCCGGAAGACAATGATGATCTGTTGATCAAATGCTGTGAGGAGACATAACACAAAGGGCCTCATCACGAGTCTGGCAGTAACCATTAAATGCGGCGGTAGCGCTATTACCGCCTCATTTAAGGGTCTGCCAAGGCCATGATTGATTATGGCCTTGGCGGACTTCCCCCCAGCTCTGAGCTGGTGGTAAATCGTGGCAAATTTGCTGATTTTCGGCGCTATAACCGCCAGCAGGAAATCCGTCGGCAGTAATAGCACAAATTTTCCCCATTGGGCCCAATGGGGAATGAGGAATTCCCGAATGGGCCCAATGGGGAATGGGCACTAACCGTTCCGCCAAACCCGTGATCTGGCGCTAATAGCGGCAGGGGGGTTTGGCGGTAGGGCTAATAGCGCCAGCGGTAATGGCGCCGGTGTTACCGCCCAACTTGTGATGAGGTCCAAAGTGTCGGACCAGGACCGCTGTAGCACATCCCTCTGTAGGCAACATTCCTTTGAGGATGTTAGGGCTTAGCAACCAGTTCTTCACCAGGACTTTGGTAAACAGTGATTCAGACCCAGGATACGACTATTGGCCTCATCACGAGTTGGGCTGTAACGCCGGCGCTATTAGCGCTGGCGCTAATAGCCCTACCGCCAAACCCCTGGCGCTATTAGCGCCGGATCACGGGTTTGGCGGAAGGGTTATTGCCCATTCCCCATTGGGCCCATTTGGGAATTCCTCATTCCCCCTTGGGCCCAATGGGGAAAATTTGCGCTATTACCGCCGGTGGATTTCCCGCCGGCGGTAATCACGCCAAAAATGCTTAATGCTTAATTATTATTATAATAATACATGTACAATATCTCTTGTGAGAATATAAGCAGGTGTCCTACTGCATTTGCTGGGCTTTTCACCAGGCTGTATTGAACTCTAAGTCAGAGTCGGAGTATGAACAAATACGAGAGGCAGTAGTTACAGTACTGGACCTGTTTGTTTCAGACATTACTCTATGGTGTCTGGGAGTCTGACCAAATAGAGAGAACCCACTGTGTCAGACTAATAGAAGGCAAGAGCAGTGCCAATCCCATCCTGTGTAAGAGGCTTGGGGACCTTCGCATCTGGCACTGACAGCACCTGTAAGGAATATGACCATGCTCATAGAGGGCGTGCTCTCACCTAGGCTTTTTTTAAATGTTTTGTTAAAAGGAATGATGGTAGACCAACCTTAGGAAAATGTGTGGGTATAATCCTCACACATTTTCCTTTGCTCACACCACAACAAAAGTATAGACCCTTGTACTCTGGCGTGGACACAGCCTACAGGTGCAGTCTGGACTGTCATATTTAGTTGGAAATGTGACAGCCAGGAGTACACAATGGGCCTCATTACGACCCAGGCAGTAAGTTACCGCCTTGGCCGTGACTTTACCACCATGGCGTAAACTACCTTTACGCCATGGTGGTTGGCGGACTTACCGCCCCATTCCGAGTTTGGCGGGGCGGTAAGTCCCCAATCCCCATTTACCCTTCCCCATTCCCATTTTTGCCCCATAGGGCATAATGGGAGTGGGGAAGGCGTTAATTACGCCACCGTAAATTACGGTGTCGTAATTAACTCCATGGTCCCTTAGCGCCATGGATTTTAACACCTGCTAAAAGCAGGTGTTAAATCTGCCATGGCGCTAAGGGACCTCGTACTCAGGCGGTAAGGGTCGGCGCTGTTTACGGCGCCGTAAACCCCTTACCGCCTGAGTTGTAATGAGGCCCAATGACATCTCGAGGAAGGGGGAGGGCTAACCTCCCCCCTGCCATGGACATCCTGATTAACTGACCAAGGCTTCATGCAATCCCCCTGCTATTTTGTTAGGCTCTGCAGCTGGTGGCAGCGATAAACATACCAACAGAGAGTACTTCAAACAGGTCCCCAGGGGGCCTGGCTGCAGTGAATAACGAAGGAGACAAGAAACCCAACAACCTTTCATATGTAACTGTGTCAACCTGAAGCCAGTTCTCGGCCTCAGTATCAATGACAAGTGAACTGTCATGTCTGGGTCTGCTGTTTACAGTAGGCCACCCCGCTAGGGGGACCCCATTCATAAGGTACGAGAATGTGTCTACAGGAGCCAGTGAGATTGGTTTCGCTGCAGCTTCAAGTGAGACCTGCCAATTTAACAGGGACTACACAGGGAGAACCATTAACCAGAGAGACTCTTTGATCACAACAGGCAGGAAGATGGGTGAGACTTAGTAGCACAAGGGAGTGAACCCAGAGCTCTTTCTCCTGATCGAAGGATTCTGTCATTTTAGTTCTGGGGCACACCTTGTTCCTGTTTCACCCCTTTACCTTTGCTGTTGCAAAGCACTCTGGTTATGACCTTACACATGCAAGAGATTGTTGGTGAGGACCCAGGATTGGTTCATTAAGGTAGACTTATCCTACACCAATCACTGTGACCCACTTGGCTTACAAAGCGGGGCGAGCCCCTCTTTTGGCAGATCATCTGGAGGCTTCAAGGAAGCAGAAAAAATAACTCATCCTTGGACCCTGGCTGAAGGTACAGTCTGCCTTACATCTTACGCCAGTGAAGGAAGGCCAGGATATCCAGAGAGGGAAGCAAGATCCCTCCCCTAAAGTTATCCCAGGGAACACAGGAAGAAACAGAACTCAGAGGACCCTCCAGTTGCTCCAGAACCAGTACCCAGCCAGCACACAGCGTGCCCTGCTACGGTCTGCAGAACGCTTCCTGGATAAGGAATGCCAGAAAGTCTCTGAACCTAAAACCAAGGACAATGCAGCTACTTGCAGCACACTCCACATCTGTGGGTAGTCTGCCTTAAAGGATGACACAAGCCCATCAAAGAAGCTGGGAGAAGTGCCCTGATGAGCATCTACCACCATCAGCATTAAAGGGCATTGTCGAGCCAGTCGAGTTCCTTGAGCTGCAACCGACTGCAATGCTGACCATTGTCCGACTGCAATGCTGACCATTGTCTAGCGACAGTCGCTTAAAGACATCCAAGCTGTCTCGACCAGTGCCTCCGAGCCACTGAACAGCACTGATACAATGATTCCTGAACCTGGGCCGGCGTGTAGTCCATCCTCTAGCCGTTCATCCAGCTTTGCTCTCTGGACCATCTTGCTGCCTGGTAACTGCAGCTGACTCCCTTCTTGAACTCTGTCACGGAAGCTGCAAAGTGCCCTGAAGCCGGCTCGACCCTGTTGAGCACCAAGAACATCTACAGCCGTAGGTACATTGTAGTTCTCTTCCCCTTGTCCTTCTCAGAAGGCCCCTACAGACAGTGTTAGACCCATAATGTAATGAGTAGTGTGTAATAGTATATTGGCAGTAATGACTAATTGGGGGTCCTTACGACCCTGGCGTTAAGGGTTTAACAGCGCCGTAAAAGGTGTCGGCGCCGTTAAACCCTTAACGCCTGATTACGAGGTCCCTTTGCGGGACCCGACCTCAACGGCTGTTTTTACCAGCCGTTAAAGTAGGGTGCCGCAAAGGGACCTTGGTGCTAATTACGGTACCGCAATTTGCGGTACCGTACTTAGCGCCTTCCCCAGTCCCATTGAGCCCTATGGGGCGAAAATGGGAATGGGGAAGGGCCATGGTGAAATGGGGAAATACCGCCCCGCCAACCTTGGAATGGGGCGGTATTTCCCCATTCCACCATGGTGGACTCGTTACAACACCGGCACCAACCATGGTGCTAATAGCGCCATGGTTTAGCGCCAGGGTTGTAATGATGGCCATAGTGTACTTGTATCTATTGGTTTTGCTTATGCTAGGTTTTAACGATGATATATTGAACTCGGTTTACAAAAAGTTGATGTTTTCAAGCCAGAGATGGATCGGCCGATCTAATCTTCAGTTGATGTGGTCTATATGCATTGCATTCAAAAAGATCCACCATTGCATAGCTTTGCTTAGGCCACTATGGCAATAATGGCTGCTGCAGTGGACTGTACTAGCTGATAATTGCCCACTGCCCAAAGTTAATGTCCCAAGCAAATTGAGAGTGATTACTTAGAGCAGTAGGGCAATATTAGGCTGGTATCACCTGCCTCATTGGCAATTAACTCACAGAAAATAAATTGTCAGGCCATTTGAAGAAGCACAGCTGAGTTGTGCAACATGTGGCAAGGCATAGCTCTCAACCATTTGTGTTGCAAAGGCGGGTGAAATCACCCGATTTTGTTTTTGGCGGGTGAGACGCCCATTGAAATGAATGGGAGTGCTGGAGGCTTGGCGGTTGAGTCAGCCTTTTACAAGGCGGGTGACACCCGCCAAAAGCGTGTGAGTTTAGAGCTATGGGCAAGGTGTAGAATCAGAGCTGGCAGGGAGGAAGGAGTGCAGCCACATTGTGGTGTTGTCATAGCCCAAACAGAGGCGCAACCAGGATTGTCCATCAAGTGGTGCCCGAATCTAAGGTAGTTGGGCCCAATACGGTGACATAAACATCTGTAAATGCCCACACGGTGCTGCTGAGTGGGCATTTACAGATTTTGGGTGAACCTTGTCCTCTCGGGCGCTACCCTGTCAATGCCGCTGAGCCCAAAATAGCCGATTAGTGCAGAAAATGGTGGCAGGAGGCGTGGCGAGTCACTGAGAGGTCCTGGAATGCAGGCGTATACCGGAAAATAATGCCAGTATTTCAGTATTTCAGTACATCTGACTGAGTCAGCCGCAGTACAGGGTGTTAAATGGTCTTGGCTTTGGTATCATGCCTTTACTTTGATTGAGTCTGGGATGCCCGTGTTTGTCGTCACCTTGAAAACCATATCTGGTTATATTCGAGAATGTGTTTTTAAAAATGTAAGATAAGGACAATGTTGGTAAATGAGTAACGGACGCTCAACTAAAGTTCTCCTTCTGACAGTCTCTGCCCCCTTGGCGATTTTACAAGTTAGGAAATTAAGGCATTGGAAAATATACGATCTTGCCTTTGCTGCGACTTTTCTGTGCTCCATCAGGACCAAGGCTGCGCATGTAATGTAATGCAACCGACAATGACATCATCTTTGTAGACACACATGGTTGTGTACATTGTGGTATTGTTGGGGAACCATCGTTTTGGAGTTTGACATACACCTACATTTATAACCCAGCGCTGGTAATGGGTTACTATACATCGTAACCATGTGTTCGTTGCACTAATTATATTCACGCCAAATCGCTGCACTGTTGGCACTTTCCTGAGATTCTGGGAAGCTATTGGGTTTAGCGGCGCCCATTTGGTTGGTTAATGAGTCCCAGCAGTTCACGCCTTGCAGGAAGGTCACACACGGTTAACTGGCTTCAAGCGATATTTTCAAAGTAGCGACATTTAAACACACTCCAAGAGGGTGTGCTGTGTTCCTGTTAAAGCCCTCACCTGGTTTACCAAAGATGAGGAAAAGTCCCTTAAAAATACACTATTAAAGTTTATTTTTGTGTAAAAAAACAAACAAGCTGAAGAGCATACTTTCTTCATGGCATCACCTCTGGCACCCGACTTTGTAGTTGGTACCCGCTTTTCATCACAGTCTAACAATATAGCCAGTGCCTTAAGTGGCACTACAAATCGAGCCGGGGCCCATCGAGGGGGCGTGGCCTAACAACGGGGTCTTGATGGGCCGTTAGGCCACGCCCCCTCGACGAGCCCCAGCTCAATGGGCTACTGGCACCCCTGCCAGGCAGCCTTTTATAGAGATTAGCACCCTCTCCCCTATGCGGGAGAGGGTGCTGATCTGCATTTATTTTGCATAGGCTTGCCTGGCAGGGGACAGTGCCTCGCCTATTCAGCCTTAATGGTGGTGCTGCCCCTCGCCAGCTGGGGAGTGGCAGCGTCATCATTAAGGCTGAAAGGGTGAGGCCACTGGAAGCAGAGGCCTTTTTCCTAAAGACTGAAACTCCCACGAATCCGCGAGCTTCAGTATTTAGAAAGCAAGGCCTCTGCTTCCAGCGGCCTCACGTTTCTTCATAATGGTGGCGCTGGCCCACGTGCATCCCTTGATTAAAGGGATGCCTCGCAGGTGCGGCGCCACCATTATAGCTGAAAGGCATTTTTTTCTGAAGACTGAAGCTCTCGCACACGAGCGAGAGCTTCAGGCTGTAGAAAAAAATGCCTTTTCGTGCAGTGGCCGGGGCTGCCCAGGGAGTTAGTGGGCCCCGGCAGGGCCCCGCCTCAAAACGAAATTTCGGAGCCTGCCGGGGCCCAGCCCCGGCAGGCCCCGGCCCACTTAAAGCCCTGAATATAGCAGCCCGTCTCTTTTTGCAGTGTTTTAAGGCTTGTATTGGTGACGCATGCCTTTGAAACAAACCACACACTTTATTTTTATTTTTTTAATTCATGTATTTATTACAGCACGGAACGCGCAGACATCAGGGCGCACATAAGCAGTGGGAGGAAAAGTCAGGACAGAGATCAGAAAACGTGGTCAGTTCACTTAAAGGTTAATTGCAAACACTCCTGCACATATACATATTAGACACCAGTGCAATATGAAGATCCCCACTGTGCCATCTGCTACTTCCACCGGATGATAATGAAGAGCATTAAAGGCTTTCTTTATTTAGGCATTTGTATGAGCACATGAGCACAACAATTCCATAGACATCCAGGCGCTAGTTACATTCAGAGAGTACAAAATGGACAGCATCACAGTGCCAATTAACCGGACACACTCTGGATGCCCTCATCTCTGGAGACATCCCTATCTCTAACCTGGTCACCACCCCCCTTTCCTGGTCCGACCACTTTCTCCTCTCAGCCACCTGGGGCCCCTCGGCCCTCTGTCTGAGCTGCCTGCCGCACTGCCAACCTCCTTCGCTGCCGTTCGACCAATGCTTTTGCTTCCGCTGTCATCCCTTCCCCCACCCCAGCTTCTGACTCTCCTTCTGACCCTGTCCTTACTAACCTTCACCTCTCCATCTCTAACACCCTTGCCCTCCTTGCCCCTGTCATGAGGATCTACCTGAAGTCTGTGTCCAAGTGCAATGGCTGGTACGACTCTGATTTAGCTTCTCTGAAACGCAAGTGCAGAGTTGCTGAATGGAAGTGGAAGATCTCGTGTTCATCCTCTGACAAACTGGCCTGTCGCCTGCTGCAAAGGCAATATCGTTTTCCATCTGCTCCAAGAAAGTGGCCCACATTCAAGCCCGCATCGCTGGAGCCACTAAAAATATGGCTGAACTCTTCAAAATCTGCAAGGGACTCGCCAATCTAACTGCAGTCTCCATCTCTCTCCATCCTTCCCAGGCTTTCTTCACTGCTCTGGCCTCCCAATTCACATCTAACACTCAGGACATTCTGTCCTCACTCTTCACTAACCACATTTGCACTCCTCCTCCTGCTCGCCTGTCAAGCCATCCTCCATCTCCCCCCCCCATCCTCCATCCCCCCCCCCTCACTCTCCTCCCTCCTGCCCATTGCACCTGATGATATCTCTAAAGTTGTCTGCTCTATAAAGGTCTCATCCAAACAGGTGCTTCCCTGCTTCTCTAGAGCCATTAAGGACAACATCTTCTCTCTCGCCCTGGCTCTTGCCGACATCTGCAACCATTCCTTTTCCACTGGCTATTTCCGTTATCCTTCAAGCACTCCCTTGTGCACCCTCTTCTGAAAAAGCCATCTGCTGATCCCTCCTGCCTTGCTAACTATCACTCTATCTCCACCACCACCTTCCTGGGTAAACTCTTGGAGAAGTTGGTCCTCCTCCAACTGATTCTCCATACTGAACTTGTTGGTTGCCTCCATGACCATCAATATTGATTCTGGGAATCCAGAGGCAGGGAAACTGCTCTCCTGAGCACTGTGAAGACGTGCTAGCAAATCTCAACTCTAACTCTGCTGCTCTTATTCTTCTCAATCTCTCCTCTGCCTTTGACACGGTCAACCATTCTATCCTCATAAAACGGCCCTGTGACACCCTCTGCATCATGGACTGGGCACTGGGCTGCCTGGCCTTGTTCCTCACTTACCACCCTTCCCTGCTGCAACTGGGCCCTTTCTCCTCCACCACCTCAGTCTCCACCTGCGTCGTGCCCCAGGGCTCTATCCTATTGCTGTGGCTCTTCAATATCTATCTCTCCTCTCTTGCTCACATGATCTCCTTTGACACATGACACACACCTTTCCTTCAAATTTCCCTCTAATACCTCCTCTTCCTCCTCTCTCATCCCTGATTGTCTGACCTCCATCCAGGCATGGTGTGTGGCTAACGATCTCGGTCTTAATGTCAGTAAGACAGAGATCCTTCTCATTTCCCTGTGGCCACCCTCCTTGGGCCCTCTACCTTCAATATCCCGTGAGGCCAAACATCTTGGGGTCATCTTCAACTTTGCTCTTTCCTTCATCCCTCAAATCTTGGACCTTGCCATGAAGGCCCACTTCCAGCTTCACCTCCTCAGAGGCTTTCTCCCTTTCCTCGCCTTTGCCTAGAAGCTCAACGTCTCCAGAGCTCTGGTCCTCTACGGGCTGGATTACTGCGACGACCTCTTCCTCAATCTCCCTGTTTCCTCCCTGCGCCCGTTCAGCTAATCCAGAACAGGGCTGTAAGACTTATCCTTGGCCTCAAGTCCAGGGACAGTATCTCTCCAGCTCTAAAATCCTCTCTCCACTGGCTCCCAGTGGCCACAATTATCAAGTTCAAGACCCTCTGCATCACCCACAAGCATTTCTGGGGCCTGGGACCACACTATCTCCAACTTTCCCCCCTAAATACCTCCCCACTAGAACTCTCTGCTCCTCTAACTCCAACTCTCTGCTTGTCAAACGCTTCTCTAAGCAGAGAGTGGGTGGCGGATATTTCTTTGGCTCGTGCCTGTCTCTGGAACAGCCTCTCTGCCCCTCTCAGACACGAGCTGGACCTCCATAAGTTCCAGAAACTTCTCAAAACCCTGCTTTTCTCTACCTCTTTCTCTCTTCCCCTTCCCTGCTAATTACCGCTGACACTGGCGGACTGGACCTTCATGAAACTCACAGGCCTTCCTCCCAGTCAACACCAGCACCCTCTACCCCCTCAGCACTGCCCCTGCTGACCCCTTACCTGGCGGTTGTGCATCCTGTCTGGGATTCTGCTGCCCTAGTACTTAGGCACTTAGCCATTGACCACCTCCGTGGCTCCCTCTGCACTTCCCTCCTGGGCTCCCATTGCACTTATCCAGACCTTGCTCCCTTCCCTAATTCCAGCACTTTTCTTCACTGGACTTGTATGTCTGAATGTCACAGGCCTAGTAGGTCCATGATTGTATATTTACTGTTTTGCCATTGGTATTTACTCCCCTGCTCCCTCCCCATTTGTCTTGTGGCGCCTGGAAACACATTACTGCTGTATAGTCGCCTAACAAAATCTCAATAAATCATATCAAATCAAATCAGTGTTTGTCATTTCTGCTTTTTGAAAAACATATTTGTTTTTTAGGAAAGAATGATGCAAATAGTAATAAATACTCCAACATGAAAAATTGCAATTGGGCAGTTGTGCTCGGGCAGTGGAAGTCCAGGACAGGATGCACATGCACACTTTTTTAGGTCAGGCTTCTGTTTTCTAGCAGGGATAATGAGCCTAACATGACACTTCTCAGTGAAGTGCATTATCACACACTCCAACATGCCAGTTCGGGAGACTGTAATCCAGTTTGTCTTTTCTCTGTGCATTGTTGGGCTTGAAGTTCTGTATTTCCAATTATGAATCCATACCTACAATTACTGGAAATGCAAAGAAAAAACAATACTGCACTACCAAAGGCCATCTACACGGCTGACAAATTCTGATATGCAAAGGGAATGTGGGTTCTCCGCTAACCAGACCCACATTTCAGATAGGCTCTGCTGCTCTGCTGCTAAACATGTGATGTCAGTGATACACCAGAGCTTGTTTCTGGCTCTGTATGTAACATAATGTTTGACGTTCATATAGTGAATACATGCATATTTCTTCTGGACGATGTCTGTAAACACGCCAGAAGCTCCCAGGAGCACACATGCACTCACACACACAAACAGACATGCATTATTTTTGCATTCATGAACTTACACATGTGCACATTCCTGGCCACACACTCACACCATTACACATATGCAAATATACAGTACCACCCAAAATGGTACTTTCATACATGCTCTGACACACACACTTTAAGAGAGGAGCAAAACAATGGGCCGATACATGTATCCACATGCATTGCTACAAACAAACATATTTACAGACAATGACAGAGCAACATATAACATTTGAGGAGAAGGTATTTCACTGCCTATTTTTGGAATTTAGAAGTATAAGGTGCTTTTTGCAATGAAACTGTAGTTTTCATTCCCATCAGCTCTATTTCTCAAATAATTTAAAGTATATTTTAGGTTCAAAATGTTTTAAACCCACCATAATACAGTTGGTGTTTGGTAAACATGCCTCAACTCTCCAATCACAAGGAAGTCAAACACACCGCTCTGATGATCCCAAATGAGGATGAAATGCATTAGTGGTTGCTGCATTCTTTGGAGCTGTCAGTCATGCATTGATAAATGTAACAGTATATTTAGAGACTACTGTTAACATGGGGAGTTCATACCACTCCAGTTAAAGCGTTACACAATATATTATTTATTTGATTCAGTATAGCTCTGTCTATGACTCACATAGACCATTTAGATACCTCCCCCTGTACCACCAATAAGCAAGAACCACACTAGGGTACAGAAAGAATGTATATGGATTAAATAATTGGATCAATTAATGTTTGCACCACATAATTAGACATGCCACCTTCTCTGTGGCTTCAATACAAAAACCCACTTTTGTGATTTCACTTTTGGGTCTCATATACATGGAACACAGGCCAAATAAACAGTTAAATCCTGCTGTCCCACAAAAAACCTGAAAGCCAAAATTACACCATACCGTGGATCATTACAAGATCATGAACATTAGCATTCCTTGATAAGGTTTAGATTTAAATCAACTGCAATCTTTTTCTTTTTTCAACAGCAATTTCACAAATGCAGCACTTTGTAAGTTTAGTCTCCCTGCACACTTGAAAATGCTAGCAGTTTTGAAAGCACCACAGACTTTTGATAATATCTAGGATTGATAGAACCCTTCTTCCTTCTTCAACGTGAAGCGATATAAAATCTCTTTTCGATCAGGGTCACTTTCTCACTCTCAGGAGAGACGGTGCAGTTTTCATTTAGGAATTACACTTTGTTTAATTTAGCAAAGCACTTTTCTACCCAGCACCAACAACCCAGCCATTCAGTTACATTCAGCACCCCTCTGCGTAAAGGTCAGGACCGGGAAATGGTGACAGTTGAGAATTTTGTTTTTTTAGACAAGGTCACCCCTTTCTTTTAGGGAATTCTGGGGTTGACAAGGAAAATAGGTGGAACTAATTACATTAACAGACTATAGTTTTTATTCTGACTGGTAAGGAGTTTTGTTAATTTAGAATGTTAACAAAATCAACCTTTGATACTTAGCTATAGGGGAATTAATTGAATTATTATTTATCAAAATATACTAAGGAACTACTTTCATACCCCCACCCATTAACTAAGGGGAAGGTACTAAATCAAATACCCACTACTTTAATTGGATTCTTGGGTTTTTGGTGGACAGGAAAGAGTGTTTCAGGACCGTCTCTTGGGGAAGCACAGGGATCGGGTCAGGCACTTCAGTTATGGATTGCCATCAGCACTCATCCCTTTATTTTGCTCTTCTTGCAAAAATCTCAGCCTTTTTAGTCTTTCCCAATTGCTGTCTCCCGAGAAATGTTAAATCTCCATCCAGCTTTCAATGGTTCCACCCAGAGGACTTAAGGCAGCTGTCCTGGCAAAGTTAAATTCTGCAGCCCTCTTTCAGTATTCACCTAGACGATTTTTAGGCAGTTATCCTCTCTCTGGCTTTAACATTTTAACCTCAAAGCAACACCTCTTAAATATTGAAATCAAAGGTGGAAACTTTTTAGCCCTAAATGTTGATTGGACCATTACAGTCGTCTCCACCCCCAAGGCCCAGCCCCTCTCTGTGGATAGGCTTTTGGAGTTCTGAACTTAAATCATGGGAAGAAGGAACACAGGTATTAGCATTTACATTTCTTTTATATGCCAGTCTTGCACTCAAAATGTCCTATATGGCACCATTTCTTTATTTTAGACATAAAACTAACTATATATAACAAGCCACAGGAGTGTGGCAAAACGCGTCAGTTAGCCTCTCATGTTACTGGGAAGCCTTTTTAAACTGCTATTCACTTAATAAAGTTTTACATCACATGCAATTTTATGTGGAGCAGTTTTTTTCATTGGCTCCCGACAATTGAAGTCTTTTGGGCAACTCATGCTATATTCAAGTGGATTCCAAACCAGATGGGAGTGCAGCTTTCAAGAAATTAAGGCTTCACAGTCTTTTTTTCTCTGTTTAAATATATATATATATACATATAGATATATTTAGATTCAGATAATCACGGCAGACTTATTAAGATTACTCCCATCTCAGCAGGAGTTTGCTGGTCAGACTGATGTTTATTCACACTTTACTCACAAATAATAACAGTTATTATCACCAAACGCTATACATAGTTACATCAGTCACTAATCTACTACCTCCCCAGGTTTCAGCCTCGGGACATATTCTGGGGAGCTAAACACACATTTTAGGTTGTAACTTAAATTCCAAAGTCACATTTTAATAAGAATGACACCAATAAGTATGCCTGTTCAGCAGTTTTTTAGTGATACCCGAACCATTACAGTACAACTTATGGTTCTTGAGAAAATAAACAACTATGATAGTCTATTTAAACTAATGGGAATATTCAAACATGTATGCAAATCCAGAATTTCATTTCACAGTATGAGTTTCATCTCTTTTCGGAGCATCTGTTCCAATCTCTGCTGCTCCATTGTGGACTTAAGCCAGTAAATATCCCATCAGCATTTCTTCTCTCAAAGTTATTGGTCATCCAGTTGCTTATCTCTCTCTATATGGGATGACCTAAAGACCAATGCAGACTCCAACACGAACTCGTCACTGATACTTCTCAAACTCTCTGCAGCCTTCGACCCTGTGAACCATAATATCTTTGTCAAAAGACTTGAATACGTAGGGATCGTGAAGACAGCACTCCTCTGGATTAAATCCTTCCTGTCTGGAAGAACATAAAAAATGTGGCTAAAACCATTCAAATCCATACTGTAGAACACGACTTGTGGAGTCCCACAGGGCTCTTCGCTATCCCCACTATTGCTCAACATCTACCTAATGCCCCTAATCAGCCTCATCAAAAGACACAATCTTACATGCTAAAATTACGCAGATGATACCCAAATCATCTGCAAAATCAACAGCAATGAAGAAGACAACCTCAAGCTAACAGACGTCCTCAAAGAACTTTACCAATGGATGAACACTAATAACCTTAAATTTAACCCAGATAAAAAGGAAATCATGATTTCACCCAACAACCAAGAAAACAACCAGGACATCCCAACGCCCCCACAGAACTGGGAACCCTACCTGAACCACCCAAAGTAGTCAAAAACCTTGGAATTCTAATGTAAAACAAGCTAACACTAGAACAACAAGTCAACGCGATAATTAAGAAATGCTTCTTCCATCTGAACACTATCAAAAAGATACTACGCTTCTTTTCCTTCACACACAGAACAGTTGCCATCATCTCCCTCTACGCCAACATCATATGCCTTGGCATGCCGGAATACTTGATGAGGAAACTAAGACGAATACAGAATGCAACCATCAGACTTCTCCTCAAACTCTCCCGAAGCAACCACATCACACCAGCGCTAATTATGCTACATCGGCTCCAGTCAAAAAATTAACCACCTTCAAAACAATGTGCATAACACACAGAGCAATCCACAGCCAGGAAGTGGAATTCATACAAACGAAACTATCTGGAACTCCCTGCCAAAAGAAATACAAACTAAGGAGGACCATTTAAAATTCAGAAAACTTTTAAAAACCTGGATGTTCTGCTCTGAAGGAGAGGAAAATGCCTGAACAACACCTACACACCACAAAATGATCAAACACACAGAAACAAAGCCCACAAAACGAATGACTAACCAAACACACCCAACATGAACCAAGGCCAACTGAATGGACGTAGCTCCATCAACACAACACAACACGCTAAACCATGCAAAATCCAGCAAGAGAAACCTACCAGAAAAACCAGGAGTAAAGCCATTAATGCACTCCAGAAAAACCCACCACTCTAATTACCTGATATCCTACACCTACCAGCATTTAGCCTACTAGCATAGGTTAACCTTATCCCACATGTAGCCTACCTGTGTAAACATTCTACACACAGCCTGTATGTGTAGGTTAGCCAAATTCTTCATCTGGTATAATAATATAGCTAAGCCTTATAGCCCCTGCTGTGCCCTGAGACAGACACTATCTAACATCTTTATCATGCGGGATTAGTCTCCCCAAGATGGCTTGTTGGGGTGGGAAATACATGGCACTTTGATAAACTGTTGGGGGCAAGAAATGTATCACACCTAGATGGACACTTTAGACATAGGAAGTATGTCACACCAGGATGGATTGTGGAGTAGGTGGGTTGGTGATCTGTCACACTTGGATGGGCAGTTGGGGACGGGAAGTGCAGCACACTTGGATGAAGTGTTGGGGGAGGGAAGCGTGTCAAACTTGGATGGAAACTTATGAGCGGGAGATGTATCACACTTAAATGGACTGTCGGGGTGAGAAATGCATTGCACTTAGATTGTTTGGGGGCAGAAACTGTACCTCACTTGGATGGAACTTCGGGGACAGGGAATGCGTCTCATATGGATGAAGTGCTGGGGGTGGGAAAGGCATCGCACTTGCATGAACTTTTGGGGGAGGGAAATGTATCACATTTGGAGGGATTGTTGGGTGTAAGAAATGTATTGCCACTAACCAACCATACTAAAAACTCATCTTTCTGCATACATACCATCAAACTCTGAACTAAACACAACCACTCTTCTACCGAGCAACAAACTGCACGTACTTCACAACACATGACATGAAAAGAAACCACACACAATCACACATCAATACCACATGACGGCTACCGACTGAAAACACACCAGCGCTCAGTGACTGGTTTCTCCGAACTGAAGCCGCCAACAACACATCAAGTCTCTTGCTCTTCTCCCTCTCAATCCCACTAACAAACCCCACAATGATCCTTCCTTTTCAGACCCACCAGAGTGCCAAAAGACCATACAAGTGGCAACAGTGCACGGTACATGACCCATTAACATTATGTCCAAGAACAGGCCCCAATTAAACTCCTTTCCGGTCCATGCATGAGTGTTCTGGATAGAAACTGGGCCCTTCTCAGGAAAGAGAAACTTAAAGTCATGCCTCGAGCAACAAACAATCATATTTGCGAATGTGATTCTGTGTTTGCAAATGCCATGCTTTCCATGTAAAATCAGCCTATAATTTGTCTTGGCTTTATCAATCACATGCTAGGCCCAATCTTTAGGTAGATTTCTCTTTAATTTAAAACAGCCTTTTTAACGTGGGAGTTCAAAATGAAATGCTGCCTTTTTGTCTGTCCGCTCACAATGTGCCTTCTGGATCCTGCACATGTTAGGCTTTTATTAGCCAGCAGTATGTTTCCAAGGTTCAGCACTTTATATGCCCAATGTGGCTCAATACATTTACTTTTGTTTTCGGCCAAAAGTATCCCACATAAAGCTATCTATATAATTACATTTCTCTATAAGACAATTGCATTAATCTCAATTGTTAACTAGCACCTAGTCTACTTTAAAACAATAAGAGGTATTTGTCTTATAGCCTAAACATATTTTTGATAGCAATTCTCATGCATAAAAAGAAGTATTTGTATCAAATTGGCTGTCTCCACATCAGACTTAATATATTAGAGGTTCATGCCATCATCTGAGAATTGGAGCAGAAATACAAGTTCAGGCACATTCTTCTTTGTTAGGAGTAATGCTCTGAATCCTATCTTTCTGATCCTTCCCTCTCAGTGCAACAACCAAATAGAGACATGGAACCATTTCAACGACGTGGTGACCGGGCTCCTAAGCACCAATTCAGGACAATCCTTCGAACAAAGATCTACCCACGTTGACCTGTTACCCTCTCATGAATTCCCCAGGCAAAGAAACACTTAGTACTTTTACCAAATAGGTCCCAAATCGATTCACAATTAATACATCACAATTTTATTTTCATATAAATCACAAAACATTATTTCACTCAGTATAAAAAACACTTAAAAAATTGCAAAAAACTCCTAAAAACCTTTTACAAAATTTCTCATAAAACAATGACCATACCTAAAACAACCTGTATTGTGCTCAACCCTGTAACATCCTGCCTATACAAAACTAAGTAATGTACAGTACTAAGGAGAACACTCTACCTCAAGAGACCAAATGGTCAGTAGCTAATGGGTTCCATTTCGCTAAAAGATACCACATATCTCGTAGTTCATCTGTTTAGTGCATTCCTACCCCATTCAGTGCTACCCTGGGATGGATTCAAACCCGATATTTCGGAATAATTCAAATATTGTTACTAGATCACAATATTTTTAATTGCCCAACATGTTTCGTTCTACACAATTTCATTTAGCAAAGTGTAAAAGAACTTCATCAGGGGGACCATCTGTACCCTTAAACAATCTCTCTTCACCTACAGTAGGTGCAACCATATATAAAACTATTCACTCTGAGTAATACTTTCAATTACGATTGACACTGCGCCACTCAATTCTTGACCTGGGGAAACAAAATGAGAAAAAATAACATGAGACAACCATCAGTACGTATTACTTTACTGTCATCCTACTCAGTCAGCACCTAAGTTTGCTGAACTAAGGCTTACCGTGTCACTCGTCTAAATAATCTCTTGACAAATGTTTATGTAGAGGAGGCTCCAAACAAAAATGTTGGACCGCTCAAGTCCTGAAAAACACAAGAACAACCAAACAATAAAAATGGTGTGTCATCTCCAAATGAGACTAATCGCAAAACGTTCACAATATAACTCTGTGGATCATTCTATTACACTCCGGGTTTTATTACGTTTGTTCACAAACCCACTTTTTGTCTAAGGCCATGCACTCGGATCGACACTAGGTGCTACCATCACTCTAAATATATTCATTGATGTTATTTATGGTTACGTTCCAATCACATCCTCTCTACAAAAAGTCAATCTATTACTTCAGCAATGTCATAACAGAAACCCTTGTCAGTAGTCAAATAAATCGCGAGTTTCATCTCGCGAGCGCGTAAATTACCTATTATCTTGGGGCGTCCAGTCCTCTTAAAGTCAAAATTTGTGTGTACCAGGAACCGATTCTCTAGGCGCTGCGGCCAAATGGAGCGGTTTTCAATTACCGTAGAAGCGTCTTAAACACCACTGTCACTTATTGCTCAGAGCGCGGACACCTACGTTAAAGAAACATAAGTTCCACTAGTTGCTTACAATCAGCCAGCGTCACAAATATAAACCGTGATTGTCCAGCTGGTGACACCCTCACGATAAGCAGACAAAAATGAACATACCCTATCTGTGGCCAGTACAATCCCGTCGCTCTTCCGCTGCAATGTAGCTCGCTGCAAAATCGCTGTCGGAGAGTACATACTTCCTAGGTGACTATATCATGTGAATGTTGTTCGTATCACGTGAGCGCTACTTGTATCGCATTGGCACAACTACAACACGTGACTACGTCTAGCCTCACGTTACACACATCACGTAATCTACGTGATCAGTGGAATATCAGCAATCTTTGCGCATCCCGAGCTCCCGTCTCTCATCAGTCGTCCGAGTCAACACACAGGCATACAAACACCTCATACTCTGGTAAGCATGTAATAAACACTAAGGTGCAGCTAACAGCTGCATGTAATCCTTCATACGGAACTAACCGTAATGCACCGATATAAACTTCCACAATCTGCCTACTCTAGAGGCTACTCAAATCCCTCTCAGTGTCCTGGGTTGGCAAATCTTGCAACACTTTTCCCCTCTTGGATGGTGTTCCACAAGGCTCGGGTAGCGCTCCCTTTCATTTTCCTCTCCATACTTCCTCTCTTAGCTCTATTATGAAGTGCATCAGCTTGTCCTCTCATATTCTTGCCGACGACAAGCATGTCCTAGTCTCCTTTTTTACTTTCACTGACTCTCTTCCTGGAGCACCATTGCTTCTACTATCCCTTCTTGTCTCTTGGTTGTCTAGTCTTGGGTGCGTGCACAATTTCTTCATCTGAATTCATCCAAGACAGAAATCTTATTTTCCCTGCTTCTTCAGTTTCTCCTAGTTCTTTTCCTGCTTCTATCTCTACCCACCTTCTACTGTTCAATCTGCTTCTATCTCTACCCACCTTCTACTGTTCAATTAGTTACTCTGCCCACAATCTCAGAGTTGCTTTTGACTCTTCCCTGTCTTTCCAGGACCATATTTCATATGTGTCTCGCTCTTGTTGCTAGCCTCTCTATAATATTCCTAAACCTTGTCCCTTTCAAACTACTAAACTCTTGGGAGGATAGCTCAGGGGCAACATGGAAGCAAGACAACGTGGCGCAACACAGGTTCGATCCCTGGGTCTGTGCTTTAAAAACCTCTGGGTATTGAGCGCGCTCTAAATAACCAATTACAATAACTTCCCTGGCCCTATGACATCTTAACTACTGCTCTATGTTACTAATTTGTCTCCCGCACTATAGGCTTGTCCCTCAATACTGCTGTTCATACTCTTTTCTGTATCTCTAGTCGTACATTCATCCTCTATTCACTTAAATCTATTTTCTGGCTTACCCCGGAGTCACGCTGGCTTTATCCTTTCTTATGTATTATTTTCAAATATATTCATGGCCTTGCACCCTCTTATCTTTCCTCTCTTACTCCTTTGGATGTTCCTGTCTGTTCTCTTTGCTCTGAATCACTTCATGTCCTCTATGTACCTCATCGTCCCTGTGCCGCTTCTCGCTTTCGTACGTTCTCTTTATTGCACCCAAGCATTGGAGTTCTTTACCTCTGTCTATTTGGTGTTGAAGCACTCTTTTTTCCTTTCGTACATCCCTTAAAATGTATCTTCTTTCCTTGAATCAATTACCATTGCTGTTTTCAAATTGTAATTTTATTTTGCACCTTTATTCTCATGTAAAGCGCTTTGGCGTAAGTGCTATACAAATTTGTAAATACAAATACAAATACTTGACTATTAGCAGTTGGGGCCACTGACCAAGTGTTCAGCATTCCAACACCCAACACAGCTGTTTTTATTTCAACCTAGGACCATAGAGATGCAGGAAGTATCCACCTTATTGTATGGCCATTGGTTGGGCGACTGATGCTTCAAATGGCCACATGTTGTGTTGCGAAGGGCCATGCTGGCACAGTAGGCATCTGCCACATTGCTCATGAACTACGGAGACACACGTGGCTAGTGTGGCAAATGTCAACGAGAAGGGGGTAAAGGGAAGGCATGAACTGTCCATGGATAGCAGATCTGGTCCAATGAGGTCAGGTTGAGCACATCGACTAATTCTAAAATAGCCTACATATAGATGTACCTGTGCGCCTAACACCAACATGAAAAGCACATTTCATTCTGCATTGTCTATTGCCATGAATGACCTTCACTTTTCAGGGCCATATAGGGCCGTAGACTGCCCTCCGCCCATATTACTGCTGTCTGGATAGGCCTTCCAGGCAGCGTATAAGAATATGAGGACTTGGGGCACAGGCGATGGACAGGCACAGGAAAGCTCAGACTCAGTGTGACTAAAAGGTGTATTGAATCAGAACAATGTTGTGCCCTGGAAAAAAATGAGCCTCTGCCATTCTCTCAAGCTAGGGAAAATGCCAAAGATACTAGCAGGTAACTTGCCACAAAAAGCAGCCTAGAGGTTCCCTGGGTGACAGTGTTTCTTGTCATTAGGCAGGCCCTTCATCCTTGCAAGTTGTTCAAGAAAAGAGTCTTTCGCTCTTCTGGAATTATTGTCTTGTTCACATAGAAGGCACGTTGAGCCATCCTCCTTAAATAGTGAGAGCCTCATGTTGGGAGCCTATCACTAACAATTTAACAAGTGGTGTCTCTTTCAGTGTGTCTATCCCTGTGTTTTATGTCTACAGGAATTTAGGTTGTTGAGAGGCAGATGAATAGGTCATCAATAGCTACAGCCCCTTCACCCACCCAATATAGCAAAGGTGAGAAAAGTTGTTCACTAAGGCAGCCGTACCACCCATATCCCAGACAGGTACAGCAGAATATGAACATGATCTAAACTAATAAAGAAACTCAAAATGAAAAAAGCATGTGCATGCATTAGACACGAAGGTCAAATATGCATGTATACACAAAGAATATTAACATTGCATCCATAAGACATAAAGAATACTAACATAAGCAACATAAGCAATATATAAGTTGAATGCACCATGAACAACACGCGTATATAGCTCACAAACATAGATACTCAACAGTAATGGGCAGCCATCTTTTCCAAAATGGAAGCCACAGGATGTTTCTAAGTAAATAAAATACCTCAAGGCTTCACTGGAACTCAAAATGCTGAATTGACTGAAATACAGATTGACGCAGAGCTCAGACAGTAGCTAAGCAGACCAAGCCAAGGGATATGAGAAATTAGTGGAGGTCTGAATGCCACCGAAAAGGCACAAGATAATAATTCCCAAAACACAAGAAACATTCTTCCAGTCTAATTAAAGTTTAGGAGAAGAACCACTGGCCATTGCGAGCCAGGTGCAGAATAATTATAAGCCCTACGACTCCATAGGGAATGGAACAAGAGAGCCCCCAGTGGTAGAGAAAACCATAACACTTGCACTAATATTCGTTAAAATTCCAATAAATCCAGGGTGAAATTATTCCAAATGTGGTCTCATCACATGTGACCCATAACTGAAGAACACTGTCTATTCATTAGCAATAAACACAGATAGGACACCTGTCTTACTCCTCATACATATTCACAGACACGAAGTGCCATGCAAAGCCAAATTTAGAGAAATCACCCTGGCTCATGGCCTAGGAATAAGGGAGGGTATCTTTTTTAATTGAAAGGAAAGCATCTGTGGACCTCTCCACCCCTACTCCTGTCGGGCTCATGTCATGACGACCTGTCAATTGTCTAAGGTTGGTCAGTAGAATGCCAACCAATCAAAACCTCTGATCCTAGGCTGCCCTCCCCCACGCCCACCTTTCAAACTCTCTCTCCCTAAATACCGCCTTGCTAGAGCCCTTTGTTCTTCTAGCTCCATCTCTCCGAAGATCAGACGCTTCTTGAAGCAGAGAGTGGGGGGTAGATCCCTCTCCTATGCAGGAGTCTCCCTCTGTAATGCTCTCCCTGCCCTTCTCAGGTTTGAGCCGGATCTCCTTAAGTTCCGGAAGCTTCTCAAGACCCTCCTTTTCTATTCTTCCTTCCCTCCCCCTCTCCCTGCTAACATCCCCATCTGCCGCAGTGACTGGCTGATTGGTTCCCTCTGAGTATCACAGGACGCCAGGCCCCCCTCCCAGTCCAACCCCCTCCTCGTACTTAGCATGGGGTCCTCACCCCCTGCTCCCCTTGCGACCCCTGACACTTGCACACTTGGCCTTTTGCCTAGCCCCGGTGGTCCTCTCCCCCCTCCCCCACCCCACCTTTCACCTGCACTCTTTCCTCTTTACCCTGCACTTCCCCTTCCCTCCCTAGTACTTTGCATTTCATGCATACCGGCACTCCCCCCATCCCTCACACTTCTTGTTACTGCACTTGCACAATCCAAACGTCACAAGTCCTAGTAGGACCGTTATTGTTATCTTTCTCCCTTGACCCCCCTGCGTTTTTATGTCTTGAGGCACCTTGAAACACTATATGGTGTATAAGTGCCTTGCAAATATCCAATAAATAAAAATAAAAACCAATCGGGTTGTACAGAGATGATGTGTATTTAGAGGTGGTCTCAGGAAGAGCCATCAGATTGCCATCAGATTGTGATTATCTAATTAGTAGTTCAACCCGTATACAATGTATATGTAGTCAATCCCTTAACCAATCCCTTTACCCCATAGGTTTTGGTAACTGAGATTATAATGTGACGTTAGTCATGATGATTGTTCGCCTTAAAAGATGTTGTTTTGTATGGGATCTCTGAGAGTGACAAACATTTTTGCATTTATACTGTCGCTGCTTTATTTGGATTTTAATAAAGCTGGGTTTGACCTTTCAGTTTGTCTACATCTGTTATTTGAGTCTGGACCTTCTGACTTCTGATCATCTGTGTAATTTTGGGGGTATTCCAGGCCATCATTACAGATGGTAGCAGAGGTGATAGTTTGTTAGGGTCCTCAGATTGTCGAGGGATCCCCACCATGCATGGTTCGAAAGCTGCAGAGGTGACCTGTGGAGAGCAGAGTATTACGCGTAACAGAGAGAGCATGGCAGGAGCCCCCTTGGAACAAATTCCTATCCGGTCCCCCCAGGATGCCCCGTAAAACAAAGGGCAGCTGGCTGTTAGGGAAATCTTGATACTGAGGACAGTCAACGGATCTAGGGATTTAAGTATTGACACAGACTGGCAAAACAATGGAAGGGATTGTTTTCTATATTGGGGGATTGTGAGGAGATAAACAGATGAGGTAAGAGATATCTTTTGACAAGGGTCAGGAAAGATCACTTGGTACATCTCGCTACGGGTTGATAATACAAAAAAGATAATCTCACCAGGAGTTGGGAAGACGGCCATAGTGTATTTATTTGTGTAGTAGTTTTTGGCACCACCCTCATGTTGTAAGGCAGTTCAGGTTTTGTGAAAAGTGAACAAAGCGTTATCTACTAGTAACGTTCAATCAAAGTTTGGATTCAGTTTTTAAAAGACAATAACAGTTGGTCATTACTTTTCTTATGCTAACACATGTTCCAGAACACAGAGTGATTTCAGTAAAGGTCAGTATTGCAGTTATTTTGGTTACCCATTCAGTTATTGAGTTGTTTAAGGAAGGAACGGTTACAATAAGATTTAGAACATACTTTCAATAGTTTGTAAAATAATTACAATCTCCTAAAGGGAGGCAGGTACTTTTATCCCAGCAATAATAATGTCAACAATTAAAACCTATGAGGGACCAAGTATTGCCAAAGCAAGTAGGTTCAGAGGAGTGCATTTAGGGAGCCAGAACAGCCAAAGTCAATGGACAAAGTCAATAGTTCTGATGCATTCTTCTTAGATAACATCTTGACAAAGTTAGTAAGTTCAGATGAAATCACTGTAACTCAAGTGAGCTACGTTGTAGAGAACACAACCTTTTAGGCTAGTGCAGGTGAGTTGAGATCAAGTCCAAAAAGTACTTAGCAAGACAGGAAGCACAACCTATGGCTAAAAGGTGAAAACCCCAAGCCCCACAGTTCCTTTGATTTGAAAAAAATGTGTCCAGCTGGATTCCTCCTTGCTACAGCTTGGCAGACCTTTGTTCCTGGACCTGGGTTGTGGTTACGAAAGGGAGGACGTCTGGTGGGCTCCTGAGGCAATGCTCGGGGGAGGGACTCCCCAGCAATGGATTTCCTTTGTTTCAGCGGCACTTCTTTGTTTTGGCTCCTTTTCATCTGCGTCAATGAAGAATTAATACTCTGGTTGGAAGAAGCTTGCTCCCTCAGTCTTATTTCCAAGGCGAGCACGTTGCGCCTGAGCAACCTTCCGGATACCGCCAAGGCTCTGATAGAGCGCTACATTTTTTATTGGTTTGAAGGCTAATGTTTATAACTCTTCCTTACAAGGGGCCTTCCTTGTAGAACTAAATATGGTAGGATCTAAAGTTACTTACGCCTTTTTAGTTAACATCTAGTGACTCTCCGGTTCATGTAGCCTTGATTACAGAATGCAAGTCGGTCCATGTGAATGGACATGTTTTGTTGGCCGCTGATCTGAATTTAACCTGCCCTGAGGTCGATTTTTATAAAGATAATGAGCAAAGTGTTAAACCTTCGAGGACAACAGCGCCAAAGTCAGACATGATTTGAAATGTGCCCTAGGTTTAAAATCTCTTGGCTGACAAATGTTAAATGGTGCCTGCCTGGGCGACATCCAACAGCCAACATGGCACAGGGGCACCCGTGAATCGACCGTAGAGTATTATTATTCACTCACTGTTGAAAAATGTGAATCTCTCCATGTAAAATGTACGACCTGGAGTGATCATTAAATATTGATTACAATCTTTGACTTAAGACTGGAGATGGTAAAAAAGGGTGGGCCTGTCGGCTTAATTTGTAATCCAGGTAAAAACGTGTCAGGTGGAAAGCTACTGCCGTTATAAAGTTTAATGAGGAATTTGTATCAATGATGAATAGGAATACACTGGAGTGGAAGTTGCTTACTTTTAATCTTAATAAATTTGAGCTCACACTTGACAGCTTGACCAAGGCTGTTTTACCAGGTTGTAATTCTTCTGAGGCTGGGGGGCCCCGCAGAAACCTGCACATCTGTACAGATACGATAGCAACATTGCGCACTATAAGTAAGTTATGAGAGGTAAAATTAGGGAAATTGGGAAATCAAGTTTTGACGCGGACCAAAAGATTAAAATGAAAAAGTCTGTTAAATTGCATTACAAACTAAAGCAGCATTGGGACACAATATTGCAAACTTATGCAGAGTTTTTGCTGGGCCTACTTAAAAACAGAATTGTTAGTCATTTTTGTAATGTTATAAAAGCTTTTGGGACCACTCCGACTACTCACCAATGAAAAGCTGTGTCCGAGGATGATTGGGCTGCTCACTTCGAGGCATTGTACTCGCACACTGCTCAAACACATGTAGGCTCCCATTTAAACATCAAGGGTAGCTTAATACATTGGGAGCTCTGTATTGATCAGGAGTCTGTGTATGAGGCCTCACTGAAAATTAATGACCCTAACTCTTTGTCAAATAAGTTGTTTAAGGGCGACCCTTACTAACTGGTCTACTGCCCTTGCTATGCTATTTAAAGAACTAGTGGTCCTTGAAATGTTTCCGAAGACATAGCAAACGTCATATGTCATACTAATTTATGAGAAGAGTGGGAAGACGGGAATACTATTGCCCTATTACCACCTTGGAAGCTGATAGTAAGGTCTTTGCATCTCTCTTATTGCATCCCGAGGAGGCTGGAGCGACCAGAGTGGGCAGAATCAATAAGTGCCAAACAGGTTTTATAAAAGCCCACAGCACAAACCTGAATGGGCTAATGGCCCGGTGCCTGCTGGAATCTGTATGGCTTGGTAACTACCCAATGATCTATGCAGCCTTTATAGACCTTTCTGACACTTTCGACAGAGTTAATTGTCATCTGCTCTGGTAAAAGCTGGCAAGATGGGGTATTCCAGATGGTCTAATATGACTGATTAGAGGTATGTAGGAATTTTCCACGATAAAGATATGTTTGAACCAGGAGAGGCCGATGTCTCGCGAGGTCGCTACTAGGTCAGGACTGAGGCAGGGTTGAATTCTTGCTACCTGCCTCTTTAACCTATACGTTTCGGACATTGCAGAACACTTGACTCCTGCTTCGTTCACATCATTTGGACCATATTGCTTGGGCTGTTTGGCATATGCAGATGATTTTTTACTTTTCAACCAGACTCCTACAGGGCTGCAGAGATAACTTTCTGCCTTTTTTGATTATGCTAAAATGTATTTGCTTATTCTAAATACTGAGAAAAATAAGGTTATACACTTTTTTCGAATCATAAAAAGAAGCATAAAAAGAAGCCCAGTTATGAATGGAAGATGGGAAATTAAAGTTTGTCTCAGGACGAAAGTTTAGTTTATTTAGGCTTTCCAGTTTGCAGTTGTAAAGACTGGAGGAAGGTATCTGTATTCCAGCCCGCTATATGGTAGGGTAGAGACACAGAGCACCCCAGCCAAGGTTCTCTATATGGTAGCTAGGGACGAGCAACGAAGACTTAAGCTCTCAGGAGAGGATGCAGGCTGGTTCTTAAGTGCAGTGAGTCCCCGACCCCTCACAGAGGAATGTCCACACACTATGTTATCTGCTAACACAGCTCTTTATATAAAAATGAGGTTCAGATATAAATACGCATTTCAATAACACACTTTGTACTCTGGTAATACTATAACGACAAATCTGTACAATTCTATGTGGTACCACACCTAGACTTTAGATTCCTTTAAAACGCATCAACTGCTGCAGGTATATCAGAGCATACAAATAATTCAGTAAACTGTATCAGAATAGAATTAGGGAAGAAATCAGGTCAAGGTTAAGCAATAGCAGAATGCTTTCTTTGGAGAGAGATACACAATTCTGAGTGAGGATCCCCGCACCTGGGCAACCTTTAATAAAATAATTAACAAGCCCAGTCCATAATATCTGTACTTAAAAATTCTATGTAATGCCTTTCCCTACTGTAACCAACTGTTTTCCGATGAATTATCCCAGATACCCTTGGGTTAGGTGCGCTATACAGATAAACAAACAAATAAATAAATAAATACATAAATAAATAAATGCTCACTCAACCTTGCTTCTTGGTTAAAAGGTTCAACCACCCCGATGTAACTGAAGTGGTCTTCAACGGTTCTTCGACAGTATCATTCGAGAATGGACCCCCTTTGAAGAATGAGCCACTGGGCGTCTAGATTCTCAAGAAAAAGTAGAACACTTGTGGTGATACAGCAGCTCCGACCTTCGCGGTGCTCTTCGACGTTCAATCGTTTCCTCGATGGTGGAAGTCTTGTGAAGATGAGGTGTGCGGTAGGCCTCGAAAATGTTTGGTGCTGCAAATAAGACGCTGTGGACTTGAAAGACCTTCGGCAGTGATGGATGCAGGCCCAGCAGTGGGCGTCCGATGTTGGGAGTGGCGGTCGGTGGTCCTCTGGCCTGTTGGGATAGCTTCGGCGATCGGGACTCGACCAAGGGCTGGACCTCGGATCTTCACTCCATCAGCATTCTTGGGACATCTTTGTTGGCTTCTGGTGGTGGCGACCTCGACTTTCTCCGGTGAGACAAAGTGGTTGACGGTAATGGCAAGGGAGCACTCTTTCAAATGTTCTTAGGCAAGGTGGAGCTTTCTCGGCTCTGGGCGTCGAGCAGCACTTCACCAAGGTGCCCCCGCTTCAGGGCCACACGATTTGACTTGGCTTCCAGCAGTCACAGATATCTTCTGACCCCGGTCGAAGCCAATGGACTTCGACGACCCTCAATGTCCAGGCGCTCTCTTTAGGATTCTCGGTGGACCCCTTCTCCGGACGTCAGACTCACAGAACTGGCTTTCAGGGTGTTTTGATGAAGAGTAGCAGTTTCTGCACGATGGTCCCTTATAGCTTGGGGAAAGGTCTCCTAGCCAGTCTAGGATCAGTCCTTGACAGTCTCAACAGCTTTTGGATTACATCAAAGCAAATTCAGCAGTTTTCTTCTCCTCCAGCTGGGCTTCAAGGATCAGCTGCAAGTTTCGACTTAAACTTCTGAACAAATTGGTAAGTGAGAGGTCACCAGATATACACATCTGTCCCTCATTCACTCTGGCTGAACTAGGCACAGTCAGCCAATCAGACAGAAGGGCATTCATGCAGGCAGGCAGCCAATCAGGCTCACAGGCATTCAGGCCATTCAGTCCACCCAGACACCCAAGGGGCAAGCACCAAGCCTTTCAGCACACTACACTGCATTCATATCAGTTTCAAGCAGGCTGTCACATTCATTGTGCCACACACACAAAAACCAGACACCCATAACAGGGAATGCATATTGGTCACACACTCCATTCACACAGATCCCACCCCAAGGGTGTACCCACAACATACAGTCACTGGGAAGGCTCCAGCGTTTCTGGCCTGGACTTCCCCAGAAGACCATTTATGGTTCTCCCACCCAACAGCCAGTCAGGGGAAGGGACGGAGTCAGGGCTTTCCAGGACTTTGAGAAAACAAGGTAACAGGCAATAGAAACCAAGAGGCCCAAGGAGCCATCTTGCCTTCTATCAGGAATCCACTGACTCCTTATGGCAGGGTCTGGGTATCCCAAAATGGAGGATACTTAGAGCTCCTGTCGTATCAGCATGAAGCTGCCACCAGCCCATATCCTGCTCTGTTGGCAACACACAGGTGCCCATAAACATACACTATGTGTACAGGGTTATACCCCCACCAATGGGTGCCAGAAAGGTATCCAAAGGGTCTTTGTTCACCATAACCAAAAACTGGAAGAGCTGCACTGCCAGGGGTCCCAACTGGACTCCTGTGCAGAAAGTAACACAGAACACACATGATAAGGGAGTACAGGACAAGAACAGAGAGACCCTGTCCCTCTAATGCATTTCCAGCATCACAGTAGTCTACTTCACAAACTATCGACTATCAAAGTGCTGAAATATAAAACCAACTCCTTGTGTCACAGATGAGAAAGATTAATCTTAGATATGATAGGTTCTCAATTAAACCAGTTTTGTGTTTTTATGAGGGCAAAGTCATATTGAAATTAATGTATGGTCGTGAATTTCTTTGCTCTTGACTTTTAAGATTTGATTGAAGCTTTTATCTGAAGAAGGTTATTAAGAGTTCCAAACGTGGTGACATTAGCCATTATACGATTTGAGCTATCCCTTAAATCCATATAGGTCATTGGAGACACTTGGCCCTGTACTGGAGCTTACTATGATCTGTAATAAAATACACTGCATGATGAATTGAGCAAGGCTATTGGATGCAGTAATGCACTCAGAGTTAATTCTCTGAAGGATCAAAGCAAACACTTACTTCTTAAGATTTGGAAAACCTGCTCAGACCTCTGGCTCTGCCGGGAGCTGTGAAAAACGCACTTTATCAAGAGGATTGGTGCTCAACAATTGATGGATTCCATGAGTATCCGTCTCTTCTTCATCTCCAGTTGGAGCATAGAAAGTATGGGGTGGTGGCCCCATATATGAATATGTTTTCCAATCGCTACCAACAAGAAGAAATGATGAGATTTAGGTGGAATCTTTTCCCCCGCTAGGGAGATTTGCCTGAGAAAGAAGCAAATTACCAAGGAGATTTCTTTTTTCGCTTTTGTGAGGATAAAAGTCAAGATGAAACTTTGAAACATCTAATGATTAATTTCACGGCACTGAATGCACAATGGACTTTGTATTTTGGAAAGTTAATCCAAAGGGACATTTTAAATTATACTGATGCCCTATGGCGGAGGTGCTTGGATGGTTACCCCACGACTGTGGGGGTAGCAGTTCATTAGAAGCTTAAAATTAACCATTTAAGCTGACAGCCTGACTTTGCATGTGCCAGTTGTCAGTATTTTATGAATATGATCTAGTAATTTTAGATATTTTATTGGAAATGTTAACATTGTATTCTGAATTTTAAAGTTCCTGATGTCATTGCTTAATTCTTGCACTTTTGTCAAAGTAAATTCTATTATTGATTGTTGTTCTTTGTTGCAAAGGTTGAAGCTCGCTTTAGCCGAATACAATACAAAAAAATTAAAATGTAAAAAAATAAAACAGAGCTCTTGGTGTATCTTGAACTCGAAACGTCTCTCTCGTGCATTCCACATGAAATGACTTATCATTTAAATCCCAGTCGAACGAGTAGTAGCTTCTTTGTACCTTAATATAAAACGTATTTCCACTGGGACCAGCTGCTCTATATGCAACCTATATGTCTTCAGAGAAAAGGGGTGCCACATAGTGCACCTACTGCTCTTCTTGCCACCGTGATTGAGTGGGCACCGTCTCAAAGTTGGAAAAGAAGTCTCTGAAGCCTCCCTACTCTGAGGCTTCGGTGACTGTTTGTTTGGGACTGTTGGTTTGGTGCTGTGGATAACAAGCATGTTACATGTTACATGTGTTTCCTTTCATTTGATTCAGAAACAATAGTAAACTCACATGGACCTTCTCTGTTGGTTGTTTCTGCCATTTAGTCAGACTCTGCATAGGCTGTTCCATTATGATATGATAAGTCATTTATAACGTGCCTGTAGACATGTATTTCTAGGCGCGACAAGACAAGGGAGGGAAGACAGAGGGAGGATAAAACAAACGATCCTACTAGGCCGTGCAAGTGAGATCATGATTCAGGAGGGAGATTTGGGTGATGACCTTCTGTCAGGTCCGTCGTGTACCTGCTTGTGGTGCATTTCTGGTATGTTGGGGTCAGGACCTGGCATCTTACTGCTGACACAATTGTCACAAATCAGTATCAATAAAAAGAGCTCTCAAACAAAATGTCATTACACTAGTTGGTCATCAGGCAGGGAATAGACTCTAAAATTGGTTGCAACGTGCACTGGAGATATTGGGGCTTTGGCACTGAGCACATGTTAGTCCTACCCAAGCTGTAACCTGCTCTCCAGGAACTTCAGTTTGGCATCAGCAGGTCTACTCTGCACTTCCAAACTGTAGAAATTCCACAATGAAGGCAGGATAATCAGCCACCCAGGTCCGTGGAGGTCGAAAGCAGTCCTAGAGATACCCATGTTGGGAAAGGGCCGACGTTGTTTCCAAAAGGCGCAAGAGTTCTCATTGTCCCAGCAAGCCTTCACACCTTTTCTGTTTATTGAGCTGGATATCATAACTACATACTCTTTGCCTTTTGGTGCCAGCCGTACGGACTCTCCAGGCGGCCACCAACTGATGATCACCTGCTCAAAGCTCTCCTGCAACAGGACAGGTGCCTCATAATACTACCACGACGCACCACTTAACATTATGTCAATTCTTCATTACCCAGCACTTTCATACTTGTTTGTTTTGGCAACTGGAATGTGACTCTCTTCCTGCTTAACCTTGATGTAGCTCCGTCCCCTTCCTGTGTTAAACCTCAGACACGCGACCATATCGCACCCTGAAGTGATATGTTCTGCATGTAGCCTCCCACTAAACAGAAATGAATAAATAAAGGGCTCTTTATCACACCACATATTTATGTTCAGTGTATGCCCCTTCTTCTTGCGTGGGGTCCTTAGGTCCCTTCTTCCTTTCACGCATTCTTCCATGCCCCTCCTTCTATACTCAGTGAGCCTCATTACGACTCTAGCACGACTGCCCCCATAGGGAACAACCAGAAAAACATGATTTTATTTCAAGTTCAGAAAATCTGCAATGGGCGGATAGCAAGCTTGGCACATCTGAAATAATGTCATTGTATGATTCCAGGATCGGTAGCAGGCTGGTTTTCCTCAGTCCTATTTCCCTATTGAAAGGATCCTCTTCTGCTTCTCTTGAGGACATCACATCTCTGCAGTTATCACTTAGGGACCTAGGCCCTTTTCTTTTTAAATGGCCGCAGCCCGATGGGAGGAGCTCGGAGAACCGGAGCCCAAGGCTGCGGGGGGATCGGAGGATTTTGGGGGGGCTGGGGAGGCAACAGGGAGTGTCTCCCTGTTGCCTCACAACGTTAGAAAAAAAAAGAAAAAAACGTTGCGGGTGGCTGGAACAGCGAGCAGAGATTGTCAATTCTCGCCCGATGTTCCAGCCACCTGATTGGTTGGCTCACCCATCCTGGGTATGAATACACAGAAGGCAAAGGTCCCCTACTCACACAGGAACTGGGAAATCTAACTAAATACTAAGGAAGGGGTGTTCCTGTTGGACCAAGTCAGTTTTTCATTTTCGGCAATTGGTTAACAGAACAATTCTCATGCATTCAATGCCTTGGTATCATAAACATAGAGTGAACTTAACCTCTCATGATTGCATTATAGTTATTGCAAATAAGAGCAAATCATGTTGTCATGTGACAGTATTGAATGAGATCGCACAACCCATAAATGAATTACACCATCATATTCATATTTACTCATTCAATTGGCATGGGGAGAAAGACAGCCTATTTAACTGGTGCCAATATCCTAATCTTACCCATATGTGTAAGTGAAGGGAGTGATTAAGTGCTATAATCAATGGTGGCCGTGAGTGTAAAACAACCAGGGTGCAAAAGACCACCCCACCAAGTGTGATGCGCAGCATGCCTCTAGTTACAGGAGAGCAGAATAGGGAGCGCAATCGGACACTGCTTGACGGCCGGCATGGGTAAGTGGACGGGTTGGTGAGAGTGTGGCGGCGGGCCACGTAACGGGAAGGGGACGTGTGGGAGGAAATAGACCGGAGGAAGGAAGAGATAGGCATAAGACTAACCCGGCAGGGGGCGGCCTTCGCGGCTGCGTTCTACAAAGTCAGTCTTGTGTGTAGTTTTTGGACATCGATTGGCTGACGGGGAGAAGCAGTGCCGTATAGGTGTTCATGTGATTCCTTTTCCTGTCAAAGAAGAATTGTCTCCAACTCTGTTCTCTAGATCTGGGCCAATACTCCTATTGGACACTGCTGGTGATGCTGTCGCAGCAGGGACCAGAATCAATGCTGTTGGGTAGGCATAGGATTCCTGCTTCATGATCAGTGTTCTTTCCCCTTTGCATAGTTTGGAGCTCATAGTTCCCCACTCAGGGTCAGGTGGGTCAGAACCTACGTTGCCCGTCATCAAATATGTCCACACTTTTAGCAGCTCAGCATCAGCCTGCACTTTTCTATGGTTGAGTTTAGTGCCATTCTTAGATGCAGAAAGTCAAATAGGGGCATTAGGAAGAGGCCAAGACTGGGGATGTAGGTCCTTGGAACACTCTTTAGCCTCTCCCCCCAGGAATGAGTTTTCATTGTTCACGGTGGCAGATATCATGGCTATCACGGACAGGATGGACGATGCAGTTAACGGATATCAGACTTTGGATAGAGAAAAGAACACACAGTTGCACTTTCCAGAACGCTGGACCGATAAAAACAAGAGCTGGTCGGTATTTATGTTAATCCACTTTAGACGGCACACGTTATACGTGTACCTATTCCTTTCAAATCACTGTTTTATGTTAACCCTCTTTCACTAGGTAATGTCCTCTAGGTATTCAGTGTACGTATTGTGCATCCAAACGTACACAGCGAACTCCATTGCCTTTGCCCGTACGCTTTGTAATGTAGCAGGTCGCATGCGTGTTTTAGCTTCTCCGCCTGCAGCAAAAATGACCAAACTACAAACGAAAGCAGCCGTAAGTAGGCCATGAAAGCCGTCTAATCGCATCCCTTCTGTGGTGCATTGGATGGAGTGGTGCGAGGCTTGGAAAACACATTCCAATCGGCTTGCGGGAACTGGAAGACTGGCCTGAAAGCACAGGGCTTCATTGTTTGGGAGTTGAGAAGCAAGGCCGGCTGCCAAGCCTCCAAAGCTAGAGGGTCTGCTCGCTTGTGCACTTTGACTGCCAGCCTGAAGCCCATTCTGAACCAGGATGACCCTGCACACTGAACAAAAATACTTTCGGTAAGGGATTTCCAGCACTAGGGGAAACAATAGTTTAGCCACACTATTGTTAAGGTGACATGGCTTTATACATAGGAAATTGAAAGAAACGTTTTACTGAGTAACTTTGTGTTGACCCTGTCAATGTTATTTCTCCTAATGTTGCTAAAGGATGCCTGTCCAACTCCAAGCACAAATTCCAATGATGTTAAATGTACATGAATGTTTTATTGCCGAACAATAAGGTGCGAAAACGATTGTTGTTGCTTTGGGATTGAAAAGTACACAGTTTTTTTTGTGCTTGGTATCACATTGTAGGGTTATGTCCAAGCTATATCTGGTAACACAAAAAGGAAAGGAGGTGGGCAGGCAAACTCTAGCATCAAAGCGCCAACGAGTATATCTAATGTTCGGAGATGAAGCTACGTGTCACAGAGGAAAGTGAAAGAGCGGGGACAATATCCATCTAGTAGACTGTAGAGTGCTATGAGTGGCTACTTGTGTGATCTGCAGATAACATCAACCATAGGTGGGGCCTCTGAGGAAAAGGACCACAGGATGGTAGTTTGCATAGAGGGACAGAGAAGGTTCTAACTGTCCCTACCTCTCGGGGGTGCTGTCCCTAAGCAGCGCTGGTGGGCCGCCTATCTAATAGTGGATAGAAAAAGAGAAACAAAATATTGTACTCAATTTTTAGGCTGATTTATACTTTCATGCATTATTGGCCCAGACCTTGTTATGTATCTAGCTGTACAAGATGTCAACATAACAGATGGCATTGATCCAACCAACCCTTCCTTCTGAGTGATTTAAAATATAGGGTGCTATTCAAATACAGATTAGTATTTGAGCAAAATTATTACTTTATTCGCCATTATTGAAGGTAAATGGACCTTGATTTTTAAAGGTATTGTCTCGGATTACAAGACTAAAAATGTAATACTTTATGAAAACTATGGTAGGTGAGTAAGCACTAGAGTTTCTTACTGTGGTGTGAGGGAACAGATTTTAGTGCCATCTCCACTTGTAAGTCGACCGGTTTCGGCGGTTTAAGTTGTTTAAGCCACCTTCTTCAGGACTGAGCAAGGAAAAAAGGCTACTAATATGTAGCCCACTCAAGATGCTGTAACCAGTATACAATTGTGACAATGGAACAGTCTCACCTTGTGATTGTATCCTGGAGACATTAGGCTGCACTGTAAATAAACACGGGAGCTGCATTAATACTAGCTTCAATGAACTAGCATCAGGTAAGTAAATGTTTCTGATAAAATCGGGAGCAACTGCATTAAAAAATATATAGAGGATACTCACAAGGTACTCGTGATACATAAAGCGTGGAAGCAGCGCTGTTTGGCAGCCGTTGGGTATACAGGGTTGTAGTATTTCTTAGCTCGTAAAGAGAGGGACATACATGTTACTCAGGTGGCTTAGTTAGAGATGCTGCAGCCGCTACTAACAATAGTTGTTGGTATATTGGTGCACATCATCACTCCAGTCAAAGCTCTTGATTTGTGTTCGTATGCTAGTGGCCCATTTTAAAAACACCCCTTTATTGCTGCGTGTGTTCTGCTAAGCAGTACTGTCAATTACAATTAGGTGGTGTATCCACCACACATTTTCCCCGTGAACAAGGGAGGGTGGGAGAAAAGGCAACCCTGCACAGGCTACACGGAGCAAGGGTAAAGTTATTGTTGTGCTCTTACCGCGTGTCATGCGGGTGGCGCCGCACTAAACTACGATGTTGTACTGCGTAACGTTCTTCCTCGGTACGAGGGAACCAGGAAAAGGACATGGGAGAATACAACCATGACTGGCATCCACAACGTGCCTTCGGATTACCATAGAGCCAAAATAAACTATGCTCACATGACACATATGCTGAAGTTGTTCGTGTTGAATATTAATATTATCTATATACACTATATACGTAGCCCTTACAGTTGAACTGTTGCGCACTACAGACATTTAAGGCAAGCCTCGTTTGAGCTTTTGTGTAGGCATGGGAAAGGCATTTTCCAGGCACAGCAGTAGTGCTATTAACTGGCCATTGATGAGAGCCGGTGTAAAATGGTGCAAGTACCTGGGCATATAATGGCAGGGCCTGGCAAATTACTAATAATTGTACACAAGCCAAAACTGTTGGCTTTGCCAATGCTTGTTTTTAACAGATCATTCGTGAACGACACACAGAGTGCTTATAATAAGAGTGGCTGAAGGCAGACCTGGTTAAGACATTCTTAGTACACCAGTAGCAGATTTACAACTTCAATAAAACTCTCAGAGGGCTTCTTTGAAAAATCACTGGCAGCTACTTCAAGAGTAAAGTTTGATAGTAAGGCTTTATTAAAGCTAGCTCAAAGATTTCCCATGAGGAGGTGATTTGGGGGGGGAGGCGCAGGAACTGGATGGGAATGGCCGTAGGGATTTATATGCCATGGGCAGTCAATGGATGGGCAAATAACTAAACAACACCTACAGGCAGTGTGACACTCTTCATATGCCATTCCTCCTGTAATCCAATGCAATAGTTTTGGCTTATAGGTGTCACAAGCAAAACCTAACAGCACAAACTAAAAATAGCAACCCAAACTTGAGATATTCACTTTTTAAAATAAAAAAAAACTATCCTAATTAAGATCTATTTAGAAGAACCTGATTGTAAACTGTGGGAAGTGTAGATTATGTATGCAGAAAGCATGCGTTGCACACACACAAACACACACACATGCACACACACACACTCACACATCACACACATGAATATATGTGCACACAAATAATGTAATGCTTGCCATACAAGTAAGCACAATAAGCACATACAATACGCTCACAATATATGTAAGCATGGAAAATACGCTCAGAATATGCATACACAGAAACATTGCACTGTGAATGAATGTGCATGCACACAGCCCAACCAAACACCCCATAACACATACAATACACTTAGAACAAACACCCAACAGCAAAAAATATGGTAGGAATAAGCAGATGGATGTACACTATGCTTGGGATAATGGAAAATGCAATGTGTCTATCAAATGTGGCCAGAAAATAATTATATGAGAAATACCACCAGGAAAAAGCATGTCAAAATAAAGTCCTGACCCTACATACAACACTACACACACAACCCATGCTACAAAAACACATGAGACCACAATCTCTGCAACAACAACCAACCAAACAACAACTGCCCCAACAACAATTAGACCACAAAATGGAGCACTTGACTATGATAAAAACCCAGGGATAGTTCTACAGCCCCATTCCGCAAATCTTCCTCAATTTGGTGATGTTAGTTCTGCACCCAAACTACCAAACATGTTTGAGAACATCTACCTGCAATGAGGCATTGCATGCCTACTGTGGCAATGCATGAACTAAACACACACACAAGATGAAAAATAATGATGTATAATTTTCTTAAACAAGTGATAAAAAACTGTTAACTTAACAAAATAGTTTTTTCAAAAAGGTTACAAACAAGTAGATCACATACCACGCGGACTACGCATATGTATCTTCCCACCTTTTGAAAATGACGACATTCAAGGATTACAAGATTGGGAAGACATGCTTACCACCACATCTAAAGAAATGATACATAGGCTAATTAACAATGGGCCTCATTACAAATCAGGCGTTAAGGGGTTAACGGCGCCGTAAACGGCGCCGACCCTTAACGCCTGATTACAAGGTCCATTAGCGCCATGGTGATATTAACGCCTGCTTTTTGCAGGCGTTAAAATCCATGGCGCTAAGGGACCATGGTGCTAATTACGCCACCGTAATTTACGGTGGCGTAATTAGCGCCTTCCCCACTCCCATTATGCCCTATGGGGCAAAAATGGGAATGGGGAAGGGTAAAATGGGAAATGGGGATTTACTGCCCCACTCACCTTGGAATGGGGCGGTAAATCCGCCATCCACCATGGTGTAAACATAGTTTACACCATGGTGGTAAGGGTACCACCCAGGCGGTAACTTACCGCCTGGGTCGTAATGAGGCCCAATGCCAAGCGACAACATCACAAACTCTTAAAGGACATCACCAGAACAAAGGAAGCCATAGAACAACTCAACATTCTGGAAAAAGCCTACAAAAACTATGAAAAACTAGATGAGATCATTGAAAATTATGAAAAACAAATAAAAATTGAGAAACAAAGACAATTCTTAAGAGATGAATTAGACTATAAATTCAAAAGGGTCTATACATTCAACAAACACCCAAACCAACAGGCTAGACAATCATTCAAAACACCCAAAGGGGTAGAGGCCAAATCTAAAACACCACTTACTTCGGATACAGACACTGTTAGTGACTGTGGGCCTCATTACGACCCAGGCGGAGGACTACGGTGCTATTAGCACCATGGTCCATGTCGGTGTCCGCCATGGCGGAATGGGGAATTACCACCCCATTCCAAGGTTGGCGGGGGGTAATTCCCCATGCCACCATGGCCCTTCCCCATTCCCATTTTTGCCCCATAGGGCTCAATGGGAATGGGGAAGGCGCTAAGTACGGTGCCACAAATTGCGGCACCGTACTTAGCACCAAGGTCCCTTTGCGGGTCCCTACTTTAACGGCTGGTAAAAGCAGCCGTTAAGGTCGGCTCCCGCAAAGGGACCTCGTAATAAGGCGCTGTTGGGTATTTTGTGTAGATTTGGGGCCTGGCGGTATTTTCTTACCGCCGAAAAATAATTTAGCAACAATCACTCCTTGTATTCAGATTGGGTTATGTATAATAATAATACAGTGGATATGCATTATTTCAGTACACAGACATGCGTGGTTGGTATGCGTGGTTGGTATGCGTGGTTGGTGGTATTTTTGGTGAGCATAATTCCTTTGTTTTATTTGTGGCCCCAATATCCAGAACCCCTTATTTTTGTTTAGATTTTTCATGTAATCACTAGAGAGACCTCAGGCTTGCATTTCAGGAACACCACTTTTTCATTTTTAGTGTGCCACCATGGGCAATTTCTCGCTGTCTTATCTACGGCAGCGAGCTATCATGCGGTATCTATCACCAACTTATTTACGTTTGGTGAGCTATGTCCAGGGCCTCTCTTTCTGCCGACTCATAGACCTCCGGCAGACTATAACACACACAGTTAGTTATAATTGCTCATACTGAATGACATTGTGCACACAGCTGCAGCCAAATCTTATTTTTAGCTACCTTAAAAATGACAATTGCACTGTCTAAACATCTCCCCACATCATCAGCACTGTATTGGTAAATGCACAAAGGAAAGAGAAAATAAAACACAGCACCCGTCTGCTTTCAGATATTTTTGTGTATTATAAAAGTTGCATTTAAACACGATCTCACTCTTTTTACAGAAATAAATGAAATAGCACAGAAACAGCATTATTTGTGATACACTGAGAAGAGAATGGCGGGGAACAAGAATTCAATTTGCAACATTAAACACTTGGGTAAAGCACAGGAATCTCCTTTCCTACACTGACTGAATATTTTCGCACACACACTCAGCCCCCACACTTCTGCGAGATAATTACCAGGCTTGTAACTTCTTTGGCTGGTCGCCTTCTGGAGGGGTTCACCCAGCAAGGACAAGCATTTGCTGTCACTCAAACTGGGACTTGTTGACTGGAAATCCCAGTCTCTGCAACCAAGTTGAATCTGCTTTAGGAATCAGGCATCCCCAGCTATCAACCCAGTCCTTCTCCGAGCTGTGCCAAGATCTCTCCCCAGCTTCTTCCCAGAAATTATACAAGAAAACTCTGGTTACCTCCTACCAAAGGATCCTGACTAATAAAATTCTATCATGCCCTAACCACCCTCTGCACACAATGGCTTGGCTTATACAGTTGCAACTGTAACCAAACTGATTTCCTGCTTATTCGAGTGTTTGCTTCCTGCAAATACTGTGGACAGAGCGCAGATAGAAGCAAAGAAAAAAAAATCTGAATGTAGTCTGAAATGAGTTTCAGCCTGCCTCATTTTGCAGTGTAGAACACATTATATTATTAATGAGTTAGCGTGTTAGTTTTTTGTTAATGAGGTTAGTTCATTAATCCTCAAATGTGTCTCCTGCAACAGAGGAATTTCAGGTAAAAAGAAAAAAAATGGTGTGCATTTTGAATATGAAAAATAAAATGCGCTTTTAAATGAGAAAATGGTTTGTTTTTAACCTGTGTAGCCTGTCTTCATTTACATCTCCATATGTTGCACTGGCAACACATACCTTGAAGCAATTGCATTAAACCCATGCAGTGGCGCTGACTAAAAAAAAATGCTCAATAACACATGTCTTGCTGTACCACATTATATCAATGCATCAAACCCATGCAGTGGCGTTGCACTTCAAAAAACATGCTATACATTGATCCTGTGCAGTGGTGCTGCGCTCTGTACTCCCAAAACACGCTAAACAATCCTACATATACCCTCCTTTTTTTTAGAACTTGGCTACAATCCAAGCCAATTTTAAAAAACAACCTGCTTCTTTTCTTCTTTTCAAAATGTAACAATCCAATACAATTAACATTCTTGTTGTGAAGATGAAAATTGAAAAATCACTGTTCAATCAACATAATATTAAACTTCATCTGAATTCATCAATTCTTATAAAATGTTCTACATTTGCCTTCCCAATGGAAGTGTCCATAGTCCAGTGTTTCAATTTTATACTAGAAGTCAATTGAAAATAATAAAATAAAACAACTAACTAAAACAAATAATTAACATAACAGATTAAAACAATTAATTAAAATAATAAATACGTGGAACTCCATATGCCAGGACACTTGTCTGCCTCTTTTGGTTCATTCGGGTACTCTTTCATCTTGGTACTCTTGGATTCTTTTCTATAGAAGTCATCTTTTCTTTGGCATTCCAGTTATTTTGTCTTCACCTCCACCCGGAGGCAGGCATCTTTTGGTCTTCATCCAGGGGACTCCAGGACTCCATCGTCTCCCGTGACCTCCGGTACAAATATGTTAATATTCTAAATCAAACAGAAAAGAAACAGATTAAGTATATAGCACAATACCAATTTCACCCTTTTGCCAAAATAAAACACGCCTTCTAAAATACTTCGCCTTTTTTCCTTTCGCCTTCTGAAATTAAGCACAGGTTATAGAGAATAAGCATACATAAAACAACATTCAATATTTAATGCATTTTCATTCTGCAACTTCAGCTTCTATTTTTTATATTATATATATACATATACTACAGTGTTTATATACCATTTCAACCATCTTTTTTTTTAACTTCTCTGTCACTGCCTCCTGACTAGACATAGTCACTCCACCTTTTTACGTTCAAGGGACTTTATCTGTTTCTACATGCTCAAGCTGCCTGATCTCGTGTCTGGGATGGCATGGCTTAATCTGATTTACGTGCACAAATTGCTCTATTGTTGTTTCACCTTCAGTCTTTAAGATTTTATAAACTACAGGAGAAACCTTATCTATAATTCGAAATGGCCCCTGCCAGGCTGCTAGAAATTTAGAATTTTTCTGTTTACTGTTTCCAAAATGAAACTTATACACCTGATCCCCTACACTGTATTCTCTCACTGATGTTCTTTTATCGTAGTATGACTTTGCACTGTCAGCAGCTCTTTCTAGATTTCTCTGCACAAAAGCAAATGCATGTTGCAAATGCTTCCTCAATTCTTCAATGTACTCATGAACTGTCGATGCACTCACAAGTGTCTGCTCATGTGTTCTGTATAGTAGCTGTTGGGGTAACACCATTATCCTACCTGTTAAGACTTCATGTGGACTAATACCTGTTGCTTTGGCAGGAGTTGATCTGATTGCCATCAAAACCAACGGTAAACGTAAATCCCAGCTGGAACCTGCTTCTGCCACAAATTTCTTTAATATGTCCACAACAGACCTATTGCTCTGTTCAACTCCACCTGAAGAGGCTGCCCGATATGCGATATGTAGTTTCCTTTTCACAACCAGTATTTGCCATACCTTACTCATTAGAGTACTTGTGAAATGACTTCCTCTGTCTGACTCAATTCTTTGTGGCAACCCAAACCTTGAGAACACATGGTTCACCAGCAATGTGGCTGCTGTTTGCGCACTACAATCTGGTGCAGGAATACATTCAATCCACTTCGACATCAAACATATGACACTTAAAATGTAACGGTTTCCTCTGCTCGACCTTTTTAAAGGGCCTACATAGTCTATTTGCAAATCTGACCATGGAAGAGTTAGGCCTTTTTTCATCAATGGGGCTCTATGCATTGGTGAAGCAGGTTTAAATTGGGAGCATACTAGACATCCTCTAGTATATAATTCCACATCTTGGGACATATGTGGCCAGTAAGCATCATCTTTTAGTATTTCCAATGTTTTTTGTGAACCTCTGTGGCCTGCAGTTATTGCATCATGTGCATGTTGTAGCATTAGCCCTCTGAATTTCAATGTCATTTTCAATGTGAAAAGCACAACCATCCACATATGCAGTTGGCAGATCCTTGCATGTTTCTTCATCAAAAGCTTTGTGTGGTGATTGTTCAAATTCCTGCAAACTAGGTTCCACTTCCATTTCGTTTGATACGTGTTCAGCTGCACAGTCATGTAAGTCAGCTAACTCTTGAGCAATTGGGCTCTTTTTATTTTGTCAATATCTCACTTCTACAGGAAAACCTTGTAATGCTAGCGTCCATGAAGTGATTCTGGACTGCGCTAGATTACCTGACCTAATTCTTTTACTCTCTAAAAACTGCAAAGGTTGATGATTTGTTTCAATAATCACCTTTTCTCCCTGAACAATAGGGCGGAAATGTTGTAGCGCCCACACAGTGGTTAAAAGGGCCTTTTCACATTCATTGAATTTCATTTCAACTTGGGAAAATGCTTTACTTGCATATGCAATGGTTTTGTGATTCACATCATGTTTTTGTGATAACACTGCTGACATACAATGTTCAGAGAACCCTATTTCTACAAAGAAATCCCTACCCTTTATGGGATATGCTAAACATGGTGCCTTTACAAAACATTCCTTCAATTTAGCTACTGCCTCAGACTGCTCTTTTTCCCATATCCAGGGTGTATTCAGTTTAAGCAGTTTAGTCAATGGTGAGTGATTTCAGCATAATTTTCAATGAACTTTCTGTTATAGCCTGTCATCCCTAATAAACTTTTTACCCCTTTCACATTTTTACGGTCCTTTAGTTTTTGTATGGCCTCTATTTTCTTCTTTTGTGGATTTAGCCCATGTTCAGTCACTTCATGGCCTAGAAAGTTCACTTTTTTCTTGCACCATTGTGCTTTTTGTAAAGACACTTTGGTGCCTGCTTTCTGCAATTGGCCAAGCACATGTCTTATTTCATCAAAATGGCTTTTCAGGCTTTCATTTTTTATCAGGACATCATCCACACAAACTATGGTTCCTCTTTCCGCTGCATCTGGCATGGCCTTTCTCAAAAATATGCCAAATTCACTCCCACTATTGATGTACCCGAACGGAGCTCTAAGCCAGGTGTATTGAGTCCTGTCAAATGTAAAGGAAAATAAATTCTGTATCTCCTCTGCCAATGGCACGCACCAATATCCAGAGGTGAGATCTAATGTGGTAAACACTTTTGAACCATGTACCTGAGCTAGGCCCTGATCAATGAATGGCAGTGGCCATCTGGATACTGGCACTCTTTTATTTAACTCCCTCAAGTCTGCACATAGCCGCCATTGACCATTTGGCTTTAACACACCTAAAATAGGTGTATTGGATGTGCTATGAATGGGCCTGATGATTCCCCGAGCTTCCAAATTCTTTATAATCTCTACTAATGATTCTAAACATGCCAGCGGTAGTCTATACTGGCGTACAAATACTGGACTTCTGCTACACCCTTCTGGTAGTGTGGCCACATGTAAATCAGTTAAACCGCAATCATAAGCATCTTTTGCAAATACATCCTTAAACTCCATAAATATCTCCCTCAAATTGTTTCTATCCTCATCGCTGTCACATGCATCCGCTAAGGAGATCTGCTCTTCTACCATTTTGTAAAATTCTGGAAAATCTTCTGGTAAGGGAATCTCGGCGCTTTCCTCTAACTGTGTGGCTGTGTCTTTTTGTAAAGCTGCCACTTTTAAATATTTTGGCATATCAGCTTCCACTTCAATGGGCTGATTTTCTGTTTCATTTTCATTTAAATTAAATATCTCATTTGAATCATAAGGATACACAGAATGAATTTTAAATATTCCTTTGGGCTGAGAGTCCAGGTGTCCTGGCAACTCATCCATGGCATCTACATACTTTTCAGAAATATTTCCAATCACCATGTTATTTAAATCTGCCGTATAATGTGATTTTTGTATGGCCATTCCTAATGGGGAGTTTTCCTCTAAATGAATATCCTGACAACCTTTATTATATATCATCATTTTTACAGATCCTTCACCAATATCTACCAATGGAATGTATTCATAATCCGGGCCTTGCTGTTTTATGGATTCATTCAGGCATACAAATGCATCAGAGTCTTTCATCTGCTGTCCATTTTTGCATTTCAGTGTTATTGCAAACTGTTTTGTAAATGCAGGAACAATAGTATCTTTCCTCATTTGTAATTCGATTGCATAAGGAACCAGTTGTGCACAATGATAAGTCCTTCTTTTGTCTTCAAATTCAGGTGCCGGCCCACCTAGGTGTGACCATATATTTTGATTAAGGAAATCTAACACCATACACATTCTGTGCATGATGTCATTGCCCATGTAAAAGTCATTTTGTGCTCCACTCACTATCCATACATTATGGTAAATTGTTTTCTGCCCAATGCTAATTTTAAGCATGCATCTGCCTGCAATTCGGTTTTCAAAGGCTGGACTGCCCAACCCAGAAACATATTGGTTTTTAATCCTAAATTTCGGGATTTCCTCCCTCTCCATTATTTTTTGCAACAATTTCTCATTAATGAAGCTCCTCTCCTGTTCAAGCGCTAAAGTGGCTTTTATTGTTTTAAAACAGTCATTTATACCAACATGAACCCATGGTTGCTCATCTTCCATGTGTATTTCAGCAAGAGTGGTAATGTGTTTTTCTGAATCTGTTTTAGGAGCAATATTCTGTTTGGTTGTTTTCTCTTTTAAATAAAAACGTAATGTGTGCTCTTCTATGGCAGTCTGCCAATTTTTCTTTGGGTCCAAGTATATTTGTACAGGTAGTCTTTCATTGTCGCTCTGCATTTTGTCTTGACACATTAATATAACAGTGACACTAGGTATGCAACTATTCTGGAGATATACCTCCACAGCATCATTTGTTTTGGCAACGGTGTGACATTCATTTATGTTGCTGTTTTGTGATTTTAGTTTCTTAGGTCTCAATGGTTTTTTGGTTAAGGACCACAGCACTCCATTCACCCCATCTATGAGAGGAAACAATCTTTTCAGGCAATCTGTCCCCATCAGAAATGGAATTTCACAAATAGATGTGATCAATACCTCTTGTTTAATTCTGCGCTTTCCTATTTTATGTCAACCTCAGTTACACCTATGATAGGCACCTCCTCCCCAATAAAGTTATGCGCTGGACCTTGATTTTCCTTCACTGTGATCTGATTCTGTGGGGGTCTCCCTTCATTGATACTCTTTACCAGCTCCTTGGACATAATTGTGGCTTGTGCGCCAGTGTCAATCATAGCAAATGTTTGGCATTTTTCTTCTACAGTGATGGGTGCATAATATCTGTTCTCAACTTCCTCTAATGCACATAAGAAGTGTGAATTCTTACTGATTTCAGGGCTCACCTTTCTCAGGCCTTTTTCACTTTTGGCTAAGCACATTGGTAAATGGAAAGACATTTTTCCCTCCTTTTTACCCATTTCTGCGCGAGAGACTTTATTCATTTCTCCATGATCAGAGGTTTTTGGAGTGTGGCCACTGTTCGCCCATCCATCTGGGTATCATCAGGGACCACATTACAACCTCCCAACTGAACACGTGTAACAACATCATTTAGTAATTTGTCATTATTTAATTCTGTGCATTTGTGATCATTTAGTGTGGTAAAAGCCCTTTCAGCCTCTTCAAAAATACTTGGCTCAAAGAATTCTTCAGGTGATTGATTTGTACCCTCCTTTTGAGTATTCCCTTTTTCTGTCTGTGTTTGTTCACCATTTTGACTGTACAGGGAAGGAGCTATAGCATCCCCACTTACTCCCTGTTCACTGGTATTCCCCATGCATGAGTTATTTTTCTTAAATCTGTCCCTTTGTTCTTTTGGAAATTCAGGTGTTTCTTTTTCATTTGCACAAACCTTCAATGTTTGATTTAGCTCTAGGTTAAACCGTACCTCTTTTTTAGAAGTGTTTGCACTTTCTGTTACATGTTCATTTACTGGCGTTTCCACTTTTAAATCATTAGACATCTCAGAGTCATTATGCGAAATTACATCAGGGCAATCTGTCTTTTTGGCACCGCAGGTATCATGAGTACTTAGTCACTTTTCAGACGCCCCCCGGTCATTGCTATGGCCATCAGCCCCCTCCTTGTATGGCTGTTTTTGCACTGTACAGAGCTTTCCTATTTGCTCAGATAACATTTTCACTTGGGCCTCAAGGCACTGGAATCTTTCCATCTCTCTAGAATCCTCTCTGTGTGGCCTAGATCGATATTGATTGCTTTCCCCCTGATTGGACCTATTCTGATACCTCTCAGGTGAGTGATTTCTATTGGGATGGTTCCTGAACTCTTGACTCATTTGTGGAGGGGAGCGGGGTGCGCCCATCCTTCGATTATAGTCCCCTGGTGGGGAATCAGTGTACTGACGTGGAGTGTAGTTCATATTCTGCCTCATGTCCTGTCTCTCAGGTTGTGGGTACTGGCCCCTATGTTGATTCCCATTATCAGCAAATCGATCCACATATTGGGACCTATCCTGATTACCATATATCATGGTATTGGGGTCAAATCTGCTCTGTGTCCCCAATGTCTGGTGGGGACCATCATTTCTTTGATCCTGGCTTTGTCTCTGATTATTATTCATACTTGACATATCAGGCTGATATCCTGCCCGGGGTCTGTCTCCATAGTACCTAGGGCTAATGTAACTCTCCCTATTACTAGGATCATGCGATTGAAACATTGGTGCAGGGTGTGGTGACCTTTGTTGATTCACCCTTTGTTCAGGTGCCGAATTATTTTTACCTGGACTTTGGGCAGACTCAAGGGACATCTTGGCTGACCTGATTTCCATCACTGTTGCTGAGGGTTCTTTAGATTTAGGTCTAGTATCTTTCATTGTATCACTTTCTCTACCCTGACAATAGAGTACCTCATATAGTTTTGTGCTTTGATGTACAATCCATTCAAGGGACTTGTCACGGTCAAATTCACGGACCAATTGGGGTATGATGTCTTTCTGTAGCCCATAGAAGTATGCAGTTTTAGACTCATTGGAATTAGGGTCAAAAGATACATCAAAGCGAGAAAATGCTCTTTTTAAGTCTTGTAAAAATTGGCGAGGGGATGTATTAGGCCCAGCAGTGATTGTGTAAGTGACTTTCTTTGCCACCTGCAATGACTGAAAAGGAGAAAAATGACGCTTAATTTCTTTTTCAAACTCCACCCATGTCATATTCTGCTGTTCATTTAATCCCCTTATGATGCTGGCCGTCGGGGCATGTAAAGTTAAATGAAAATATTGTCTGTACTGTTCCTTAGGTATCTGGAGTGCTTTAAAAATGTCATGAACCGCTTCTAAGTGATCCTCAATGCAGCATTCACCTCCCTTTTTAAATGGTTTGATCAGGGCTTTAATGGATTTCATTATTTTTATGGGGCTACTTGTTGCAATGCATGGAATTGCACTACTTTGTGATTCAATCCTGGTTTCAGGTGTATGGGATTGGTGGCTGCCCCCAATGGGAGTATCAAATCCCCCAAGGGCGCTGCAATCAAGTTCAGTCACCGGCCCAGTCACTGGAGCACTAGCTCTTTGGGCAGAACTAGAATTCACCTCCACTCCATTGAATGTAGTACCCTGCCACCTCTCCTGGGACCTGGGAATGCATATTTGTTGTTCTAAGTCTTTGCACTTTTTAAGGAGCCTGCGTGCTTCATTTTGCAGATAGTTGTTTTCATCACTCATTTTATTTATTACCTCCTGCATGTCGCACATTTGCATTTGGCATTCATTGAATTCTTTGTTTCTCTTGTCTTTTTCTTGAATCATTTTAAGCATTTCTTGCTCTGCACCTTGGAGATCACTTTCTTTTTCAAAATTTTCTTTTTGTAAAATCTGCATTTCTGAAACAATCTCATCTTTATCCTGTCTAATGTGGTCCACTAAGGCTTTTAAGTGTACCAATTCTTGCTCACTATCCTCAAATTGGTTCTTGCTTTTGGACAACTGAGCATCAAAATCTTTGCATTTTAATTGCATGTCTTTTTGGCATACATCCAATTCTGCTCTTAACATTTCCTGATTTTTACTTGCCCCATCTAATTCAGTTTTTAACCTGTTAATTAGCTGGGTATCATTTTCCTGCATTCGCAGGGACCTATTCAAAATAAACCATATTTTGGCGCATAGCCGTATTAAACAGTCTTTCTCTGCACTTTAATCGGCTGCATTCAATAATCTTGTAAGGCAGACCTGAATTATGCTGCCTTCTGCAAAAAAATTGTCTAGTTTTTCTTTCTGCCCCTCACCCTGAATGCGGTCATGCCATTCTGAGGTACTGTTCGACGACCACGTCCCATGTGCAAACAACTTTGCCTCTAAATAATGCACTAGGTCTGAGAATGTGGTTTCCCTTTGTGACATTCTGAAATTCATTTTTAGTAACACACTGCTATTATGAAATGGGTTCCCTTTAATGTACAGATGGCAGTGTGAGACACACTTGCCACGCCCAGTAGGTGCTCTGTGATCACTTTCCCGGCCTGCAACACACCATAAATATGTTGGGTATTTTGTGTAGATTTGGGGCCTGGCGGTATTTTCTTACCTCTGAAAAATAATTTAGCAACAATCACTCCTTGTATTCAGATTGGGTTATGTATAATAATAATACAGTGGATATGCATTATTTCAGTACACAGACATGCGTGGTTGGTATGCGTGGTTGGTATGCGTGGTTGGTGGTATTTTTGGTGAGCATAATTCCTTTGTTTTATTTGTGGCCCCAATATCCAGAACCCCTTATTTTTGTTTAGATTTTTCGTGTAATCACTAGAGAGACCTCAGGCTTGCATTTCAGGAACACCACATTTTCATTTTTAGTGTGCCACCGTGGGCAATTTCTCGCTGTCTTATCTACGGCAGCGAGCTATCATGCGGTATCTATCACCAACTTATTTACATTTGGTGAGCTATGTCCAGGGCCTCTCTTTCTGCCGACTCATAGACCTCCGGCAGACTATAACACACACAGTTAGTTATAATTGCTCATACTGAATGACATTGTGCACACAGCTGCAGCCAAATCCTATTTTTAGCTACCTTAAAAATGACAATTGCACTGTCTAAACATCTCCCCACATCATCAGCACTGTATTGGTAAATGCACAAGGGAAAGAGAAAATAAAACACACCACCCGTCTGCTTTCAGATATTTTTGTGTATTATAAAAGTGCATTTAAACACGATCTCACTCTTTTTACAGAAATAAATGAAATAGCACAGTAACAGCATTATTTGTGATACACTGAGAAGAGAGTGGCGGGGAACAAGAATTCAATTTGCAACATTAAACACGTGGGTAAAGCACAGGAATCTCCTTTCCTACACTGACTGAATATTTTCGCACACACACTCAGCCCCCACACTTCAGCGAGATAATTACCAGGCTTGTTCAGCATGTAACTTTTTTGGCTGGTCGCCTTCTGGAGGGGTTCACCCAGCAAGGACAAGCATTTGCTGTCACTCAAACTGGGACTTGTTGACTGGAAATCCCAGTCTCTGCAACCAAGTTGAATCTGCTTTAGGAATCAGGCATCCCCAGCTATCAACCCAGTCCTTCTCCGAGCTGTGTCAAGATCTCTCCCTAGCTTCTTCCCAGAGATTATAGAAGAAAACTCTGCTTACCGCCTACCAAAGGATCCTAACCAATAAAATTCTATCATGCCCTATCCACCCTCTGCACACAATGGCTTGGCTTATACAGTTGCAACTGCAACCAAACTGATTTCCTGCTTATTCGAGTCTTTGCTTCCTACAAATACTGTGGACAGCGCGCAGATAGAAGCAAAGAAAAAAAAATCTGAATGTAGTCTGAAATGAGTTTCAGCCTGCCTCATTTTGCAGTGTAGAACACATTATATTATTAATGAGTTAGCGTGTTAGTTTTTTGTTAATGAGGTTAGTTCATTAATCCTCAAATGTGTCTCCAGCAACAGAGGAATTTCAGGTAAAAAGAAAAAAAATTGTGTGCATTTTGAATATGAAAAAAAAAAAACGCTTTTAAATGAGAAAATGGTTTGTTTTTAACCTGTGTAGCCTGTCTTCATTTACATCTCCATATGTTGCACTGGCAAAACATAGCTTGAAGCAATTGCATTAAACCCATGCAGTGGCGCTGCATAAAAAAAAAATGCTCAATAACACATGTCTTGCTGTACCACATTATATCAATACATCAAACCCATGCAGTAGCGCTGCACTTCAAAAAACATGCTATACATTGATCCTGTGCAGTGGTGCTGCGCTCTGTGCTCCCAAAACACGCTAAACAATCCTACAGCGCTAATAGGTTAATGGCACCGCAGCCTTTTACGGTGCCGTTAACCCATTAGCGCCTGGGTCGTAATGAGGCCCAATAACTTAGAAGAAGTTCCCCCAGCAAGAGAGGAACAACAAACTACAACAGAACCTCCGTCACAACTACTCCCACCAAGTGGTAAACAATCATCTTTTTTTAGAAGAATTCATGCAACAAAAGCTAATGAGAAGCTATGCCAGAATCGATACAAACAGAGACAATACCACAATAATACATTCAAGTGCAAAAGGGGAAAAAGGGGGAAAGGATCGAAACACAAATCTAACAAAAACAGGAGTAAAAACCAGATCACAGAACCCATTACCACAGCGCAAAACCCAGTAATCAATTTGACCAATATAGAACTTTCTCCCCATCTTAATAAGGCAGTTAACAAAGGGCTCAAAGTTCCCCCAACCAACAGCTATGACTACTTCTCCATCACAGTGGATTTATTTAACTTCTGCAGAAAACTAAGAGTAAAAGAAATTCTTTGCACAAATAGAGATGAAGAAACATCAAACAGCCTGGAGTGTACCTTCAGATCTAACCGTTGCACATGTTGAACAAACAGTGCATCTACTCAACATACCAGACCCAAATGAACAACACACCCTGGAGTCATTTGCATCAGAACAAGAAATCAGTTTGGGTCTATCAGCTACAACCATTCTCAAAACTAAGTCTACTTTTCAACCGATGCTTGCACCTGACAATTTAATAGACACCTTTTTCAAAGTTACTCAGCAGGATCTAAGAAGGATTTATTTACAAGGTACCAAACGTAAAATCCATCAAAACCTAACTCAGCTTGAAAACAAAGCACTGAAGGAATTGCAGAATAACTCTAACATTACAGTCAAAATTGCGGACAAAGTGGGCAATATAGTATTGCGTAACACTGAGGATTACATAAAAATGGCCATGGTACATCTGGAGGACCAAGAATGCTATGAAAGACTAGCGACCAACCCAAAGCCTAAATTGCAGGAAGATTGGAAATTAATGAGTCAGAACTGGTGTGACCTAAATCTAATTACTGATGAGGAATATCAATACATGAACATATCCTTTCCAATAATTTCCACAGTATATTTTGTGCCCAAAATCCACAAAACATTTACCAATCTACCATCTACTCGACCCATTATTAACAGCATTGAATCCTTAACAGAAAATATATCAGAATACATAGACCATCAACTACAACCACTAGCAGCCACATTACCTCCTATGTCCGCGACACCAAACACATTATCCAACAATTAGAACATCTACACTGGGAACCTGACTACTAGCTAGTAGCCATGGGCATTTCATCATTATACAAAAGCATTCTCCATGACAAAAGCTTGCACACAACGGATTACTTTCTGAAGACCAGATCTATTTCCTACGACGACCAGAATAATATGATCTTAGAAATGCTACAATTTACTTTAAATAACAACATATTTGTTTTCAACAAATAATTGTTCAGACAAATCCAAGGCACCGCCATGGGTGCCAAGTTTGTCCCATCGTATGCCAACCTCTACATGGGGCAGCATGAGCTGGAACACGCATGGCGGCACCCATCATTTACAGACAATAACAATGTTATTTTTTGGGCAAGGTACATCCACGACATCATTCTAATCTGGAATGGAAGCCAACAACAATTAGACAACTATTTTACCTTTTTGAATGCAAGTACATATAACCTGAAACTTAAAATGCAACGCAGTCAAACATCCATAAACTTTCTGGATATCAACCTTTACATACAGAACAACATGATCTTTACCACTCTGTAAATCAAGCCAACAGCAGTGAATAGTATGCTGCATGCGACAAGTAACCATCCCACACATGTTATCAATAACATCCCATACAGAGAAATGCTTAGGATCAAATGCAATTGTACCACACAAGAAAACTTTGAAACACATGTACAACAAATGATGTACAACTTCCAACAAAGAGGATACAGCCAGTCTCTGATCAACAAAAGTTATCACAAAACATTTGGCAGAACAAGAGAACAATTATTACAAGACAAAATACCCCAATCAACGTCACTCAATCAACAGAAAACAAGATTCATCACTACCTACAGTACTGACAACCACACCATCAAACAAATGTTATCAAAAAAATGGGACATTCTCAAAGTGGACCAGGATTTACACGCAGTATTGGAGGAACACCCAACCATAAACTTTCGGCAATCTAAGAGTCTTACAGATCAACTCAGTCCATCCCACTTTCAACTCAAACAACCAGAACCAACCACTTCTGACTCTATGTGGCTAAAAGCACCTCTAAGAGGGAACTACAAGTGTGGCCAATGGCAGGTATGCAAATACTCAGACAAAGCCAAAAAAACCCATTTAAATGCCCAACGGCAAAAATATCGATATTAAACAACTAATAAACTGTAAGAGTACCCATGTAATTTACGGAATCAAATGTGTTTGTGAACTCATATGTATCGGAAGCACAATCAGACAACTCATAAAGAGAATTGGAGAACACATAAGAGCCATTATCAATGAAGATATAAGATCACCCTTGGCGGTAAATTTTCAAATACATCATACTCAGGACCAACTTAGCACACTTAGATTCTTTGGAATTGTAAAAATCAAGATCCCATTAAGAGGAGGAAATATCGACAAAATCTTGCGTAAACAGGAAGCCAAATGGATTTGTAATATGGACACATGCCACTCTGGCCTAAATTCAGATCAGGAACTTCATCACTTTCTATAACAACACAATGTATACGTTCATTCTTTCACAGGAAATGTACCTGACTGTTGACTCATTTCATACATAAGTTCTGTTCTAGTACTTGGATTGATCTATTGTTGACATAACCGTTAGCAATATGCACCTCTGTTCAACCTCTGCATAGTTCAGCCTCTCACCCAGTACAAAAAAACAAGAGTTTAGTAACTCACCACCACCAATTGGCCTATTTTCAGTAAATAACACAGCAAATTTAAAGGGCTCATTATTATTATTCCTACTCTCTGATGAAAGAGCATATTTTAAGGCAATATCGGTAACTACAATATTAAAGGTATACAACTCGTTTCAAAATGGCGATTTTACGTATGTCATCACGCACGCATACGCGATGACATCATTGCGTTAGATAAATACGGCCACATAAGGGAGAAACAACAATGGCAACCTCACCATTCATTTCACCTGCATTCCCAGACATCCTTATCCGCCATGGTAAGCACTCTAGAGATGCCTTTATTTTCGTAATTTAGCTAGGAATCGGTACTTTACTAACTTCAGTGTTGAGCGCTCACCAGACTATGGTAAAATATACCTTATGTTATCTGTTGCAGGACCAATTATTGAACATATATCCATTCTTTCCAGCAACTGTGGCTGGACTTTTTTTTTGCCATTCTACAAAGAACACATCAATATTGTCAGTACAAACCTATTCTCTTGTTAACACAATATTATCATTTTTTGCAGTAATATTTACCATAAGGCCCCTACACATCACTTAGTTTTTGTCCTTGTTCTTGATTTAAAGGGACATTGCCATCTATGCTAGAACAATAAGAACGGATATAAGCCAGAGACTCTTACACATCTTGTTCTACCTCCTGAAGAACCGCCTGTAACCAGGACAGGGAAACACGTGTCGAGGCAAAAACGAGGCAAAAACACTGCTACATATTAGCAGTACATGTATCTATCTTTTGGAACATTGTAAGAAGCACAAATATTGCTACATACTAGCAGAATAGCCATTTATCCTTTGGAGCATTGGAAGTATCTGCCAACATCCAACATTTGTTAGGCCAAGGTGACTTTTAAAACCCAAATTGGGCAAGCTCATCAGTGTTACAACTGCAATGTATGCTTGAGGTACAGATACCGCTATACAACATTGGAATTTTGAAAGCTTATTGAAAAAGCAAATTGGTATATGTGTTAATGGGCATTTTTTACCAAAGCATCCTAATTGGAATTCAAAAGTGTATCAGTGAAGTAACTGCAATATAAGTTTACATTTTCTTTTGATTTAAGTATCTCATGCATATCATTTGTACTAGCAACCCATGTCTGACTAATTAAAGACATTAAGCAACTATACATTGATTTCATCAAGACTCTTTTTTGGTAAGTGGTTAGTCTTAGCAGTCCACGGTGGTGGCGCGAGTTATGGTTGCTTAGCTTACCATAACTGGCGAATTTCAAGGGTTTTTTGGTTTTACTTGGAACCATAACGTCCCTTTGACAAAGTTTTTTCACTGAATTTCATAGGTTTTTAGTAGCGCAACTTAACCATAACATCCCTTTAACAAAGTTTTTTCACTGAATTTCATAGGTTTTTAGTAGCGCAACTTAACCATAGCGCAACTTAACCATAACGTCCCTTTAACAAAGTTTTTTCACTGAATTTCATAGGTTTTTAGTAGCGCAACTTAACCATAACATCCCTTTAACAAAGTTTTTTCACTGAATTTCATAGGTTTTTAGTAGCACAACTTAACCATAACGTCCCTTTAACAAAGTTTTTTCATTGAATTTCGTAGGTTTTTAGTAGTGCAACTTAACAATAATGACTTTCACTTTATATACATATCATATGGAACTGACTGAATCTCTTCTGCTGTACTTGATGTCCGCGAACTCATTTAATGTTCGCGGACATGTTCAAAGAACAGTACCACTACCTAAAAAACTCTGGGGGGTTATGTTTGATTGTTATATCATAACATAGGAACATTTAACAAATTCAAAAAGAAGCACACAAACACATTATATGTACTAATACATAAGAAATGTAACCCATATATACAACACACTAACCATTCATTTAAATGCACTATGTTCTAAAATGGAATATACCACAAGAAAATAAAATGTCTTCCAACATAATTACCTCACAAACACAACAGAACTGAGAACAAGAGCAGACCCACTGAGTACGTAGGACATATCTTACCTGAAATAGTAAGTGTACTTAATTTTATTCATATATTTATAAACTTTCTGTATTAGATAGAAAAATATATATATATTTTTTTTTCTCTCACAGAAATGGCTAGTACTCTGGAATGGCTAGAAAAACATTTCCCACATGAAGAAATGTCACAAGATAGTGAAACTAATGGTAAACACTTTATAATATAAACCATTTAATTATTATTATTTTGTATACATTTAACATATATACATTTTGTACAGAGCATAACAAAATAGAAACTACCTCTGAAGAAGCTGTTATGGAAAACACGCTTGACAGCATAAAAGAAAACATTGATTTATTGTTGACCAATTTTAATAATTTGAAAACTTTTGTTGAAGATCATTTTAAAACAAAAACGTCATACCATTGCCCCACATGTACTTGTCCCCCCTCACCATATCCCAGTCAATTATCCCCAAACCCTCTCCATAACCCAAAATGTTTTGATGAGACTTCCATCCCTTCTTCACCTAATAACAATCATGATGAAACCCCTAATTCTCCTGTTTTTGTTTCTGTTTCTGCCTCACCTTCTCTGCCATAAATTATTAATATATGTTAAATAAAGTTACATTTTTATATTGTGTTGTAAATAGTTTGGTTTTTTTTTTAAAAACAATGTAGGTGTCCGCGGACAGTCGAGGTGTTCTAAAATGTTTGTAAATAAACGAAAATGGAGGTGTCCTGAAGAACACCATACCTGTTCGTACTGTTCGCTAGCAAGATGAAACTATTCTAAGAACACACGCGGTGTCCTGAATTGTTCGTAATTAAACGAAAATGGAGGTGTCTTAAAGAACACTATGCCTGTCCGTACTGTTCGCTAGCAACTTGAAAATGTTCTAAGAACACAATTGGTGTCCTGAAATGTTCGTACATAAACGAAATTGAACGTGTCCTGAAGAACAGTATATCTGTCCTTACAAACCATTACAAACCTATACTACTATACATCAGTGGTGAAGCTGGTTCAGGCCAAACATTCTTAATCAAAATCATATCATCAGCAAGTTCCTTCAACAATTGACAAACAACAAACTGTCAGCTGTTGTAACTGCCCCAACAGGTTTAGCTGCCTACCAAATAGGTGGTGTCACTGTACACCGATTACTACTCCTTCCAGTAGAACACCAAAACAAATTAGAATATTACAAACTTTCTACAGAAGCTGCAATGGAACTATGCAGAGTTTTGAAACAAATGAAAATGCCACTAATAGATGAAGTGAGCATGGTCTCCAACCTAATGTTGGCTTTGATTCACCTCATATTGCAAGAAATACTTAAAACAAACTACGAAGAGCTCTTTGGAGGAAAACACAATATTGTTTTCGGAGATCTTCTTCAATTGACACCAGTGAAAGGTGAACCTATTTTTAAAACCTTAGGACACAAACTCTGCCGTAAAACTGTTGGCAGCATAGGAAATGTCAATCTTTGGCAACATTTCCAATGCAGAGAATTAACAGAAAACATGTGCCAATCTGCACACCTCACTTAGGCCAACATTTTAAAAAGTATTAGAGTTGGTGTACTATCTCAAGAAGCACAAGCAATATTAAAAACCCGGAACATCGATGCACTTTATGGCCCTAACTCATGTGCTACTGATGTTATGGAACAATTAGCACACAAAAATGTCAATTGTATGTCCTTAATGCCAACTCTTGCAAGCTGTTCCAAATTCAATGAAACAATGTTGAAAAAAGAAATGCAACCAATAATTGAAATTTGCTCCACAGACAAACTAGACGTACATGGTATGGCACTACCCATGTGTCAACAAGCCACAACAAGACTAAATACCTTAGAAAATGCTATCTCCAACACAGCTGGTTTGGAGAAAATATTAAAATTATCCTTAAACTGTAGAGTAATGCTTAAACGTAACCTTGACGTGGAGCAAGGACTAGTTAATGGAGCACTGGGTACACTTGTTGGCTTTCAAACATACCCACGTGACAACAACATTCAGTTTGTCAATATTCTATTTGACAAACTTTCAGAAGTAAAAAGGATAGGGTGCTCAACAGCTCGATTCCTTCTCTTCAAAGACATGTGTGTACGCAGAGAACCATTTTCTCTAACTCTAGCATATGCAGTCACCATTCACAAATCACAAGGTCTTACCCTAGACAAAGCATTGATAAATATTGGGAACACAGTCTTTAAAGAAGGCATGAGCTACTTAGCACTATCACGCTTACGTACACTTGATGGTCTATTTCTAATCAACTTTGATGCAAGTAAAGTAAATGCTGATATTCCTTGCATTTTAGAATACAATAGACTACGTTCACTATACACCCCCGTTCTAAAAACATATCCTGTTCCACAAAAAGGAAAACGTTGTAAAAGAAAACGAATTCAAACAGAAATGCTACAGGATCTCACTGCAAATCCTCCAAAGATAGTAAAAGAAGCTAATACTTCATCAATTACCACAACCAAAGAAGAACCTATTACACAAAGTAACTCAAGTACTTCTTCAAAGAAGCAACACACACTCCGAAAAAATGACTTGGACACAGAACTATCTGGTCCATTCAAATTTTCAAATATAACTGGTGTAAATTGCTACGCAAATGTAGCAATGAATATTCTATTTCAATTGCCACCAATTGTTGACAACATTTACTTACACAGTACAGACCAATTGTGTTTGCAAATGTTCGTCCTTCATAGAAACGCTACAAACAATCCTGACAACACATAGTGTTCATGGAATAAGACAAGAATTGGACTACTGTGCTGGAATGGTGAAATTCACTATAAACTCACAAGAAGATCCGCAAGAATTTCTAATGTACTTACTACAAGTACTGGAAAACAAAAACATACCTATAAATGAAATCTTCCAGATTTCATACACGTGGAAACATACATGCACTCTCTGCAACAATGTGGCACAGAAACAAATCCCTAATGAGCGCTTTGTGTATGTATCCATACCTAATTGTGAATCCGTTCCATTTCAGCAATTTGCACAAAATGCAAACCATGGTAGATTATGTACTACCTGCAATTCAGATAATCGCTCCACCTTACTAATAAAAACACGTAATACTAATGCTTCTACGTTACAATGCAGATGCTACCAAAAACAACTGCAAGCTGACTGGATTCACACATGGTCAAGTATCACTTGGTAAAAAAACCTTCACAACACTAGGTATAATCTACCACGCAGGAGCCACCACCAATGCAGGTCACTACACTGCATATATAAAAAAGAAATGTGGATGGTTCGAATGTAATGATAGTACCATTACTCTAAAGCAGAGATTACCAGCAAATCTTACAAATGCTTATTTACTCTTCTTAAAACCAAAATTTTATAACTAATCTGTACTTAAACATTAACAAAACTTCAATTAAAACTATAATCTGTTAGAATACGCCAACGGGTAGCTAACTGCGCCAAGATTCTATAACAACCAAACAGATAAATCAATACCACTAAATTATAACAAAAAATAGACAGAATACGCCAACATGTATCTAACTGCTCCAAAAATCTGCAACAAGCCAACAGATAGAACATTAGGCAGAAACAACAAGTGAACACTGAAAACAAACAAACAAATAGACTGTAGCATAACAAAAAAAGTTTTTTTTAATCCAACATGGATTTTTTTTCCCACAGACCCAATGATTTGAAAAACAAACACAGAAACTGAGCAAATTGCACAGTACACTGGTTTGTAAACTACTAAATATGAGGGTCGAAAAAAAGCTGAAATGTCTATTATGCAATATAATAAGTCTTTATAAAATACATACACTAACATGCTCTTTTCTTTTAACACAGACATTGAAAAAGAATATGTGCTCCAGTTACCCAACTCATGAAAAAAATATCTCCAATCTCAAAAAATTAAACAGTAAGTATATTCTAATAGAACTCATAAATACTGCTGCATAACAGAACCATTGAAGCAAACATCTAACCATACACCACAATACAAAATGTTTACTTCCATGGATATGTTATACTGCAGTGCTTGTTACCAAACTCTACAATCTTAATGACATGACGTAGCCAAAACTTCACAAACAAACTATACAAATCGAACAGTACACAAACTGTAGATTTGCAAATATTTCATAGATATTCAATTCTATTGGTGTGATCTATGGGTGTGATATGCTGCGGTGGTTGTGGCCAGGGCCTAGAGTCTTGGGTCTATGACCTACGGCCTACGGCCTGCGTCCATGCACCCAAGACTCTAGGCCCTGGCCACAACCACTGCAGCATATCACACCCATAGATCACACCCATAGAATCAAACATTTTAACTGTCTATATGGGCCCACCCATGTCACACTTTTTGCAAAGTTTGGTGAGAATTCATCCAGGGAGAGCGAAGTTATAAGCCACCTATGGTGGCTTATATCTTCAGTGCATATAACTTCGGTCTTGGGTGCATGGCCTCTGGCCATGCACCCAAGACTCTAGACCCTGGCCACAACCACCGCAGCATATCATACCCATAGAATCAAGCATTTTAACTGTGCCATGTGGGCAATTTCGCGCGTGTCCTTAGAACAGTTTCAATTTGCCTGCGGACAGCACGGACAGGAATACTGTCCTTAGGGCACCCCTCATTTTGACTAATTACGGACATCACGAACAGCACGGGCATGGCGTGGTGAACATCCGTCCAGCTGTTTGGGCTGTAGGCGTGTGCAAAGTTTTTTCCCCATTCAGTCTATGGGAAAAAAATACATTTTGGGACCCCCTCTATAACTTTGCCCCCCCTGGACCAAACCTCACCAAACTTTGCATATACTTTTTTTGCAAAGTTTGGTGAGGATTCATCTAGGGAGAGCGAACCAAAAAGTGCTCTTTCTATGGGATTTGCAACTTAACCATAACTACACAGCCACTACTGTGGCTGTGTAATAACTGAAATACTTTGCACATATGGACGAAAATGTTTTACGGCACACACACATACTGCATTTTTAAAATTGCATGCATACAAATGCAAAACTTCATACATACTCAGACATATAGAAATACATTCACTATGCAAATACATAGTAAATCAAAAAATCCACACTCAAGAAGGTGTCAATGTTCATATGTGTACACTTATTAATCCATACATCTGCACTCAAACACATTAATATTTCCGTAAATGTATACACATAGGGATGCAAATGGTTAAATACATATAAATACGAAATTCCTTATTACGCACTTATTTGAATGAAAAACATGCTTAAATCCACACACACAGATGCAAAGATACCACAAATATGCCCACACGTGGAAGCAAAAGTTGTATATACACACAAATACAAATGTTAAAATACCCACACAAAATAACATTGAAAATCTGCACATATTCGGATCCAAATATATGTAAATCTGCCCACAGATCCTTGAAAATGCTAAAATATATGGACACAAAAACTAAACAAACATTTCAACATGAATAAATTAGCATTACAGCACCTGTAAAATATTAGTATTGCTTTGCAAGTGAATGTAACCACATAGATCATACAAAGAGTCTCTCTGCATGTGTGTCTGAAGTAACAGAACCAATCACTCTAAAAATGCTAAGATTTTATCACAAATATTGTTCATCAACAGTAAAAATACAATTAAATTTAGATTAGCATTTAATGAACGATAACAACATTCATGCCACTGTGGTAGGTAGTGCACTTAAAAGTCTTGTTTTGCAGTTCTTGGTGACAGATCCTTCTTACAATTAGTGTTGCATTCTAAATTGGGTTATTGCTTGGAATATCTTTCCTAATGAGGCATCACAGATCTGTCGGTTAAAGTGGCCTGACCACACCGCTATTCTGTTCAGTGTTTCTTAATGCCACTTAGCTCTCTCCAAAACATCAAAAAAGTTTTATATTTATTTTAGAGACAAATGTAATCTTCCTCCTTATTATCTCGAACCACACTTCTATAACATTGAATTATGTATGAAAAACATAGCTACTGCAGATCAAATCTACTTATAACTTCTCTTTCTTCAACACCATTAATGAGATTTCCCCTCTTAAAATGAAATTGGTTAATCCCAGCATATTAGGTAATAAATGGTACACTAATAGCCCAAAACAGCTAAAGACCACTTGAAGGAGACCCAACATGAAGTGGAAGAAAGATCCAAACGGTAACACAAGTTTGCTTCCTAAACATGACCCTACTTAATACCAGCTTTCTATAATGAAAGCCAAGAAACTGTGGAAGCCTCCTACTTTTCCAGGAAAAAATTGCAAATTCTGAATACTGTAAGTACTCTGATGACGAAAGGTCCAGCTCGCCAAAGTTTGGTGCAACCAAAATTAATTGTTGTTTTCAGGATAAAATTAAGAAACTCAGAACAAGCTTCAGCAATGCTAACTTGAAAGATATTAGGCAATACCAGGAGAACAGTTTCACAGGTACAGATGTGATAAACCTGAATGTTTCATTCATTAACTGGCCATTCTCTGATCTGCTTAAACAACTAACATTCTCACAAAAAATCATATGCACCGCTAAACCCAACATCATAGCACGCAACAACAGACTTGCCACAAGACTCCATCCGAAAACTAGCAGGCACTCTGCCAATTACAACTCCACAACCCAGGAGCCACCAAAGACCCTCAACAAGCCTGATCCACGGCCCCTTAAAGGAGCCCTGCTCAATGTCAGATCCCTGGCGGCACACCCTACTGAAGTGTCCGACACCATTTTAACTAATGATCTTGACTTCCTTGCCTTAATGGAAACGTGGTTACATGAGGCATCAGGACCATACCTATCTATAGCCATCCCTGCCAACTACTCCATCCTCAGAGCTGATAGACCTAACGGTAGGGGAGGTGGCGTAGCATTCATCTCTAAATCACTGCTTGGCTGCAGATCAGTCTCCTCCTCATCACTTAAATCTTGAGAGTTACTCACAGTCAAGTTACAAACCTCTCCCACAAGTACAATCACACTTCACCTTATCTACAGACCACCAGGCCCACCTGGAGTCTTTGAAGAAGATATCACGTCGCTCATTGCCGAAAACTCCAAGCCGCTAGCACAATCTATTCTCCTCAGTGACTTTAATCTTGGCTACAACGACCCAAACGACGCCCCAGCTACATCACTAGCAAAAGCTCTTTCCGAGCATGGTTTCACTCAACACAGTACCCAACCCCCTCACCAGAAAGGCAGAATTATAGACTGGGTGGCAACACTCAACTGCAACACCACATGCAGCGACCCTCAACCCCTCACATGGTCAGACCATTACCTTATCCATCTCGAAATCAACATCTATCAGGTAGCTCCCAAAAAATGCCCTACGGCACCTGCCACCCCAACCAGAAACAAACATAACATTACAGCTGAGGCCTTGCTACCACTGGTCCTACCAGTCCTAAATGCACAACCGGCCAATGCTGCACTAAACCTACTGGTTGACACCTTCAACAAGTCCATGGCCAATGCCATCGATACCATTGCCCCCTGAAACTACGCAAAAGTAAACCAATAGCCCATTTAAATTCGTGGTACACCCCAGAACTTAAACTACTCAGGTAACAGAAAGCTAAACTAGAACTCATATGGAAAACTAACCCATCAGTGGAAAACAAATCCAACCTCAGGAATACATCCGCTCTATACAAAAACGAGATAATTCGCACCAAAAAAGACGCTTACAACGTCAGGATAGATCAGGCAGGCTCTTCCACTAAAGAACTCTTCAAAATTCTAAAGGAACTAGAGAACCCAAATCCACCGCAGACACCTGCATAAAAGACAAGCCTTGGTGCACCAGCATCCAGAACGCCCTTAACTCCAAAATCATAGGACTACAAACTAAAATTGAGGACAAACACCAACAACTCTTTAGTAGTAAGTCTACCAGCCCAAGCTCATCCTCACCCACCGATCCTAATACAGGCTTCATCTTTAAAAAAGTCACTACTACAGAAGTCCAAAAAATCATCTCCTCCTTAAAACCATCTAATTGCAAATGGGACCGCTGTCCCGCCCAGATAATAAAATATGCAGCCAGAGACCTCTCCCCTTTCATCACTAAACTTATCAACCTCTCCTTCGTTAATAACTCAGTCCCTAGCAACCTAAAACAATCCTGGGTTCTCCCCCTGCTAAAAAAACAATCACTTGACCCAGCCATACCCACTAACTATAGACCCACCACAACTGTCCCATTCCTGCTAAAAATATTGGACAAAGTCACTTACCTCCAAATCCAGGAGCATCTAGAATCCAAACAACTCCTAGGAATACGTCAATCTGGCTTCAGACCTCTACATGGTACATAAACTGCCCTTGTGGACCTCAAAAGCCAGAGTGATGAAATTAAAGCAGAGGCAAGGCCGCTATCCTACTCCTACTAGACCTCTCGGCAGCCTTCGATTTAGTCGATCATGAAATTCTTTGCAGCCACCTATCTAGCGCAGCACATTTCTCCCCCTCCGCCACCTCCTAGATACAATCCTTCCTAGCGAACAGAACCATGAGAGTCTTCTCCACCACATCAGCAGCAGACCCCATCCCCATCACATGCGGAGTCCCACAAGGCTCTTGTGTCTCCCCGACTTTGTACAACATATTTACAAAGCCACTATTCGACAAACTGGACCGTCTGGGTGTCATCTACGCTAACTATGCAGATGACACCCAGATACTCCTCACTATCTCAGGCAACTACAACACAGACGCCACCCGAATCAATGAAATCTTCTCCATCATTCAGGCATGGATGGCCACTCACAGCCTCTGTCTAAATGATGAGAAGACAGAGCTTCTCCTAGTCGGCTCTCCCAGCAACTTGTCCAAACTCAGTCCTCACTACAAAAACATTATTATCGACGGTAACCCCATCCCCATTCTTAATAGTGTGAAAACCCTAGGCTTTTACTTTGATGCCAACACCAACCTCACCAAACAAACTAATACGACCGCATCAGCCATCACCTACACTGGAAAACTGATAAGAGCCTGCAGACCTTTCCTCTCGCCCCATAGCTGCCTCACACTTGCCAGAACACTCATACAGCCCAAACTGGACTATCGTAACAGCCTATACCTAGGTGCCAACCAATCAATAATTAAGAAACTCCAAGTTCTCCAGAATAACGCATTGCACACAGCACTCAACCTCCCAAGACGAGAGCACATTTTCACAACTAGGAAAGCATGCAAATGGCTCTCAATACAACAAACAATTGACCTCAAAACCATCTGCCTCACCTACAAAGCCTTAAACAACCTAGCCCCACCATATCTCACCAACAAATTCACTATGAAATCCGCTCCCAGAATCATCAGGTCATCCAACTCCTTATGCTTGGTAGTGCCTAGATTCACATTAAATAGAGCAGGCGGCTCCAGTTTCACAGTGCTTGCCTCACTTCTCTGGAACTCCCTACCCCTCAATATCAAAACCATTGAGTCCTTCCCAATATTTTAGGAAACAGGTTATTCGCTGGCTAATGAACAAAGAGTAGTGATCACCTCTGAATCTCCTATGAACCTGCTGAAGTTTTGTAAATAATGTAAATTGCTGTAATTTGCAATTGTTGCACCATGCATAATGCAAACCTCATTCCTGTAACTGAACTCTCTATGCGCACATCTACCCACGGGTCTGGAGCGCTAGACATATAAAATAAACAAACAATCAAACAAACAGTGGTGGAGGCTAGGGCTTTTAACATTAGCCTTAATCCTACCAGTTGTCCAGGCAATCCATATCTATCTGGTGTCATCCAAGAATGTGTGACTGCTCAGAGTCATATAACTACATAACTTATAAATGCACCCTTTCGAGATGCCAGCTTCTTGAATGCTCTGAAACAAGCATGGGTCACACAACTTAATATGAAGTCTTCCATGCACCCTGATATTTGCTCTTTCATCCAAATCCTACAGTGTAGGTTTTGCAAAAAGAAATCTTAGATAAAACCAGCATCTTCAGAAGTATATGGAAGAATAACAGATGCACAGTGTTTGACAATCTGGATTTTGTCCCAAAAGAGACACAGCCGTATGCCTTGTGCAGGAGAATCTATAGATCTTAGATCAGTGAAATATAGACCTGCCTGTGTTGCTAGGCCTATCTGCAGCCTTTGACACCCTTTCTTAACTCTCCCCTCATACAGCACGTCAGAGAGAAGTGGCAAGGAACTCAGAGAACCCATCAAACAGGATTGCCTCAATGTTGGGCAACAGCAGATGGAGGGTCACACTGCGAGCCATTGATCTGAGTGTGTGAATTGTGGTATCGCACAGAACTCCTGTCTTCCCCCTTTTCTTTAATATTCATTTTAAACCGCTAGCCAGCTTTTGGTTGACCTTAGTGCCATTTTTCAAAATTATGCTGATAACATCCAGGTCATCTTCTGTCCGGATAACACATGTAAAGCCACAACATCTTGTTTTTTATTTTTCATTGTTTATGGTACATTATATTTCTTCCCAATGTTACAGCCAAAATAAAAGAAAACAGAAAAGAGACAAATTCTTTGTTAAAGAGAGAAGAAAAACAAATAAAAAAACATTTAATCAATAAACACTGATAAAGATGATTTACCTGCAAGTAATACCCGTCATTCCTGGGATTAATAATACAAAGAAATTCAAAAACCATCCCCACTTAATTTGATATCATTCATAAATTTTAAAAGCAAATGAATTCCATTATCTGAGGGACCACACAATAAATACGAAGAAATTGAATAGTTAACCGAAATAAGAGCAATGACATTGGGCTTGTCAGCGGATGAGGCAAATGCAATCCTAGGACTGATAAAAGAAACCAGTACCTCCACGAAAGACATAGACCCCAGTAAAAGGATCAAACAACTTGAGTACACCATTAGGAAGACAATAAACCGTAAGTTGTATGCAGTAACTTTAGGACGTTATTACAAAGCACATAGGATTCCGAGAGGACAGAGGATCGGATTGAAACCAACTCTATGCAAAGAAAGTAAGGAGTTTGTGCAGCAATGGGAACAAATCTTAAATAAATGCTCTCTTGATTTGATCTTGTTGACCATTAAAGAACTCTCTGCCAATTTATTGAATTTAGAAAAAGAGATACAAGACCTTTCCACAGAGATCACAGCACTCACAAACGCTGAAACATTTAAAGACATTCTGATAGACACCAACAAACAGCTAGAAGGCTACTAAACAGATCTTGAAGCTAGGAAAATCAGAACGTTTAGACGAGATACGTTCAACTACTTACGGGACGAAGTATATACATGGGCAGACAAGTACCATAATCAACCACAACAACCACGAAATCCCAACCCCAACTCAGACAACAGCAGTTCAGACAAAGACTCCAACAGAGATGAGCAAAACCCACAACAACCAAGAACAGAAGAAGGGAGAGGGACTGGCGGAGCAACACCAAGTACCAGCACTACCTCAACAACGATCCTCTTTTTTAGACAACCGGCAAGGAGGAAATGAATGTGGAGGGGGGAGGTGAAAAGACCCCGGAGTGACAACGAGATTTCAAGCTCGAGGAACCTAGTAATAAACATTTCTGACAGAATACTGACCCAACGAGAAGAAGATGTTTTACAGAAAGGCCTTAAATTTGTACCAACCTACCGCACCAACTTGTTTAACACAAAAGTTGAGTTACACAAATTAACCAGAAAGCTTAAACTTAAAGTCTTTTTTGCAGAAATGGAAAATACAGACACCACACGTGAACCAACTAACTTAGTGGAATTCAAACCCAAAAGCACATTTGTACCACCAATTAGTGTCCCCGCTATTCACATATCTGAAAGGATGGTAACAACGGACCTTAAGAAAATTAAATACAGAGCTCCAAAAAACAAGAACCTCAGTACAGGGGAAATGGCAATAATTCAGAATCTATATTCTGACGACACAATAACAATAAGACGGGCAGATAAAGGCATAGCACTGGTACTGCAAAATACAGAGGATTATCAAAACGAATGCAAGAGACAATTGGACGACCATGAAATCTATTCCATGATAGATCTTGACCCAACCAATGAGATACGTAACAATCTAGAAATTCTATTAACCAAACCAGAAGAGAGAGAAATGATCACGAAAAAGACCAAGGCATTTTTGCTCAACCTTAAACCAAATATTCTGCACTTCTACCTGTTGCCTAAGATCCACAAAGGTTTAACTAATCCACCCAGAAGACCAATAGCAGCTGCATGAGGGGTTATTTTGCAACCACTTGGGACATACATCGATTATTTCAGGCAACCATTAATACAAAAGATAGAGACCTATGTGAAAGACAGCACACATTTCCTGAACATGCTAGAAGAAATACAATTAACTGATCAAGATATTCTCTTTACGATCGATGTAACCAGTTTGTAGACAAGCATTCCCCATGACTTGGGGCAAGAGGCAGTCAAGTGGCTACTTTTACAGGAGGGTAAGATAGGAGCAGTAAAAAAATTCATCCTTACATTACTAATTTTCATCTCAACAAATTGCTACTTTAAGTACAAAAATTACTTCTACATTCAAACCTCTGGCACAGCTATGGGTGCAACAATGGCTCCAGCATATGCAAACACCTTCATGTATCGATTTGAAACCACTCACATCTTGCACAAAACCCAATGGAAAAACAAACTGAGAAAATGGGTACGTTATATCAATGACATTTTCGGTATTTGGCAAGGTACAAGAGAGTCACTGAATGAATTCATGATATACATCAACAGCATAGACCCACGTATTCAGTTCACCTCAGAAATTGGGAATCCTGGTATACAGTTTTTGGACATTAACGTCAATGTACACAATCAACAGATTACAACTTCTCTGTTCACCAAACCCACGGACAGAAACAATGTACTGCATCGCATGAGCTTTCACCCACAGAATACTTTGAAAAACCTACCATATGGACAGATGTTGCGCTTAAAAAGAATTATCAGTGACCAAAGAGAATGTGAACAAGAACTAGAAAAATTGAGCAGAAGATTAGAAGAACGAGGGTATCCAGATGAGGATTTACAAGCAGCAATGGATAAAGTATCTACCAAAACAAGAGCAAGCACTCTTATTCCGAAAAACAAACCACAAGCATCAACACTAGTATATGTGTCATAATTCTCTTCCCAAAGTATGCAGATTAAAAGATGCATTAACAAACATTGGGGAATACTCAAAAACGACGAAAGAACTAAAGATGTATTTTCTGACACACCAACGTTTGCATACCAGAGATCAAGCAATCTCAGGGATTTGCTTGTGAACACCAGGGATGAGAAGACAAGAAGGGCCAATCCCAACAAAGTAGGTAGTCACCCCTGATTAAATTGCAGCAATTGCAATAACATCATAAAAAGTGGAATAGTCTTAAATCCGTATACTGGAGAAAAGATAGCTATAAGATGTTATGCGACTTGCAACACAGAGAACTGTATTTATTGCACACGTAGTCCATGTGGACTCTACTACGTGGGTGAAACAGGCCGCAAACTGAGAATTCGCATGAATGAACACAAATCATGTATACGCAACAACAATGTCAATTCAGCAGTCACAAGACATTACAATGAGAAGAAACACACTGTCTTGCAGGTAAAATTTCAAGTTTTGGAAACTTTTGAGACACACAGTTCATATACAGATATGAAAAAAAGAAGACAGCAAAAGGAAGCTTATTGGATTGATCGATTGGAAGCACTGTCTCCACGAGGAATAAATGAAGAATTGGACATCAACTGCTTTCTATAATAACACTTCTCTGAACATAGTCACCGTGACCGACAAAATCTGTTGAACTAACGTACTTAGTACATGGTGATAATGCTCCACATCCCACATAAAAATACTGTGCTAGCAATTTGACACGAGATGCCACAATACAGGCATTTTCTGTACATCACAGGTGGTCTCCACCGTTGAGGAAGTGTGAGCCTAAATTTATTATCAATAACAGAGGCGGTTTCCATCATTAAGAACAAAGTCACAACTTAAACCTATTATTGTCCAACGGATGTATGATATCATTTTTAAAAAAATGTTATTGCAACACGGCATTGAGCCAGAGCTTGACCATTAGTTTCTAGATTGGCATGCACTCAAATGAAACATAATACATTTACACTCAACAACATTTTCTATTTAGCAATTAGCACCATTCAACAACAGTTAGCATGCCCCAGCTTCATCCTTAAGTACCCCACATAAAACAGTACAGTAAAAGAGCCGTTAACAATACCATTACCATTACTATATCCATTATACAACCAGCAATCAACATCAGGATAACAGCAATATGCCACCCTCGGGCGCGCAAATTAATAGCTGCCAATTTAACACATTCCACATATATAGACACACACAACAGGCTAATTAGTTTCTCATGAATGGGTCCGAACAGTTTATTTGTAGAAACTAGACGCAGTTAGCTACCTTTCAGCTATTTTCCCATACCAACATGGCCGACGCGCGGGCACGCGCGCGGCCATGTTGGTACCTCAAACGTTGCCTTGACAACGCAAAGAATCACGTTTTCTCACACTACTGTGTGAAACAGCAGCAGCAGAACTCGGGACTCCGTGCTCGAGGTAAGAGGACTTTACACACTGGGGCATGTATCAGCAGCCCGACATACATACACATACACAATATAAGACGAGCGACGTTCATATCGCTCAGTAACGTGCTTAACTTGTTCTCTTGCAGGACAGCACGTAACAATCTGTTTAGACTTTTACTCCCGTGCTGGGACAAACTCGGCAGACAGGTCAGTAAAGACCACAAGGTGAAGGCGATGCTATCAACCATTAATAGTCACTGCACTAACACTATAAGTATGTAACTAACAAGCTAGCATGAGAAAGCAATTATTTAAGCGCATGAACACACCATTATATAATGGACATAAGTCACATTTATGTAAGTTTAGAAATATTGACAATCACAATAAGTGGATGAATTCCATGATTTTGAGCTCCCCAAACAATTTTGCATGTACATGAATTATCACATTGCCAAAGGACATAGGTTATTGGGATGTTGAATTTTGATGAATATTCAGAGTAAGTGAGTTCATTATGTTTTCATTATGTCTTTTATTGTTCTTTTCTTTGTGTTAAACGTTTGTCCTTACCTGTGGACACCCTGTTCTGTACATAATCACCTGTTTGCATTATTTTGTTTGAATCTTTCTGATGAATCATGTTTTACATTAACCAATGAATGGTATTGGCCTAATGAAATGGATTGGTACAATATAGTATCACAGTACTAACACTGTACATATAACCCTGCTCTGAGGAAGGAATTGTTCCGAAATGCATAAGCCACAGGGTTACTGTTTGCCTTAACTTCAGCATTAGCCTAATTGGTGAAGCAGAACCAATTACTATGATATTGTTAAACAAACTTACTTCTTTTGAATAAATCAATTTAAAATATGGTACAATTGACTAACAATTCTAAATTTAACATACAAACGCAAGAAAATTGTTTGAATCCAAATTGGGTATTAATGGTGTGTGGCCCACACCAAAGGCTAATTAGCATAGGTCTCTCTTTTTTGTCACACAATAAATAAGACCATAAATCCTCACACTCTATAAATTCAGGATTATAAATAAGATGTCTAAAACGTAACAGGTGCTTCCATGTTTCCTAAATTCATCACAGAACCTGCAATTTAAAAATTAATTTGATAATATTTTCCTTCTAAGACTTTTCTTGTTTAAAGAATACTTAGTCTAAATCTTATTAAAAAATCTCTCCCTTTTTTGTTGGAGAACATATTTAGATATTTCGGCAACATTCCCACCTTTTTGTGTTCATATCTAAGTTGTTCCAAGGAGGAATAGTTATGGATCTTCTCTATAGTTTCTCTCCAATCTACGATAAACAGAGCTTTTTTAATCAACATCAATTTAGTTGGGATGTCTCTCAATAAATAGCCCAATTTCTCAGCCATTTTAGTGGATAGGTTTCTGAATTGGGTCAAAGTTCTATTAGGGCCTATTCTCTTGTGTTTATAATTACCTTTGGGAAGTTTAAGTAGAGGACAAGGGATTTTAATGGTTGATAGCCGCTTTTCTCTACCTAAAGCCATAGCGATAGAGGTATACCCCCATTTTAACCCTGCCAGGCGTTTCCTTTTGTGTACAACATAAGTAAACATGAAATACCATTACCGTTGACATTACCACCTTGAAAGTGCCCATTGCGGGGAATTGGGGAAGGGTGTGGCCAGGGGAATAGCATCAGCTCTATAATACAAATCCGAGAGGTGACATATGGCTCACTCGGGCAGTCTGCCACATGACCTGCAAGTACCGTTGCATAGGAAGAGCTATACTGTCCCACAAAAGATCAGGGCATTAATGAGTAGCAAAGAGGGTGTTCAATACCAACAGCCACTAAGGGAGATAGGACCAGGGGAAAGAAACCCCAAGAAAATGACCCTACGTCAACCTCACAGAAGGGAGGAAAACAGGGAGCCATATGCTCCGATCGCAGATCCATTTCTGGACCAATCCTATCCTGGATCATGAAGCAGATCCTGATGCAGCGGGGAGAAACACTTCAGATAAACTCTGCATGCCTACCAAAACCTAGGACAATTAAACTTACCTACAGTTGTTTTTCTGCACAAAGACTGCTCTGCGTAGACAGCATTGCTTCCCAGAATGATCCCAGGCTTTTCGAGACCTGTGGCCAAGAGAGCAGGGAGAGGGGCTGAATTACATAATTTGAAGAGATGCAATACCCAATGATAAGTGACCTAAAGGGACTTAAGCATGGGGAGGAGATGAAACAATTAGGATTAGGAGTACATCTATCACAATGAATTTCTAGTAGACACTGTGAGGTTGTCTGGCATTCCCAACTGGAAGGAGTAACAGAAGGATGCTTACTAAAACACTGTCCAACCAACAAAAGCACCATATTTTGCTGAAGAACAAAAAAGAACGTCTCAGAATAACCAAATACAGTAAACAAGCTTACTGTAGACCCTCAAGAAAACGTTTACAAAATTGAGGTTGGCGAAGGTCCTGAGGAATGTGACCAAGTAACCAATGTCAAAGAAACCTGTTGTAAAAACACAGGGATATCTGACATTTGCGATTGATACCCTGGATGTTGAAATACAATACTTTTTTTAATTCATGGTTAAGGAATTTATAAGAAGGAAGAATAAAGGAGTGACAAAAGTCCATCTTGTTTCAACAGTTTGTAGATACATTCTTTCTCTGGGGCCAGGCCAATGTAGCCTTATTTCGTTTCTTAGTCACTTATACATTGCTCATCTTTTATGAGCTTAACATTCAGCTCATAAAAGTAGCTACATTCAAACACTTGTGTATAGGCGCATTACAAATGCATTATCATATCATATCATATCATATCATATCATATCATATCATATCATATTAAGATTCTCTCCTATCCCTTTTGGCTAGGTGGCACACCACTGCATACTAGGGAAGATCTACACCCATAATGGATTGGTTAGTACATTTCTACAGGGAAACAGTCAGTGATGCAGAGTACCAGAAATCTAGTGATTCTTTTCTATATATGTTATCATTAGTGAGTTCGACTTTTTGAAAGAATAAGAGTACTGGAGTGTCTCATTTGTTTGTTGACAGGCAGCATACAACCCACCCCAATGCCAGAGTAGTCATCAGAGTCAGGGGTGCTCAGTTAAGAAAAAAATTAGAATTTGCATAGAGGAAAGGCAGTAAAAGGGGGGATGCTAGAGCCAGACACAGGAACGATGCCCAGGGGCTGCAATGAGCAAAGAGTGATATAAAGGTCTCAGGTGTCAAGAGGGAAAAGAGAAACAGTAACCAAGGCAACAGATTTACACACACAATCATCCTACTCGCACATGGCAAAGGATCAGTGCTACTACTTTTCAAAACAATCATTGGCAAATCCAATAGTTTTGTATTATGTATTGGTATTACGCATTTTCCAAACACATTTGTCCCGGTACAAACAACATTCTTCAGCTGTTGCCAATTTATGAGCAGGTAATGCCCTTATGGCAGTGCCTGGCAAATGCCTAGCCCATACACAAACAAAAACCCAAACTGTTGACTTGCCAATGCTTGTTTTTCATTGTTGTCTGCCTCACAATTGCACAACACCAATGCCCAGGTACTGCATACACATTACTGTACAGATTATTGCTTCTACCCTTCTATTAAATCATAATCATAAGAGGACCCACATTTGTGCAGGACCAGGAACCTGCCATCATTATCAGAATCCCAACCCACATGGATGTTAGAAGACAATACATAACTGGGTTTCAAGTGTGTGAGTACTGGGCTGCAACAGTTTGTGAACGTAGGACCTGAATATTGGGTAGGAGCAGGTAAATGTTTTCTTGCCAGTTCCCGCTCCCTCACTGCGGTCATATTGGAACAGTCGAAGAAAAGCCATAGGTGGGACCCCCTGTATCGTTCATATACTGCATTGAATGTATGAGAGACTTTATGCGCTCACACAGCCATACAGAATGTACCCTCACACTGAAAGTGTGGAAGGACGTTGCATAGAAGAAAGCTACATGGAAGGATGTCCCCTGCCAAGGTGTCAGAATGCATATGTGAATATCGTGGATGGACGGTAAATAAAATCTGACGAGGGTGAAAAAAATGTATATGAACCTAGGTTGAAACAATATGAAAACATTAAGTAACACTGTAACTGAAACATTAAGATTAACAGGAACCTAAAATTAAAGTAATCATGGATCTAAAGAAAATGAAGTAACTTACTGACCAATAAATGTAAATACGCATTAACGCAAGGTAGAAAGACAACATATGGAAGCTTGCTATAGAGGAATATATAACGTGGCAGGGACGGCCATATTAGGCAAATGGGTGACAGCTCACGTCGAATTTAACCAAGCTACCTCAGATCCAGGCCACGGATGTCAGAATCAGGATATGCAGAAAGACAGCCCCGTGAGCATACCCGATGATAAATCAAGGTTTGACCAGAATGAAGATGCCATTTTGGGGGATTGGCACAAAGCACAAAGGGAGTACATGGATAAGCTCTGAATGTGGAACATTCTTTATAGATGGATGAAGACGAAAACATCTATGAAAGCCAAACTGCTGGTCAATCAAAAGTGTATACAGTTCATATGAGATAGAGTGAGCAAGCCTCTAGAGGCCAAGAAGAGCAACAGCGCCTTGCATAAATAAATCAAACAGCAGTAAATGGAAGGCTGAAATGCACAAATTTGTGGTCTTTTCACACGTGACTCAGAAGTCAAAAACAAAGACTATTGTATCTATTCATTACAGCCTTAAGCTAAGATAGTGGTGTGCTCACACTTGTTCCAGAACAGTGTGCTGCAATAAACTACAAATGGAAGACTTTGGCTGAGGGCCTACCAATGACAGATGATAGCCTAATTGGGAAAATGGGGAGTAGTCTGACGGAATTCGAACACCTAGGTTTCCTTTAATGTACATGCTGCTAGAGCAGCTAAACGTCCAAGGTTGGGATTGAATGCCAACCAATCAGTGGGGTCGGGGGACAACCTAACATACAAAGTTGCAGGAGCCAATCCACTGGTGTTTTGTCTGCTATAATCCGAACGATATGTGTTTAGAGGTAGTTCAAGGATTGTCCTACAGACACGAGGTAGCCAATGAAGCACTGATCCTTGTATATTCTATAAGTAGATATGTTCCCTTCAACAATCCCTTCCCTCGATAGGTTTTGTTTTTTATCACATAGAATGACGTCAAAGACGACACATTTTGAAGTATAAGACCTCCATGTAATCAAACTTGGTTGTGAGTGTGCAAGCATCAGTGTGATGTTTGTCAGGTTCGCCTGCTTTATTAAACTGAGAATAAAGTAGTACTTGGCCATATTCTTTGAGTCTGTCTGATCATTTGCCCTAAGATCTATTACTGTAACTCCATCTAGCACAAAAGATGCTTCAAGGTTTTAGAGCACAATTTTGTTCAGGGCTTATCTTATAACAGAAAAGTACAGAGTGAATATTGCAGATGCGGACATTTGTGAATCAACTAAATATACAAACAAATAAATGCATGAGGGACAGGGCCAGTGCAAATATTGTTCCTGATCTTTGGAAAGTACAATTTTGCTGTCTCTATCTATGGGACTACATCAGATGCTTATAGTGATTACAAAGTCCCACCCTGCAAGTCCTTCCAGCTATATTGCCATGGCTGTGACGAGGAGTTGATTGTGTCAACTTCTAAATCATGCTAGACATTAGAAGCTTGAAACACTGTAAAAACACGATCACAAACTAAGCTGGTTATCACAATAGTGATCAAAAAGTAACTAGAAAGATATTTGCTTCTTGTTACATTGCTTACTGCATAAACCTTATTTAATGCAAGCTGTGGTTAAACGTAAATTGACTGGTATAGTGTTTGCAAAGCTTCCTGGGAGTTATTCAACTTGAGCAAGAGAAAACATGAGCCTAAACCTGGAATTACATGTAAACCCTACAATCAGCCTCTTCAGCACAAACACAACTGACAATCTGTTACCTGAGGCACACACAGTGCACAACCTTTGCTGTAAACAAATCCGGTGACTTCAATGTTCCTTCTCTTAGCTGTCTGTTTCTTTTTAAGGTGATCAAAACAACCAACAACTGAATTAAATACAGTAAATGGTTATTCCCTCAAGGCATTTCTTGGGATTACTTGTGGATGTTATTATGTGTGTCAGACAGATTTTGCAAAATTGTTACAGGGCCTGCGGTAGCGGCCCTGTAGTTATGTTTAAGTTGCTCAACCCATAGGAAGAGCACTTTTTGGGTAGCTTATAACTTGGCCCCCTGGACGAATCCTCACTAAACTTTGCAAAAAAAGTATATGGCCCCGTCAGTGCTGTTCAGTATTTCTTTTTAAAATGAGCAAAAAGTAGGGCAAAACAAATGTATGATATCTGGGTTCGGTCATCGGACTCGCTTCTGTGTTCAGTCCATAGATGGGCCTCCGATTGGTCGAGGGCGCCAATATGAGGTCCCCGGACATGGACACACATGCTGATTGGATGGTGAAAAGCGTGAGGGACGACATATTTCTGGAAACATCTGCCATGTTGGATTCGCAGACAGGCACAGCTGGCTGTGGACAGCGCGGTGGGGAAAAAGTGGGGAAAACACATTTTGGTTCAATTGGTGGTGGAAAGAGGGTCTGGGAAGGGTGGGTGAGTAGAAAAAAGATGATATGAGGCGGTTTTTTAGGTTGAAAAAGGCCAGGCAGGTGCCATAGCTGTTGGCGGACATCGTCGTGGGTGGGTGGCTTGAAAAAGACATTTGGGGTCATTGACAGCTGGAAGAGGGCATACAAATGGTAGAGAAGTGGAATGAAGGCAACGGGGAGCTGTTTTATAGGTGAAAAAAAGGTTTGGAAATGCTGCAGAGTCTGCGGTCTATTTCGCTGTCCGCGGACATCAATCCGATTGCATGGGGGTTAGAGTGAGTTTTATTAGTTGACTGTGTATGGTACATGCTTGTTATATAGTTAATTGTGTTGTGGTCAGTGGCCAGATTCTGGGAGCCATGTAGTAATATGTGTATAGTAAGTTTAGGTAATGTAGTGGGAGTACAGAGCATTTGTAATATGAAGGAATTATGTAGTTGAACTGGATGTAATTTGACACTCGTGAAAGTAGGTACAATGATAAGTGGCTGCAGATTTCAATACACTAAAAGTTTATGTGCCACATTGTTAGTCAACATTGAAATAACGGGCAAAGGAATTTGTTTTGCCAATGTGCGTTATGAACATGTGCCTATGGCCTTTGCACATATACATCTTAGTGTGGTGGGCAATGAGGGGCGCGTGCATGAATGCAGAAATGGATATTATTGCAGGAATAGATGTTCACAGAAGCTAGTAAGCCTGTACTCTACTGTTCGTGTGTATACACTTTTACGTGATCAGTGTACTTGTATTTATATTACTAATATTCATTCTGGTTCCAGTAATTATGCCAGAAAAAGTGTGATGCTTGTGTGGTTGGTTTAAGGATGAAAGTCAAGACCTTTGCATTATGCACAAGGCTGCCTGGGGCATGGGAACCCACTATCTGCAGATCTTTTTGATAAACTAGTGTTATTCACGATACCTTAGATGTTGTCGCTGCAAGTCTCTGCTGGGGAAATGCTTCCCATTGCAGAAAGCAGTGGGTAGATTATTATTGATGTGTAGTGAAATGCGTGACTGTCTGGACCGCGGCTGAGGTTGTTTTCAACAGTACATGTAAATGTATTGGGAACAGGTGCGGTAAAATGGAATTAAATATTGTGATATGTGGTTTACTTGAAATAATTTGTTGTTTTTCAGTACACTGACTGCTAGCAATATTGTTCATTTTTGTGGCATGTGTTTCTAAAAATGAAACTGACTCGGGCACACTGTGAACAGTACCTGAAAGGTCTCATTGTTATGTGTCCTTGAATACACGGCACTAAGAATTTGAAGGAGTAAATGTGCCAAAAATCAACAAAGAAATGATAAGATTCTATGCATTGAAAGCTGATGTTGGAAAGTAAAGTTTCTATTTCAGGAAACTGTGTTTTCAAGCAGTTGGTACTCAACTACAGCGGAAGAAATGATTTGCAAAACGCAATGTAAGAAAGATTTTAAATAATATTTATTGAAGTGTGGATTGAAAATGTACGGTGTGCCATATCATGAACGTTCTGACAGATGAATGTTCATTTTGAGGCAAAGAATAGAAATCGTACATGTGAATTGTCACTGAAATGTGTAGGCAAAATAAGAATATACTGTGTATATTTAAATGTAAAGTGATTACAGATTTGCCTTCTTTCATATAGTTATATAATCTCGATGTGCGCACGTCATGGGTACAGCCTACCAGCTGATGGCTTTTTCAACAGTATTTGGACAATAATTATTAACAACGGATATGTAAGAACAATCATCTGGGACGACCGCCTGGCAACAATCTGTCATTTCGCGGTTGCAGTAACTAGGAGCAACATGCAAGTGTATAGGTTCTAGAAACTTGCGGATGTCAAAGTGTTGCTTTTATATACATTTTAAAGACCTAATTTCTCCTCTGTAATGGAGCGCCATGTGCGTACATTATTCATTGGTCATGTAAGATCATTTTTGGTGAAGAATGCAAAGACTTGCCTTAAATGTATCGATGATCAGATTTGGCATTAGAAGATCACTGTTGACAGTTTTGCTGAAAATGAGAACGATACAAAGTTTGGTAGCTATGAACTGTATTTGAAAAAGTTAACCAAGTTTTTGTTGACTTAATGGAATGTTTTCTTCGTTGTGTCAAAATGAAAAATACTTGTTACTGTCCTGAGTATTGTTATTATCTTCAAGATAAAATGTTTCTATCATTTTTGTAAAAAGAAGGAAATGTTTTGCATTTGTTGTAGATGTGTGTGCTTAAGTTCCTTGTTTTGTGTTAGATAACCTTATGACGTTGGGTACGTTTGGCTATACTGCCCACTAACGTCATTGAAATAGGTGTAGCTTATTTTGAACGTATAGTGAAGTTAGCGTTTTGGTCCGGCTAACGTAATCAGTGTTGCAAGTGCTTTTGAAGTTAGGGTGATAGACTCTTATTGAGTATATCTACTTTATTGAGAAATGTACAGTAGATGGAGTCTATAAGAATTTTTCTTTAGTGCTATATTTTAACCGTGAAAGGTGGTTCCTAAAGAAACCTTTGTTTTGTTGTTTTTTAATTATTTTTTTCTTTTTTTGCAACAGAGGTTAGGAAGTAAGGTTGGGAGGAAAATGGGAGAAGAGGCACTGACCACAAATGTGGAGCAGCAGGTGGACAGGGGAAGATTTTGCGGGTGTGTAACATCTAAGGTAGGGGGCACTGTTTTTCATGCTCTTTGATTACAGCTTCAAAAGCACTTCAAAATTGCTCTCCCTGCTGAGTGGTGTGTTACAGTATATGCAGAGTACTGTTGTCTTTGAAAGATATGGATCAACAACCTCTTTTATCGCTTGCACTGTAGCTGATGGGATTTTGTGTCCCACAGAAGTAGGCTCTGTGGTTATATTACTGGTTGAGGAAGATTAGGTGGAGGAAGACAACCTACTATTTGCCAAGAGCATTGCAGTGGTTGGATTGGGTGTGGTGGTGCATGGAGCGGTCCTGTAGGAGCATGATCCAGGTAGTCCACGACTGAGTACAACGTTGCACTCAGTGCATTTCACTTTGGTAGCTTTAGCCTTTGGTACATTCCCAACAGTGGTAAAGAACTGCTACACCCATGATTCTCTCTTGGTGCTAGAGGAAGGCACTTCCTCTACCTCATCTTATTGGTCCTCTTCATTGTCTTTGGAAGTACTGTGCTTTTTTTTGTTGTGTAGGTCCTCCAACTGGTGGTGGTGGTGGCTCTTGGGGAGGAGGGATGGCAATAGCTGATGCCATTTTTAAGATAAATTGCAGTTTTGCATACTCCTCCATGTATGTGCTGTGTACTATATTGTTAAAGGATAACGAGTAACAGTAGGTGTAGGAGCTGTGCAAGGGTACATTTTGAGCTTCAAAGTTCCTAGATCAGTAGAAAGTGCAATTCCGAACTGTTTGCGAAGACCCAATGCGATGACATCAGATGTTCGCAAATATTGACGGACACAAAAACAGTGGAAAAAGTTGCAAACAGTGTATAGAAGTGTTAAACATGATGCTAGAAGGTGGGAAATGGCAGTTTTAAGGTGAAACATTGTACATTGGACAATAATATTGCTATATTGGGGTAAGTATGATATTAATATGTTGTAGGAAATTACCAAGCACTGGTAAAAACCTATGAAATTCACTGAAAATAATTTTGTTAAAGGGACGTTATGGTTAGGTTGCACTAATAAAAACCTATGAAATTCAATGAAAAAACATTGTTAAAGGGACGTTATGGTTACAAGTAAAACCGAAGAACCTCAGAAATTCGCCAGTTATGGCAAGCTAACCAACCATAACTTGCGCCACTGTAAAGGATTCCAATCGGGCGTCACACACCGGACCAGGACTATTGCCCTTAGCCTCGGATGTAGCGCTCAATTAGAATACTTTTTCTTTATTTTCAATGAATTAGAATTGAGCTGGCACCCAACCTGTCTCACACCCTCTTTTACAAATACCCTGGGTCACAAAGGACCATGAACCAGGCCGGTTGGTGGGAATACAATATTTATTTATTTTAAATTCAATTCAAATGAGATCACACAATTTTAATATTGGGCAGCAATCACCCATGGGGTGATAATTACAGAATAAACTAATGACATACACTTGGTTAACCTTCTACTAGAACACATCCAAAGCACAGATGAATAGGAGCACTTTTTCTATTCGGGTAGAGTTTAGATTTCCCCCTGCAATGCTCCCTCAAACCCTAATTAATCAAATTTTGAGTGGATAGGAAGGAGAAGCAAGGAGTGATGGATATCAGGCAGCAAACAAAATTCACAAAATAAGAGGCAAAACCATTTGCAATTGCATAAAATGACACTCAGAATTGTCAAATAATTAAATTAATGTGCGGTTGAATCAAGTAGGTACATATGATTTATCACAGTATCAGGGATGCAATATCACTAGCAACTACAAGGCGAGGTATCATCAAAGGGCATAGAGTTCAGAAAGCAACTTAAAAGTAAGAACCCAGTGCAGCAAAATCACACGTTGAAAAGTTGCATTTTACACTTTTTTCAGTTGTAAATGTCAAAACAGTTTTCAAGAAAAACTGGTGAAATGCATAGAATCGGAATGCCGTTTTAGGCTGGGTGATAGATGCACATCACAGGAATAATATAGAAGTGAAAGAGTGACTCTAACTGAACAACTGGGTGAGATTTTCAAGGTAAAAGAAATTCGGTTTTGGTAAAATAAAGCAGTTAAGATGAGAAAATCGGTTTGGAAAGAAAGGACAAGTTTGACTTAAACTAGATAATCAAGAAGATAGCGCTGCCCATGAAACAGGTTAAGCGGCCCATTAACCCCCTTCACGCAGCGTGTCTCTTTATGTGGAAATTAATAACATTATTCAAAATATAACTAAGGATTTATGCAAGACAAATATGAATGGAAGAATTGCGCTAACATTAGAAAGTCAAGGACAGGATGCACAGAGAATTCTGACAGTTTTGGACAAGTTACTAAGGTATGGATAGGATTACTTGGAGAGTAGAACAAAGACAAGGTATCAAGATGGGTAGGCTATGTGTTGCTATGGGATGGGGAAATACTCACAATCAGCGCTGGAGTTTGGAATTTGGGACAGCCAACCGTGTTTATGGACTCAAGCCAATGTCTGGTCACTGGTCACTGCGGGGCTCTCCTAGCAGAAAACAGCTGGGCCTCTCTGGTCACGGCACAACAGCATGCAGGTAGTGGGTAAAAGCCAGTCTGGTCAGAGGATACTCTGCAAAAAGGTACCAAAGCTTTTCCCCCTTCTCCCTGAGATTTTGTTATGGGGTGGTTCTGCCTGCATAGGAGGGCCTGAACCAACTATTCCTTTTCTGGCAGTGGAGCCTGGAATCTGCAGGGTGGATCTCGAATGTCTGGATACGCAGGCGCTGGAAATTCAGGAAAGAGAGTCCTGTCTCAGTGAGCTCCCCTTCTTTATATAAAGCAGGTGACATCACAGGATTTATTGTTGGGCAGAACTAAGCTAGACCTCCCCCCAAGAACCGGATAGGTCAGCCTGTGTTGGTCGCCTCCCCAAGGAGGGGACTCAGTTTATGGGGTTGTGTTTTATGAGGTACGAAGCCATCCCATATACCTTTTTGCCAAAAATCAATCTTAACATAAATCATACATTTGTACAGTTGTGGCATTCCAACTTCCAACTTTTTAGGACTTTGTTTCGACCGTCTAATAATTTTTCGTAATTTTCAGTGAGAAATATTATGCCTAAAATTCTCTAACTTTATACATGTGTACATATTATCATAAGGTATGTTAATATTGAATTTCAAAGTGGAAGCATATACACTTCCTCAGAATATCCAATACTCTACCATTTCCATCCCCAATATGCGAGTGAAGGCTATCACGTCTTAATTTAAAGCCACCAAAATTGCACCTAAACTGTGAAACTTTCGTATTTCTGCGTTGTCCAATAGCGGAGATAATAGTTTCAACGTTTTATTAATAAACTTGTCTTTTGAGCCAGATGGCCAGCATTTTCTTCCAAATAAGGGCATAGCTCACATGGCTGTTCTGGAGTTGGCTTTGAAGCCCCCATTTGAAGTTGTGGGGCGGTGTCACATGTAGGTGTCCCAGAATCTATTGTGTCAAGCTGGAGCACAGACGCAAGTCCGACGAGCGTTTCATATGCATCCTCCTGGACCATTCAAAGTTTCCAAGGGCAAAAATTAACACGTAGGTGTCCCAGAAATCCATTGTGGCTCCTTTTGGTGGATGAAGTTGGCACACAAATGACCTTGGAAGCCAGCAGAAAATCCTGTTCTGGGGCTTCCACAGTCCAGCCAATGCATTTATTTACATATTTATTTATTTCATTTTCATGAGCCCAAAATGCCAGGTTGTTAGAATCAAACATTATAATATATTTTAACCAAACCCCCCCTTACATTTTTAGGCAAGGACAGGGCATTATTCAACATTACACTTTTAAAACAGATATTTTTCTTATTTGCCAAAAGCACATTTTGACGTATGGTGAATTCTGCTGGGATGTCCCTTTCAAATTTGGTTTTCTCTTCCATCTGGATTCCAAACCTTGTTTGCAGCCCTAATCAGTTTCTCTTACACAGCAACCTGTTCAAGGCAATGGTCCACTGAAATTGACATATGCCCAGAGAGCTAGGGTTTCTTTTGAAGGGTTTATTTTTGACACTTTATAGCAAAAAGTCAAGCATTTTCCCGTACGGCTGAGAGTAAAGTTGTTTGTGATATTACAGATTTCTCCTGACACAGCCTGTCATTCAGTGATAATGCTCTCTTCTGCTGGAGCACAATCTGAATATGGCTGGGCATAGTTGGGCCTTATTGATAAAAGCAGTGTAATGTTCAACAGATGAAAAGAGCATCAGAGCGGCATCATTTTAAATGTAAAAGATTTCCTTTTTCAAGGGGAAATGTGGAGCTAGCACCAAAGCAGTGCTGCTTTTCTGTTTTCTTCTTGGGTACATGTAAGAAAACACACTGGCAGCCTTTCTCTTGTGCTCCCTGTTTCATCTTGCCCAATAGGTGATTGGCAAGACAGCGCAGCCATCATTTTGTAGCTGCAAAGTGCAGTTTTGATGCGAGGCAATGGTGCTCAAAGGAGCCAGCGCACCCATTCTGCTGGTAACTGCTGAAGTGCAGCTTGGTGATGGAGGGGAATTCTGCTGAGTGGGTAAATGTATCCCACACCACCACCGTGCACTGCTAAGACTAACACCCAGGACATCAAAGATGACATCACAAATGTCATTGATGACATCACTGATGACATCACATATCTGGGCCACTTGTTTTTGTTTACTGACATGATTAGGCTAGTGTTTTGTTTTTACTGACAATGAGAATTTCCAAAGTTTAAAATGTGCTATATATCTACACAGTAACCTTCTTATATGTTATTAAAGTACTTTCTTTAGGGTTTGGTCTCAGCTCATGGTGCACATACATGGGGCAATAAGAAGGCCTCAAACACACAATGTATTTGTATACATGAAGAAACACTTTAATGTTATTATGTGATGCTGTTTCTTTCTTCCTTACTTTAGTTTACCTGTATGTGCTTCTGATTTGTATGCATTGTGGGTCTTCATATCTATTGTTTGTACTAGCACAAGTGAGTAGTAAGTCTTGAGTTTTTAGCTAGTTATTACATGTTTAACATTCCTTAAAACTCTGATAAGGTAGCATTCATTATTTTACTATCCAAAATTACAAGATTATAAATATTGTACTTCTATGATGCATGCTGCACGCATTGTCTTGAAAAGAAAAAACTGAAAACTGGAACTAGAACGGAGGATCAAAAATGACTGTGCAAATAAATTACAATTCCAACAACAAATGTGCTCGTCCAACAGTTAAGAACATGCTGCAAACATCAAATGCTTTACATTTATCTTTTTCATCACAAGTTCCTTTAGCATCTTGCAAAGAACAAGTCAGGTTGCCTTCATTAATGGGATTTATAGTAGAAGATTGAACTATAGATCTCAATTCTTTATGAATGTAACAAGTCATCCAAAGTGATGGCTTCTTCCTGCATCAACTCTGCATTGTTTCCATTTGCTGTGGATAATATGCCTATCCAGTGTCAAATAGTGGCTGATTATCTTTTCCTTTAATGACACAGTTATCCAAGTATTGTTCTTATTACTTTAAATTAATTTATAACAAAAATAGTTTTCAATTATTTTGCGATCTGTCTCTTTCATCTTGTTATTAGTCTTCCCTTTATAAGCATTTTTCTTTTTTTGTTTCTTTGGTGTTGCTTTACTTGGCTTGCCTTTGGTGTTCTTAAGGTCTTGCATAGTCTTCTCTTCAGGAGGAGTATTTATCTGTTCCTCTGTGCCTCCATTCATTACATTCAGAGGGACTACTTGAGCGTTGTCTATTTGTTCATATTTATCAGATGAGGTAATTAACACCATATTTTTTAGGGCATCATTAAGTGTGTTCAACATCTAGGATGATGGATTTAATAATGGCTCGGCTAAGGAATGACTATCAGGGTTACTTATAGCACCATTTCAACTTCTCTGTTCATGATTACATTCCTGAGGTAGGGTAAAACCTTGCTCTATGTCATGTAATTCATCTGATGCCCATTATTCTTGGAATGTTTTCTTCAGTTCCCCTGATTACAGTATTACACAGCGTCCAGCAGATTTTGATTATTTTCATCAGTGCCAATGGCACTGCTGGCGTATGCAACGGCAAAACCGAGTCTAGCATCAGGAATAGAAGTGGTGTAACTGTTGCTAGTACTGTTCACAGGCATGAGATCGGGAGGGATACTCATATCAGCTAGATCCTTAGCATTCATATTCAATACCCTTGACAGATTATGGTTACACATTTCCTCCCTCTTTTCCACAAAACAACCATTGCCTGCCTCTCTTAGATGTGTTGGGGACGAGGCAGGGTCTCCCACGCCCGTAGGTGATACTGAATAAGGCACAAATGATAGAAGACATTCGGGGAGAAGAAGGGAGGTGGGCATAAACAAATGGGGGTGAACGATCTCTGTAATGCATGTATTAGGATCTATAGAACACACACAAAAGCGTACGCCAGCTTATAAAAATGACAGCCATTCTAGAATGTAGGCCTGAGCGCGAAGAATAGTATTAGATGCTCGAATATTAGGTCCCTCGCAAACAACACCCCCCACACCAGCCTGGTCCCGCACAGCTCATTAACTCTTCCATTGTTCCAAAGACTCACAGGCTCTCGCACACAGGAAAGAATGCGCCCTGCAAGGTCATGGGAAGGGAGCAGTGTGCCTCTTGGCAGTACCATCCCATGAGACAGATAGCAAGGCCACCTTCCCCCAATGATGCCAACATGAGCAATACAGCTTTGCAATGCTTTCATCCTGAGACCCCTGCATGCCATAACAGTACCCAACCCCAGACCATAAAAAGCTCACACCCCTCGATCGATCACTAAGATCAGAAGGCAAAGCTATCACGCCTTCAGAAATGGGTCATGTGATTTGTGCACCGAGGTGTAGAGCCCAAAACTAAGGTGGAGGACCTTGGGAGTTGCTGAGCTGCCTGAGAATGAGTGGAGCATGTGAGTTAGGGTGACCTTGGCTTTCCTGCAGCCCATTGGTGTGAGTGCCAGGTGTTTGCAACAATGATACAGAGTAGCCAATTAGTGTTAGGCCAGCCTCACCACGGATGACGAGCCCAGCAGCACCCAAGTGGATGGAGATGGACAGATCAAGATAGACCATTGGCATCGCATCCCATATGATGCAGACCCGATATGTGTAGTGCCCTTCCAATTGGGATGTACAATTGTACCACACAGTATGAAGTCACGAGTGATGCTGTCTGTAGTTATAAGGTACTGCACGTGCACCCAGGGGGCAGAATGTTCTTGTGCAGCAGAGTCCTTTGCTAGTGGTTTTCTGTTGTGTGGAAATAAACCCTTGTTACCTTTGCAAGCGCATCATGGGCATTATTCCCTAGCTGGTTGTACTTTTTCTGGTGTGGGCATACAGGGGCGTGCCTTCATATGCTCAGTTACTATTCTCCCCTCTCTCTGGAGGCTATAGCAAAGTCCCAGGAGTGAGATGTGGTTCTCTATGGCCGTAGAGGTGGATAGTTAATCGCTACTGCACCGTTACATTTGATGTAGCTCAATTGTTACTAGTGTCCGTAAACCAGCTCATTACCACTGTCCTCGATCAGCCCCTTAGGAGCATAAAATGTGGTTATTTTATCTTGGCATGAGTTTCAAAATGTAAAACAATGTAAACAGGTAATATCCATTTGAACAATTATTGCTACTTACAAAGTGGGGAAACCATCAATATATGCGATGCCTTGTAGCCTCCACACTCCTCGTGACTCTCTCCCTTATCCTCGCTCCGTGGACTGCAGACTGCTTTCCACTTGACTCACTACTTTGTATGCGGCCAGATCCTGAGGTGCATGCAAAACATAGGAAAGTGTTTTTCCGTGACATATGAACACTTTCCTTAAAAGCGTCAACAAGAAAAAGTTGTCCCCTCTCCCATGTAGCCAATTATTAGTAGCCCTCCTATTCTAAAGGGGGGCATAAACTTGTTCCTACCTTGTCGCTTCCAGACTCACCTTTACTTGTCAGACACGGGGACTACTGAGGGACTCCTCACATGACTCTGCAAGTGGTTGTGGTCAGCATCTTAACCTGTATTTCCTTTAGAGGTCATTATACCAAAATAAGGGGGGGCTCCATATTTGCTGGAAGGAAGAAAGACCATATGCGAACAATTCTAATGAAAAAAAGGGTGATTTATGTAGTAAAAAGAACCAAATTATATAATACAGTTGTGTATTGAACAGTTTACAGTGACACATATATACAAAGATAAAACAAACGTAAAATGAAAAATAACCATGTTGCACTTTAGATCCTCAGTGCTAAACAACGGTGTGCAGTGAAACGATAAGCCTAAAACTGGCCTAAATGCTTCTTGCAGTGTATTTTGTGTGACATATCATCAAACAGAACAATTACTGGACATGTATGAGTTATCACATGAATCTTGAGGCTCTGTTGCCTTGAGGGTTAGTGCATTGAGCAAAGTGTTCATAATAATTCACACAACTTCAGTGCTCAGGGTTGACTTTTTAGGGTCTGAAGTTTTGGACTTGAAGGATATCTCTATATTCAGGCCAACGTGCTCTTTAAACATTCATTTAGCACACTAGGGGCTAGAAAAAAAGGGTACAAAGTCTGTCCTTAGTCTTCATCTGCGTGTTTGTTAAAGGGGTGACGTTTCGGTGCTTGAAAGTACTTGCCCAGTACAAGGCACCTTCTTCAGGGCGTCCAATTGGTAGACCCTGTGTGGGGGAGCAGAGAAATGTGGGGTTACCTCAGGTTTGAGTAGCTCTTAGTGCAGTTTATATAAATTAATTAGAGACGCTCTTGGTACCGGCTATGCTCATGGCGTTGTCATTATCACAATCCCAAGTGTCCTGGGTAATCCAGGGAGGGTCGGGCACTCGCATGGGACCTATGGCAGGTGGCTTCTGCTGGTGGGCAGCACGGAACTTCCAGGAGTACTCCTCGGGGCCTGTGAGGGTAAGGGAGGAGGCGACAGGAAAAGGAGAGAGGAAAGAAGGGGGTCACCTCTTGCCAAAAAACCTAAAGGTGGATGGGGTGTTGGTAGAGTGCCGGGAAATAGTGACAGATTACCTTGGTCCTGGTGTCTTGGTAACTGTCTATGTGTCCGTTGTGCCCAAATTGCCGGCTTCAAGCAATTTTCAGATTGTATTCAGTTGCAGAGCCTTTGCTTAGGAGCAGCCATGCAGCTGTTCCGCTTACTTCTGCGTGTTCCGAAAATGTCTGGGATCAAAGAGAAAGCGTGTTACTGGTATGTATACTGCATCAGAAGTGGGGGAGAATATGTGCGTGTCTCTCATATTCTCCCCGTGCTTCTAATGTGCGCGGGGGCATGGAGTTGGACAGAACTGCCGCATCTTACCGGGGGGGAGAATGTACCTGGGTCTCTGTTGTCTGCTGCTGCGCTCGCGTCTGCTCTCTGTGGCTATCTGAGCGCTGCACAGGAGTTCTGTGCGCTCAGATGCCACCGGGTCGTTATGGCGACCATGGGTAGCAGGAAGGAATTACATGGTGCTGCGTTGCGAGTCTGAGGCTCGTAACGTGGCGTGCCTCCTGATTGGCTGCTGTGTTCTCCACGGAGAGTGGAGAGCGCCTAGTTGTGATGTGCAAAAAGGGGCGTGCCGCAGAGTGTTGTACTCCCGCCGGTGAGTAGGGGGCTCGTAACGTGGCGCTTCTCCTGATCGGCTGTTGTGTGTTCCATGGACAGTGGAGAGCGCCTGGGTGTAGCGCGGAAATGGGCGTGCCACAGTGTGTTGTGCTCATACCGGTGAGGACGTGGGAGTCTGCACCAGGTAAGTGACACAGGAGTGTGTCCATGTCGAAGTAACTAATGTGGGCTGTGTGGCTGCAGAGATGGAGTAGGTAAACGCATTGCCTAAAGTCAAGTTGCAGGAAAAAATATCTAGATCCACTGGGTCTCGTCTGCATCCCTAGTGACCTGCAAGGTACGGGGTGTTGGCTCTGTCCCTGAGGGAGTGGAACACTAAATACCCCTGATGGCCAGTAGTGTGCATGGTAGACCTAATCTGTGTGGATTAGAGGTAGCAAAGGCTGCGAGGCATTAATGCGTGATCTGTCCCTCTGCTTGGTGGCGGATCCACATATATTGCTGCAAGCATATGTGATCAGAATATGCTCGGTTGAAACGACTCATTCAGCCCGTGATGATATGCGTCCAGTCGATGTATCCATCTGGACTCCTGATGTAAAAGACTTTTCAAGGGGTTAGGGCCTCCCTTCACTTTCTCCAGTACCCACCAGAAAAGATCGTTAGGTGTGTGTTTCGCTGCGATGAAATGAGTCACCAAAGGGGCAGTTGTGTTCTTGCACCTAATCCTTGAGCGATGTTCTGAAATGCGTAGGTTGACTGCTCTCATGGTCTGGCCCACGTACTTCATACCACACGGGCACTGAAAACAGTATACTACACACTTGCTTTTGCAATTCGTTTGGTCTCGGAGATGCCATTCGCGTTGACCTATTCGAAATGATTTCAATTTACCCGTGAACCTGCATGAAGTGCAGTTGCCACATGGGTAATGACCTTGTAGTGGTCGTAGAACCCTTTGAGATTGATGTCTCAGGTCAGGTTGAAACAGAGAGTGGACCAGGGACTCCTTCATGTTCTTCCCTCGTTTGTAGGCAAAACGAGGAGGTGGATCTTCTGGTAGATTTAATTTGGCTATGTGCCAATGTTTCCTTATGCTTTTCTTCATTTGCGATGTATGTAGTCCATGTGTGATCACACATGTCAGCTGGTCTTCCTCTCCTGTGGCTTGTCGTGTTGTGTTGTCTTGTTCCAATAGTGTGTCTCTGTTGGTGTGTAGAGCTCGTTTGGCTGCTTGTTTCAGTGTAGATGCTGGATATCCTCTGGTCTTGAGCCTGTTGGAAAGGTCATGGGAGTGTTTCTTGAAGTCGTCTTTGGATGTGCAGTTTCTCCTAATGCGCAAAAATTGGCCATACGGTAAGTTAGCTTTTGTGTGACTCGGATGATTACTGGTGTGATGCAATAGGGTTTTGCGGTCGGTAGGTTTTCGGTATAGGTCGCATTCACGTCTCCCATCTTTGTGCTGGATCATCAAATCAAGGAATGCGATTTTGTCAATACTGTGCTCCATCGTGAATTGAATGTCCTGGTCACAGGTGTTGAGCCATTGCCAGAATCGTGTCAAGTTGGTCTGATCCCCCTTCCAAATGAAGATGACATCATCAATATATCTAAACCAGGAACTTATGCACATCCTCTACTGGTTGGTTTGTGATAATATGTGTTTCTCTTCAAATGAAGCCATATATAGGATTGCCATGCTCGGTGCAAACGCTGCCCCCAACGCCGTACCTTTTTTCTGCAGATACATTTGTCCATCAAAAGTGAAGTAGTTCTTAGTAAGGGCTAAGGTCATTAATTCGAGTATAAAGTTGGTTGGGACCCTTTGTTGTAATGTGTTCCTGGTCAGCCATTCTCGCGTGCATTCAATGGCCGCTTCTTGAGGGATATTTAAGTAGAGGGCTTTTATATCCATTGTAACTAGGATATCTGTTTCAGGATTAAACTCTTTGCCTTCGAATATCGTAATCGTGTGTTTGGTGTCCCGTAGGTAGGTATCTGTTTGCGTGCTCAGTGGTTGTAAGAAAGTGTCTACGAACTTGCATAGAGGTTCCAAAACTGAGCCACATCCTGACACTATCGGGCATCCCGGGGGGTTGATGGGGTCCTTGTGAATTTTGGGTAGGGCGTAGAAGTAGGGTGTACGCCCCCCCTTGCTGATCAGAAATGCTGCTTCTTTCTCAGTCACCCAGTCCCGTTGCATTGCATAGTCCACTGCCTCTGCAATTTCTTGCTCCAAGTCTTTGGTAGGATCATTTCGAAGCGTAGAGTAGCATTCTTGGTCTTCCAGTATGGTGAGTACCATTTGTTTGTACTGGGTTGTTTACATGATGGCTATGCCCCCTCCCTTGTCTGCGGGTTTAATTATGATGTTCTTATTTTTTTGGAGGTCTGTGAGGGCTTGTCTCTCCTTCCAGGTTAGGCTGTGTTTGAGTTTTGTTTTTTTGGTCTTTAGTTTTTCTAGATCCTGGAGGATGCATTTCTCGAATGTTATCAATTCTGATGGTATTTGGTTGTCCATGGGTGTAAAGACGGATTTCGGGTGTAGGCCTGTGTCTTCCACTTCTTCCTGTGTATCAAGTTCATGTTGTTTGAAGAACGTACAAAGTCTTATTTTGCGTAGGAATGTTCTGATTTCCATTTCCAGGTCTTACCAGTCTGTTTGCCTGGCCGGTACGAATGTGAGCCCTTTATTCAGAAGACATTTCTGTTCTTTAGTGAGTTCCATGTTTGCCAGATTGAAAATGGGAGTAGTGGAGATCACATCCCGTGATGTCAATATCTCGGCCGTCTCCTGCGCTGTCTGTTGCCTGGTCTGCCTCCTCTTGGGGACGGTCCCCATTGTGGGGGTCCCCATGGTTGGTTGCCAAAGGGGCCTCCACCTATTTATTTTATTTTATTTATTTGCATTTGTTAAGCGCACTTGCAGCCCATGAGGCATCGAGGCGCTGTTACAGAGGAAACACAGATTAAGATTAGGTTTTTTCTTTGTTTTAGTTACGTATTTATAACGCGCTTAAACACTCGGAGGTTTCTAAGCGCGGACCCGGGGATCGAACCAGTTGTTGCTTTGTGTCGTCTTGCTTCCAAGACGCGCACGCTGCCGCTGTGCTATCCTCCCGGGACCTAAAAAAGGAAAGCATTGTGGAGGTGGGTATGGATAGTTCGGTTGAAAGGGTGGGACCTGTTGTTTACGCTGGTCGTCCGAGGAAGACCCGCTACTGGATCCTGAGAAGTTTACTCCTCTGCGCCGATTTCTTTGTGTTCTTGGTCCTGTGGACCCCGGTGATGAGACCGGTGAGTCTCCTTGGTTGGTGGGTATATAGTTCTCTGCAATGTACGGATATACTACTTCTAGTTGAAAGTCTTTAATATCCTTTTGGAGCTTTTTCGTTTTTCTACCCAAGGTAGCAGTTTAGAAATCCTCAAACTGTTTCTGTAGATCAATTAGGATATTTTTAGCATCTGCTATTGTGGTATCTTTTCGGAATCTTCTCTCTTCTTTATCTCGATCAAATTGCATCTGGTTGCTTTTGCGCTGTGCCTTAGTAATCGTCAACACCATAAGGTCCCGACTACATTTTGTAGCTATACAGCTGAAGTTAGTTATATATTCCTTGTCATCCAGAAATAGGCAGGGCGTATTTCTTACTACAAGGCCAGTGGGTATGATGCTTGCCCTCAGGTATTCTTGCAGGAAGTGTGCATGCAGCTCCGTGCGGAATGTCCTCTTCTTTAGGCGTAGGATACTGTCTCCTGTGTTGCTTGGGTTTGATGGGGGGTTGTTATCTGCTGTGTCGAAGAAGGAAGGGCCAGATATAGTGTCCTGGATCTGTTGTTCAGAAAAGCTAAGTGTTGCGCTTTCTGCCATTCCTGAATTGGATAGTCTAAGTGGTCCTATGTTTGTGAACCCCACCCCCAGCCCGGATCAACCCCCAGGGGAATCGATGTACCTTGGGAGAGCGTTTGGAAGATGAGAATGGTTGGACTGGTTGAGGAGGGTCTCTCTCGGACCTATAGTCCTAACCTAAAAAGTTCTAAGGTCCTAAGCAACACGGTTGCCCTTAGTGGTAACAAAAGTGAACCGGGGTTCTAGGTGGAGACCAGTTTAGTTTGGAAGAAGGGGACTTGGTCTCAAATAGTACAAATGTCAACAAGAAAAAGTTGTCCCTTCTCCCATGTAGCCAATTATTAGTAGCCCTCCTATTCTAAAGGGTGGCATAAACCTGTTCCTACCTTGTCACCTGCTGAATCACCATTAGTTGTCAGGCAAGGGGACTACTGAGGGACTCCTCACATGACTCTGCACGTAGTTGTGGTCAGCATCTTAACCTGTATTTCCTTTAGAGGTCATTATTCCAAAATAAGGGGGGCTCTATTTTTGCTGAAAGGAAGAAAGACCATATGCGAACAATTCTAATGAAAAAAAGGGTGATTTATGTAGTAAAAAGAACCAAATTATATAATACAGGTGTGTATTGAACAGTTTACAGTGACACATATATACAAAGGTAAAACAAACGTAAAATGAAAAATAACCATGTTGCACTTTAGATCCTCAGTGCTAAACAACCGGTGTGCAGTGAAACGATAAGCCTAAAACTAGCCTAAATGCTTCTTGCAGTGTATTTTGTGTGACATATCATCAAACAGAACAATTACTGGACATGTATGAGTTACCACATGAATCTTGAGGCTCTGTTGCCACGAGGGTTAGTGCATTGAGCAAAGTGTTCATAATAATTCACACAACTTCAGTGCTCAGGGTTGACTTTTTAGGGTCTGAAGTTTTGGACTTGAAGGATATCTCTATATTCAGGCCAACGTGCTCTTTAAACATTCATTTAGCACACTAGGGGCTATAAAAAAAGGGTACACAGTCTGTCCTTAGTCTTCATCTGCGTGTTTGTTAAAGGGGTGCACGTTTTGGTGCTTGAAAGTACTTGCCCAGTACAAGGCACCTTCTTCAGGGCGTCCAATTGGTAGACCCTGTGTGGGGGAGCAGAGAAATGTGGGGTTTCCTCAGGTTTGAGTAGCTGTTAGTGCAGCTTATATAAATTAATTAGAGACGCTCTTGGTACTGGCTATGCTCATGGCGTTGTCGGTATCACAATCCGAAGTGTCCTGGGTAATCCAGGGAGGGTCGGGCACTCGCATGGGACCTATGGCAGGTGGCTTCTGCTGGTGGGCAGCACAGAACTTCCAGGAGTACACCTCGGGGCCTGTGAGGGTAAGGGAGGAGGCAACAGGAAAAGGAGAGAGGAAAGAAGGGGGTCAACTCTTGCCAAAAACCCTAAAGGTGGATGGGGTGTTGGTAGAGTGCCGGGCAATAGTGACAGATTACCTTGGTCCTGGTGTCTTGGTAACTGTCTATGTGTCCGTTGTGCCCAAATTGCCGGCTTCAAGCAATTTTCAGATTGTATTCAGTTGCAGAGTCTTTGCTTAGGAGCGGCCATGCCACTGTTCCGCTTACTTCTGCGTGTTCCGAAAATGTCTGGGATCAAAGAGAAAGCGTGTTACTGGTATGTATACTGCATCAGAAGTGGGGGAGAATATGTGCGTGTCTCTCATATTCTCCCCATGCTTCTAATGTGCGCGGGGGCATGGAGTTGGACAGAACTGCCGCATCTTACCGGGGGGGAGAATGTACCTGGGTCTCTGTTGTCTGCTGCTGCGCTCGCGCCTGCTCTCTGTGGCTATCTGAGCGCTGCACAGGAGTTCTGTGCGCTCAGATGCCACCGGGTCGTTATGGCGACCATGGGTAGCAGGAAGGAATTACATGGTGCCGCGTTGCGAGTCTGAGGCTCGTAACGTGGCGTGCCTCCTGATTGGCTGCTGTGTTCTCCACGAAGAGTGGAGAGCGCCTAGTTGTGATGTGCAAAAAGGGGCGTGCCGCAGAGTGTTGTACTCCTGCCGGTGAGTCGGGGGCTCGTAACGTGGCGCTTCTCCTGATCGGCTGTTGTGTGTTCCATGGACAGTGGAGAGCGCCTGGGTGTAGCGCGGAAATGGGCGCGCCACAGTGTGTTGTGCTCATACCGGTGAGGACGTGGGAGTCTGCACCAGGTAAGTGACACAGGAGTGTGTCCATGTCGAAGTTACTAATGCGGGCTGTGTGGCTGCAGAGATGGAGTAGGTAAACGCATTGCCTAAAGTCAAGTTGCAGGAAAAAATGTCTAGATCCACTGGGTCTCGTCTGCATCCCTAGTGACCTGCAAGGTACGGGGTGTTGGCTCTGTCCCTGAGGGAGTGGAACACTAAATACCCCTGATGGCCAGTAGTGTGCATGGTAGACCTAATCTGTGTGGATTAGAGGTAGCAAAGGCTGCGAGGCATTAATGCGTGATCTGTCCCTCTGCTTGGTGGCGGATCCACATATATTGCTGCAAGCATATGTGATCAGAATATGCTCGGTTGAAACGACTCATTCAGCCCGTGATGATATGCGTCCAGTCGATGTATCCATCTGGACTCCTGATGTAAAAGACTTTTCAAGGGGTTAGGGCCTCCCTTCACTTTCTCCAGTACCCACCAGAAAAGATCGTTGGGTGTGTGTTTCGCTGCGATGAAATGAGTCACCAAAGGGGCAGTTGTGTTCTTGCACCTAATCCTTGAGCGATGTTCTGAAATGCGTAGGTTGACTGCTCTCATGGTCTGGCCCACGTACTTCATACCACACGGGCACTGAATACAGTATACCACACACTTGCTTTTGCAATTCGTGTGGTCTCGGAGATGCCATTCGCGTTGACCTATTCGAAATGATTTCAACTTACCCGTGAACCTGCATGAAGTGCAGTTGCCACATGGGTAATGACCTTGTAGTGGTATTAGAACCCTTTGAGATTGATGTCTCAGGTCAGGTTGAAACAGAGAGTGGACCAGGGACTCCTTCAGGTTCTTCCCTCGTTTGTAGGCAAACGAGGAGGTGGATCTTCTGGTAGATTTAATTTGCTTTTCTTCATTTGCGATGTATGTAGTCCATGTGTGATCACACATGTCAGCCGGTCTTCCTCTCCTGCGGCTTGTCGTGTTGTGTTGTCTTGTTCCAATAGTGTGTCTCTGTTGGTGTGTAGAGCTCGTTTGGCTGCTTGTTTCCGTGTATATGCTGGATATCCTCTGGTCTTGAGCCTGTTGGAAAGGTCATGGGTGTGTTTCTTGAAGTCGTCTTTGGATGTGCAGTTTCTCCTAATGCGCAAAAATTGGCCATACGGTAAGTTAGCTTTTGTGTGACTCGGATGATTACTGGTGTGATGCAATAGGGTGTTGCGGTCGGTAGGTTTTCGGTATAGGTCGCATTCACGTCTCCCGTCTTTGTGCTGGATCATCAAATCAAGGAATGCGATTTTGTCAATACTGTGCTCCATCGTGAATTGAATGTCCTGGTCACAGGTGTTGAGCCATTGCCAGAATCGTGTCAAGTTGGTCTGATCCCCCTTCCAAATGAAGATGACATCATCAATATATCTAAACCAGGAACTTATGCACATCCTCCACTGGTTGGTTTGTGATAATATGTGTTTCTCTTCAAATGAAGCCATATATAGGATTGCCATGCTCGGTGCAAACGCTGCCCCCATGGCCGTACCTTTTTTCTGCAGATACATTTGCCCATCAAAAGTGAAGTAGTTCTTAGTAAGGACTAAGGTCATTAATTTGAGTATAAAGTTGGTTGGGACCCTTTGTTATAATGTGTTCCTGGTCAGCCATTCTCGCGTGCATTCAATGGCCGCTTCTTGAGGGATATTTAAGTAGAGGGCTTTTATATCCATTGTAACTAGGATATCTGTTTCAGGATTAAACTCTTTGCCTTCGAATATCGTAATCGTGTGTTTGGTGTCCCGTAGGTAGGTATCTGTTTGCGTGCTCAGTGGTTGTAAGAAAGTGTCTACGAACTTGCATAGAGGTTCCAAAACTGAGCCGCATCCTGACACTATCGGGCATCCCGGGGGGTTGATGGGGTCCTTGTGAATTTTGGGTAGGGCGTAGAAGTAGGGTGTACGCCCCCCTTCCTGATCAGAAATGCTGCTTCTTTCTCAGTCACTCAGTCCCGTTGCATTGCATAGTCCACTGCCTCTGCAATTTCTTGCTCCAAGTCTTTGGTAGGATCATTTCAAAGAGTAGAGTAGCATTCTTGGTCTTCCAGTATGGTAAGTACCATTTGTTTGTACTGGGTTGTTTACATGATGACTATGCCCCCTCCCTTGTCTGCGGGTTTAATTATGATGTTCTTATTTTTTTGGAGGTCTGTGAGGGCTTGTCTATCCTTCCAGGTTAGGTTGTGTTTGAGTTTTGTTTTTTTGGTCTTTAGTTTTTCTAGATCCTGGAGGATGCATTTCTCGAATGTTATCAATTCTGATGGTATTTGGTTGTCCATGGGTGAAAAGACGAATTTCGGGTGTAGGCCTGTGTCTTCCACTTCTTCCTGTGTATCAAGTTCATGTTGTTTGAAGAACGTACAAAGTCTTATTTTGCGTAGGAATGTTCTGATTTCCATTTCCAGGTCGTACCAGTCTGTTTGCCTGGCCGGTACGAATGTGAGCCCTTTATTCAGAAGACATTTCTGTTCTTTAGTGAGTTCCATGTTTGCCAGATTGAAAATGGGAGTAGTGGAGATCACATCCCGTGATGTCAATATCTCGGCCGTCTCCTGCACTGTCTGTTGCCTGGTCTGCCTCCTCTTGGGGACGGTCCCCATTGTGGGGGTCCCCATGGTTGGTTGCCAAAGGGGCCTCCACCTAAAAAAGGAAAGCATTGTGGAGGTGGGTATGGATAGTTCGGTTGAAAGGGTGGGACCTGTTGTTTACGCTGGTCGTCCGAGGAAGACCCGCTACTGGATCCTGAGAAGTTTACTCCTCTGCGCCGATTTCTTTGTGTTCTTGGTCCTGCGGACCCCGGTGATGAGACCGGTGAGTCTCCTTGGTTGGTGGGTATATAGTTCTCTGCAATGTACGGATATACTACTTCTAGTTGAAAGTCTTTAATATCCTTTTGGAGCTTTTTCGTTTTTCTACCCAAGGTAGCAGTTTTGAAATCCTCAAACTGTTTCTGTAGATCAATTAGGATTTTTTTAGCATCTGCTATTGTGGTATCTTCTCTGAATTTTCTCTCTTCTTTATCTCGATCAGATTGCATCTGGTTGCTTTTGCGCTGTGCCTTAGTAATCGTCAACACCATAAGGTCCCGACTACATTTTGTAGCTATACAGCTTAAGTTAGTTATATATTCCTTGTCATCCAGAAATAGGCAGGGCGTATTTCTTACTACAAGGCCAGTGGGTATGATGCTTGCCCTCAGGTATTCTCGCAGGAAGTGTGCATGCAGCTCCGTGCGGAATGTCCTCTTCTTTAGGCGTAGGATACTGTCTCCTGTGTTGCTTGGGTTTGATGGGGGGTTGTTATCTGCTGTGTCGAAGAAGGAAGGGCCAGATATAGTGTCCTGGATCTGTTGTTCAGAAAAGCTAAGTGTTGCGCTTTCTGCCATTCCTGAATTGGATAGTCTAAGTGGTCCTATGTTTGTGAACCCCACCCCCAGCCCGGATCAACCCCCAGGGGAATCGATGTACCTTCGGAGAGCGTTTGGAAGATGAGAATGGTTGGACTGGTTGAGGAGGGTCTCTCTCGGACCTATAGTCCTAACCTAAAAAGTTCTAAGGTCCTAAGCAACACGGTTGCCCTTAGTGGTAACAAAAGTGAACCAGGGTTCTAGGTGGAGACCAGTTTATTTTGGAAGAAGGGGACTTGGTCTCAAATAGTACAAATGTCAACAAGAAAAAGTTGTCCCCTCTCCCATGTAGCCAATTATTAGTAGCCCTCCTATTCTAAAGGGGGGCATAAACTTGTTCCTACCTTGTCACCTGCTGAATCACCATTAGTTGTCAGACAAGGGGACTACTGAGGGACTCCTCACATGACTCTGCACGTGGTTGTGGTCAGCATCTTAACCTGTATTTCCTTTAGAGGTCATTATTCCAAAATAAGGGGGGCTCTATTTTTGCTGAAAGGAAGAAAGACCATATGCGAACAATTCTAATGAAAAAAAGGGTGATTTATGTAGTAAAAAGAACCAAATTATATAATACAGGTGTGTATTGAACAGTTTACAGTGACACATATATACAAAGGTAAAACAAACGTAAAATGAAAAATAACCATGTTGCACTTTAGATCCTCAGTGCTAAACAACCGGTGTGCAGTGAAACGATAAGCCTAAAACTGGCCTAAATGCTTCTTGCAGTGTATTTTGTGTGACATATCATCAAACAGAACAATTACTGGACATGTATGAGTTATCACATGAATCTTGAGGCTCTGTTGCCACGAGGGTTAGTGCATTGAGCAAGGTGTTCATAATAATTCACACAACTTCAGTGCTCAGGGTTGACTTTTTAGGGTCTGAAGTTTTGGACTTGAAGGATATCTCTATATTCAGGCCAACGTGCTCTTTAAACATTCATTTAGCACACTAGGGGCTAGAAAAAAAGGGTACACAGTCTGTCCTTAGTCTTCATCTGCGTGTTTGTTAAAGGGGTGCACGTTTCGGTGCTTGAAAGTACTTGCCCAGTACAAGGCACCTTCTTCAGGGCGTCCAATTGGTAGACCCTGTGTGGGGGAGCAGAGAAATGTGGGGTTACCTCAGGTTTGAGTAGCTGTTAGTGCAGCTTATATAAATTAATTAGAGACGCTCTTGGTACCGGCTATGCTCATGGCGTTGTCGGTATCACAATCCGAAGTGTCCTGGGTAATCCAGGGAGGGTCGGGCACTCGCATGGGACCTATGACAGGTGGCTTCTGCTGGTGGGCAGCACGGAACTTCCAGGAGTACACCTCGGGGCCTGTGAGGGTAAGGGAGGAGGCAACAGGAAAAGGAGAGAGGAAAGAAGGGGGTCAACTCTTGCCAAAAACCCTAAAGGTGGATGGGGTGTTGGTAGAGTGCCGGGCAATAGTGACAGATTACCTTGGTCCTGGTGTCTTGGTAACTGTCTATGTGTCCGTTGTGCCCAAATTGCCGGCTTCAAGCAATTTTCAGATTGTATTCAGTTGCAGAGTCTTTGCTTAGGAGCGGCCATGCCACTGTTCCGCTTACTTCTGCGTGCTCCGAAAATGTCTGGGATCAAAGAGAAAGCGTGTTACTGGTATGTATACTGCATCAGAAGTGGGGGAGAATATGTGCGTGTCTCTCATATTCTCCCCGTGCTTCTAATGTGCGCGGGGGCATGGAGTTGGACAGAATGGCCGCATCTTACCAGGGGGGAGAATGCACCTGGGTCTCTGTTGTCTGCTGCTGCGCTCGCGTCTGCTCTCTGCGGCTATCTGAGCGCTGCACAGGAGTTCTGTGCGCTCGGACGCCACTGGGTCGTTATGGCGACCATGGGTAGCAGAAAGGAATTACATGGTGCCGCGTTTCGAGTCGGAGGCTCGTAACGTGGCGTGCCTCCTGATTGGCTGCTGTGTTCTCCACGGAGAGTGGAGAGCACCTAGTTGTGACGTGGAAAAAGGGGCGTGCCGCAGAGTGTTGTACTCCTGCCGGTGAGTCGGGGGCTTCTAACGTGGCGCTTCTCCTGATTGGCTGTTGTGTGTTCCACGGACAGTGGAGAGCGCCTGGGTGTAGCGCGGAAATGAGCGTGCCACAGTGTGTTGTGCTCCTACCGGTGGGGACGTGGGAGTCTGCACCAGGAAAGTGACACAGGAGTCTGTCCATGTCGAAGTAACTAATGTGGGCTGTGTGGCTACAGAGATGGAGTAGGTAAACGCATTGCCTAAAGCCAAGTTGCAGGAAAAAATGTCTAGATCCACTGGGTCTCGTCTGCATCGCTAGTGACCTGCAAGGTACGGGGTGTTGGCTATGTCCCTGAGGGAGTGGAACACTAAATACCCCTGATGGCCAGCAGTGTGCATGGTAGACCTAATCTGTGTGGATTAGAGGTAGCAAAGTCTGCGAGGCATTAATGCGTGATCTGTCCCTCTGCTTGGTGGCGGATGCACATATATTGCTGCAAGCATATGTGATCAGAATATGCTCGGTTGAAACGATTCATTCAGCCCGTGATGATATGCGTCCAGTCGATGTATCCATCTGGACTCCTGATGTAAAAGACTTTTCAAGGGGTTAAGGCCTCCCTTCACTTTCTCCAGTACCCACCAGAAAAGATCGTTGGGTGTGTGTTTCGCTGCGATGAAATGAGTCACCAAAGGGGCAGTTGTGTTCTTGCACCTAATCCTTGAGCGATGTTCTGAAATGCGTAGGTTGACTGCTCTTATGGTCTGGCCCACCTACTTCATACCACACGGGGACTGAATACAGTATACCACACACTCGCTTTTGCAATTCGTGTGGTCTCGGAGATGCCATTCGCGTTGACCTATTCGAAATGATTTCAATTTACCCGTGAACCTGCATGAAGTGCAGTTGCCACATGGGTAATGACCTTGTAGTGGTCGTAGAACCCTTTGAGATTGATGTCTCAGGTCAGGTTGAAACAGAGAGTGGACCAGGGACTCCTTCAGGTTCTTCCCTCCATTGTAGGCAAAACGAGGAGGTGGATCTTCTGGTAGATTTAATTTGGCTATGTGCCAGTGTTTCCTTATGCTTTTCTTCATTTCACTTTCCTTAAAAGCACCATATTCTGTTATAGTGATAATGTTGCGGCCTACCATCAAAGCCATGGCTTTTGCATGTGCCTGATTTACTGCTTGACAACAGCCTTAGCAACCATGAGGAATGCAGGGCGGGCACTGTGAGTGGATTCTCCTTTCAAAAGCACTGCTTTAGCACATTAAAAAAGGAGTTAAAATATGGTACCACTGAGATGCCATTAAACTCAACTGCACACTTTTTCCCTTTATAAAAACCCACCTTTCTAGTTCACTAAAAGCTTAAGTAAACGTTCTTAAATTAGAAAAGTGGCAGTCTTTTAAGAAATGCTCGCAGTGCCACAGGTACACATGTTTCTATCAAAAGGATAGATTTAATCAGCTCTTGCTGCAGGAAAGCACGGCATCTCCACTCCATTTCTTCCACTCACCTTAGAACGGTGATGCTGGTTGCTGGAGGGGAGAATGCCTGCTTTACTTGCGGGCTCAGAATCGGGCCTTTAGCAGGTAAGCACAGTGAAAAAGAAAGTGCAGTCAAACTGCAGACTGCTCTCCACTTCAGATCAAAATTGGCTTTGGAACGTGGTCAAACGTGCAGTGCCATAAACATTTGTTGCTCCAACAATTGTTATCTCAAAGCTATAGTCACAGGTACACATATATTGTTAGCACAGATATGTTTAATCAGTTTCTGTACGGCGACACGTGTTTCGACCAAACTGGTCGTTTTCAAGGCTGTTAACATGGAACGTAAGGCACAATGTAATTGGTAAAGATAAAAAGCAAATAAGTGCTCTCCACTTGACTTGTCACTTCAAGAAATGCTCAGCAGGTAAGCATGGTGAAAAAGAACGTGAAATGTTGTAGGAATTATACAGTGATGGCGAATACACTGAAATACAAGTATTGTGCTCCCTTTTGTAAAACGCCATTCGCATGTTGAGACTTCTATCTATGAATCAATCCATTCTCTTTTGTAGTTGAAAACTTGGAACGTGTTACATGAATGCCCTCATCTTGCCTGACTCCCAGCCACAACTGCCTGGGACTGGATTCTTATTGAGACAAAAAATATTCCCTTTTAAAAATGTACGAAGCTTCACTCTGCGGCAATTAATACAATATGTAGAGTGATTTTATCGATCTCAAGAAGGTAGCAACGACCTTACGCTGTTGTGAACTATAGTGAACATTTCATGTTGATATATTGCAAGAGAAAATATGTTGTCCAGACAATATTATTTATTGAATGGAGTTGCCTTGGATACCTGGCATTCCTGTTCTGCTGTGTCCCCATCATGTACCACTAAACAGCTGTGTCTTTAGTCCAGCCACAAAAGTGACCATTGTTGTTCAAAGCCGTTCACTATCCCCCACTCTTCTCATGGCATAGCACAAGGGTCAGAGCTGCTCAGGGCCATGAAGACAGAGCAAGGAGGATGTTTGCTTGTTTGAAATACACTGGGCCTCATTACGAGGTAGGCGATAAGGATTAACGGGCACCGGTAAGGAGACCGGTGCCGGTAAACCCTTACCGCCCTATTCCGAGGTCCTTTAGCGGGAGCTGCTAAGGGACCAGGGAGCTAATAACGGGCCTCTATTAGCTCCATCCCCATTCCCATTGAGCCCTATGGGGGCTCGAATGGGAATGGGGAATGGTTCTCGGAATGGGGACTTACCGGGTCCTCCAAGGTTGGAATGACCCGGTAAGTCCCTATTTCGAGAACCCGGACCCGGAATGCGGTAAGGCGGTAGCCATGGTGCTAATAGCACCATGGCTACCGCCTACCTCGTAATGAGGCCCACTGAGAGACATGAGTATAATTGGTATTGACCTTATCTAATGGTTGACAGTTGCCCGTGTTAATTAGTTCACAAAATGGATATTGTTAATAAAAGAGCATTGCATATTGAGAACCGCGCATGTAATTCGATGCGTCCTAACATGATGTGCCTGTTCTCTGTCGCTGCGGCATGGAATTGGATGTGTGTAACACTTCCGCCGTCTGGGGCTTGGTGGTGCGGAAACTGTGCTCAAAGGGATGAACCATGGGAACGGCCCATTCACGGTTTAGGCGCGCTAATTTTAGGAACGTTCTTAATCTCATTTTACTTCCTTCTAATTTAATTTATGGCATACAATGTTTCAATGCTTCACACTGACAAATGACCTAGTTACACATAATGCACCTTCTTAAGGTGTGGCATGTGAACACGGCACAGGTATAAGCCCTAACATTGTTTGTATAGGAACGCTGAACGTAAAACCTGCTTAGGAGTAGGAAAGTCCCCGACACGGAAACAGATCTGCACTCGTACACAGCTGCGTAGTGTGCCACAGAAATCTCCCACAATACCAACACCTGATATCGGACCAAGATTTTATGTATTTAAAATAAATGTTTTTTCAAGCCCACCCTAAACCCAGGAGGTGGTGGGGTGCTGTACATGAGGGCCAGATTTCAATTGTTGGAGAAACTAAGCTCACACATCAATTTCCGGTTATGACGTGAAGTAGCACCAAACCAAGGAAGTATCAACAAACCAAGGAAAGCAGCAGCCCACAATCTAATGGGACTGACTGCTCTAACCCTGCCCCACACTCAGGCCCCATACCTTTATAGATCACAGATCACCTGACCAAATCAAAACCTAAGAAACTTTACACAAATTCTACTAGGCCTTCTGGCATAGTCATCCCACTGCCACACAAAACAATGAAGCAATTCATTAATATACAGTCTCTCTTTAGTTTCTATCACCAATGATGACATCATATGAAGATTTCTGGTTTCCTGATCTCTCTCTCGAGGGACGTTGCACCACCACACCATGACGATTTCCGGTGATTTATGAGTGATCCCATTGCCTTTTCCAGTCCTTACCGGATTTAACAGTCATGTAGGTGCCATTAATATTGGCACAGATTTCTACCGAACCACACCTTTCAGTCCATCACAGGGTACATGCTCTAATTACTCCATCGAATTAGCAAGTGCTAGCAAAGTCAAATAGGGTCGTGGTAAGCTAAAATGTCCTCTAGGAAAAGGAATACTAAGGGATGTGGGTAGTGACGCAATGGTGTGTGGCAAACGTTACTCATTATATGGTAAATGCCCACCTTAAGAGAAAAATGTTCTTGCTTGGACTTTTATCCATGGACCTTTTTATTTATTTATTGTTCACAATGTAACAGAAGCAGTGTTTAAAGGCATTATGAATGTGTGTGGCTCCCACAGCACACACAGCAAATACTTGGGCCAAAGAAATGTGAGGACTCAATCGTTTGATGTCACAACATTGGTTGGTCTTTTCCCATTACGACACTTGACCTTGTCGTCCAAATGCACAGACTACCCTAAGAAAAGCATCTTGCAAGGAATGTGATCAAACGGGTGGGTGCCAGAAAATAGAAGTTGAGCAGCAGAAAGAAGTGTGAGCGCAAGAGGACGTCCATCATGTAAGGTGGACGATACCAAAGCCCCAGCCTGTCCGTGGCAATGATACCTGCCTTCTAGGGTGAGCTCATTCTGAAATCCCTCCACTGTGATCCCCAACCCAATCCTCTCCTCTAGCTATTGGCATACACTGCACATTGCTTATCTGTGCCTAGTACCTATGTCTGGCAGTGCCTTCCCCATTCCATTATCTCATCAACTACTCCAGCACCACCTGCTTCATGTGTCCTCCATTACTTCCGCACTTCCATCCCCCGTTGTTTGACCATTTGCAATGTGTTTCTGTGTTGCTTCCTTCACCAATTAATGAAACATGCAACTTAATCTTCCTCCATATCAGACCCCCTAATTATTGTTCCAATTATCTTCAATATTTATTCGCTAAGTAGATTTTTAATATATTGAAACAGTTAATAGAATTATGAGATGTATTGTTGAGTAAATCTTCTTGACTATTTCTATTTTCGTAGGTCTAGGAACAGCTTGAAGGTATATGTATTGAAAAATGCCCCCACTGTATTATTTCAGGTAAACGTGCCCCAATTGTTAAAATGTGCGCTCTCGCGAGTTCCCCAACCTCTGCTTCACATCTCAGAAAAGTGCCTCTAGGTGTCAAAGTCACCGGGGCACTATTAGAACTCATGTAATCATGCTTCAAACATATGGCATAGTCGGTAAAGATTTTGCTGCAGCACACAACTTTAATAAAAATGCCAATGAGGGAACCAGTATATGTTTTAAATTAAACCAGAATGGAAACTTATAAATCCTAAAATAAATATTAAAAAAACAATCATTGACTGATTGAGCATGTGAGGGCAGCCTGTTCACAAAACCATCCTATAACCCAGCACCACACACCATCAATGTGTGAGCCCATAGCATCAAGCATGGCACCCATGCCCGATGACGGCAGTGCTACAGTCTGCAAGTCTGCACACCTCCGCTTGGAGCACTCTGCAGCATGCCACTCACTCACCGTTGGAGCACTCTACAGTATTCTGCTTCCTGATGCCTGGAGCACTCTGCCATTTGCCCCTCAATTTCCATTGGAGCACTCTGCAGTATGCTCCTTTCTCCCACTTTCAGCACTCTGCAGTATGCTGCACACTCACCCCAGATCACTCTGCATCAGTATGCCCCTCACTCACCACTGGAGCACTCTGCAGTATGCCCCTCACTCACCACTGGAGCACTCTGCAGTATGCCCCTCACTCACCCTTGCAGCACTCTGCAGTATGTCTCCCACTCACCCTTGCAGCACTCTGCAGTATGCCCCTCACTCACCCCTGGAGCACTCTGCATCAGTATGCCCCTCACTCACCCTTGCAGCACTCTACAGTTTGCCCCTCACCCACCATTGGAGCACTCTGCAGTTTGCCCTTCACTCACCCCTGGAGCACTCTGCAGCAGTATGCCCCTCACTCACCATTGGAGCACTCTGCAGTATGCCCTTCACCACCTTTGGAGCACTCTGCAGTATGCCCCTCACTCACTATTGGAGTGCTTTGCAGTATGCCCCTCACTCACCTTTGGATCACTCTACAATATGCCCCTCACTCACCATTAGAGCACTCTGCAGTTTGCCACTCACCATTGGAGCACTCTGCAGTATGCCCCTTGCTCACCTTTCCAACACTCTGCAGTATGCTCCTCACTCACCCCTCGAGCACTCTGCAGTACGCCCCTCACTCGCCCCTTAGAGTACTCTGCAGAATGCCCCTCACTCACCCTTGCAGCACTCTGCAAAATGTCCCTCACTCACGCTTGGAGCACTCTGCAGTATGCCCCTCACTCACCCCTGGTGCACTCTGCAGTTTGCCCCTCACTCAACCTTGGAGCACTCTGCAGTATTCCCCTTACCCCTGGAGCACTCTGTAGTATGGCCCACACTCCTCTCTGGAGCACTTTGCAGTATTGCCCTTGCTCACCCTCGCACCACTCTGCAGTAGGCCCCTCACTCACCCCAGAGCAATCGGCAGTTTGCTGCTCACTCATCCCTGGAGGCCTTTGTAGTATAGCCCTCACATAACCCTGGAGCACTCTGCAGTACGACCCTCACTCACTCTTAGGGCACTCTGCAGTTTGCCCCTCACTTGTCTTCATGGAACGCTTAGTTGAGTTCACTGATGTCTTCTTTTCAGCCGTTTCAGTCCCATCTGTCATTGTGCCTTCTCACAGTGCAGTACATACATCCAAAAGAAGTCACATTGCCACAAAGCACACATAGTGGTTGACAGTGTGCAGCAAAATATTGAATTCCCACAATGGATACTGTAGCATATCTGTGAGAGGACGACATCTCGGAAAGTGCAGCCAAATGAAGCATGTTGATTTGGCTCAGGGGAATTTGCAGTGTGACTGCCATGCATAGCAGACTCGAGTTCGGGACTGATCAACGGCAAGACACTTTGCACTTTGAATTATCCATTGTGTTTACAGAAATGTTCAAGCAGAAGGTTGGGTTCTAGTACTTTGGTGGCACTGGTCATTGGCCTTGTCACACTAGCATGTTACCTCGCTACCCCCTGCACACAAATGCCACACAAGGGCGCAGGGGGAGACAGAAGATAGCAAGTGGCACAAACACAAAGCTTCATGGCTAATGTGAATACACATGCACAATAGTAGACACATAACAATAGTACTCCCCTTCTCAGGACAGTTCTGGTGTTTCCTAAACATTACTGAAAGGTCACTCATAACTACCTTCTTACATGCCCAAACTGGGTCAATGAAGATTACAACATCAGGCGCTGGATACAATCATTATGAGATTGGTGGTGCGGAAGAAAATGATGGCAATGCATTGGCAACTCTTTAACCACTGTATTACTGCCGCATTACCGCATCACTGTACAACAAATTTGATGGAAAGGTGGAGGTTTTTCTGAAAATCCTCCACCGTACTGCCAAAAAACACACAATTGGCAGAATTTCCACCAGCGGCAATTCCGCCTATGGACTCCAAAAAATGGGGATTTACACCACCTACCATCACTTGTAATCTAGCAGTAAATCTGCGAGACCAAGTGTCAGTAATGGTAATTCAATGTGGCAGTATTTCAGTTAATATACCACCAAAATACCACCAAACCCCTAATAAGGCCCAATGTCTGGAATCAGTATGCAAGCCAGTATAGTGGGCAGCAAAGGTTTGCATCCATTATCTGGTGGACCAAAAATCCTATTATGCCTACAGAGCGTAGGCTTTTGAAAGGAATCATGGGTATTGTATTCAAAAGTGACAAGAGCAGGATACGGGTGGGTGGGCGTTTTTGGACAAGAGTTATTTGGTTTGAAGGGAGAGGAGGGAATAGGAGGGGTATTCAGTGGTCTGAATTTGATGGATGGCGGATTCGGGAAGTTGTGATTCCCATAACTTTCTTTGCATTACAAAATGTGGGATTAAGAGTGAGAAGTTATGGGGGCCACCTTTCGGGTTGTCAAGTGAATGGTGGGAGCACAGTTTGCGGCATGTTCAAACTGCAAACACTGTCCCACTAGACAGACGTTTTAAGGTTAAGGAAGATTGAAGGATCATCAGGGTTAGATTGTGAATGTCTGTGATGTGTTGGATGCCCGCGTTGGATGTTTACTTGGTCTACCGCTGTGTCGATTCAGTGGGCTCTGCGCCAGCAAGGCATACTGTTATATGTTTCTTGGTGCTGCTGTGTCATGGGCTTGGCACCTTGGGCCAGGTTGCGCTGTTGTATGGGGTGGAGGTGACATGTATGTCTTGAAGCATCTGATGGTACATGACATTGTGGTAATCAAAATCTTGTCTATGACATGCAACAAATCAGATACTGAGGCACCCACAATTTTGACTTAATCAGTTAGCTTGCCAATCAAACCCTGCGTCTATTTTCCGTCTTCCAGCTGATTCTGAAGAGTGCTTCCCAGCTCCTGTTGTTGGTCCAGAAACACAGCAGCCCAGTCTTGTGCAGGAGTGACTGATATGTCCACAGTCCTGGGTGTTTGTAGGACTGCAAATGTGCCGTGTTATGGTTGGCAGCATGTGTCTTCCATAGTGTAGTTTGGCACTGGGGGGAGTGCTTGGAGATGGGGAGACAGCTGTATGATGTGGGTCCACTCTCTGTTACTGGCATAATCGTCCATACTGTACTAGCCCTTCTGGAAGTAGCTGCGTTTCATCCGGGGTTAGGCGGATGTCAACAATGATGTTGTGTTACTATCCTCCAACGATGGCCCTGTCTCGGGTCAGTGGAATGAGGTTGTCAGTTTCGTTTTGGGCAACCTGGCTGCCTATTGTGGTGTCGCAGAATTCTTCAGGCAAATCAGCGTTGGCTGGGACACAGGTGGCTACGATTCCTTTCAACAGTTCGGATGTCTGGTGTCCAGGACGACCACAGTTGCGAGTGAAAGGAGAAAAAAACCATGTCAATAACATTTCGAGTTTTTGTTAACAACTCCTCACTCGTAAGCGTCCACTATGTTGCTCTGCACCTGACCAATTATTTTTTAATACGGAGGTACGTGACAGTGTTCCTAGTCTGAAGAATTGATTTTCTATCCGTATACTTTTCCTGTGAGCAAGAAGGGGGTGGGACAACGGGACAGTTCAGGCAGCCTCATAGAAAGTGATTGGTGGTGGCAGACTTTCTGGTTTGGCATGCACACTGTGTTGGCATGCACAATGTGTTGCGTGTTTACATATATGTGAGTTTCTGGCACATTCTTTAGTATGAACCCCTGTGTGTCCATCCATTATGTATTGAATTGTCACACGTCTTTGCAGAGCTGTCACAAGATGTGTCGAGGCCCGGGGCAAAACATTTGGTGAGGCCCCCTTACGATTTTCTGCACTGGGCCAGTGGCGCACCTCCGCAAACAGGATGCAAGAAATCTCCCCTTGAGTTTGTGTGGAGGAACCCAAATATGGTTTATTACTGCGGCCAATCAACTACAGCAAAGTTAGTTTTCTCTACTGAAGAAAGTTATATGCCAGACTAACCTTTGTATCACATGCATTATTATGTGGTGCGTGATGCCAACATTAAGGAGCATACTGCCCCTGTGTGCGCATAAAAACACATCATATACAGTGACAGATAGATGACGTACAGTGGAGGCTGGTGAATTTCTCAACTGAAGAGGCTTAAATGTTTGTGCCAGTTATGCAGGATCAACAGAGCACAGTGAGGGAGCCCAAACCAAACAAGGGTTGCTTAATGGGGTCTCTGACTCCCAAGAACATTTCTGAAACATTGGGTTAAAATTATGCATTTTACAGCACTTTCTTTGTAAAATTGGGTAGAAATCCGTACAGTTTGCAATCCGTTTTGTATAGAAGCACATGGAAAAAAACAATAGTTGCAAGTCACCAACCGTGCACAGGAAAATTTTCCAATACATTTCATGCCGCCTTTGCACAGAATATATGCTATTATCAAAGTATATTCATGCTGGTTGTTCCCATGTATGTCCTTGCAGGAGGCTGCACCAATATATGCCATTATTACCATGAACAGACTCCCAGCCAGTAAAAATCCATGCCAGAGAAAGTATGTCCAGGCTGACTGTGTACCATAAGTTTTATTACTGGCTACATTGGCCTAAATTCAACGTGGGCCAATGTAGTCAAGTATTATGTTTGCATTAACCTTGATGCATAGTCCTCTGCATCAAGGGTAAAGCAAAACAAGCATTGGTAATGCTAACAGTTTGGGCTTTCATGTAGGCATGGGAAAGTCACTGCTGTATTGGTATTAACTGGCCGTTGATGGTAGCAGGTGCACACTGCTTTGAGTACCTGAGCATCTAATAGCAGTGCCTGGCAAATGCCTAATACTTATGCACAAGACAAAACTGTTGGATTTGCCAGTGTTTGTTTTTAACAGGACTTCATTGAAAGACACGCAGGGTGCAACTCCATTGAATAGATCAGGCTCTAGCCCCCTCCCGAAATGCTGAGCTTTGTTGACTCGACCTGGCTGCCTGGGCAGCGTTAGCCCCTGACTAGGGAGGGCTGAACCACACCCCCCCCCCCACTTTGAGGCAGAAGGCCTCTTTTGTTGTATCACCAGCCCATAGCATCTGTTAAGGAGCCGCAGCAGCATCAAAAATGCAGAGCACATAAGCCTATCCATGCAATATCAACAGACTCACTTTGATAAAGCCAAAGTCTTAACTTACGGTCTCAGCTTTTAGATGGTCCATCTTCCCATAGAGTAGCATGGCATTATGGCAGTAAATAGCCTCTGAATTGTGACTGGTGAAAGGTACGACTACTGGCCAAAGAGAAGGTGAAATAGGGTATCCAGTGATTCCCTCAAATACAAAGCATCAAATGCAAAAGCCTCGAAAAAAATGCATCAGGGTTTTAATGAGTAAATAAACAGGGGTTGGTGGGCCATTAAAAAAAAGAAAAAAAAGTAATTTTTTCGATGAATTTTTTTTCGAGGCTTTTGCATTCGATGCTTTGGATGTCGAGGCTATCACTAGGAACCGTGAAATAGCTATTAAGCTTCCCAGGTGGGTTTAGGGAATTGGGAGGGAAGTGGGAGCAGGGCTGGTTGAATATGTGTCAGGGCTGGTGGGGACCCATTTCTTTGTGATGTTTGGGGGGTACCCCTGGCCTTACTGATTGAAAAAATAGGCCAAGGCCCCTGTGGAGTGCTTAAATCAATAATGAAGTCAAAATAATGCAGCGAGGTGGTTAAAAGCTGTAGATTATCAGTAGGTTTCTGTGTCATAAGACTGCCAGCAAGGAATCAGCTGCTTGGGGGCCCATTTCAACTGCAAACGGTGAAAGACCCAGGCTCCATCCTTTCGTCGGGGTACTGACAGCGCAATGGGGGTATTGTTACCACTTGGCCCCACTCACTATCCACTTTCAAAACAGTCATCCACCCCCTGCCAGGCTTACCAACAAAGTCGTGGCCAGACCAAACAGGGCACAGACATTAAACAGTGCCTGGGATTCGCTGTTAAAAAAAGGCCCTTCAATTACTAACATATAACATTTCACGTTTAGCACCTGCATTCATATGCATTATTTTTTAGGTAATCGAAATTGTGATGTGGTGGTAGCACTTGCATGCCAGGGGAGTGATTAGAAGGGAAGTGGTGACATGAGAAATTTCCATAAGTGTGACATTCCAGAAATGTAGGAGAGGGTTAGTTGCTTCTAACATTGAAGCTTCAGCAGAATGGTCTCATTCGCATGTGGAAAGATGTTAGATGTCCTCTCCCCACAGCCTCTGAAGTTCGCACCTCTCCCAACAAGTATTAGTCCCACCGCTGCACCCCCAAAATGTTAGCCTATGTGCACCTCTGATGCCATGACCCTACCCCTTAATTAAGTGGCCTGAATTAGGGGTGGGCTGGCAAACACACTCCCATTCAACACTTTCAACATGCATTCATCAGCCAATCACACAACTTACATGAACGCATGCATAAAACCAAAAACAGCATTTACACAAACATAAACATCAACGTGCATGCATTCATAGATATATGCATACTAATTGAATTTAAATAGGCATATATACACATTCAAGTTAAAATAAAAAACACTTACCTCACCTCCATGCACCCTTCAAAAGCACCCTTGCAGCCACGGCACTCTAACACATAGGGGGTCATTGCGAGTTAGGCGTTAAGGGGTTAACGGCACCGGTAAAGGTGCCGGCGCCGTCAACCCCTTAATGTCTCATTACGAGTCTGCTTGCAGAAACCCACTAAGGGTGCCTTGGCTTTACCAGGCACCCTTAGCAAGTCCCGCAAGCCGACCAGGGTGCTAACAATGGGCCCGTTATTAACGGGCCCGTTGTTAGCACCCTCCTCATTCCCATTGAGCCCTATGGGGGCTCGAATGTGAATGGGGATGTACCGGGTCCGGGTTCCTTGAATGAGGAATTACCGGGTCCTCCAAGGTTGGAATGGCCTGGTAATTCCTCATTCGAGGAACCCGGACCTGGCAGCCGGTATGGGGGTAGCCATGCCGCTAATAGCGGCATGGCTACCTCCAAACTTGTAATGGCCCCCATAGACATGCTGCCTAACAGGAGAGAACTCGTTCCTATCAGTCAGCATGTTCACGCTGACGTGAACACACTGACTGACAGAAGCGGAGCCAGGGGCGTTGCTGGGGGCGGCTAAGGGGGCTATAGCCCCAGATCTTTTGGTTGTAGCCCTGGATAGAATCTCAGGAGCTACAGCCAAAAGACTAGCTAGCCCCCAGTCTCAACAGTTCCGACATCAGCTTAGCCCCGGGTCTTTTCCAGACCTAGCAACTCCCCTGAGTGGAGCCTTCTCTTGTCATTCAGTATGTCTACGTTGCCAGCTGAATAACGGAAGGCAGCAGAGCTCCCTTCTGAACCCTGCTGTCTCCCATGAGTTTGCTCTTTGATGCAGAGCCAAACGGCTATGCACCAAACAGCAAAATCGTTGCAGGGGCAGAGGGCAAACAGCACAGTCCCCCGTGTGAATAATAGACATGGTGGACTCTCCTGCTTTCTACTCAGGAGAGGGGACCACGAGACCCACACAAGCGCGAGGCCTGGGGCAATTTGGCCCTCCTGCCCCCCTCGTGATGGCCATGCATCTTTGTACAAACATTTCCAAACATGTGCATGCAGAAAGAAAACCAAAATGCACATCCTACTGCCCTCCCTGTTGGGCGAGAGCTTTATGGCTCAATATGTAATTTAGCTTGTTGCAAAAAGTATGCATATTATCGTTCAGTGACTTATGGGAAGGCATCTGTACAGACAGTGTTTGCGTTATACATAGGGTTTACCATTTCCATGCAAATGGTGCTCAGAAGCCTAAAAGATGCTTTTTCATGCTGATCAATTGTATATTTTAAATATTGTCCTGAGTGTTTGGGTGCCATGTTTGGAGTCAGTCCATTGTTGTCAACAGCTATCCATACAAAAGTGTCACATCACATTGTGGATGTATTTGCTGAAGTGGCTTATTATCATGCCAAGTTCTTAACATTCTACTGTATTGGCTACAGAGATAGCGCATGTTTCCATGTAGCCTGTGTACACATGTTTTATGTAGAAGCTGAGACTGTGGGTGATAGGTAGGCTTGCCTTGTTTCAATTATTCAATTTTACCTGTTGCAGGCCTGCCTTATTTGGATATCTGCTGTCCCCTTCACTCTTCTATGACTCACCCTCTATTGTTTCTTGTTTGGAAATACTCTCTGCTCTCTGTGAAGATGTAGAAGATGCCTGTGTTACCCACCATTCGCCTGTTAGAGGTTGGTGTGTCAGTGCAACCTCTAGGGTATGCAGGACTGAGTGTGATGGAGGTGAAGGGAACACAATGCAGCCATTAATCCATCCCCCAAATCCTCTTTTCCATCACAGCCAATGGCTCATGAAACGTCAAGACTGTGACGGGGTTGTGAGTGACTAGGTGTGATGAAGATTACCAGCAAGTAATCAGGGCTTTGCTTCAAATGACTCTGTCCATTACCCCTGTCCAGATATTGGATGATTCACCCAGCCAAAAGTGTGCCCAATCGAGGGGCAGAATGATTCTGGGTATGGAAGCTATTGTATACTCCTCATGGCAAGGTAGAGTGTCTAGATTAGTAGAGAGGCATGGTTTCTGGATTATTGACTTCAGGAAGGCAGACTTCCCGCATGAGTTCCGCTTGGGAGGATAAATAGCTGGGGTCTGTATGATGATCATTATAGCTTTCTTCACTGGAGATGCCTGCTCACTATGAAGCTTGTCAGGGATCTGAGGATGGACGATATGGAGTTTGGAGGCTGGGGTGTATTGTGACATACGTTGCCTCACCAGAGAATTCAGTTTCGATTCTCTGTGTGTGTCTTTCTTGTGTGACTTATGATGCTGGCAGATCTACTCTGGGACAGACTTGTATGCCTGTCCACAGCGCTCTAAGAGGTATTGGATTACATGTGAAGATAATGGTGGCATGGGCATGCAGGGAGAGTCAGTTTTGCAATGTGTATGAAACAGGTGCTAAGTGGCACTCAATTGGTGAATGTCTGTGAATGCCTTGTTTTGAGGGTGTTTTTAAAATGAAGGTTGGCTGCTCACCATTGTATGACCAGCCGCTTTGCATCTGTAGGCGTTACAATATAATTCTTTGAGCATGATTTGAATGCATTCACAGATGCCATCATTGTGTGTAAGTGATCCGTGTCTGTTGTCCGAGGTGCATGGTCATTGTTTTCTATTGGCACAATTGAAGTTTGTGGTTTCTCAGCAGCCAAATCCTCACAATTTGTCCTCACACCACCCAGCAGTGGACCTATTTGTACTAGCCTTTCCTTCAAATTGAGTCTATCCATGTGTGAGCGGTGTTGTATTAGTAGATCTGGGTAGTGCATGGCATGTCTCACCCATGCCTCTTGAATGATGTTGGGCACATGGCTGAATGGGTTTTCAGGCACACAGACTTGAAGGGGCACAGGTACCCTGGCAAGGTCAGGTAGCTGTGAGGTAAAGGGTGTACATGGTTCCATGCTGCACCGCAGCAATATGTTTGATTTTAGGATATGTTGCTCATCGGCTGGTCAGTGGTTGTGATTATGTGAGTGTCTTGTCTGTGGTGAGGGAGATGGGGTGGGTGGTAATTTGACGAGGTCCATTTGGTGTGGGGTCAGAGGGAGTTTGGCATGATGGATTGCAATTTTTTGCTACTTTGGCCGATGCAAAGCGTAACTGCCTGTGCATCGGCAAGGAAACTTGCCAGGTTTGGATAGTAGGCCTGACATTCATGAGTGCCTTATACAGAAGTATCTGGGAGTTTTGCGAGCTGCAATTCGTTGGGGCCAGTGTATCTCAGTGAGACCAGTGAGCATGCTTACCTTGTGTTGGATTTGGGATGTGGTACATGAGCATGGCTTCTAAGTTCTCATCTATGGGGTAAAAAGGCTGACACATTGAGACATCACGGCAGGCTCTGGATCTAGATAGCCTTCCACATGGGGCATTGATTCTCCCAGCATAGGTACAATATTGTGCAGCAATATTGGGAGGCAGTGGCTGTGTTTGTCATCTGTGTTGTGGAGCTGGTGCAGGAGCGTGTAGGTCTATTACTCGGATTGTGTACATTCAGTTGTGTACATTCAGACAGGATTAAAGCGTGTGTGGTCAGTATGGGGGGCCTTTGTGCTTTTCCTGGTATTCCAGCTTTTGGGGTTGTAAGTGGAATGGGCACTTTGCAGCTGAGGTACAAAGACATTGGGCCTCATTAGGACCCTGGCGGAGAGGGTTTTACGCCAGCGTAGTGCATGGCGTACCTCTCCGCCATACTACGAGTTCCCGTAGCGCCATGGAGGTTTTCTCCGCCTGGTTTTACCAGCCGGAGAAAACCATGGCGCTACGGGACCTCGTTGTTAATTACGCCACCGTATTTTACGGTGGCGTAATTAACTCCTTCCCCACTCCCATTATACCCTATGGGGCAAGAATGGGAATGGGGAAGGGCAGAATGGGGATTGGGGATTTACCGCTCCGCCGAGGTCGGAATGGGGCGGTAAATCCGCCAACCCCCATGGCGCTATCGGCGGCTTTCCGCCATGCTTCGCGGTGCATTTAGCACCGCGAAATCCGCCTGGGTCCTAATGAGGCCCATTGTGTTATGTTCCCCGCCCTTCGAACAGCCCTTGTGTGATTTTTTGGCACAAGGCAAAGGGGTTAGTCAGCCTGATATTCAACCTGTATTTGGCATGTTCAAATTTCAGACTTGTGATGCGTTTGTGTGTCTGTCTGTGTGTGTGTGTGTGTGTGTGTGTGTCTGTGCATGTTTGTAACATGGCACGTGCTGTCCCCCTGCAGTTACAATGTTGTCAATGGTCTCGCATGCACATGCTTTACATTGGGACTTGTTGGCACACATTTTGACTCTGCCGAAAGTGAACTGTGTGATGTGTCCGTTGGTATTGGAATCTAAATGTTAATCTTCCCTGTGAGGTGCTTCTGGCAATGTGCAGTTTGAATTCTCATCCTTGATCGCTCATGAATTCTGGCTAGTATGTCGCTCTCTCTGTTGCTGACATTCTCTGGCATGGAGTGTTAGGGATCTCATTGTTGTGCAACTGCGAGAATCCCGCTGACCTTGGAACTCTCATTGTTTCATTTCTTTTTAGTTTCTTTTAAGGGTATTCGCCTCCTGAGTGCCCCTCTCCAAGAGAGCAGTCTCTTAGCTGACTATGGTACACTGCCCTGGCAGGTTGCAGAGTTCCACATTGTGTCACAGGCAAAAGAGCACTAGGATCTGCATTTCCACTTCTGGGAAGTTGTGCTTCCTGCAGGCATGCAATGGGGGATGCACCTCTAATAGCTATAACAAAAAGGGCGAATCTTCATTGTGGGATATATTTACCCGCTCAGCAGTACTTCCCCACATCACCAAGCTGCGCATCTGCAGTCACGAGCAAAATGGCTGTGATGTCTCCTGTGAGCACAATGGCCTCAAAACTGCATTTTGCAGCAACGAAAAGATGGCTGCACCATCTTGCCAAGCAAATATTGGGCAAGATGGAACAAGGGGGCACACTGAGGAAGCCTGCCAGAGTGTTCTTACATATACAAAAGAAATAGAGTGAAAAAGCAGCACTGCTTTGCTGCCAGCCCAAAGACCCCATTGAAAAGGAGGTATCTTACCTTCAAATGATGCTGCTCTGATGCTATTTTTATCTGTTCATCCTCAAACTACTGTTATTAATAAGGTTCTGCCATGCCCATTCATATCCCCATTGTGCTTCAGCAAAACCAAGCATGACCCCTGAATGACAGGCTCTGTCAAACCAAATCTGAGAAAAATCAACGAAGAAACTTCATTTTCCGCTGTACGGGAAAAGCTTCACTTTTAAGTTACAAAGTGTCAATGATCCGTAATTCAAAGAAGCTCCAGCTCTGGGCTATGTCAGTTTCAGTGTGTAGGTGGTTCAAATAAACTACTGCCCACAAGAAAATAACTATGGCTGCAAAACAGTGTGGGATCCAGATGGAAAGTCAAAAAGTGAATTTGAAAGCAAAGTGCTAGCAGCTTGCACCACATGTGTAAAAATGGGCTTTGCAAACTAAAGAAGAAAATGCTTGTTTGAGAGTACTATGTTGAACAGTAACTTCTTCATGCCTAGCAATGTGAAAGGGGATTGTGCTGTGACAATACATGGATGAGATGCTTCTATTCAGCAGGTTTTCTTCCAATTCAGAGCAAAAATAAATAGAATGAAATAAAATTTCAGTGGCTGCATGGGGGCAGGAATCAGCCCAAAACAGGTTTCTGCTGAAAGGATGACAGAAACAAAAGGGCCCCTCTCAGTATATACTAACACCCCAGTGATAATAACTAGGTTGGACAGAATATGGTCTGGGCTGAACTCTCTGACAATGGAACTTCCAGGACACGGAAGTGTGTGTTACGCTCACCTGGCTCCCACAGAGGTGTCAATCGGAAATGGACAGCTGTGGTCTCCACCAATGTGACGCGTAGGGCCGAGATGACGGACTGGACTGGCCCACCTAGCTTCGTTTGCTTGGCCCATAGGAATATTCTTCTGCAAATGGAGAAAGGGAATTAACCACCCGTGGAGATGGGCGTAAATCCCCCCACCCCTGCTGTTCTCCCCACAGATCACCTTTGATGTCCCCTCTTATAGTCTCACCTGATGGTTTGAAAAGATGAGCTCTCATCCTGCATTGAGCACAGGGGCGCGTTGATAACCAGTTGCTTCACTGGCTCGAAGGAATTAGTGAGTTCCAGAACAATATTGACTCCGAGATTCCCGGCGAGACGCCGTAAGTATAAAGTTCGTAAGAGTTCAAATGAATGACTTTCACTCTTGTCCGATGCAGGTTGCAGCTTAACCCTAATGAAGAGTTCCTCGTGGCAACCGGTAGTATTCTGGTAAGGATTTGTATTTTCCAACACAGTTCGATAAAATAATGCCAATATGTATTCTGTTGCTTTCTCCCTTATTCAGGCGCTGAGAGAAAGTATGAAGTCTTGGGGAATAATACCTCCGGCGGTAAAATCAGGTAAGTCTATTGTGGTGAGGAGGGTTCCCCTTGTTAGTTCCTTTGTTTCACCTTGCTGTCCTTTTGTTTCCACTTAGGGGCCGGGATTCAGCGAAGATGCAGTGGAAGCTGCACCGACCCGTGAAGAGGAATAGTACCCCCAGTGGTAAAATCAGGTAAGTGTATGGCTGGGTAACTAATATTCCTCTGTGTATTCCCTTGGCTCACCTTGCTGTTCTCGTCTTCTCCTTAGGTGCCGGAGTGCAGCGGGAACATACAGGGGGATGCGGTGGAATGTGAAGATGCTGCGAAGGCCGGTGAGTTCAGCGCGGCGCTGCAGCAGGCGAGGTGATGCGCATAAAATAACTTCTTTCTTCCAGCTCGAAGGCGCGATGGATTGGGAATTCAGGTAAGGATTAAAGGTATTGCTCTTGTTCTAACCTTTTCTCCTTCTTTCTCCCTTTTTCTAGGAGCTCCAAACTCGAGGCGGGCGTGGCAGAAGGCTGGATGCAGACTTACAGGCACGGTGAGCGTTACGCTGCTGGATGCAGAATAACGCGAAGCGTGTGCTGCTCTTTGGCCGTGGTTTAAATAGCCTCCAAAGTAGTCTCAGGTAAGTATTCCTCCCCAGCCCCACCCGAGTAAAAAATAGTCCCTAAGTAAAGTAGTCCCTTCCAAGCCTCTTTTGCCTTGGAGCTCTTGCAGCATGGTCTGCATCAGGTAAGTTTGCAGCATGGACTGCATCAGGTAAGTTTTAATCTATGAGCCTGGCACCTATGGCGCCAGGACTCACTCTCCATTTGAGGCACCAGGACTGGACCAAAATAGCCCCTAGCAGGGGTTGTTGGGCTTGCTTAGGATAACTTGATGCCTGCTTCCGGGGTTGCTGGACGTGGTCTGGGTCTCCGGCGGCAGGCATCATGACAGCGTGAAGTGGAGAAGGGGCAATACACCTTCAGTCAGGCTGGGAAACCCCCACCTTACTCTGGAGGAAATGACAGTTGGTGGTAACTGAAGAGAAGAAAATGGTCCAATGGGGGACAATACAGCCCATCTGTTTCCAGAAACTATTTTATAAATAAACTTTGAAGACTTTTCTCTTTTGAATAGGACTTTGCAAAAATATGAACATTTAGCAGTTTAAATGTGATTTTTGTGGCTTTCAAATAAGATGTCTTGGTTGTCAATAGCATGTATGGGACACGAACGCCAAAATAATGTGAATCATGGGGAAAGGACATATGTTGGAATGTTACAAATTAACAAAACTAGGCCCTATGATAGTATGTACGCATGTGTAAAGTTACAGAATTTTAGGCCTAACATTTCACACTGAAAATGACCAAAGATTATTAAACATACAAAACAATGTCTCACAGATTTCAGAGTTGGACTGCAAAGGTCTGCATAAAATATGTAATCTGCTCATGTAATTGGGTAAATGCCACAACTGCATACAGGTGTAAATTACGTTATGGTTGATTTTTGGCCAAAGGTCTGTGGGAAGTCTTTTTCACCTCATAAAAGTACAACCCCTAAACTGAGTCACTTCCTAGGGGAGGCAGCCAACATTGATTGTCCAATCCAGTTGTTAGAGGCATGCTTAGCTAAGCAGGCCCAGCCATATAGTCTATGATGTCACCATGCTCTATATAAAGAGTCCCTGAAAGAACTCTAGACAGACTGTTCCTGAATTTCCTGCTCCTGCGTTCCTGATCTTCTGCATTCATCCTGCCAGATTCCAGACCCCACTTCGAGACCAAAGCATTGCTGATCCTATTCCCAGCAAGGCCATTGATCCAGAAAAACCCACTAAATCCCATTAAAAAGGGAAAGAGCTGTAGTATTCTTTTGGGAAGCATCCTGAACCAGCCTGGCTTGCTGCCCACTAACTGCTTGCCCACTAATTGCATCCAATGGTACCTGTGCCATCCAGTGACCTGAATTTCCCAGCTGTTCGCTAGCCAGTGACCAGAACTTGCCCAGCTGATTTTTGACAGGCACGCCACCGTTTGGTGACCAGACCCTGTTGATTGTCCAAAAATCCCAAAACTAAAAAGTAGACTGTGAGTATAATCCCCACCCGCTAGAAACACATAGCCTATCTTGTCTTGCCTTTGTCCTTATCCCACTCTCCAAGTCGTCATATTTATACCGTGGTAACTTGTTGAAACTGTGAGAATTATCTGCGCATCCTGTCTTTAATTTTAGGTGCTAGCGCCATCTCTTTTCAAATTTTGTCTGGTGTAAATTATAAGCCCTTAGTTATATTTGTAGTAATCAAACTAATTTCCATATATTTTATTATTGGGGTTGAGCAATGGGGTGACAAGGTTGACCTCGCTAATCAACCATGGAGATTACTGTGTTCCTCTTTAACAATATAGTATAGATAATTTAGTTTTAAGTAACCTTTGCCTTTCTTTTAAAATCAAAGTGTCGGGGTGATTTTCCCGGGGTCAGCTGGGCCGTCCACGGACCTCCGGGCTGGGAGGCCCCAACTCCTCCCGTGTTCCCCAAAAATGAGTATGAGACACACGCAAGAAGCAAGGTGGTTCTGCTGTTTATTAAACAACGGCAGGGATGGGTCTAGGATCGTACGCGTCCGTCCAGACTCTCAAAATTCGTGGTGCTCGCATGCCTTTTTTGCCTTAGTATGACGCGCTACTTGCGTCACCTGGGAAAGTTAGCGAAAAACCTATCGCCACTCTGGATTGGTTCCTCGAGTGGTAGGGTTAGTATAGCATACATATAGAGAACATTATTAGTGGTTGAGGGTGAGTCAGGTGGTATACTTGGGTTGTCCCTTCTATTAGATACTTGAAAATTGTTACACAAAGACCCCTAATGATTGGCTAATGTTAGTGGCGTCAGTGATGAGTGCCCCCATGTTCTGATTGGTCCACCCGCGAGCCCCCCAGCCTGGGACCATCGTTGTTCCCAGCTCGCGGTGTAGCTGTCACTAGCAACAATATGTAACTATGTGTTTGTGCAGACAATGCGCGGATTTGCTCATAGGCTTGAGAGCAGACCATTCCCATTGCTGTAGGTGTCCATTGGGTCATTTCATTGTTGCAGCCTGTGTCCCAGACGTGGGACCCAGGCGACTTCTCCCTCGTGGGTCTGGCACCTTGTCAGGTTGGCTTGGTCACGTGAGGGGAGACCGTGGCTGGGGCAGAATTCTGCACATTTAAAGTTGTATTTTGCTTCTGCGTGCTTGGCTTTGCTTACAGGTGTGACTTTGGCATCGGCTGGTAGCATATGAGTTGCAACATCGCTCCCTTGGCTGTGAGCTCTCGCTGGGCTTGTTCTGCGTGATCAGCACTTGTAGTCTTGCTCATTCAGTGTTCATGGCGGCTCTTGCTTGCGGCCTACTTGGGCCTGGTTCATAGGTGGGGAGGTCTAATGCACGGCACCTGTGTTGTGGTGCGACATGGCTTCATAGGCAGTATTACGTCTTCGTTATATTCTCGTCACGATGCAAGGGGTGAGTGAAGCGTCAGCAAGTGTATACGCGAGTGCTTTATGCGTCTTGCGTTTCTGCATTACTGAAAACCTATGTGAAAAATAATAAAGATGCGCGTCAGTGGGTGTATCCATCACCTACGTCATAGCACTGATTATATTCTTCGTGTGGGTTGGTGCGTGAGTGTCCAGTGTGCATGGTGGCACGTGTGTTCTTGGCAGTTGGCTAGGTCGTCATAGCATCTCTAACGATGTGGGTGCTTGTTGTTGAGGTCTTAGTCGAGTTCATCCATGCCGGAGGTGTCGGCTTGAGTAGGGCAGGCTGGTGGGCAGGCTGGTGGGCATATTCGTATGTTCTTGAACCAGGGTATTTGGTCGTCTGGTAGATAGACGAATTCATCTCGTGGTGGGTGTCTAGGCCGCGATCCTCTGGGCCATGGTCGCGAGGAGATTGGGGGGAGCTTTTTCTCCCATTCTCCCACTTCAAAAGTTTTCATTTTAACTGCTCTATTTTCCTAAAACTGAACCCCAGTCCACCCCAAAAATCTCATCCAAATTCTCAACTACCACTATCCTTTCAACTCTATAGTGTCCCTGTGATATACCTCTATCCCCCAGCCCAAAAACCGCACTCTAAATCAGAGTATTTCACCCGTGCTTATTTTAAAAAATGTGGGTAATTTAAAGCGGGAATTGAGTAAATTGCAAGTTTTCCAACGTGTCATTTGGCTGCAGCATGTTTTAACTTTCCACTCATTTTCGAATTGTATACTTCTTGGTGATCTATTTCCTTGTGATTGCTAATGTTGGTGCATTGTTGCCTTAGTGAGGAATCATATTTACTTCAAAGTTTTGCCAGACAGATAGAAGGTGCTCTGGAAGAGAATATCCAAACCAAAAATGCAAAAACTCAGGAGGTGAGTCTCCTGTATCAAACATTGGCTCAGGGTGCCCAATCTATACAGGCACCACAAAGAGATAACAAGGCCCTCTGTGAAGAGAATGTTGGGCTCCACAAACAAGTGCAAGCGCAAGAGCGAGTCATAGAGGCCAGTAAAACCCTGATAGCTGAACAAAAGGCTCAGATCTTTGCATATTATCAAGATATAGGGGCTGAGAAAGAAAAACTAGTGAGATTGGAAAAGGAGTATCCTAGATCTATTACAAACTGGAGGGACCCGGAACAGGTAAAGAGGGACAGGGCAAGCCCTGATCATGTTATGATGACCTCTATACTAAGGGATTCACACGCATTTAATCGTTTGCGCACTGCTGACTTCATTGCTACCGGTTCACATGAGCCGGAGACCATGAGGCCATCAGAATTTATTAGGCCAAACATAATGGAGCTGACAGGTTTGTGCCCCCCAGAAATAGATAGAAGGGCGTCCCTTTGCAGGCACAAGAATATAAAGGCTGATGTCTCTGACAATGAAACCTCCCATGAGGAGAGAGTCAGGGAATCAGATCTGCAAACCTCCAAAGGGACCAGTTGGTTCAATTTGCTCAGGAACAACAGGAAAAGAGGCACCATAAGTGCATCCTGAAGACCTCCACCCAATCTGGGCAGTGGGGGGGGATCCTCTGCCAACCCTGTAAGCAGGGAGGAATCAGAAGACCTTTCTCCTGTGTGCCACAGGGGAGTAGAAACTAGGCCCCACCATTCTGCAAGCCTCTCCCAAGCACAAAGAATCAGGGAGAGCCTAGATGATCATGAGGGGACCTCAAGTAGCAGCGCCTCTGAGTCTGAGGGCGAGTGGACTCTGGTGATTAAGCCAAAGAAGGCAAATAAACTCAAGAGAGTTATGACAAAAGACCCCATTAGGCAGATAAAGACCATTAGGAGTTTCATAATTCCATACCAAAAAAACGCAAAATATTCTGTCTGGGAACACTTGGAACTCGATGAGGAGATGATGGACACTATCCACCTGAAAGCCAACCAGAACTGCATAAAGTATGTTCAATGGAGGTTCTCTCCAGAGTACTCCATCTTCTTTGCTGGACTGGAGGATCAGGACCATTCAAGATGGTCCACCTACAGGGCGGCCATCTTGAAACACTTTTCCGCCCACAGAAACCCCCAAGATGCTTGCAAAGCGGCCTACAATCTGCAGTGCGGGGAAGATCAGGGCCCACGAGAATTTGTGCAGGAGCTAAAATGCACCTTTGCACAAACCACTAGGAGGATGCACACGGATTGCAGGGCAGGGCTTTAAGTGGGCCGTGGCCTGGTGGGGCTGGGCCCCGGCAAGCTCTGAAATTTCGTAATCTCCCCTGGCAGCCCCAGCCACTACACGAAAAGGCATTTTTTTCTACAGCCTGAAGCTCTCGCTCGTGTGCGAGAGCTTCAGGCTTCAGCAAAAAATGCCTTTTAGCCATAATGGTGGTGCCACACCTGCGAGGCATCTCTTTAAGCAAGAGATGCCAGGGCCGGCGCCACCATTATGGAGAAAACCTGAGGCTGCTGGAAGCAGAGGTCTTGTTTTCCTAATTCTGAAACTCCCACGAATGCGCGGGAGTTTCAGTCTTCAGGAAAACTGCCTCAGCTTCCAGGGGCCTCACCCTTTCAGCTTTAATGGTAACGCTGCCCCTCCCCAGCTGGCGAGGGCCGGCACCACCATTAAGGCTGAATAGGCGAGGGCTGCCCCCTGCCAGGCAAGCCTTTAGAATATAAATGCAGACATCAGCACCCTCAGTGCTATGGGGAGAGGGTGCTGATATCTACAAAAGGCTACCTGGCAGGGGTACCAGTAGCCCATTGACCTGGGGTGTGGACTGATGGGCCAACAGGACCCCTGTCATTAGGCCACACCCCCTTGATGAGCCCCAGCTCATTTTGTAGTGCCACTTAAGGCACTGTTGCAGGGAGTTTATAACTACCTTCTTTCATGTGCTCCCAAAGCATATTATGACCCAGCTGGTGAGGGACTTCCACAATAAAAGATCTCTGGACTGGGTCATAGAGCAGGCGACCCACATTTATGAAGTCCAAAAATCTGCAGAAAACAAAAATCAGACCAAAAACCCCAAGCCAGCCAACGACCCTGCTGCTGCTAAGGTAGCAGAGGTGAAGGTTGCCCCCATTTTAAACCTAGAGATGGGGGAGCCTAAACATATACCTACACAAAATCAGCAAAATCAGATACCCAGAAGGCCTTCATGCCAATCACAAATAGGTGGCGGTCAGGGACGTAATCCCACCAATGGGATCCCTAACTCCCCTGATTATATAAGTCCCAGGTACAAGGGCAACCGGCCTATCTTGGGGTATGTATGTACTCCTCGAGCCCAAAGGAGGGGTCCCACCAGGTAAGTACTCCCCCAGGAAACTTCCCTCCTAACTTCGCTTAGGAGGGCAGTAACCCCCCAGATCCCAGGTTAAGTTTCTTTCAACAGTACCCTCAAAACCCAAACCTGCAGGACAACCCTCCTTTCTTTCCCCGCTTTCAGGAAACCAGACAACCCAATCCGGGAGAGGGGAGGCCAAGGGTTGAGGGTTACCCAAATTCACAATATCCAGGGTACTACGGGAGAAGGGATAGTTAGCCTTCCCGTGACCCACCTAGATATGAACCGAGACCCCCGTACCAGCTGGAACGGGTGTCCCAACTGGAGTGCCAGGTCCAGAACCTTTCCCAGGATCTAGGTCGCATGTTGACGGCTCAACAGAACCCGCAGATGAACATGGTGGCTCAGAACCGCACAAACCGAGGGTCTGGCACCCCAGAACAATAACGGGGATAGAACCCTGACAACCCACCAGTTCCAGAGGAGGAGGCACAGGGGAAAAGAGGTGTAAAGCCCTAAAGGAAGCGTCGTTCCTCACTTGTGAAAAACTCCTGTACACCAAGGAACTGGAACAAAAATCTCCTGCCCCTGAAAATCTGCAACCTAGGGAACAGAGGGTGGGTAGGAGAAATAAAGACCTTAAAAAGGCCCATTTGGGGGAGGAAGTTAGTGTCCTTGAGTATGAAGGGGAAGAATCCTTAGAGGATTCTGGGAAATAAATCTCCTTAGGGATGGGGGAACTCCTCCCATAGAAAAATGGGTCCCAACAGATCTAAATGAAGACTGGGTGGGTTTGGGGACTGATTCAGTATCACCCATCCTTGAACCCAGAATGAGCATCCAGAGAATCAAATATTGAAAGAGGATTCCCAAACTTCCCGAATCAATTCTGGTGACTGCCTCCAAGAAGGGGGGGCAGCCCATAATCAGAAAAGAAGGAGCCCGAAACTCCCCAAATATCAGAATGTCAAATTTTATTTTCAGATTCTCAAACTCCAACATAGAATTATGCCCAAACTACCCCTGTGTCAGAGTCTAAAATAAAGACACTGAACACCCAGTTTGCCCGGAATGCACATTACCTTTGCCCATTTTAGGAGAAAGAGGATAGATTTTATGACCTGGTCCAAGTGCAAGGGCAGTGTACATTTGCAGCGCTGGTGGACACTTGATCCCAAACCACTTTTCTGTCAAAAAGGGCCTTTGATCAGCTAAATTCAGGAAGGGGGGAGATATACCAGATCCATCTCACCCCTCTTCCTGGACAACCCCAAAACTTCAACGGGAATTAAATTCCTGTCGAGGGTGGGAGAGTGGATTTGGAAATAAAAACTGGGTGACACAAAGGGAAACACCCGGTCATAGTCGTGAATCCAGAGGGCACACCCTGTCTACTAGGGAATGACATCCTGCGCAGGTTGTCTCCCCTAATACACTGTGAATAAGGTCTTCTGAGCTCAGAGTAACGGGCCAATCAAACTGAAACAGCGTGTCAACCATGTTAGTTTAAATAACACATGCCACATGGTTTAACAGAAACCTGATCATATTGAGTTTAATTTCCAGAACAATCAAATACCTGACGTGACAGTAATTGCTGTAGGACAACAAACTGGTGATGGGAACTCCTCTCCATTCCTGAAAATCAACCTTCCTTCCAGTTTCAAGTGACATTCCACACTGGAAGGAAATACTTCGAAGTTTTATACAGATTCACAATCTTAAAATCCCAATTCCATAGTCAGAAGTGATAAGAAATCAGCTCAAAGTTTAGCTGATATTCAGAAAATTAGAGAACAGTTGTTCTTCCCTATTCAGTTAAATGAGGGAGGGAGTCTGTTCTCACTCGAGTGTGCGTGAACAATGGTAAGAGCTTCATCAGCGAAGCCACGTTCAGGCAGCTCCCAAAAAATCCAGCCATTCCCACATTTAAATTGATCAAAAAGTGGGAAATGGGCCTGGAAACTCCCAATTCCAAACATCTCCTGCCTAGCAGGTGTATGCTCAAAATTTCTAAAGGTAACAAAAGCATAGAACATAATTGTTTGATTGCGGGAGATGTCCCTGCTGCATTCTTTTTAGGCAGTGACATTCTCAATCGGTTTTGCCATTAATTTGGACCTGATCAATTACAAAGTCTGGTCCCGACTAGGGGGAAATCCCAAGGGCTTTGATGATTCAGAAAAAGCATTTCGGTCAGCCCGTTTACTGTCGTATCCAGTTGAAGTTCAAATTGGAGAGGAGGTCACCATCCCAGAACGGACCCGACCATTCCCACTTGAATTAAAAATTATAAGAGGACAGAAACTGCAAAACCCTGACGCATATGTACACTTCAACGCCCATTTTCAACAGCAGTGGTTGGTGTTAAACCCAACACCATTAGTCAATGTAGAACACAACACCATTCTAATATTGATGGATAATAGCGACCTTGGAAGTATCATTCTGGGCGCAGGCGCCATTATTGGAATGGCGGTTGATGACCGACATTTTTCCATGGATCTAGGTAATGAACTGATAGGACCAATCCCCAATGACTGTTTGGACAGTGACAGTGACAATGACATACCACCAGATAGGATATTCACCCTGCAAGGGGGGTATTTCCTGGTGTACTCTTCCTGCCCTTACGGTGAGGAAGAAGTGACCTGTGACATCAGGCAGGATGAGCTGATATTTCATGTCCACAATGACTGCCTCTCCCACCTAAAACCCTCTGTCCAGGTCAATACTCTGACCAGGGTCCTCTCCACCCAGCTGGAGGAGGCCGCTGAGATAGCAAAACTGGAAGTCTTTACAGGCTTCAGGCAAATGGTTGAAGAGTGGGTCAACCTAGCTGACGCCTGTGAGACTCCGGAGCAAAAGCAAAAGTTGAAGCAGGTGTTCTTAGATTTTCAGATTTCTTTGTGGTGGATTTGTATGACTGTATTCGCACCAAAATCCACACTACAACAATTCCCACGGACCCTGGAATGACTCCAGTGTTTGTGAAGCAATACCGATTGCCTCTCGCATCCATGGAGTCCCTGACGGAAATCATCAAAAACCTTGAGTCCCATGGGATAATTCGTCCAGTCCACAGCACCTTTAATAATATGGTCCTGGGGATTTTAAAACCGAACGGCCAGTGGAGACTCTGTGCTGACCATAGGGAGCTAAATAAACGGGTCCACATGTCCCAATGGCCTCTCCCCTACATTGACCAGGGTCTGGCAAAGGTCCAGGGGAAAAGGTATACACTGCCATTGACCTGACCAACGTGTACTGGACTGTACCTGTCAGTTGGAAGGACCAATAGAAGCTGGCCTTTACCTTTGGGGGCAGCAGTACACCTGGACCCGGACTCCCTTTGTTTACATCAACACTGGCATCAAATTCAACATCTTCCTGCATAAGGCCATGTCTGACTTGGGTGAAAGGGGTAACATGGCCTATGTTAATGATGTCCTGATAAAAAGCTCAACTGTGGAGGAACACCTAGCGGATATCCGTTATGTTCTGACACAGTTGAGGGTTGCCGGGGCAAAACTATCCTTCTAAAAAGCGCAGTGGTGCAGGACCCGTGTATACTTCTTGGGGCATGAAATAACTCCTGAGGGTCTCTGTCCGCAGGAGCAGAAAGTGGAAGCACTCCTAAAACTTAAAGACCCTACAACTCTGTGTGAGCTAAAGCGCCTCCTTAGACGGACTAATTACAGGAGGAAGTTCATTGAGGATAACACAGAGATCACAAGACCCCTGATCCGTCTGTTGAAGGGGGGTCAAGTGGGAATGGGGTCCAGAACAAGCCGAGGCAGTAAAGCAACTCAAAAGAATCTTCTCACAAGCGCCTTTTCTATCTTATTCTGTCAGAAACAAGGAGTTCTTTTTGGAAAAAGGGTTCTTGAACACATGCTTTACATGAGTATTATATCAAAAGCATGACAAGGTAAAAAAAGTAATCTCCTATCCAAGCAAGACTTTATCCTCGGTGGAGGAAAAATATAACGATTGTGAGAAGGCACTGCTGGCAACCGTGTGGGCATTAAAAAATTACTGCCTGTTCATCCAGGAGGAACACATCATGGTGTAGACTCCACACCAGCCTTTGCAATACCTCCAAAGTGACAGAATCTGGGGCGGAAATGTGAGTAATTCCAGAATTACTTCCTTCATGGAGCACCTGGTTAATTGGAAAACCAGAGGCATGCTATGTGCTAATAATAAACCACTTAAACATGGCAAGCAAATCTAAAATATAGATGATCTGATCACCTCTAGTGGGATGACCATCTATTGGAAGAGGATCAAGGATCATTCCAGAATAGAGGGGCCAGAAAAAACTGGAAACAACCTGGCTGATCAGCTGGCCAAAACCAGAGCCATCCAAGGGGATGTCCTTGAGATCCAGCCCCTGTTGGGGGAAATCCAGGTCATTGCTAACACTAGGTCCCAGACAAATGCTCACAATGAACTCTCAACTGCCCAGTGGAGTAAGGGACCCCAGATGCTGATTTTATCATGGCACAAAAAGGGGATCCAATTATTGGAAAATGTGTGTTTATTTCATAGATTTGGTACTGGTTACGCCTTCACTACCAAGGAGGAACTCGCCGGGGACCTGGATAGGAGAAATCGAAGGAGATCCAGGGGTGTCGCTCAACACCATAAAAGAAGATTGAAACGAACGCTGTGGGTGTCCTTACACGCTCCAACGAGAGACAGTGAGAGGATTGTGGCATACCGCTCTCTGGTGGAAGAAGGACTCATACCTGATATACCTGTTTTGCCCACCTGATGAATCCCACATTGCCCAACTCTCCCTCAATTCGGAATCTCACAAGAGTCAGGGTGGGATTTGTGGGATATATTTACCCCCTCAGCAGTACTTCCCCACATCACCAAGCTGTGCATCTGCAGTCACCAGCAAAATGGCTGTGCTGTCTCCTGTGAGCACCATGGCCTCAAAACTGAGTTTTGCAGCAACAAAAAAATGACTGCATCATCTTGCCAAGCACATATTGGGCAGGATGGAACAAGGGAGCACACTGAGGAACCCTGCCAGTGTGTTCTTACATATTCAAAAGAAATAGAGTGAAAAAGCAGCAGTGCTTTGCTGCCAGCACAAAGTCCCCATTGAAAAGGAGGTATCTTACCTTAAAATGATGCTGCTCTGATGCTATTTTTATCTGTTCTTCCTCAAACTACTGTTATTAATAAGCCCTGTCATGCCCATTCATATCCCCAATGCATGGATTCAGCAAAACCAAGCATGACCCCTGAATGACAGGCTCTGTCAATCCAAATCTGAGAAAAATCAACAAAGAAACTTCATTTTCCGCCGCACAGGAAAAAGCTTCACTTTTAAGTTACAAAGTGTCAATGATCAGTAATTCAAAGATGCTCCAGCTCTGGGCTATGTCAATTTCAGTTCATAGGTGGCTCAAATAAACTACTGCCCACAAGAAAATAACTATGGCTGCAAAACAGTGTGGCAATCGAGATGGAAAGTCAAAGCCAAATTCGAAGGAAAAGTGCTAGCAGCTTTCATCACATGTGTAAAAATGGGCTTTGCAAACTACAGAAGAAAATGCTTGTTTGAGAGTACTATGTTGAACAAAAACTTCTTCTTGCCTAGCAATGTGAAAGGGGATTGTGCTGTGACAATAAATGGATGAGATGGTTCTATTCAGCAGGTTTTCTTCCAATTCAGAGCAAAAATAAATAGAATTAAATCAAACTTCAGTGGCTGCATGGGGGGAGGAATCAGCCCAAGACAGGTTTCTGCTGAGAGGATGACAGAAACAAAAGGGACCCTCTCAGTAGATACTAACACCCCAGTGATAATTACTTGGTTGGACAGAATGTGGTCTGGGCTGAACCCTCTGACAATGGAACTTCCAGGACACGGAAGTGTGAAGTGGAGAAGGGGCACTAAACCTTCAGTCAGGCAGGGAAACCCCCACCTTACTCTGGAGGAAATTACAGTTGGTGGTAACTGCAGATAAAAAAATGGTCCATTGGGGGAGAATACAGCCCATCTGTTTCCAGAGACAATTTTACAAATAAACTTGGAAGACTTTTATCTTTGCAACAGGACTTTGCAAAAATGTAGCAGTTTAAATGTGATTTTTGTGGCTTTCGAATAAGATGTCTTGGCTGTCAATAACATGTATGGGGCACGAATGCCAGGAGAATGTGAATCATGGGGAAAGGACATATTATGGACGTTAAAAATTAACAGAAATAGGCCCTATGATAGTATGTACGCATGTGTAAAGTTACAGAATTTTAGGCCGAACATTTCACACTTCAAATGACCAACGATTATTAAACGAACAAAACAATGTTTCACAGATTGCAGAGTTGGACTGCAGTGGTCTGCATAAATGATGTAATCTGCTCATGTAATTGGTTAAAATGCCACAACTGTATAAATTCTGTTATGGTTGTTTTTTTTTTCAAAGGTCTGTGGGAAGTCTTTTTCACCTCATACAAGTACAACCGCTAAAGTGAGTCACATCCTAGGGGAGGCAGCCAACATAGATTGTCCAATTCAGTTGTTAGAGGCATGCTTAGCTAAGCCGGCCCAGCCATCTAGTCTATGATGTCAACATGCTCTATATAGAGAGTCCCTGAAAGAACTCTAGACAGACTGTTCCTGAATTTCCTGCCCCTGCATTCCTGATCTTCTGCATTCAACCTGCCATGTTCCAGACCCCACTGCAAGGCTAAAGCATTGTTGATCCTATTCCCAGCAAGGTCATTGATCCAGAAAAACCCACTAAATCCCTTAAAAAGGGAATGATCTGTGGTATTCTTTTGGGAAGCATCCTGAACCAGCCTGGCTTGCTGCCCACTAACTGCATCCTGCGCTACCTGTGCCATCCAGTGACCCGAATTGCCCAGATGTTCGCTACCCATTGACCAGACCGTGCCCAGCTGATTTTTGCCAGGCGCGCCGCCGTGTGGTGACCAGACCCTGTTGACTGTCCAAAAATCCCAAAACTAAAAAGTGGACTGTGAGTATAATCCCCACCCACTAGAAACACATAGCCTATCTTGTCTTGCCTTTATTCTTATCCCACTCTCTAAGTAGTCATATTTATACTCTGGTAACTTGGTGAAACTTTTAGAATTATCCACGTACCCTGTCTTTAAGTGCTAGCGCCATCCTTGGAGCTTACTGTGTTCCTCTTTAACAATATAGTCTACATAATTTTGTTTTAAGTAACATTTGTCTTTCTTTTAAAACTGGAGTTTTAAATTTAACTGCTCTATTTTCCTAAAACTGAACCCCATTCCACCCCGAAAATCTCATCCAAATCCTCAACTACCACCATCCTTTCAACTCTATGGTGTCCCTGTGATAAACCACTATCCCACAGCCCACAAATCACACTCAAAATCATAGTATTTCACCCGTTTTTATTAAAAAAGGTTTGGGTAATTTAAAGCGTGAATTGTGTAAATTGCAAGTTTTCCAACGTGTCATTTGGCTGCAGCATGTTTTAACTGTTCACTCATTTTCGAATTGTATGCTTCTTTTTGATCCATTGCCTTGTGATTGCTAGTGTTTGTGCATTGTTGCTTTAGTGAGAAATCATATTTACCTCAAAGTTTTAACCGCATATTATTTAATTAATTATCAAAATCATTTCAGGCCTTTGCAAAGGGTTTTTGTCACTTATTCAGCGAGGGAAGGTCAGATTTTAATTCTGTTTACTGTCTCTTATTCCTGACTACCTGCTGCTTCCTTCTATTCACTCGGAATTCCATTATTTGAGGGTTGAGGGAACATTGCAAGGGGAAACCTTAACTTGGGTGCTATCTATCCTAATTCAAAAGTGTTCCTATTCACTTGTGCTTTGTAAATGTTCTAGGAGAAGGTTAATTAAGTGCATTGCTTCCATTTTCACTGTAATTATCAGCCACTGGTGATTGCTGCCCATATTAAAAATTGTATGATTTCCTTTGTTTTTTAAAAATATTGTATTTTCATCAACCGGCCTGGTTCATGTGGAAAAGGGGGTGTGATACGAGTTGTGTACCATCTCAAATTGAATTTGCATAAAATAAAGAGAAAGGCATCTCAGTTGTGCGCTACATACTAGGCTGAGACCAGGGTGTGCCGCCTGATTGAAATCCTTAACATCATGTACTTTGTGTCTTGTTGTAAGTAGGGTGTGTAGGCTATGTGGGAGTGGGCGAGATGCGCTTTATACTGATTATGATTGCTCATGATTTTCAACTGCTGTAGGATGCATGTGTCTTTGTAGTTAGCCAGACCCTCCAGTTTATAGCGATTTTGCGATCCCGCAAAATGCTGCGAAAACGGCCGTTTTGCGATAAATGCAGCAACAATGTTTTTTTTTACTTTTTAAAAAAAAGTAATCTGCAAAAATTACTGTTTTAAGAAAAATTATACTCAGGGTGCCAGGTTCTCAACTTTTTTTTTTTACACAAGAAATGAAATGCGCTAACACATCTCATCACTTGCGCCCCAAAAAAGTGCAGCCCAATCCACAAGGGACACATGAATGGGCACATTTTATATGCGCGCCCATTCAGATGGCCTTTTTCACCTCCTTGATCAAATAAAGTGGCGTTTCTGTCAATTTAAAAGCGCATCCCTCATTTCCAAGCAAGATGCACTTTTAAATGGGTAGAAATTGTAGGCAACCATACGCGCACGGGATGTGGGGCTGCCACTGCATGACCGGGTCTTTCCTGACCCTGTAACGCATTTCTTTTAAGGTATGAACCGCTTGCATTTCTGTTCCTCAGCCAGGATAAAAATGCATTTTTTGGGTCGCCTTTTACAGCAGAAGGCACCTGGAGGGCCTGTCTCTGTGAAAGGCGCTGGGAGCTTGCAGAACACTGTCGGGAGAGTGATTCTATTCAAAGTACTGTCCATTTTGATGACAAAAATCTATCGAATGTTACAATTTGAACTATTTCGTCCAGTACTAATGGTTACACTCTGACAGAGAGGGAGAGTGATGGGTGAGATGTGAGGTGATAGGCAAGAAAGCAGAGGTAGAGCAGTGGGTCAGAGGAGGAAGCGCTGCCCAAGAGAGCAGAGGAAGCAGTGATGCGGTGGGCCAGAAATCTGAGAGCGAGCAGAGGTACAGAAAGTAGAGGGAGCGTGTGGTCAGTGAGCCAGAAAGCAGAGAGGAAGCAGTTGGCCAGAAAGAGGCAGTGAGCTGCAGATTGGGAAAAAGGATGAGGGAAGAGTGCGATAGAATGGGAGAAAGGATGCAAGATGCAGAAGCAGCACAAAAGAATGAAGGACTGTATATTGCGGGAGGAATTGTAGAGTGTAAGGTGTGAGTTGGGAGTATGATTTGGAGTGTGGCAGGGGCTGGGCAGTGCAAATTGTGACTTGACAGTGTGACATAGCATGTGAGTATTTGTATGACAGAGTGAGAGGTTAAGGAATGCAAGTTGTGATGGAGAGTTGGTGAGATGTGTGTTGGTGAGAGAGGTGTGTGGGTGTTTGGGGGATTGGAGAACATAGAAGGGGAATATTTTCAGCATTACAATTGATAATGATCAATTTAGTTAATACTATTAAATAGGCATGAACATTAAACCAGAAATGTAGCCAAATCAAACACTGTTCTCCCAAGCCAGAGACATTTGGGACTCTTGCTATTAAATGAATACAAAAGATACATAATAATGATACCCTGGCTCTTTTGTAGCCTTGCACGCTGCCTATTTCCTGCAATGTGTACACCCTCGAGTTAATACAAAATGTCCCGCAAAAATGGCGCAATAAATAAAGGTTTGTGCTGGAAAATTTGCCATTTCATGCTGCAAAATTTGCCATTTCATGCCGAAAAATCCTGGAAGGTCTGGTTAGCATTGCTGCACACCTGCAACAGTATTTGCTGTTCAGACATACTTATGTGGGCAATTTACCCCTATGTGTAGCTGTCACATAACAGTGACTTGTCAGTTGGTTGTTTTGATGGAGTTAGATCACCTATGCTGGTGGGCTAGTCCCTCCATCAGAATGTGTATGTCCTGTGGAGCGTATCTTGGCTGATAGAGGTTTGTCAGAGAGGGGTTACTGAATTGATGGTGGGAGTGTATAATGATTTGGGGGTTTTATTGTTCCTCGCAGCCGCAGTCGGGGAGAAAGGTAGTTTGGCACTGTGACCCTGTAGTATCTAAGATTCTAAGGGCATTAATTCATTTGTCACACTTCCCAGCAAGATATAAATGACAAAATCATTTGCATAAACAAAAGAGGTAGAGAGCAAATGGGAAAAAGAGAAAAGAGAGGATGGAGCCTGTAGGATGTCTGGGAAGTTGGGAAGTTCTTAGAGCAGAGATGACTTGATTTTCTTAATGAAACGATACAGGTCACTGAAGTATACATTAGGCGTATAGACAGTTCGGATTTAGCCCTTTCTGTATGTAATACCCGGATTTTCCGCTGGGAACTAAAATCACATCAAAATCAATGGGTGGCTATACTAATAGAAAGCTCGTTTATACCTGACAGTTCCCCTGCATGTAATTTGCATTTTCAGTAATATGATCTCCAATGGGGGTCATTTTATGGATACAATTGTAGGTGTGAATGCAGGGGACTGCCACATTAGTACTATTGGGTCAAATGCATGTGATTGTAAACATTTACAAAGCAGAGTGTACAAGTGAAGACTGTGGGCAAAACCGTTACTTTTCAATTTTACTCTCCATTTTGTTAAAAATGTAAATTCTGCCTGCAAATTATGCTTTACAGACGCCATTTACAAATGAATTATTTTAGCAGGTGCTCAATTGAGGCGGATTCCATAGGACTCTATTCGTTTTACACTTGCATGATAATCTCGAGCAGGCGTAAAGCTGATTTCCTTTCAAGATGGAGGAGGAAAGCGTAGCAGTGATCTTAGCTCCACTTCAAGCCACTTCTCTGCCTTGAAAGCAAGTAAAAATGGGCCAGAGTGGCAAATGTAGGCATAAACACATTACACAGTGCTTTAACACCTTCATCTCCAACTCCGGCCATATAAAATCGCCCCAATATCTTTTCTTCTCATTCAACAGAAGAATGCAGAATAAAGGATCAGTTCATGAAAACATCACCTCGCTATATATTTTTAAAAAAACTAGGTAAGGTATATCTTATAATTCTATCAGATTTGAGCGCCACTTTTTGAGGTGCACTTATAATTAAAAGTATTGCCAAATCTGTATTACTTTTGCTAGAGAAATTTGGATTAGCAACAGCTAGACCCCTATTCTTCCCGATATTGTCCCGCTAAATAACATACATATAATTGTAGAGCCGGGTGGTGGGCTAATGGTAATATTTAAAGATAGAGGGTCAGATTCTTAAATGTTATTCTGGAAAAAAGAAAGGGACGCTCATTTGCATGACAACAATTTGCCCTTTATTCTCAACGGTCCTCATCTCCCCCAGCCCCGGTGTGCAATTATGGAGAGCAACCGATGGAAGGGTGTCTTTTTGCACATTTGAATGCACATCCCGAATTCAGAAACAAGATGCACTTTGAAATGTGCAGAAATGAAACACAATCCGCTGTTTGTGTTAAGCACAGGCCACAGGTTGATGCGCAATCATGCGTTGTTGCGTAAGTGAAAGATCGCAGTACGAACCACTGCTGTCCCACTTGCATGTGTATCCACAAAGCATGGATACAAAGATGTTTTATTGCCATTTATAAATTGATGGTTATTCTCATTTAACAGACAACTTACCCCAAATTACTTCTTGAATGCAAAAATAGAATCTTAGGTGTGCGTCCTGCATGCACCAATATAACACATTCCACGTGCTCTCAGAGAAGAGGCCTAGGCTTCCCTGTGTGCCACTACACCACTGCCCCTCTGAGTCTTATATAAACCAAGTATTTAGTGATTCCATTCTCATGAACACGAAAACCTATTGAAAATGAGATTGAACAGCAGAATTCTGATCGATATTGGCACAAACTCTCATGGCATGCTCCGAACTCAGCAAACCTGTGATAAAAGTATCTGATACTGCTGAGGAATAGCACTAGTTCAATGAATAGAGCATCTCAGGGATGGATACCCTAATTCCCGCGCTTGGCAAGAAAAGTAATAATACTGGGGTGCAGTATTAATCCCAGTAACATACCACAACTTGGTCAAAAGTCGCAAATGCTCAAAGCCACTACCCCAAAGTACATTAAAAAAATGGCTATCCGGTAATCTGTTTCCAAGGCTCTAAGCGGGCTAATTAAAATTACTCTAGAGGCCTTGTCCCTATTTATATATTTTTACTGATTTGTAAAACGCTACATGCATACAGAATGCTTTAGAACACCAAGCAAGAACAGGAAGCCAGCCACTGGTTGAAAGGTGGGGAATTCTAGGAGAGGAGGGGAGTCTGGTTAACCAGAGTAAAAAGATGTTCTCAAGGCCTTACAAGACTAACAATAGCAGTCAATGTTGGTCTTGAACTGTTCGGACTATTATTAGATATTTTAATGTAAGTGCTACGTGGAGGAGAATTATGATGGCATCCCATTGATAATCCTGTTCCAGGAGGAGTTCTAGACCGGCCTGCAGGAGATTTCATTCAAGTGGGTTTAGGGCAGAGGGTCATCAACTTGAGACAAGGCAAAATATCAGATGGGTAAGAGGGTTCAATCCAGTAATAAATGTACTGGTAGGCATGGAGGACGAGTACGGTATGCAGTGATTATATCGAGAGAAAAAAACGAATTAAATAATACCAAAAAAAGAATGGAAAATAAATATATGGGACGTGGGGGTAATGGGTCATAAAGGGTGGGGTTAGAAGCATGGGGCAATGAGGGTTTGATGAGGGCAATTTAAAAAATCTATATTTTTTCAAGCATTATTTGATTCACTATTTTTTTATTCGTTATGATCACATATAACCGACAAGTACACTCTTGTGACTGAGCTCATCATTTTGAGAACATTTATTTATTTCAATTTTTGGATAAAGCGCCTGCTCTCCCGCAGGCCTCAGGGCACACACAAAACAAACAAGACAGTATACAGGAGTTTAGCGACAGGTGCAAGGGAAACTAGATAGGGAGTGCATTGAAGAAAAAGGTTTTCAACTTCTTCAATTCAGCAAGAGAAGGGATCTTTTTCAATTCAAGCAGGATGGCGTTCCAAGTGGCAGGGGCCAGGACATGAAAGTTTGTCTTCCCGTATTTGGCTAGGTGGAATCTAGGTTGGCTAAGTTTGGCCTGGTCTAGTGAATTAAGGGACCATGAGGGCACATAGTGCTTCAGACGCTCGGTGAGATAGACAGGCGCAATGAGGGCCCTTAAAGGTTAGGGTCAGAATCTTAAATGAGACACGGTGCCTAACGGGCAACCAGTGCACATTTCTTCTAGCTTCAGTGATGGACTGCCATCTGGAAATGCCTAGCACTGCTCTCAAGGCACCATTCTGTGTGACCTGGAGGGCAGCAAAGTTGAACTGGGCAGTGCCGGCCAAAAGACTATTGCAATAGTCGAGCTGAGAATTGACCAAGGTGGAGGATAGGATGGACATATTTTTTGTAGACAAAAAGGGGTGCATGTGGCCAAGAAGTTTGTTAATCAGACCCCATGAAGCATGGGTCTTAGCTATGTGCTGCCTCATAGTAAGTTAGGCATCAAGCATGACACCCAGCGTTTTGACGCTCTTGGCCACCGGACTGGTGGTATTAGCGATGGTAAAGTTGGCATAATCAGGAGCCTGGTTTTTCAGCATGTGGCTGTAGGCAGTGATGAGAATCTCCGTCTTCTTGGCAGTGAGAGCCATAGAATTTTCTACCATCCAGGAATGAATGGTGGAATAGATGGAGTTAATGGCCTGAGAGTCCTGGGCATAAATGCCTGAGAGTTCAAGAATGACCTGGTTGTTGTCGGCGTAATTCGTATACCAGACACTCAGGTCATCAAGCACCTTGATAAGGGGAAGAATATAAATGTTAAACAGAGTGGGCGAGAGTGAAGAGCCCTGAGGAACACTGCGAGTGAGGTGGGGAGGAGCAGGCGTCGTGTATACATTGCCCTAGCATTGCGAGGACCCAGGAAAGAGGCAAGCCATTGCATAGCTGTGGTAGAACAAGCCACCAATGATTGCAACCTGTTCACCAGCAGTTCGTAATCGACCAGATCGAAGGTGGCTGACAAGTCGAGTAATATAAGGAGAGCTGGGTGGCCTTGATCGATAATGACAGAGAGATTGAACTTCAGGTCGAGCATAGCGGTCTCCGTGCCGTGTCAAGCACAGAAGCCAGATTGACGCAGACCTAGAATGGCATTTTCCTCAATTAATCTCTGTAGCTGTCGGTATACAATCTTAATTATTAAGGATTTCACATTTTGTCCTTCAATTTTGGGTGGTTGTGTTCCAACCAAAAGTTGAGGGAGAGGGCATTCCACAGTTCTGTTCCGGCTTTTCGTTCGGATTTTCTGTCATTTGAAGAGTGCCAGGGTTCGTTTGTTATCAGTTCCTGAGCGGAAGTATCTTCTTGGAGTGTAGTGGTTAAAGATTGTTGACAAGTACTTGGGATATTCCATAATGCTTTCCTGTGAGGTAGATAACTTGTAGCCAATGTAGTGATTGTAAAGCTGTTGAGATGTAGTCATATTTCCTCAGGCTAAACATTAATTGCGACATTGTCTTCTGGATCAACTGTAGCTTGGGCATATCTTTTTTCGTGAGCATAAGGAGGAGGCTCTTGCAAAAATGTAGTCTTTTGTTCACAAAGGCTTGGATAATATATAGTATATGTTTAGGGCTGAAAGGATGCTTTGCAGCATGTTGAGGAGGACATTCTGTTTGGTAACTGTGGTGATTGTGGTAAAGATTTGCTGGGAGGGAGAAGGGGAGCTGCTGATCAGAAAATATTATTATTTATTTAATTGTGTTTGGTTTACATTAAACCTTTGCAATAAAATACATACAAATCTGCACAAAAGAAAAAAGCAAATAAAGATTCTTAAAAACAGAAGAACAAATGCATACCACATTAAAAGAGAATCTAATAAGAACATCATAAACCAATATCTAGTTCATCTATAAGGCATATCATAAAAACAGAAGTACAAGAGGTAAAAAGCAGAATTCATGGTAGTACGCAGAATTTGGAAATGTACACATCATAAAACAGTGTCTAATTCATCTATGAAGCATTGCATAAAGAAATACAGATATGGAAGTAAAAAGGAAAATTCATGATAGTCTGCACAATTTTAAAAATTGCACAACCTCAATAGCCATGGAAACCGACATGAACCCCAACATTTATGACCACAGTATCTCTCCATCCACCCTTTCTAAGTTATGCACACATTTGCCCAACAGTCTCGTCTGATATGTCATTAGTTCAGGCCAATAAAACAGTGCAGGTTCCAAATCCTCTGTAATAGATAGATTTGTACAGAACCTACAAAAAGCCAATTGTTTTGGCAAACCTTGCCTAATGCACATAATTTCATATATGTCTAATGCATATAATTTAATTTGTGTTTATGACATTCATTTGCAATCTCATGTACATGTTACGCCAGGCCAGATCCAGAAATGTTACAACACAATTCTCTGCCAGCCCACATTCGTTATGTGCAATACACATTCTAGCATACAGTGGATGTTCTCCTATTCGGTTCCAAGTAAATATCTAGTCATTCTGAGCAATTTTCTTTTTGACTCGAGTCGGAACATAGATAAGCAATTCTTTATTTATTCCTATGTTTGCATTGTGCCCACACAATACTCTGCAAGACGTTTTACAGTGGTACCAACTATGTCCCCCTCTTTTTCCTAGTTCATTGTATAGGGTGCCATCAGGGTAGTATAAGAATTTTCGGGTTAGTGACAAACGTCACCACTGAATGATGCTCCCCAGGGATACCACACCCAGGTCCAGACGTATACATTCCATGTAGTAAAAAATACAGATGAGATATTCATAGTAGTGCAGCGCATCTGATAACCAACAAGGAAGTACAACCAAACCATATAGCAATTTAGGAATTACCTTCCCACGCTAGAATTTGAGCATCGGTAATAGTGAACTGTTACCATATTTCTTGTCTATTACACACATTTGTCTTGCTAATAGTAGGGCTTTTTTTTGCCATCGTCTTAAAAGACTTTAATAGGGTGGCCCAGTATCGGAACAGCTAGGTACAAATAGACAATACTGTTTCCAATCTTTCCCCATCAACATACCAGGCATAACTACTTTTATTATATTTTTGCAAAATGTAATTACTTTTGACTTTGCTGGATTAATTTTCAGCTAGCTATTCCCATGTAGTTGCTAATGGCAGTCAAGAGACCCTGAAGTCCTATATGCAGCCCATGTTATACGAGACTTCCCAAACCTAGGACAAACAAAGGCTGCCTTCTCTATCGTTTCTCCAATGTCCGTCACAAACAAAATAAAAACAAACAGTGCCAAAACACATCCCTGCCTCAGAACTGAGAAGGTACTGACGCCTCTTGACATCTTTCCATCACAATTTTATCTGACTTGGATGGACGTGTCTCTATGTAAGTAGATCAGTATCTGAAGCATTCCTAGGGGGAGACCACAGTCACAAAGTTTTCCCCACAGTGGATTACGATCTACTAAGTCAAAGGCTGTAGTCAGATCCAAAGCAGCTGCATATATGTGTCTCTTTACTGTTCCACGCTATTGTTTGTATGTAGGAAACAAGGAAGGTAATACAAACAGTTCCCATATACCGGCGGAACCCCGTTTGATATTTACTCAAGATGTGGTTATGCTTATCCCATTCTTCTAATTTACTTAAGATAGCAGTCGCAAAAAGCTTGCTATCAGCATCCAGTAGTCTGATAGTCCTATAGTTGGTCACAATTTGCCTGCCCCCTTTTTTATAGATAGGAATAATATAAGAATGTTTCCAAGTTGGGGGGGGTGCATTGTTCTTGGACAACATTTTTGATCAGCAGATATAAAATCCCTGCCCACACAGCTGGCTTTGACTTAAAGACTTTGTTAGGGAGTTGATTAGGTCCACCGGCTCTGGAACCTGTGGCTTTCTTTACTAGAGATTCCACTTCTTCAAGTGTGATGTCCAACTGCCAGCAAGCGACAGTCACCTAAGGAAAAAGGGTTATCATCTCGCCTTTGTCCATACAGATCTTAATGGTTCACCCAAGCACTTTCCTCTATCGTAATCATCTGCATCCCAGATTGTTTAATTTCCAAGCCATTAATTATCTTCCAGAAATGTTGGTCAGACTTGCCCAGAATAATAATTAGCATAGCTTCTCCATCGTTTTGTCTCAGATCAAAACTTAAACCATTTAGGCCAATTATGCCAGTGTGTTTCTCATGTTTAATGATGGCAGGTTTCTCTATTCGATTTTCTAGATTTTTCTTTATAAATCTTATCCTCTTTCGACTAGCCCATTTCCCTATCTTAACCAACTTGTTAAACCCATGATTTGTAATACAGGTAATTACCACAGACAACCTACCCACCATAATAGCATTGATATTATGCCAAACCGTACCATTAAATAATTGCTTGAGTAGAGTCTTACTTTTCCCTCTAATATAGAAGTGTGAAATAAGTGCTTAATTTTTTCCATGAAGTTATTAATATTGCAATCACTCCACCTAAGCTGGGTTACTCTACAATTCACCATCATTGGGCTTACAACATCCATCTCAGAAATGCTGCCATTAATCTGAAAGCCAGAGACCAGCATACTGTGATCAGTAAGTTTATTTTCAATAACTTCCATTTTTAGGAAGTAGGGAATGAATTGCCAGAGATAAATACATAATCCAGGACTGATGGGATATGTCCAGTTGTCCAGGTAGGGTGTGAGGTAATTCCTCCTGGCAGATGTTCATTTAATAAGTGTAAATTCTATTCCACCCAGAAGTCACAGCACATTTTCCCTCTTCAATATTTGTCTAAGAAGTCTCTTCCCCTCCCCATATCAATTCCTCCATTCCTATTCACATTTGGTTCATGGCAATAAGAGTTCAGATCACTATCACCTATTATGAAGCCTCCAGGATAGTCATAATTCCATTCTGCTAAGAAACTTGAAATTCTCCAAGAACCCAGATAGATTACCTAATTTGGTAGTCCAATTTACTAACAGTGCATGAAAAGGTGACCAACCAAAATGTCCCTTAACAGCTATTACAAGCAACCAACTAGCTGTTGAGTATTGTTTACTAGCTTCCAACTCTATATCTGTGCAAATTGCAGTTCACAGCCCCCAGCGATGGTAGTCCCTTCTCACCCCCTAGTGCCAGCTGGAAAGCAACTTTCTATCCATCTATTAGGGCGCAAACTGTCAGCCATACCTCTTGTAGGAAGACTATTTCATGGCCTCTCTAAAAGTTACACAATTTGTCATTGTGGAATAATTAATTATGCACCTCTGTATTCCAATATAGCAATATGAATCATAGGAGCTCTTTTTGAGATCCTTCAATTGAGCAATGGAATCATTTAAGATTAATGTCTGCGTAGAGGGGTATCATCCCACCTGCCCTCTCAAACCGAGCCCAGATAACATGATAGGTTGATCAATAGTTCAACTATTGCAAAAATCAGAATTATAGTGCTTTTTGAAGATAAAGAGGGCATGTGAGGTGACACATATTTTTGGGGTCAGAATGAAGTGAAGGGTGTCTCAGGTATTACATGCACATCATGAATATGTCAAAATATAATCTGAAAACTGGATAGAAAATGAGGTATGCTCAAAAGTAAATAATGATTTATCATTTGGTAGCAAGGCTGAACAAGACTAAGACTAAGATATTTCTAAAATTGATGCCAAATACAAAATGGTGTCTGGAGAGCAGGTGTCAAATGGCCTGTGTGATGCTGATGGTGAATAATACTTTGGCAGCAGTTCACTGTGAGATAACTATGTCTAGGATGGTATATTTAGAAAGGTTGGCAAGGAAAGCAGACAATGATTGATTGATAGTAAATCAGATAAAGGCATGTGAAAGCTACCAATTAGATAGAACAGCTGCTTAGTTGGAAATAAATAAAATGAGCTCATGGAGTTTTTCACAGTATGAGCTGCCAAGTAAATTTGTCAGGGCCTCAAGAAGTAGATAAGGGCTGTTTCTTGGCAGGCGCTAAAGGATGTGCAATTGGGTCCGGCTAGGTCTAAAGCAGGCTTATCAGTTTATGTTTCTGTCAACCGGTGCTTGCCAAAATGAGCTAATGTGGGCTTTGTGAGTGAGAGCTAAGCCATTCAATCAGAGGAAAGGAGGGCTTATATTAAATCATTATGTCATTGGAAAAAGACCTAGGAAAGCAAGCGGATTGCAGCAGTTCTGTGTGCCTTCCAGTATGTCTTTCTGAACCTGTATTAAGGATGGCTGTGAACTTGTACCCAGGAATCCGTTCCTTTGTCCAGTCTCCAGTGCCAGAGTCTACAGGTGTCAAAAGTTGAAGAAGTGTAGAGGGTCCACCTTTGCTACCAGGCAAAGGGAGCCTGAAAATCTTCCATGGACAAGAACCCAGGCTTCATGTTGACAGGGATGGGGATATGCCTGGGGAAAGTGACAGGGTAAGTAAATGAATCTACAATGTGCCCCATTTTGTCAGGGAAGGTCTCCCCATGGCTGTCAGAATGATATGATGGCATACTTTGACATCTGTGGATTATAGTATGTATTTTAAGGGGACAGAGGCAAAGGAAAAAACATGTTATGCATATATTAAAGTAATCAGTAACTCAAAAAAGTAATCAATAAGTAATCAATAAGTCGTTTTTAAAAAGTAATCAGTAAGTAATCAGTAGTTTAAAAAAGTAATAAGTGGTTTAAAAAGAAAACATAAATGAGTGGTGTTTTTTTGTATATAGACAAGAGAAAAGGAGAAAAGAGACCCAGAGAGTCCTGGTCCAAGGGATTTCAGAAGAAGTCATTATACACTTCAATTGAAATAAGCCTAGGAGATGCAGAGGGCAGGTCCCTGTAAAATAATGACTTAAACCCCTATCAGGTATATTTAGGGGCAGAGATAGCGCTGAGGTGTAATGTGAAGAGTTGGCAAGTTTATCTGTCTGTCTATGTGTCTGTTTTTTAAATGAAGGTGTCGTGACAATTAGTTGTACAACGTGAGATGAAGTCAAGAAATTACATCATTTATTTAGGGGAGGTGATTTGCACCAACCCAGAAATAGACGGAAAGCAGTGAAAAGGCAGAGTTTTGAGCAAACTATGATGGGTGCGAAATGGAAATGGAGAAAAAAACAGAGGAAATAATAAAAATTAAAGTCAAAAGTGTGACTATTTTTGCACCCCTCGAGGAGAGTGAGCAGAGGCAGCTAGGGCGTTAAATGATATATACCTGTACAGGTAACAACCTTAAGAAGTGAAAAAGCTTTGCAAGGTAGAAAACTGCCAAACGCATCATGCAAATGAAAGAAAGATAAGGCACGACATGTGACAGAAATTAATCTTGCTTCATACAGGGAACTACACAGTTAGAAAAACAAACAAAGAGATTTCAAATCAAATTGATACCAAATACGACACCAGATTCCTTTCCTGCTTGGGAAAGTGAAGCTAATGTGATATATGACATGCTTTAAAAATGAAATTAGACAGAGATATTACCACATTTGTACGAGATGTGCAGTTGGCAAAAAGCCATCGCTGGCAGTGCACGATGAAGATTGATGTTCAAAATCGCGCTGAGAGTAGTTAAAAGCTCTTGTTCAAAGCTAAGAGATAAGAAGTTGACGGAGTCAAGAGGTAATTAAAATAGTTGTAGGAATTCAAAATTACGTGGAGTTTGAAGAAAGATAGCTTTTCAAGTCAAAGCAGTTGTGAACTCAGTTTTATACATAGAAAGAGCAGTCTGCTGTTTGTGCTGGCAGGAATGGCAAATGTGTGTGTATGAATTGAACAATCAAAACAGAAAAATGATTGAAGATTTATGAAAATGTGACCAAAATGGGTAGGGATGAAGCTAATATGTGTATAGGTATGTAGGAAACACATTTAGTCATTCATTTGTGAAGTTTTGAAAACATTTGGTTTTTTTTTTGGTAATGAGCTGGAACTGCGCCAGGGCTGTCCCTGACTGCTATGGAAATGTGAACTTGAACCAGAACTCATGAAATTAATTTGTTCCTTTGTGAGATTTTTATGGGATAATTATATAATGTATGTGTGTAGGGACCTTCAATTAGGGATTGTCATGATTGACACCCGCTGAGTAATTGACAAATGAGTACGTTTTGAAAAAACAACATTTTTTTCATGGCACTAGAGGGGATTAAAAATCAGATGCTAAGAGAAGCGCTGGATCAGATTAATATGTTTTGGGGTAATTAAACCCCTGGTTGTTTAGTCATGCGAGGGTGTATTTTTTGAAGAAATTTTTGAATTTTAACAGGAACATTTTATGAGGTTGAACTTTATTTTTAAATATATTGTTTTTGAATGGGAGGCTGCTCCCAGTTATTGTATGTGTATGAGCTGGGGAGACCCCATTGAGTAACTGTTTAGGGTCATACAGATTACTTTCCATTTTTGGGGTTGGTGTTGGATGCAGTCTTTGTTGGGCACACACTAGAGCACCACTGATTTGTTGATTTTATGTTGGGCAAATACCTGTTTTTTGTTGGTGATTGATGGGACATTTTTCAGTATAGTTCATAAGCCATGCAGGGCCAATTGCACAGATGAGAAAAAGAGGGAAATTGTTTCACTGAGTGGTTTTCAGTGCACTATGAAAAGAAAGACAGATTGCAAATGAAAGCACAGGAGAGTGCTGTGGGTGACCAGAAGGATGAGCATATTGGTAAATAGGGACAGAGAGAAGGCATGGGAGATGCACCACAAATAAAGCAGAGTCATGGAAAAGTCATACATGTATATTTAAGCATGAGCGCCAGGGATAGAGAAGGTTGGACAGGCTTCATGAGGGAGGACAGTGTTTCTCCCCTATATAATATAAACTACATAATATAGGGGCATTTGGCAAAGAAAAGGAAAACATATGTCCAAGATCACTCAAATTGCAAATCATGGTGCTGAGAGTAAAAATGCAATTATGAGTGCAAATGGCAGTAAAACGTATATTAATGCAGTAATGAATGATAGTAAGCTAAGCACAGTGTATATTTATGTGGAAAAGTAAGAATAAATGAAACAAAACCACATTTTTGGGGTAAAATATTGGGACGGCATGTATCAATGAAAAATGTGTATTTAGAATGAGAAAACAGTGGGTAATGAGGGGAAGCACTTGCAAAGCACACTAGGACTGAGGTCACACAATATGGACAAGAGGCATGATATATTTAAACAATTGTATTGAGAAAACAGTAGGTCAAAAATGTATTTTATAGAAGCACACACCATGAGTGGGCTGACCTCTAAGAATAAGGAGGCCACTATTTAGGGGTTTCGCAGGGTTTGTTAAATGATGATGTATTTATGGATAAGTACAAGCAGGCTAAGCACTGATAAAGAAGAATCAGGGAGACTTGGCACAAGTATTGAAGCACAACATGGATTATTATTATATGTGATGAATTGATTTATTGGGGAAGGAAATAGAGATGATTAAGGTTCAAATCTCTGTCATGATATGCTTACAAGAAGAGGGGGTGACACATACACACACACACACACACATGCATTCACACATGCATACAGACACATGCACACACACACATGCACATGCACACATACATGTATACATGCACGCACATGCATACTCATGCATGCACATGCGTACACACACACATGAGAAGGCACGCATACAAACATGATCTTGTGGAAGTATAGGCAATCAATGGATTGCAAGCTCAATGTACACAAAACACATTGGTAGTCAGAAGAAGGAATTCAATACTGCAATAAGAACACACACACATACATACAGGATACTTTTGCTTTATATTAGGGACACCAGTTAGGGATATTATGTTTTGCTAAGTATATAATGTAAAAGAAGCGAGATTTCCCTCTTAAAGAGGATGATAATCTGCTTGCTTATATTCAGAAGCACTGAACTCTTGAAGCACGTGAGCCAAGGTTATAAACAGTGGCAGTATTCTATCATATTTTATGTCAGGGATTGTCTGGGCAGGTACAGAGGCACTTAAGAAGCAAGCGGTAATGGAAGCGAAACTGTAACCTGAGGGACAGTTGATTATAGTACATTACTGTTGGCTGTTATAGGAGAAGGATAACAAGAAAAACGATGCTAGGAAAAAATAAGGAAGCCAAATTAGTTCAGAACAAATTGTCAAAATATGCCATAGAAGGGGTAGTATTGACAAGTGCAGAAGGACTAGGAATACAGCAAGCAGTGCGTATATCACAGATGAATAATCAGCACCAGATTGGCCAAGGAGGGAATGAATTTGTGCCACAAGGCAGAGGAATTGGCTATAGAGGAAGGGGTGGTTTTCCAGAATAATCAAAGCGGTTTTCAGAATATATAGCATGAGAGTCAGAATATGTAAGGAGTGTTTAACCAGGGGGGACTAGTTAGACTGGGCCCTCCTGTGTATTGGATATGTGGGATGACAGGGCACATTGCGCGTGCATGCGGGAGCAAAGGATATGCAACAGATGGACACTTCTCAAGAGGGGGACAGCTTACCCTCCGGTGTGTAGCTCACAAGGTAGGGAAGGGTTTGCCCATGATCAGATATAGTATCAGACGCAAGCGCTGGGAGCGCAACAGGTATAGCAGCTACAGCAAGTGCAAAATGAATTCACTACAGGGGCAATTGCAGTGAGCCCCCATGTAGATTTAGCAATATGCAAACACATTGACACCGAGGATAGGAGGTGCCATAATGGTAGGTGGAAATCCTCTCACAGGAACAGGGGTATACATGCACCCACAGTAGGACAGGTTACAGGATGACTTGTTTTGTCCAGAATTATCAGTGATATTAGACCCCCAAGAGGAGCAAGGGGTTAATGTGATGGTACGAGGCAAAACCTTTGCTTTATTAGTAGACACTGGGATTGTACATCCATGAACAAAGGAGGAAAAGTATCCAATAATGGAAATGGCCATAAATGATTAAGGGTTCTTTGGAGCCACAAGTTGGGTTCCTTTTTTATTGATGAATTACTAGTCTTTATAGGAGAGTGCAACATGACTGACCCTTTATATTTGTGACAGGCCCCAGTCAATATTTTGGGAAGGGATTTTTATGACAAAACTTGACATGATGATTTTATTTATTGAACAAGGAATAATGTGTTCCATTTTTGGAATGCACAATTTAAATGCGGCAAATTTATACTGGCACTCACAGGGCAAGTGGCTCTGCAAGATGTTTTAGCTGAGTTGAAGGTTTATCTATTTATGGGGTGAATAGTCTATGAACAGTCTATTAACATGGCTATCTGGCCTAGTGAAGAAAATTGTGAGGATACATGATGAATTTGTGTTTAAAATCACAGATATCTATGGACGCAGAGGGGGGATAGACAATCCCTGAATAATTAGATGCAGCCATAGTACAATGGACAGTGAGAGTGGACCATGGAGGACAGTAATAGTTTCTTGAAGAGCATCACAAACTGAAAGAGAAAAGGGAAATCTTAAAGTGTGTGGCAATGATGCAGCAGCACTGGGTATATTTTCAGGTAGCCTTGGAGAGAGTGCCAAAAGTCCTGCGGACCACAGGCTCTTATGAAATGGGTCTACTGAAACTAATAGGGGAACAAAATAAACACATACACATATAAAGGATTATAATATGAAACATATGAGGTTTTTTTTGTTTAGACTAATTAATGTAAGATAATCATAATTTTAAGATAAAAGCGCAGAAGTAAGACGTTCAAAATTAAGAGATTGATGACAATTCAGGGGGTAAAATAATTAAATAAAAATGAATGATTGAATGAATGAATAAATGAATGGATATTAAATCAGCAAAAAGCATAAACTAATAGAAGGTGCAAAGAAAGGAACAAAGAGTAACATTGTGAGACAAGGGTGATAAAGGAAGGTCTGGATAAGATATCCAGATTTGCAAACAATAAGCACAATGGATGGTGCTGGTTAAAATTGAGTAGTGTAGTGTATTTTGATGAAGAGACAATGTCATCAATGAAGGGACAAGAGGGTATGGATGGCCAAGATTGATCTGATAAATATAAGAGAAATGTTTATAGAACTATACCAATGAACATATGAGAGTAAGTAATAAAAACATTGCATGCGTATGATGATGTCGATTTATGTTTTACAGATGAACATTATTGTCATTTTTGAGCATGGGAGGAATGACTACATGGCCTTAGCAGAGTAAAACAATATAATGGGAAGAAACATTATATTATGACAAAGGTAAGTATTAAATGGAAAAATAGAGAAGGAAAAGGTGAGTACCAGTTGCCACAACAAGTGTGTGAGCAAACTATTGATCATTATTAGGAGTAAGAAGAGCCAGGTGAGTACAGAGGAAAGGTAGAAAGGGATACAGTCTTTCAAATATATAGCATATTCCCAAGAAAGGTGCAAACAAGTGTGAGCATGGGATAAGCATAAGATATACAAGGATGGCCATATCTAACTATGAAAATGAAGAATACTTTGGATAGAAGGTTGAGTAAACCTTTTGTAATTCTGGTAATAGAGAAAGGCTGAATGGGTGCATTTGGCAAATGCATAAAGTTTTGAGGATAGGCAAAACGATGTATGCCTATATGTTACACCTACATGCAATTAGCAGAATCAATGCTGGGTTCCCAATAACACGGGTAGGCAAGGTTAGTGTAGGTAGGGTGATGGAAAATGTCAATTATGTCTCAACAGAATAAACACAGCAAAGAAAGAAGACAACCGCGGTCCCATATCATCAGCAGGAGGACTTCAAAAATACAGAGAAAATGTTCAGTATAGCAGGAAAGATAAAAACACAGGATACTGTCATGGTCATCGGGTCAAGGACACAGATGGGACCCAGATGGACACAATGCTTTATTTGTGAACATAGCACCTCATTCCGGTGCAAGGTGCATTTAACATGGAACTTCTAGCACTGAAGCAGCCCCACGTGTACTTTTGGGTGGGGCTGCTATTATTGGGTTGCCTTGCATGTGCTGACTGACTAGGAGTGGCAGGGTGTGGTAGGCAAGCCAGGCCTAGTGGGCGTGCCCACAATCACAGCTATATAAGCTGCTCCAATCCACAAGGCAGACGCTTCGTGTTATTCTACACTTACATGCAGCGTAACGCTCACCGCCGCCGGGGATTAACTTACCTTGGAAATCCTGCTTCCTGCCTTTATGCTTACCACTTGGGGAATCTGCTCTCACCTGTGCGTGTCTTCTTCAAATCTTCTGAAACACTGACATCTTCATCTTGGCACCGCAGCCCACCTTCAAACCTTCTGGAACGCTGACATTGTCATCTTGGCACCGCAGCTCACCTTCAAACGTTCCGAGACGCCGACATCTTCATTTTGATACCTCAGCTCACCTTCAAACCTTCCGGAATGCTGAAATCTTCATCTTGGCAATGCAGCACTACGCGCTTCATCCGCGATCGCAGCACCTGCAAGTAAAGTGAAAGGCAAGGTTAGATATTAAAAAGACATTAAGTTTAAGGTCGCGCCTCCACCGCACCTCGCGCCTTTCCTTAAACCATCACTCACCTGTTGTCGGACATCTTCATCTTGGCACTGCAGCCCACCTTCAAACCTTCTGGAACGCCGACATCATCATCTTGGCACTGCAGCTCACCTTCAAACCTTCTGAGATGCTGAAATGTTCATCTTGGCACCGCAGCACTACGTGCTTCATCCGCGATCGCAGCACCTGCAAGTAAAGTGAAAGGCAAGGTTAGATATTAATAAGACATTAAGTTTAAGGTCGCGCCTCCACCGCACCTCGCGCCTTTCCTTAAACCATCACTCACCTGTTGTCGGACATTGCGTTTTCATCTTTCTTCCTCCTGGCTGCGTTCCGCACCTCCACAACTGATTTTGGGCCGCATCTCCATCTATTGGGAAGAAAACAAAAGAGACAACATTATTCAGGAATTAGCAACCATATTGTGAGCAATAATATCAAGACAGAAAGCAAGAAGGGGCAAAGAGAAAACAGAGAAAGAGATAAAGACAAGAGACATTGAGAAACACTTACTAACCACCAAAGAAGCATAGTGACAGCTGGACTGGACTGTTACTTACCAGGGATCAGTGGAGTAACTTGATATTAGGAACAACCGCCCCTTGCAGAAGTAGCAGGACGGAGAGCTCTCCATCAACAATTACCAGTTGAGCCGGTAGATGGCCACCAAAATCGCACCTTGGGTAGAAGGGATTGAGAGGAACCATAACCATAGTCACCAATCAGCGCACTCACGTTTTCTGATATCCACGCAGGAGCAGTGCCACCAATTGTCGCTGCCCACAGCTTGTCTGCAGGGGGAATGACCTGACGGGGGTGATCAGATTCCTGGGAGGGCTACAACCGTGCCCCAACGCCTCCGCACAGACGAGGTGAGCGTAACAGATACATATGGAGAGGTCAAGGAAATTTAAATGTGCACCAATGTGTCTTTATGCACAGAAAAGGAGGCCTGCATTTCAGTGGGCTGAGAGTGTCAAGAGATGACCTCAGTAAACATTTTTGATCAAAAGGAAACAGCAAAGGTCCACCTTGAGGAAATAACTGATCGCTTTACCAACGTGATAAAATTACTGTTGCCTCTATTTTGGTTTTCTGCAGGAAGAAGGAACCCATACCAGCGTCTTCTTCTTCTGCTACAGATGCACCAAGAAGAAAGAAGTGGAGCGATTGAAGAAAACATATCCTTTTCAAACAAAATGTTTTTGAATTTGTTATGTTGTCTGTGCTGTTGTTTAATATTTTATCATATGGAAAGAGAATGCATGACTCTTTGGTTTGAGAATGTCAACCACAGAGGAAATGTTTCCTTTAGTACACTATGCAGTTGCAGCAAATGAAAGAAGCCCATGAAAAATAGGGCAATGCCCAACAAAGTAAAAGGTGTATACATTGTATGGCCTCAGAACGTAGCCAAGGCCCGGTATCAGCCAGTATGTAGTAAGTATAAAGTGACACCCATATGTGCGAAAAGAGAGAAAGGAGCAGCCATCCTGTTATATTAGAAAAAGAGAAAATGCAGTAGAAATTGTTTAGGAAGCAGGGGTGTTTAAGAGAAGTACTGAGGTATTTTAAGGGTTGGGTTTGAGGAGGAAGTACTGACAATAAAGATACACTTATTTTTCAAAAGAAACTCATTCAGTTTTATATTACAGATGGACGAGAGATACCTACACACCAGGTGATTGATGGCAACTGATCCTGCAAGCAGGGAGAAAAGATCGAGGGACCCAGCCAGATGGCCAGTTACAGTCACTTCTTTTTGAGAGTTTGTCCGAATGAGATTCCCCCATCTTTGTGTTACCGAGAAACAATCGAATGCCCCCTGTTGACTATCTGAATAAGATGATTGAGAATTTGAGTACTTTATGATGAAATGAACAATGAACTCAAAAGGACTGGCCTAAGAGCTGAGGGGCCCTAAAACATACTGCAAAACAGCCCAAAGGACAAGCAAATATATGAACTGATCATCAAGAAGGACCGTGGATGCAGAATAAGCTAAATATCGGGTGGAAGATGTGTCGATGGAAGAAAAATGAGAAGAAGATAAATATTAAAGTATTCATGGGGAGAGAGCGGGAAACAAGGAAATGTCATGGGGTGGGAGGAAGGAAAAAGTATACAATAAAAGTTGCGTGTGGACAAAATAGGAGAAGATGGGCTAGTGGGTTTCCTCAAGGACTGATTTATCTCGATTCTCATGGTGGCAAAAAGGAAATCACCTGTTGTGTATGTTATGTTTACATTCAATTGAGTAATGGGGATGGGATCCAGAAAGAAGCAAAGGTGTTCTTTAATGATACATGCATAGAAATTCAAAAAGGGAGAAACGTTGAAATTATCTTTTTACAAAAGGAGATACATATATGTTTTTTATTTTTTATTTTTATTTTATTGTGGTATAAACCAAACCTGGTTTTATATATATGTTTTAGAGTAAGAGAGTACAAAATGATTGAAGTCACTGTTGATTCCGTAGAATTTTTTTTTGTGAAACCTCCCATGTTGACATAAAGCACGACATTGAGGGGGTGACTTAGACAGGGATGTATAGGTACACTTTATATGGGGGAGGGTGGACATTGGGTATAGTTGTCATGTATTGAACAGTGGTCGAATACTGACCAGAGGGCGGTGTGTAGACGGGTATCACACCCCCCCACCTGAAACTCAGCACAGATAACATGATAGGTTGATCAATGGTTGCAGTATTGAAAAAATCTGAATTATAGTGCTTTTTGAAGATAAAGAGTGCATGTGAAGCAACACATATTTTTGGGGTCAGAATGACTCAGGAAATGACATGTGGCTCAGGTATTACATGCACATCATGAATATGTAAAAATATAATCTGAAACTGGATAGAAAATGAGTTATGCTCAAAAGTAAATAACGATTTACTGTTTGGTAGTGAGGCTGAACAAGACTGAGATATTTTTAAAATGGATGCCAAATACAAAATGGTGTCCTGAGAGCAGGGGTCAAAAGGTCTGTATCATGATGTTGGTGAATAATTATTTGCCAGCAGTTCAGTATGTCTGGGATGATATATTAGAAATGTTGGCAATTAAAGCAGACAATGATTGATAGTAAATCAGATAAAGGCATGGGAAAGCTACCAATTGGACAGAACAGCTGCTTACTTGGCAACAAATAAAATGAGCTCATGGAGTTAACACAGTATGAGCTACCAAGAAAATTTGTCAAGACCTTGAGAAGTAGATAAGGGCTGTTTCCTGGCAGGCGTTAAAGGATGTGTAATTGTGTCTGGCTGGGTCTAAAGCAAGCTTATCAGTTTATGCGTCAGTCAACCGGTGATTGCCAAAATGAGCTAATGTGGGCCTTGTGAGTGACAGATAAGCCATCCAATAAGAGAAAAGGAGGGCTTATGTTAAAATATTAAGTCATTGGAAAAATACCTATGAAAGCAAGCTGATTGCAGCAGCTCTGTGTGCCTTCCAGTATGTCTTTCTGAACCTGTATTAAATATGGCTTTGAACTTGTACCCGGGCGTCCGTTCCTTTGTCCAGTCACCAGTGCCAGAGTCTACAGATGTCAAAAGCTGATGAAGTGCAGAGGGTCCCCCTTTACACCAACCACCTCCATTCTCCCATTCTTCAATATTAGATGTCTGTACTCTTTTAGCTTTATCTCCATTTAAACCAATTTTTTCAGGGGGGTCAAATCTTAACCACATTACCTTACAATGTCTGCCTCTCTTAATATAATCTCCTGCACTCATTTTTATGGTATATTTAATACAGCTCCATCATTTCTAGAGGTACAACTCCATCATTTCTAGAGGGATCAAAAAAATCCATTGTTTCAATATCTTTCGATGATATTAGGCGAAGATTCAGTATTTCAAAGAGCGGAGATACTATTTTCATTCTATTCAGATTGCTAGGTACCCCATGATTAAACAGGTATTCCAATTTAAGCCTTCCCTCCCATTGGCTCTCCAGACTCTTCTCTTGGCTTTGTGTAAGGAGACCGGTTAATACTTCTCTCTGTGGAGATGTCTTTTTCTCGCTAATAATTGGGTTCGCCCCCACATGCAATATATTAATTTTTAAATATATCTCCTCATGGAGCGACCTGATAACCTTCAAATTATTCTCATATTCTCCTCCTTTTTTCATTGAGGTATTACAATCCATGTTATTTTTACCACACTTCAATGCATTTTTACTGCCACTAAGTCTAGTTACATGAGACACTTGAGGCTTTCCTCCCTGCAATACATCTGGATATGTTTGGCATTCAGCATTAGCCTTAAATGTCTGCTGACCCCCTCTCATGGTATGTTGTCATCCGCCGCCACAGCGACTAGCGGACTCTTCCGCATTGGCGATTGCGGTATGGGTTTAGAGGGCTGTAGTCCTTTCTCTTTGTCGTTGCTCTGGTTGCTGTTCTAGCTTTTGTTGCACGGAGCAACCCCTCTGGATTGTTTCACGGCTTCCGGATCAATGCTTGTGTGCTACTGTGCTACTGACACTCCGTTTTGGATCGTCAGTTTTCCTCCTCTCCCTCTGGCTTCTCTTCTTGTGCGAAGATCCTTTGCTCCGCCGCTCCGCTGCATCCTACCTGTATCCTAGTTTTCTCGGGCCCGCGTCTCCATCTCTCGAGGCACGGCGTCCGCTCTTTCCTCCACTCTTGTCTCTTTCCCCTCTCCTCCTGGTTCCTCCTGCTGCAGGCGCTCCGGATTCTTCCTCCTTTTCTCCGCTTACCTGTGGTCTGTGTTTCCTGTGTTGCGTCCGGGATTCCAGACTTTAACCACACTTACCTGCTCATTTTGTGCTGCTGATTCTCTTCGCCATCCACGCCAGTGACTTTCCCCCTGCTGCAGTTTCTTCCTTGCCAGCTACTCCACCTCAGAGAATCTTCCGCTGAGTTGGAGAGAGTCCATCTTTGTGTCACTTAAGGGTTTTTTCTGCTGGCTTGGTTTTTTCCCTTGATTTTCGGCTTGCCCCCAGAAAAGGAGCCACAGGATTGCTGTCTCATCAGCATTCACTGTGGCTTCCTTCCGTGACAGGCATTTACCACCTAAGAAGGAGAAGGACTACCTAACGAGACGAAAACTGCCCTCTGAAAGCATTGATTCCAGCAGTTCAGGTGAGGGGTGTGGAAGCAAGAGGTGAAGAGGGAACTAAGGGGTCTCAGAAAGGACATATGTCTGTTAGATTCAACACATCTTTAATTCTACGGACTGGCTGGGCTTGTACCAGTCCCCATTTTACCACTACAGAGATATTCCGTTTTTTTGGAGTTAATGGCTGCTAAAACATTTCATTTGTTCCTTCCAGAAACGTAGCATTCTCATCCGTAACAATTCAGACCTTGGAGTCAAAAGGGCAATAATCATTCCCTCCGACCTCTTCTAAACCCACTCCTTCATGATTCACCATTAGGGGTCTCAGAAAGGACAGATTGCAACGCCCAAAGATTACAAGATGTCTGCCGAAGAACAGGTTCAAGAGCTTTGGAAAGCCTTTCAAGCTATGTCCCTAGAGCTACAGGGAGTGAAGACAGAGAATGTCCTTCTCAAACAATTGGTGTCTGCAAGAGAACACCCTCCGATGGAATTACCACCCATGGCACTTTCCTTGGGAAAGTTCGACGGCTATCCTAAAAAGGTGAAAGAGTTTTTGGAGGCCTGTACGGTGTATTTCACTTTTCGGCCCCGTACCTTTGCCACTGCTCAGGCCAAGGTCGGATTCCTAATATCAAATATGACCGGAAACGCACTGGCTTGGGCAACCCCATTGGTAACAAGTGCTAATGCGATCCTTTAGGATTTTGCCGGCTTCCAGAACCTGCTTAAACAGACCTTCGAAAGACCTAGCCTGTCTTTTACAGCATGTGAGGACTTGTTGGATGTCAGACAAGGTTCTTTAGATGTCCTATCGTATATTTCTTCCTTCAAGACATTGGCGGCAGGAGCGGTTTGGCCAGAACCTGAACAATATGCAATTTTTTCGGAGGGGCTTGAAGGAGGAGATAAAAGACGAGCTGGCCAGATCCCCTCGTTCACCAACTTTCTCTGATTTACTCGCCGCCGCTCTTCACATAGAGTATCGACTTCAAGAAAGAAGGTCTAAGCATCGTAAACAACGAGCTTCAGGATCCCCATCGGACCCCTTCCCACATCCTTCCCCTTCACACTCTCCTACCAAGTCTCCGGACGAACCTATGCAGATTGGGGCTACAAGAGCACTTCTTTTGGCTGCTGAAAGACAAAGACGGAGAGAAAAAGGATTGTGTGCATACTGTGGTTCGGATCAACATCTTCTGAAGGACTGCTCAGAGGTGCTCAGCAAGAGATCGGGAAACGACTACCCTCGGCGCCAATAGGGACAGGCATCCGAGGGCCATCAAGTGCTTTTCCTCGTCCCTACGTTTCCCTTTTGGTCTCCGCTCCGGATTCCTAAGAGGATTCCAGACTCATAGTTCTGTCAGTGGTCCTCAAACTGGAGGGTAAGCTAATCGAGTCCTTAGCCTTGTTGGACTGCGGAGCAGCGGGTAACTTCGTGGATACCCTGTGGGCCGACAGAGTGGGTCTGCGCAGAATCGCCCGCAACGAGGGTCAGAAGGTCAATGGCGGGTCTCCTTTGTCTTCCGGTCCTATAACGCATACCACTGAGGACCTGTCCATAACCATCAATCAACACACAGAAGTACTGAAGTTCGATATCATGAGAGCAGCCCATTTCCCCATTATTCTTGGGATCACTTGGCTCCGGAAGCACAATCCTCAAATCGACTGTACTAACAACCAGTTGAGCTTCTGTTCCTCATACTGTACGACAGATTGTCTTCCTTTGGATAATCGGTGCGACCTTCAGTCAGTAAAGATTTTTCCGGATAACCACCTTGGTGTTCATGCACTGCCCCGTTATTGCTCCTCCTTTGAAGACGTATTTCAAGAGAATCATCATGCCAAACTACCACCGCACTGACCAGAGGACTGCACCATCGATCTTGAGACTAACGCCCTAGTGCCGTTTGGTAGGATGTTCTCCCTCACACAGACAGAGAAGCAGGTGTCGCAACATTATTTGGATACCAACTTGGAGAACGGACTAATCCAGACCTCTAAATCACCTGCAGGGGCTTCTTTGTTCTTCATTAAGAAATGAGGACCCAATGAACTTATGCCCTGTATTGATTACAGGGGCCTTAACAAGGTCACTATTCGGGATCGGTACCCGATGCCACTGATAACTGACATCATCGAGGCAGTACAGGGGGCCAAGGTGTTTACTAAACTCGACCTTAGGCATGCATACCACCTGCTCCGCATAGCCAAGGGCGATGAGTGGAAGACCGCTTTTCGCACTCCATTCGGTTTATATGAATACAAGGTGATGCCGTTTGGACTGGTGACCGCGCCAGCTGTATTCCAATGTTTCATGAACAGATGTTTTCCGACATGCTCACAGTTTCAGTTATCATCTACCTTGATGATATTCTAATCTTTTCTTCCAACATGGAGGATATATACTTCAGGTCACTCAAGTTTTGGATCGTCTTCAAAGGAATCAATTATTGGTCAAGGCCGAGAAGTGCATTTTTGCTGTTCCTTCTGTGCAATATCTAGGGTACGTTCTGTCGGAAGATGGAATAGCCATGGATAAAGACAAAGTTCAGGCCATTCTCGATTGGCCTGCCCCTACTTCAGTCTAGGAGGTGCAAAGATTTCTGGGACTATCTAATTTCTACAGATGATTCATACCAAACTTTTCTGAAGTGGTGTACCCCATCACCAGGCTTCTCAAGAAGAACGCTTTCCCCTTCCATTGGTCGGCCGAAGCTGAGAAGAGTTTTGCCCATCTCAAAGGGCTCTTCTGTTCAGCCCTGATTCTATGGCATCCGGATCAGACGCTACCTTTTATCTTGGAGACTGATGCCTCCGCCATCGCGATTGGGGCAGTGTTGCTACAGGCAGTCGATGGAGTAGAACATCCAGTAGCCTATTTATCGAAAACCCTCTCTCCCAGCCAACTTAATTACTTGGTTCTCGAAAAAGAATTACTGGCGTTGAAGCTAGCGTGTGAAGAGTGGCGTCACCTACTTATGGGGGCTCGACATCGGTTTACCATAAGGACCGATCACAAGAATCTGAAGGTACTGCAAGATATGAAATGTTCAAACTCTAGACAGGCCCGGTGGGCTTACCTTTTTCTCAATACGATTTCCAAATCACCTACATTCCCGGATCATTGAATCGCTTGGCAGACGCACTGTCCCGTAAGGATTTGAGTAGAGAGAAGACTTCGAATAGCATTGAGCCAATGTTTCACAGAAACTAGATCATGGTGCTAGTTGGCTCTTTTCTTCAAGAGGTTAAGGCAGTGGTCATTCCGGAACTTTCTCGATTGCCGTTTCACCCAATTCTCTCTATCAAGAGAAAGATGGCTGGGTATTCTATAAAAATCGGTTGTACATTCCAACAGCTCCCTTACGCCAAAAGATTGTGAGTTGGTGCCACAATCCACGCACCGCGGGCCACAGGGGTCTGGACAATACCATGGAGCTGATCCCAAGAACGTTTCTCTGGCCCAATTTAGGAAGAGAGACATTTGAATACATAAGATCATGTCCTATCTGGGCCAGGGCTAAATATCCCACTGGCAGACCTCTTGGGCTGCTTACTCAAGCTGAACTACCCACTCGACCTTGGGGGCTCATATCCACGGATTTTATAGTGGATCTTCCTTTGTCCGAATCGTGTACGTGTATTATGGTCACGGTGGATACATTTTCCAAAATGGCACATTTCTCTCCTCTCCCGGGACTTCCTACTGCGACAAAGATGGCTGAAGTCTTTGCAAGAGACATCTTCAAATTACATGGACTTCCTGATAAGATTATCTCGGATAGAGGGAGCAAGTACGTCTCCAGGTTTTGGAAAGCTCTATGTAACCGGCTAGGTATCGAAAGAGCTCTCTCCTCGGAGTTTCATCCTCAATCCAATGTTCAGACCGAATGCCTCAATGCCACTCTGGAGCAGTATTTGAGATGTTATATCAATCGACACCAAGACAATTGGGTCTCCTTGCTCGCTACAGTGGAGTTCACCTACAACAACACCAAACACTCTGCCATTGGCCTTTCCCCTTTCTACTGTACCTATGGAATTCACCCAAAATCTTTCCTACCTTGTGTTCCCAGTCCCACCAACTCCCCAGCAGCAGAGGATGTTCTACAGAACATTACGGTAGCTCATGCCACTGCTTTGCAATGTCTGGAGGCCAGCAGGAGACACAACAAGTGTCAGGCCGACAAAATCGCTGCAAGGATTGTCCGGGGTAGAAGGCAGGCGACAAGGTGTGGTTGTCCACAAAGTTCTTACCCAGATGGAGACATCCTTCTAAGCTATCATCTCGTTTCTTGGGTCCTTTTTCCATCCACTCCAGGATCAATCGTGTCACTTATAGGCTTCAGCTCCCTCCTACCCTCAGTCGCATCCACCCAATCTTTCAACCCTCCCTTCTGAAACCATTCCTTACTGACCCATACCGCAGAACGGTTCCCCGTCAGGCTCTCTTCCCTAAGAGGGACAAGGAGGAATATGAGGTCTCCTCCGTACGGGACTCTAGGTATTACCGAGGCCGTTTGGAATACTTGTTGTCTTGGAAGGGCTACCCTGAGTCGCAGGTACACGCCCCCCAGTTGCTTGCCAGATACCACCGCTTGCATCTGGGTAAGCCAGGAGTTCTGCGCACTGGGGGGGGGCATACTGTCATCCGCCTCTACCGCGACTGGCGGATTCGTCTGCATTGGCAATTGTGGTATGGGTTTAGAGGGCAGTAATCCTTTCTCTTTGTCGTTGCCCCAGGTGCCGTTCTAGCTTTTGTGGCACGGTGCCCGCCGGGAGTACTTATTGCTCTTCCTCCCAGCGGACTCTGCGTTGCAACCCCTCTGGATTGTTTCACAGCTTCCGGGTCAACGCTTGTGTGCTACTGACACTCCATTTTGGATTGTCAGTTTTCCACTTCTCCCCCTGGCCTCGCTTCTTGTGCGAAGATCCTTCGCTTCGCAGCTCTGCTGCATCCTACCTGTCTCCTAGTTTTCTCGGGCCTGCGTCTCCATCTCTCTAGGCACGACGTCCGCTCTTTCCTCCACTCTCGTCTCTTTCCCCTCTCCTCCTGGTTCCTCCTGCTGCCGGCACTCCGCATTCTTCCTCCTTCCTCTGCTTACCTGTGGTCTGTGTTTTCTGTGTTCCGTCCGGGATTCCAGACTTTAACCACACCTACCTGCTCAATTCGTGCTGCTGATTCTCTTTGCCATCCACGGCAGTGACTTTCTCTCTGATGCAGTTTCTTCCTCGCCAGCTACTCCACCTCAAGAATCTTCAGCGGAGTTGGAGAGAGTCCATCTTTGTGCCACTTAAGGGTTTTTTCTGCCGGCTTGGCTTTTTCCCTTGATTTCGGCTTGCCCCCGGAAAAGGAGCCACAGAATTGCTGTCTAATCAGCATTCACTGTGGCTTCCTTCCGTGACAGGCATTTACCACCTAAGAAGGAGAAGGACTACCTAACCAGACGAAACCTGCCCTCTGAAAGCATTGATTCCAGCAGTTCAGGTGAGGAGAGTGTGGAAGCAAGGGGTGAAGAGGGAACTAAGGGGTCTCAAAAAGGACATATGTCTGTTAGATTCAACACATCTTTAATTCTACGAACTGGCTGGGCTTGTACCAGTCCCCGTTTTACCACTACAGAGATATTCCGTTGTTTTGGAGTTAATGGCTGCTAAAACATTTCATTTGTTCCTTCCAGAAACGTAGCATTCTCATCTGTAACAATTCAGACCTTGGAGTCAAAAGAGCAATAATCATTCCCTCCAACCTCTTCTAAATCTGCTCCTTCATGATTCACCATTATGGGCTTGTTTGATTTAATGCCCGAGTCTACAGGCTTACTATTCTTCACTTTATTCCTCTTAGGTTATATGTACCCCATATTAGCATCTTGATGTATGTTGCAGAGATATTTTCTAGATGATTTCTGCCCAACCTTAAAAACCTAGCACCTTTATTTTCATCATGTATATTATTTAGCACTTTCATATTACCATTGTGAGTTATTTTTACTATTTACATTTGTCTGTACTTGAGGCTTCCTTTTATCAAAGAATATGGCATACTACCTGTTCTGGGTCAGTATCAACCCACTCATTGACTGTAGACAACAGGATTGCAGAATTCAATTGTACATCTGGTACTACTTCACCTTACACAGCAAACACCTCTTTCTCTTGAGTTGCTTCACCCAACGTAGGGTCAACCCATTTTTGTTCCACATTTCCAGTCTATCCCCCTTCTCCAATCTCAGTAAGGGAGCAGAAATGTCCCCTAAATGATTTGAATGTCCATTTAACTCATTCTCCATATTCTTACATACTTGTAGCAAAGACACACATACTGGATGGAAATTATCCCAGGTAAAAACTTCAAAACTTCCATTCTCAACAACAGGGCCACTACCATCAGATTGTACACTATCCATGGGAGTATCATTTGTCAAGTCCTCCTCTGTGAAGATTGGAGGGGTATTCAATAAGGAGGAACTATTAAGGGGTAAATTAAGTCTTTGGTCTCCAGAATGTATAATTCCTGAGGCCATTAAACTACAACCCAGAATGTGCTTCTCAATAGTTAATGGTAAAGTGTTCAAAGAACTATCCTCTAGTGCCATACAATTATTACCTCATTTAGTGAGTACTGGAAAATGATCTACCATCTTCTTTTTAAAAATCTTATTTCGAAGACAATCTTTTTAATTTGAAATTACAAGTGGGCGTAAAAATTATGTCTTTGTGCATTGTCATTGCAGGGCCCTTACTTCTTAAATTAGGCATATAAAGAATAGAGAAGACAACTTCAACCTCACTTAGATTTACTTATAAATGGGGTTTCCCCAAGCAATAAGAAATAACAAAACCTAAAGGATACTAAGTAATTCACAACCACAATAACTGTGTACAGAAGAAAGATCGCGACTACCAATATGCCCTCGATAGCAAGCTTTATTGGGCTCCATGAACCAACCCTGTTAGCAGTAAAGGGTATTACAATGTGTTCTTTATAGACCGGTTTTGTATGCCAGGCCTAAAACTACAAATTCGGCATTGCCTAGTTATTCATACGAAGCATACACATAAAAACAGAAAAAACAAAACAAAACTCACTACACCACCAGAAATAATTTTCACGGATCCACTATTGCTAACAATATGGTGAAAAAGATAAATTTCTTAAAATCCCAAGTTCATTACGATCCGTAAATACATACAAATGATAAGGTTAAAAGCAGTAAACCGTACAATGTGATAACAATCTCAAATTCAATACTGTCAATAATGCAGTAAGCTCAAATCAAAGCAAAAAAGAGAGAGAAAAGAGCCTGCTGCGGTTTGCAACAGTTTTTACCCAACATAACTGATGGAATGAGCTCTGGTTCAATTTCTCCAAATATATGTCAAAGTGAATTAGCTACTGGGCTATATGCGTTTCACCCTTTACATGGGAAAGAGTCGACTGCTGCAGCTGTTCTGGGCAATCTTGTGTAGGGGGGATGGATCTAACCTACTTGGTGGGAGATAGTTGTAGGCGGGCCCAGCAATACACCATTACTTCATACTTCTGTCAGGGTGGGCCTCTGTTGGAAAAGGACTCGACCAGGAAAGGTAATGGGTAGAAGGATTCTCCAAACCCTCTAAGGACAAAACACTAGGTCAGAGCAAATATTTACTGCACAAAGAAAGACAGAAAAAAGGAATACTGGTACACGGTTCTTTTAGTAGTTGTTTGGACTAGATAGCTCTTAACTTCAACCCCAGGACACCAGTAGTTTTGTATTATTGTATACAAAAATAGAGAATCACATTACATACTATAAAACATTAATACTATTCCTAAGCAGCTGTGAAAAAAAACACAAAAAAGGTCCTTTAAAATATATAAAAATACAAAATAAAACATATATTTTAACATAACGGAATGTAACATTTTGTTTTGTCATTTTTTACTGTACATTTTTAATGATGCATGATTACGTTGTGTTATGTGGTATGTTGTATTTTATTGATGTTTTCATGTACTTTCAAAAGGTTTTGAAACCCGCCCAAAAATCCTTACTTGGGAGACAGACTGGCCAGGGCTGTCTCCAAGTACTTTGGGCTGCAGATCCTGTCAGGTGCTCTTGGGTTTAATGCAGGGCAGGGAGAGCAGCCACTGCATGTAGGAGGCCTCAACAGGATAATATATGAGGCCTCATCATTCTCTTAAGCCTGGCTGCTGTGCTTGCGGAAGTCCGGCGTGATGGCAGCCATGTGTAGGGTCCCATCAGCGACTACTGGCCAGGCATCCTATGTGAGGAGCTGCTCAGAGTTATTTGTAACAGGAGGGTCCCCAGGTAAATCCTCGTACCCGGGCCGTGCCAGCCAGCAGTAGCCCAGGGAGTCAATGGTGCTGGTGCCTGCAGTGGTAGTGGTAGTGGGCGAGCTCAGCATCAATCATGCAGCACTCACCTCCCTCTCAGGGGAGCGTGGCAAACAACAAATGAGCCTAGCCCGCAGCGGCAAAAGCACAGCACTCCATGGTCTCATGGGCAGTGGCAAATAAATGAGCGGGGTGGCAGTGATGAAAAAATGTGTGGTGCCCCCCTCTGGCAGTGAGTTTCGAAGTGCCACTCCTCGTGGTAATGGGGCAGCATGTCTTCAGGCAGGATTAACCAGGTTTTTATTTAGTGGTGCTGAGAGGAAAACCATACTCGACCCTCTGGTGTGAGGGTCGGGCTTTTATCAACTGTCTCAACGTTGCTCGTTTGTGCCACTTTCAATGTTCTTTTTCTTTGAAGGGTCCCCCCTGAGGAACACACGTGCAAGGAGACCTTTCCATTACTTTTTCCATAGTTGGCATATTCAGAATGCACGTCACCCTTTTCATGGAACAAATTCCACTGCTGCAGCTGTTTTGGAAAATCTTAGGAGGTTGGACAATCTTGATGGAGTCATATCACTGGTACTACTGGATATGAAGCAGAAAAAAGAGTATGAAGTAGAGACAAAAGAGAGGTGAAGTGTAAGAATGCAACCGCCATATACAAGGAAGGTTGGAAGGTGTTGGAGCAGCACTGATGGAAGTGCAGAGAGGGGTAGCAGGAGACAAAGGTAGTGAAGGAATGGGAAGGTAAATGCAGGTCAATGAAGAGAAAATAGAGGGGATGGATGGAGAGCAAATATGCAAGGTAAGAGGAGTAAAATCAAACCAGATGGCGCGGCAAGGCTGGGGGGTCAGAAAGAATATAAGGGATCAGAAAGATGTCCACAGAGTTCCAGTGAATCACACACGGGCATAGGTGCGGTACATATAAGGGACATACAGAGAGCAGAGTATGCAAGGAGAATGGAGGAGTTTATTAAAATGGACCAATAGCAATATGCTGAAAAGTGAGCAGAGAACATGCAGGGGAAATGTGCAAAGATACATTGTAGAGTGGTAAGGCACAGCAATGGAATGGCCATGACAGGAAGTGGGATCGTGTACAAGTGAAGGAGCAATACAGGTTGGAGTGGATTGAGAGGCTCGGGAATGACAACAATGATCATTAGACAACAGTGAAGCAAGGTAAGGACAAAGGAGCAGAAGGAATCTGGAAAAGGACAGAGAACAGGAAGGTTCAATGGGAGCAGAGGATCTTTTGCTACGACAGGAGGATAGAAGGAGATACAGTACAAGGATAAAGTGGCTGGAAGAGCAAGGGACAGCAAGGGACCAGAGGAGTGGGCGAGTCAAGACTGGAGAAAGTAGGGGAAAGTGGCAGAGCTGCCAATAAGACAATGTGAGAGAGAGATACTTAAGGGGCACAGGGGGAGGAGGTGATAGGCAAGGAGGGGGGTTTGAAGACAATGTGGCCGAGAAGGAGACTGGAGAGAGGAGCAAGAGGGAGCAAGATTAGGCGAGAGATTCACAGTGGATGGCCTTTAGTCATCGGTTCTATCAATATACAACAATATGCAAGTGAGGAAGGTTGGAAAGGGGAGAGAGTAAGATCAGGCAAGTTGATGGATGAGAGCAGAGTGTGTGGTAAAAAAGGTCAAACAAAGGAGGTCATGGAGAATTTAAGGGATGGACGAGAAGAGACACATGATTAGGAGGTTAAAGAAGGAGAAGGAGAAAGACAGAGGAAAACAAAGTACTATAGGGTGTGCTAATAGCGATATCAGCACGCAACCCGGATACAGATCCTCATACATGCTGATAAATGGAAGCTAAATGATGAGTTGGAAAGCAGGAGGTAGGGGTCGCATGGTGGGTTGGTGTCAGGAAAAGTGTAGAAAATGAAAGAAGGAGGAGTGGTGAAAAATAAAAAAGGGGAGCAACGTGGGTAAGAGCAAAATGGAGGGTATTAGAAGGAAAGGTGGGGGCTGCAGTGTCTAGGCAATAAACAAGCTGGACAAATAGGTACTACTAGAGGCCTACTGGAGAAACAGTAATGAGTAGCAAAAATCCATAGAATTGGGCATGCCCTAGAGGAAGGTCAGGATAGAGAAGGAAGTAAAGAGAAAGGCGTGCCCTTCAGCACCACCTGCACCATTGCTCCCCGGTTTCTAGAGGGTAGCAAAGGGAATCTCCTCTTTGTCTACCCTAAACCCGCCCTCCCCTTAACTTTGCCTTGCTTTCTGGCCCTTTCTTACCTTGTCTTCTCAGTACCAGCTTATCCAGGCAGTACATCTATGCTAGGCTTTGCTTTTGAGTACCTTCATGTTTTCTTCACCCCTTTTATTGATGTCATGTTAACTCTGTATGAGTGCCTATCCTAACCTCTGCTGACCTCATCTTTGCCTTTCCTTGGTGGGGAGAGTGAGAATGAGAATGGACATTCCCAGGAAAGATGCACACAAGCTTTCTAACATACAGGAGCCATTACTGATGCAAGTCATTTCTGATGCAGAGTCCAGCAACTTTTCTCCACTCTCCGGCATCCCTTTTCAAATTCAAGTCTACTGTCATTGGGCTACAGCAGGTTTTTGGTGTGTTAGGTAACCCTCTGCAAACAAGATGTGGGATAGGATGGGTGACCTGAGGAACCTCCTAAATATACGGCTGGAGCAGACCTCCCTACTCTCATACTCTAGCTTCTTGCATATGACCCAATCACTGTGAGCTTAGGGCACATGAAGTACTGATCTGCCCATATCAGCGGGCGATGATGCCATTGGCACCCAGCCATGGAGTCTGGTGCTAGTTGATCAGACAAAAATGTGGGGGATGGAATGATTAAACTGCTTTGAGACAGTGATAGTAGTGCAGATGGCTAGAGGCAGGCCCCAGAGAAGAATTTGAGACCGATGTGAGACAGGGTGAGGTTTTGTGAAAAGAGCCCTATGCTGGAAGTGCGCAATCCTCTTCTGAATTAAGTATATAGACCATCAACTAGAGTGTGCTGCAGCAGTGGGGAGGATTAGGTGATTTTTCACTGTCACCTAAAAAATTGTATGAGAACTTTGATGGGTATCCTCACTGCCTGTGCTCACTAGCTAAAAATGCAACGGACCAAACAATGTTAGAGCATAAAAACACTTAGTGGGTGCTTAGTTTATTCGCATTGGAAAACAACGCAAAACAGGTAATAGGAAACCAAAATCTGTGAGTTCAGATTGGTATTAGAAAGTTATCATACCAATCGTGTACATCACACCTGAGTTTTAACATCTGTAAGTGCATACAATTTTGACCACGTCAAAAACAGGTGATGAGAAAATAAAGCTTTCAAGTTCAGATTGCTATTAGAAGGTTGTCATACCAATCGTGTGTATCACACCTGAGTTTGAGCCCCTATGGGGAAATACATTTGCACACACAGCAGCATAAGTATTGCAGAGACAAATATACATTGGTATTAAGCCACGCCATAAATTGGTTTTGAGCCACGCCAACACGTGTTTCGCCCCTCTAAGGTCGTCCTCAGGGTGTACAATGACACTTTTGTCACAATGGGTCCATTCAAATTTTAAATCATTAGAACATGAAAATATGTCGAATCACATTAGAGAGCAAATTAGTTCAATCTGGTTATGTGACGGGAAGAGAGGGAACAAGCGGGAAGAGAAAAGAAAAAAAGTCAGTTACTAAATGTGGAACAGAACCAAACTGTTGCATGACATTATATGTATATTAATACAGTTAAGTTGTTTGATAAAGCATTTTAGTTAAGAACTGCTTGCAGATTTTGTTGAGATGGATGGGGATACAGATTTTAATCAAACATCAATAATTCAGACGACACAAATAGTTTGGCAAAATGTTTGTCGGTTTTAATGTAAGTAAGTAAAACAGGGAGTACAACGAACATCAGCAATCGCTCAATACTGAACTCTCAACTCATTTAAGAAAAAACATATTATTTATAGACCAAATGTGTCACGACTGACGTTTAGACCTGCGTCATTACCAACATCATCCTATGTGGCAAACTTCTAAAACCTATCGGGAAGCGGGATTGGCTCTAAGTGAACTACCAAGTATAGGTGTAATATCTGTATGGAGTAACAGAGAGAAATAATTGGATACTTAACATCAGGTGGGGCAACTAAGCCCTCCCTTCAAAATGGCCACTATGAACGTCACTAAATGTACAACGTCCCATTGGCTACACAAACTATAGGACTCCCAACTACGGGTCCTCTACAATTGTTTGTCTACTAACCCTTGTCAATAACTTTCCACCTACGTGAGCAGCATGCAGAGTGAACAACCAGGTGAGGGTGAGATTGTCTCGATACCAACTTCCCACCAATTAAAAGGACACTCCATCATCACCTCAATGTTTTAATGTCAATTAGTGTCTGAAGTTGGCCTTGAGTCTGTTTGCTTCTCTGGGATTTTTTAAGGAGTATGGGTACTGTCAGGCTTCCGTGTGTAGGTGTGAGCTCCTCGTGCATCCAACTGTCTTCCATCACGTGACTGGACACCATGAATTTAGCTTTTCTTGTGTATTTAACTGTGTTTTCCAATAGTCTTCTGACGTATTCATTTATGTTTGACCTTCTTAAACAGGAGTTTCTGTTCTTTCATGTTAATTGTATCTACTATCAGCCAATTCCAGTTCTGATAAGACCTTGGCTCTTTGGCTCATCCAACTCCTTAGCTGAAATATATTCTGTTTATTTCACTTGCCTTTGTAACTGCGACACTGAATTTTGAGGCCTTCCTCGTTTGTTCAGACTGCTTATATACATAGTGGAACCTTCATTCTTTATTCAATCCACATGTATCTATGAGGTATATATGTGTATGTTGGCACTTGCCACAATCTATTTACTATAAGCATTTGGCTAGCTTCATGATTGCTTTGCTGCTTGCTGTTCATTGCATCTGTACACAGGAGGTTAGCTCAGGGGCGATGTGCTCGCCTTCGAAGCAAGATGAGACGGAACAACACAGGTTTGATTCTCGGGTATGCGCTTAGAAACCTCTGGGTATTAAGCACATTATAAATAACCAATCATATCATATCATACACATTTAAACTATCTAAATGTCTTCATCTTGATCCCAAAATGTCACTTATCTTTAGTACTTCATTCTTGATAAATCGTCTGCCTCTCAGGTCTGATTATCTTCTATCTATGGAATCGATTCAGTTTTGTATGACATCACAATTCATCCTGGCCATTCAGTTTCTTTGTTTCATCAGGAATCATATTTAAATGACCATCACATTGTCTTGGATGTAGGTATGGTTTCCTTAATGGATACTTTACTTCCAATATTCTCTTATGTATAGGCATTCTTATGGGTACTGCACAGAGTTGTTGCTCTTCTTCTTGCCTTCTGATTGGTGTAGCATACGTCACATACTTTGGCTCATACATCTCAGGTAATGTAGGCGGGGTAGATGGAGTAGGGGTCCTTTACACTCCCCCCTCTGGGCAATTTATTGACCACTCTCACATTTTCTTCCATATCCAGACATCCTAGTCTGAAAAAGTGCCTCTTAGGGATCCACATTTGTATGACTCCCTTCAGGCATCCAGCTGACTTCACCTGCTCATCCTTGTTCCATGTCATGAGCGTGCACTGTCCATTTGGATTGCAGTAGATCCATCTTCCCACATATTTCCTGTGGATTTCCTGTGGTCCTTTGGATATAGGAACTTTGTTCCCTCAGGTGCATGAATGCTAGACTTCATAAAGTCTCTGCTGTCTTCATCAGTCAAGTCTTAGGACTTCCATCCTGTTTCAACATCGATCATAATCTTCATCCCTATGGCTTTCTTTGCTGTCTTCCTACACTGCGAGATTATTATCTTGATCACACAGAATCCCAGCATCACTAGTAATAGTAAAGCTCCAAGAATTTTGAACATATCTGCCATTCATTGTTGAATTCATGAGAAGAGATTTCCAAACCAACTATCATCAGCAATATCTTCTACCTCTTCTATCATTTGGCCATAGAGTTTCATCAGTACGTCTATGGCCTCTGTCAAAGTTCCATCCTCGTCATCGTGAGAAGGTATAAATGTGCAACATGATTCTCCGATTTTTGCACAAACACCTCCATCCATAGCTGTAATCATGTCCAGGACATATCTGTTTTGGAGAGCCATTAGTCTTACAGCTCTCAGTTCTTCTCTGATTGAATTGAATCCTTTTATAGTTGTGTTAATCGTCTGCAGCAATTCCCATCTGGTGATTTGTAACTTCTTTGTATTTGCTCCGACCTGGATTCTTGGCATAAAGATCATTGTGAATACTAATGAGGTCTGGCTGAACAGCCTGTGTTCATACAGAATGGCATCAAAGGTTTCTATTGATTTAGCAGATAAGTCATTCTTTCTCTTTGTTCGGTTTATCAGCTCCACAGATCTTCTCCTCCTTAGATGAGCATCTGCTTTTGGAAAACTGTCAATGTTCAGGTCACCTTTAGGAATCACTAATGCAGGAACATGGACGTTCACTATTGTGCAAATTCCTCCCCAGTCTTTAGGCAGTCTGATATAGGATTTTGATGCACACGCCCAATAATGATCTATTATTACTGCTGTTCCATGCACCATTCCTGGTGAATCGAATTTCCGTCCATAGTTCTGATTTTCTTCCCTTTTTTCTTGTACCATTGCAAAAGCAGAACTTAGAACTTTCTAATAGTACAATCTGCAATGGTCCTCTCCTGTCTTCGACCCATGTTAGAAGTTTAGCAAGTCTTGGCCATAATGGCTTGCATAACATTTGTGCATTTTGAATTGTTTCTTTAGGGTATCCAATGATCATCCATGCTCTGCAGATCACCACTCATTTTTCCCATCCGTCTGGTGATAATACTGTTCCCCAAATGTGCATTTGTCCTCTATTTTTCCATCTGCAAGCTTCTTCTGCTGATTTTTCTTTGACATTAAGTTTTTTATTTACTTGTCTTCGGATTTCTGCTCCTTTTACTCCAGGTTTCTCATATCTGATCACAATGTTCTTTGTTTTGGCATTGTTTCTTGTCCTTATATCTTGTATGTAGTCATCTTCATCTGGATCTGTCTTTTCAGTTGCCCATTTAAGAGAAGCAATGTTCCTGTAAATTGACCTCTTGTCTTGCAAAGTGCTATGTGCGACAGACAATGAGCTGTCTGGACATCAATTTCAATTGCTATAACATTTTCGACTTCTCCATGCTGTATGGCAGGATTGCAAATACGAAGCAGTCTTCCTCTGACATCCTTTTTCCAACTTCTTTCATGTGTTGGTACCATATGTTGTTTCCCAATTGTGCTGTGCTGTCTAGATAATCATTTAGTTCATAGTTGTCTTCTTGGGAACTTCTTTTAATTCTCAAAGTCTTTTTGTAGTTTGCTATAACCACATCTCTGAACACATCGGTATAGCTTCTTCTGGCTGGTTGATTAGTAGGAACATTCATCCGGGTTCCCTGAGTAGAAAAAAGTTCAACAAGTCTTTCTTTATCCCTTTGTCTCTTTCTGGAAATGGCTATAAACGGCCATATTGATTCTGCTATCATCTCTACAGGTGATTGTCTTGTGGGACCCTGTCTCCGGCATTCAAAAGTAGTGTTTGAACCAAGTGTTGTGTGTGATGTATTACTAATAACATCCATTTCAATCTCAGGTATCTGTCAAATTTTTCTAGGGACGGGAATGACTATGAATGGCCTGGGTTGCTTTGTAGTTGCCATGTTTACCTTTTCTTTCTGCTCAGAAACGTATATAAGAATTTCTGCATCATTTGCTCCTATATAGAAATCAGTTCTAACTGTCAGTGAAAGCAGTATAAGTATGAATACAACACATGTGTAAACAATGCAATGATATGTAAACCGGCAACACCTGCTTCTAGGGCAATGTGACTGTCTATCCTCTAGTGGCAGCACAAAATTGCTGCTCTGGTTTCCCATCTCGAACATTTGATGCTAAGGAAGACATTTTTTTTTACTGGCATTGCAGTTTTTAGATTAATTTCTGGAAACTTGTTGTTTGCGGCATTCATCTTGTATTAGCTCAGCTGCTTTCTGGAACCAATTCTTTCACCAGTCATGGTGCAATGTTCCTTTATCGTGAAAAAAGATTTCTAGGTGCCTCGATGAATTCTGCTTCATTTACTAGTTCCCAATCGATGCCCCGAATCTGCTTCAGACCAGACGACATTGTCCATGTCAGCATGTACAAAGTTTTCTACGTTTTCCCACTTCCTCAATATGTCCCTCAGAGGAAAAGTTTCTATACAGCTCTGTAGTTTTTTTTTCAGAATAGATTGCCACCTGAATTATTATGCCCTCCAGGATCAGGTTCAAATTTGTAGTATTCCTTGGGTCCCTTAGGAATGACACCACATCCGTGTGCCTTCCAACGAGATGTGGGTATTCCTCGATTAAACGAAAGAACACCACACTGATCAGTCTATGTGCTGTGTCGGGTGATAGGCGCATTTGTGTTTTCTTCACTGAACTCAGGCAATTTCGAGAAGTCTTTAGTGAGGACTATAAGCGGTCGTCTAACAATTTTGTCGTTGTCAGTATTACCAAGAACATTTTGTATCCGACAAGTTCCCCCCACTAGTCGCGCATAAGTATGCAATACCAACTCAAAGTAAGTAAGTATGTGCCTAGAAAGGTCATTTCTGGGTAACAAGATGAGCAATTCCGAACAAGAGCTCTGTATGGAAAGAATCTGGATACTGTATTTTTTTCCAATTGCTGTGTCCACGATCAAATTTGGCATATACTTATTTTTTTTATCAAGGCTTAAGTGTGCCTGAGTCCAAAGTTAATAACCTTTTTCACTTTTCTTATCAAGGCTTTAAGCATGCCTCAGTCCAATGTTAATAACCTACTGTGGCTCTTAAAAGGCAGATCTTCCTTTCAGCCAGCAACTAAGATGCTCAGAGAGGCACAGCTTCAGCTCACTGGTGAGGCCCAACAAGGCTAAAACACCTGTATGGGGTTGCTGTTGGTACTCTTGTTCAGAGAGAATTGCCATAGCATTTCGGTGCTGGACTGCCCATGTGGGCGGGACAAAGACTGATATGCAAATGGATATTTCCCATCTGTGAAAGGTACAGTGAGCAAAAAGCGTTTGCTGCAAACTCTCATCTCAGAAGAAGTTATCATGCCATGTTCTTTCTGGAGAGGAGCGCCTGCTACCTTTTTTGAAATATTTGCAAGGAACTTGGGGATGGTCACCCTGAGTTACCTGGGGGCAACCAGACGTGGACACCCTGCTCACTGTGCTCAGAGAAGCACAGCTTCACATCACTGATGAGGCCCAACAAGGCTGAAAAGGTTTCGTGTATGGGGTTGCTGTTGGTACTCTTGTTCAGAGAGAATTGCCATAGCATTTGGGTGCTGGACTGCCCATGTGGGTGGGACAAAGACTGCTATGGAAATGGATATTTCCCATCTGTGATAGCTACAGTGAGCAAAAAGCGTGTGCTGCAAACTCTCATCTCAGAACAGGTTATCATGCCACATTATTTCTGGAGAGGAGCACCTGCTACCTTTTTTGAAATATTTGCAAGGAACTTGGGGTTGGTCCCCCTGAATTACCTGGGAGCAACCAGATGTGGACTCCCTGCTCACTGTGCTCAGAGAGGCTCAGCTTCACCTCACTGATCAGGCCCAACAAGGCTGAAACATGTGTATGGGGTTGCTGTTTCTACTCTTGTTCAGAGAGAATTGCCATAGCATTTCGGTGCTGGACTGCCCATGTGGGCGGGACAAAGACTGATATGCAAATGGATATTTCCCATCTGTGAAAGGGACATTGAGCAAAAAGCGTGTGCTGCAAACTCTCATCTCAGAACAGGTTATCATGCCATGTTCTTTCTGGAGAGGAGCGCCTGCTACCTTTTTTGAAATAAGATGCACAGAGTGTTCGAATGTGTCCTTTTACCCTTTTATTTGTACTACAAAGGGAGTGCCCTAATCAATCCACAGTCAAACTAAAAGTTCTTCTTTCTTTCCACTTGACAGGTTATGCGTCCTTCTTCCTTGTCATGGATCTTGTCTGCACATGCTGTGGTTCTACCTCGATGATTGTAGCTTCCTCGTGGTGGGGTGTAATCAGAGGTTTCTCTCCGGTGTAGATCTTTGTATCGCTCAGGAAGATCCAAGCTCGCCTACCCTGCACTTTGACAGCCGATGGTGTGACGTTCTCGACAATGAAAGGACTGTGAAAGCAGGGCTTGTCCTACTTTTTCCTTGTATGATTGCGCATCAGTATTCTGTCACCTGGGTAAATTCTTGGACGTATACATTTGGGAGTTGGGTTGTTGAAGCATCTCCTTCTGTTTTCTGTACTTATGTACACCCTCGTCTCTGCAACTGTCCTGAAATCACAGAAAAAGTAGATGTTAAACAGTTCAAGTAGTTTTGCAATTCAAGTCCTAACACTTCTGATGTTGGCTGAGCATCACTTCTAGCTCGGGATGGAGGCATTAAAGGAGTCCTCATTCTCCTGCCCGTCACAATTTCGTGCGGCGTAAAACGGTGGTCAAAACCTGGTTGGTTCCTTACAATTCCAGTGGTAGGCAGTGCAAGCACCCTTTTTTCAAGGTAAGCTTCAACTTAGCTATTCTGTCCTTTAACAGGCCATTGAGCTTTTCGCAGATACCATTTCCTTGCGGATGATAAACCGAAGAAAATGTATGTTTTATTCCGAGCAGCAAAGTGATCTGATCGAAAACTGCATTGGCAAAATGTGGTCCATTATCCGATCTCATTACTTCACACACCCCCCCATCTGGGAATCACTTTTGTACCAAAAACCTGGCCGCACAGGTAGAGTCTGGGTATGTACATGGACATGCCTCTATCTATCTGGAGAAAGGACATACTACAACTAAAAGGTATCTGTATCCATTACAAACTTGTATCATGTCGACATAGTTGACATGCAAGTGCTGAAAAGGGCCATTGGGTCTTGGGATCACCCCCCTCACTATGCGTAGTGTATGCCCAGCCGTGAACAGCTGGCAAATAATACAATTTACCATAAAAAATGCAACATGTTCCATTAGGTTTGGTATAAACCAATCCCAGCAATGGTTACAGCAAGATTCTCCCTAGTTGTATGTGCTGGATAGTGTAGTTGTTCTAGTGCTATCTTTATTAAGGCTATAGGCATTAGTGGTTTACCAGTGCTGTCTTGTCACCACAATGTTTCAGAGGGGTTTAAAGAACACCCTCTTCACTTCCATAAATTATTTTCTTCTTGCGGTGCCTCCCCTTGGTGTTCTACTATCTGTGTTTTAGGCATGTGATTATATCTTTCGTCCATATTCAACAATACATTAATTCTTTCATTTACATCAATGGCTTGAACATTCATCGTTTCTATATCTGTACTGGCTACGCGCTTGGCTTCAACATCTGCTGCTTGATTTCCGCGTGAGATAAAATCTGTCCCTTTTGTGTGAGCTGCGCATTTAATGATTGCTATGCCCACTGGGAGTTGTAGTGCCTTAATGAGCCTATCCACTAAGGCTGTATGCTGCACTGGCGTGTTGTTCACTCAGAGGTAGTCCCTCCTTTTCCAGCGCTAATCCTGCGTGCACCGTCAACGTCACATTGGCAGAGTCGCTGTACACTGTCACTTCCTGGTCTGTGTGATTCTCGACTGCAAGTATCAGCGCCAATAATTCTGCAGCTTGCGCTGAATGAATAATGTGATGGCAATCGAGTACTCACGAGCACTTGAAATTCTCCATTTGCCAAATGTTTTATTACCGCGGTGCCTGTATATCTTTGCCCATCATTTTGATCGATTCTGGAAGAACCGTCAATGAAGACAATCTCTCCTCCTGCGAGTGCATTGTATTTTACTCTAGGGAGCTCTTCACAGAACTCTTCATAATTTGCACAATCGTTTGTAGCTTCTCCTTCGGTAATAGGCTCAGCTATAAACATAGCTGGATTCACTATTTTAAATTGGATTATTTTAATCGCTGGAGTCGATATGATTACCTCATAGGCAGAAGCCCTTTGGGTGGTCAACCTGCCCTTTGGTTTTTCTAAAATTGCAAATAATGCATGCTCAACAAATAACGTCATGGAACATCTCATCACTATGTTCGTAGCTTTATCTATGGCGAACGCGGCAGCTGCTAAACTTTGTTCACATGGAAAGTGACCTCTCATTACTGGGTCCAACATTCCACTGTAATAGGCAAGGGGTCTGTATCCCAATGTAGTTCTCTGTGTAAGTACTCCTGTGATAAAAGTACCATCTGTTTGTGAGAATAAAAATAATTCTTCTGCATAATTAGGAGTCCCTAAAACTGGGGTCATGCAAATGGCTTTTTTCAGTTTGTCAAACCCTTCTTCCATTGCCTTAGTCCACACGATTATTTCTTGTGTTGCCCGTGCTTTCTTTAAGTCCTGTAAGAGTGGCCTAGTATACGAGCTGTAGTCGAAGACCCATGCTCGAACATAATCGCATAACCCTAGAATACTCTACATAAGCCGGTCAAGTGGCACAGAGAGTAGAGCGCTCGCGTTGACATCCATGCAGAGCCTGCTAACGCAGGTTCAAATCCCAGCGGAGCCAAACTCAGCCTTTCATCCTTCCGAGGTCGAAAATGAGCACCACACACCGTGGGTAATAATAAGCAGCGCTCAGATACCTGAGGGTTCGTAGCGCTATATAAGTGCCAAATTATTATTATTATTTGATTATTTGTTTTATTGTGTGTGGCTCAGCTGTTTTTAAAATGACCTCAGCTCTTTCAGGAGTAACTTTCTTTCCCTCGTGTGAAATCAGTTGGCCTATGTATAACACTTCTTGTTGACAATATAGTAACTTTTCCTTGTCAATTTTATATCCTTTGTCAGCAAGTATAATCATCAGCTGAACAGAATCATGTCTGCACTCTTCCTCTTTGGTGCTGCAAACTAAAATGTCATCTATGTATTGTAGCACAATGCTTTCTAAAGAAATATTGCTCAAGTCCATCTTGAGGACTCTGTTAATAATCAATGGAGACTCACAGTACCCCTGGGGCAGCCGTGTGCCTTTTAATTGTACTTGTCGGACAGTGAATGATGTCAAATCTTGTGAGTCTTTATGCAATGGCATTGAGAAAAATGAATTGTTCAAGTCAATCACCGTGAAATATCGTACACCAACAGGTATATTATATAGAATCGTGGACGGGTTAGGGACTAGAGGGAACTCGGCCTCTACAATTTTGTTTATTGGGCAAAGGTCTTGGATTAAATGCCACAACCCCCTTTTCCTTTTTTCACTGGGTAAATCAAAGTATTACATGGTGATTCTGACGTCACTAATATACCTTGATCCATCATGGTGGAAATTGTCTTTAAAATGCCTTCATCTGCCTCTCGAGACATGGGATATTGCTGTGCTCAAGGTAAATTTGCTCCTGGTTTCAATTTAATCTTTACTTCCCCAACTCCTTTCAGTAAGCCTACGTCATAGGGGCCTGTAGTCCACAATGATATTGGCAGTTTTGCCATATATTCATCAAACTATTCAGGGCGCTTCTTTGCTAGCATCATTCTCTGCGGGACCTCTACCTTAATTGCTTTGACCCAATAAGTGATGCACGTTTCAAATATCACAAAATGATCAGATCTATCTTCCCCAAACAAATCTTCATCAGTGACGTCAGTCACTCTACGGCCTTCCTCAATGGCAATTACCGTGCACCAACGTCTACCTTTGTCATCAGTTGCATCAAGCAATGCCATATTAACTTGAACTATAGCTGCTTCTAAGGCTAAGGGGAAAATTCACCCCTCTTCTTCATCCACGGGTATTTGTGGTCTAAATAGAAACTCATATGATATCCTCATGGTTTTGCCTACTAAACCTGGCAGCCATGTTAACAGAATGTTTACCCCATAATGGAACACTTCGGGTTCCAATGGTATTGCTCAGGTGCTATTTGTCCTGTGTATGCTCTGATCATTTCACATACGTTTAAATGATGCATTCCCGGTGTGGAGCATACTATGCCATCGTCTGTAAACAAAATGGTCAAATTCATTTTCGTCATTAACTCTCATCCTAATATGTTCACAGGTGTTTGCCTCGAATAAAGTAGTGGCACCTTCATATCACATTCTCCTATAGAGACTGGTAATTCTTCTGTAAAAGGAACTCGACTCATAGCTCCTGTAAAGCCCTCAGTATTCATTGCATCGCCAGTCATTCAAAATGTGCCCTCACTTATACACAAGCGTGTTGCACCCATGTCCACTAGGAAGGAGTAAGCTTTGCCGCCTATGATTATGCATATTCTCGGCTCCTCCCTAGAATTCGGCATAATAGATAGGACTGAACACATCAGGTCCCCCAGTGAGCTGTCCTATTTTGGGTACAGTCTCACTTCATCACTCGTGAATGGATTTCCTCCATCAACAGTGACACCTCCTATTCTACGCGTCATAGGCTGTTCTGTGTTTGTGTTTTGCTAAAGTTGCATAGGAGATTGCTGCGATTATCTTTGCGGTTGATTACCTGTCACTTGCTGTGGTTGCAAGCCTTGCAGCACTCTCAGCGTTTGCTGCTGCACTGTTTGATCTTGCGCAACTTCATTTCCGCTCTGCTCCGAATATGCAGGTGGATTTGGCATTCCCTGTCTTATAAACTGAGCATTATGTACCATCCCTTGGCTTCTGCATATACAAGCTATATGCCCTGTCATTCCACATGTCCAACACACAAGCGGTTGTCTTCCCATCTGCCAATTTTGCATGTTTTGATTATCATTTTGAAAACTCTGAAACCCTTGTTGGTTGTTCTGAAAACTTCCTCAATTATTCTGACAATATCCTTGATTACCTTGCCAACCTTTCCCTTGATATCCGCTTCCTCTTGGAGCATACCCATTATTTGTCTGGTCAAACTGTCTTTGGTTATTTATTTGCGGCACAGGTACTGCTTGCTGTGGGTTTGATCCGCCCACGTTAGTTAACATTGTCCCTTCAATGGCATATTTGGATAATTTTTTTCTGCACTAACTTTCCTTCTTCCCCTTTTCGTGCATCGTCCTTTTTGCGATTCTTATCCTGTAGGAGTCTGTAATAATATGCGATGGTCAACTGAATTTCCGACCATGGCTTTGCTTCTATCCATACTAATTTCTTGAGCATTTTCTGCACTTGCTCTGGCAGCCCTTGGCATAGTATATGATAAAACACCGGTATAGACTTCCCCCAAGCCTCCCTTGTTTCAAGCACCCATGGGTCTTAAAAATTTTGAATATAAAGCAACGGATCCTCTCCTTCTTTCATCTTTCTTGTCAGTATAGCTCCCATATCGGACGTATCTGCATATAGCACTCGAAACGCTTTTCAAATTGCTGCTCTATAGTTATTAAACGGGGCTCTGTCATGTGAAGTGTTGACTGTAGTTAAACCAGGCTAACCTGCTCGCGTCCATACGTCATCAGCTCTTTCACCAAGTATGGCTATTAGAAGACCTGTAATATCTTGTATAGCTAATGTGTTCATTCCCGCCATTTTGTCTAATTCATGTATCCATTTTTTTAAAGTTTTCCTTGTCCATTTGGGGCCAGGGTATATACTGCGGTCTGGCTCCTCCTTTTTCTAACAATGGGAACTGCGATTCTCCAAACTCATTCTCATCTCTCATCATTTGTCTGTCTACTGCTGGAGTAATATTTCCACATCGCCCTCTACCTGGCAATGACCTTAGCCTGCTTACATAGGCAGGAGACTCCCCTCTCTGACCATGGGGTTGCCCCTTATGTTGGTCTGACTGTCTCAGTGGCTCTGATGCCTTAGACATAGGTAATTTTAAATCTGACCATCTTACTTCCTTATGTAAAGATGGATGTTCTTCTAGCTCACATATACGACTCCTAACTTCTCTCAAGTAGGTTTCCCTTTCTTCATCTGATACTTCTTGTGCCCAACTCGTGCAACTCTTCTCATCGTTATCTCTATTTATTGTTAATCTGTCTAAAGACAGCTCCTTTTGTTTTGTACTACAGTAGGCTTCCTCCGTGTCATACAACTGCATACTCTCAAGACGCTCATTTTTTCCCTTCCTTTGCACTTCTTTTTAGGCTTGCATTTTGTGATATACTTTATTGATCGTTTCCCCCAATGCTTTGCGAATCAACTTCGTCTTCCATCCAGGTTTACTCCAGAAGTTCTTGGATATGGCTCATACTCGGGAAAGAATACCCAGTCTACCCGTGGATTGAAATCTCTTACTTTCCTTTCCAAATGCTCAAGATCACGTGCTCTCTGTCTCCTTTTGCGTTCCATGTCATCATCAATTTCTCTGCGCTTTCTCGCCTCTTCTCTTATTTTATCTTCCTCTTTTCTTTTCATATCCCTTTGTTCATTTACCCTTTTTACCCTTTGCTTTTCCTCATCTCTTTGCCTTTGTATTCTTTTCTTTCGTATCCTTTCCGGTTCATCGGCTTCTATTCTTCTCTCCTTTAGTCTTTCTTTTCCCTCAGGTGTTCTTCTTTTATTATCACTCTTTCTATGTTCCTCTGCTCTCTCTTGTTTTTTAGCTTGCTCATCTTGATATAACTGCTCTAGTCTTTGTCTATCTTTCTTCTCGCTCTTTCATCTTTCAATCGTTCCTCCTTTTCTTTGCCTCTCCTGTCTTGTTCGTCTTGATCGCCCCTTTGTCTGAGATCGATGCTTTTACCATAGAGTTTAAGTAAAATTTGACCTCCCATCCATTCATTCTGTACGAGCGCTATCTCATCAGTTTGCTCCTTATCGCCTTTCCATCTCTTTGTTTCTCCCCTTATGTCTAGAGATGTACTTGCTTTATCACGTCTCTCCTTGTCGCGTCTCTCCTTATCCCTCGGGACTTTGGAGGTGATATCTTTCTCTGTCTCTTTCCGTGTCTTTATCTGGGCCCTACCCTTTGCGTAGTTGACTCATATGACGGATTGCTATATCCCGTCGCTGCTTTTAGTTCTCTTAATGGGTATAACCCTTCATCTTTTTTAATCTTGTCTTTTATTTCAGATGGGGCAGATGAAGCAGAAGGATCTTCGCCCCCCTCTTGGCATATATTGAGTATCCAATCTAACGGAGGCTCCTTCTTCTTCTCGTTTTTATACATTTTCCAAAGTTCTAGATTCGCTAGGCGCTTTTCTAACTTTCTTCCTGTGTACGCAGCATGCAACTATGTCGTCATATGTTGTAGAATAGTTTTCGATAATGACCCGCCCTGGGGCCATGGCATAAACATTTTACCTTTGGTCCTTTTAACCCATGCCACACCGTACTGTTTACATTTAAGTGCGTGCTTTGGTAGTTGTTTGCACAAATGCACTAATGGCGTAACTTCTTCCATTTCTATTTTTATTACCACTTCGCTTATGTTCTAGTTACAGGTTTTCAATTTTATATTTCAATCAGCATACACTTATGAGCGAGCACCAATTCTCGCAAGCTCCAATCCCATCACAATGCCATATTTTACTTTAATCTTGCTAAAAAACCAACCATCAAAGTTTAATCTTAAAACAATCACTTTTCACGCCTTACTTTTCACGTTTCTCTATTACTTAAAACATTTATTTTTTCAACTCTGACATCATAACACTTTTCAACCACATAAAACAAAATGGGCAGACGTGACCGGCCACATGTATGTGCACTTCACAATCCTTTTGTTAGGACTCGTCTTACCCTCTAAAATCTTGTTCCGACTGGAACTCAAGCCAATTCCCTTAAGAAAGTCTTTAAACTTATCTCGTCTCCTATATGTCCCTCAAAAAAGTGGGCTCTGAATTAAGGCTTCTGCTAGCATTCTTTAAAATCTAGGAACAGGGCGTATCCTTATAGCAGGGCTACACCTCACAACTATTTTCCTGACATATTACTTGGCAACAATCAAGTCAATATTTTTCCCCATATACATATATTTTCTGCTCTTATTCTTGCATTATATTTTATCCCTCTTCCCTTCGTTACTCTCCGTTATTTACTACGCATGCATCCCTTTTTTGCCACACTCTTTGATCTTTCACTCACCATTCGCATGTTTTTGTCTTCGGACCCTCGATATCACTGCCTTTGTTACCGCCTCTTCGCGCTGCTGTTCGATCCACTTCTCGTTGATGTGGGAGGGGTTTTCTATGGAAACTAGGGGTCCCATCACACCCAACTTGCAAGTTTTGGGTCCTATTTCTAACCACGATCTACAGGGAGCTTCACGTCCTGGCAAAGGACGTGCAATATTGCCGAGACTCTAAAGTTACTTATGTCGACGGCCGATGGTATCTTATCAAACCATCAATCGCTGCTACTGAACTAATGCTAGTGAACTGGGGACTTCCAGCCCTTTAAGATGAGTAGCAATACCGTTGAGATAGATGGGGATGCAGATTTTAATCAAACATCAATAATTCAGATGACACAAATAGTTTGGCAAAAAATCTCACATTATTTAAGAAAAACATATTTTTTATAGACCAAATGTGTCACAACTGACGTGTAGACCTGCGTCCTTACCAACGTCATCCTAGGTGGCAAACCTCTAAAACCTATCAGGAAGCGGGCTTGGCTCTAAGTGAACTACCAAGTACAGGTGTAATATCTGTATGGAGTAACAGAGAGGAATAATTGGATACTTAACATCAGGTGGGGCAACAAAGCCCTCCCTTCAAAATGGCCACTATGAACGTCACTAAATGTACGATGTCCCATTGGCTACACAAACTTTAGGACCCCCAACTACGTGGTCCTCTACCATTGTTTGGCTACTAACCCCCGTCAATAACTTTCCACCGATGTGAGCAGCATTCAGACTGAACAACCAGGTGTGGGTGAGCTTGTCTCGATACCAGCTTCCCACCAATTAAAAGGACACTCCATCATCACCTCAATGTTTTAATATCTATTAGTGTCTGAAGTTGGCCTTGAGTCTGTACACTTCTCTGGGATTTTTTAAGGAGTATGGGTACTGTCTGGCTTCCGAGCATAGGTGTGATCTCCTTGTGCGTCCAACTTTCTCACATCACGTGACTGGACACCATGAATTGAGCCTTTCTCGTTTATTTAACTGTATTTTCCAATAGTCTTCTGACGTCTTTGTTTATACTTGACCTTCTTGAACAGGAGCTTCTGTTTTTTCATGTTAATTGTATCTACTGTCAGCCATTTCCAGTTCTGATAAGACCGTGGCTCTTTGGCTCATCCAACTCCTTAGCTGAAATATATTCTGTTTAATTTACTTGCCTTTGTAACTGCGACACTGAATTTTGAGGCCTTCCTCGTTTGTTCAGACTGCTTATATATGTAGTGGAACCTTCATTCTTTATTCAATCCATATGTATTTATGAGGTATATATGTGTATGTTGGTGCTTGCCGCAATCTATTTACTATAAGCATTTGGCTAGCTTCATGATTGCTTTGCTGCTTGCGCTTCATTGCGTCTGTACACGTTTAAACTATCTAAATATCTTCATCACATTTGTGGCATAAGTTTCTTCATCTTGATCCCAAAATGTCACTTGTCCTTAGTACTTCTTCATTCTTCATAAATCGTCTGCCTCTCAGGTCTGATTATCTTCTGTTTATGGAATCGATTCAGTTTCATATGACATCAGCATTCATCCTGGCCATTCAGTTTCTTTGTTTCATCAGGAATTGTATCCAAATGACCATCATATTGTATTGGATGTAGGTATGGTTTCCTCAATGGATACTTTACTTCCCATATTCCCTTTGGTATAGGCATTCTTATGGGTACTGTACAGAGTTGTTGCTCTTCTTCTTGCCTTCTGATTAGTGTAGCATATATCACATACTTTGGCTCATACTTCTCAGGTAATGTAGGTGGGGCAGGTGGAGTAGGGGTACTTGGCTCCTCCTCTACAAAGTACTTGCCTGGACTGTACATTCCAGCTTACTACTGGGTTAGGTTGGAATGTATAGAGAACAATGGAAAACACCTCCCATGCCCAGGAATGAGCTGAGCAGGGGAGAGAACATTCTGTAAAATGTAAAAAGAGAACCATTGAGAGAGGCGGGAGATGAAAAGGCTGCTTGCTGATGGTGGGTCCCTGGTTGGGCCGATGCCTCCAATGCTCCCCAGGGTTGTAAAGTATTTGTGTGGCAGCCATCTTCAGCGGGCCCAGGCTGTATGCCTGGAACAGCCTGGTTACCCATCCTGCCATGTGTATTGGTTGCCTGCCTGAGGAGCCATACAGGAGAGGCCCAATCTGTGAAATCCCAGACCACGTGCATGAGGTGTCCAAGTGACAATAGTTGGCCCTACAACAGCTTTTCCCTGGGCCTGACTGGGCAGGTCTGGAAGATAAGACTTCCTGGGCTGCATCTCCCAGAGCGGCCTGAGAGGTGAAGAGGGAGCAGCTATAGTCCGCCTTGCCCCATTGGGCAGGGTGGTGAAGGAAAACCCTAGGCTGCACAGTGCTCGCGGCCTGGGCGGAGAGAAATCCTAGGCCGCATAGTCCCGACAGCCCGGGTGATGGATGGAGCTCCCTGTCTGCCATGTGGGGCCACCCAGAAGATACCACAAGCATGGGTCACAAATGATATAGTGCCCCATGTGGTGGACGAGGCACCATCAACAAAAAGATCCATGACTGGGGTGAGTGAGCTCCATTTTACAGCTTGAGCCAGACCAGACCGCCATTCACCAGGATAGCAACACAGGTCCTGAAAAGGGGTGGCTGACTGCAGCAGTCAGTCCCATGTATTATAATATCTATTGCCATTATTTATTAAAAAATCTGATTGTATAGTTATATGTGTGTGTAGGTATGCGTATCTGTAGGTTAACTATGTCTGTGGCAGGTCATAAGAAGCTTGCAGACATTGATTCTCCATTTCACTGATGATTTTATTAACTTAAAGAAGACATGCCTATCTTTTCCTATGCTATGGGATTATGTACCTAACAAAGCTAATGGTGCTCGTCAGTCATCAGTGAGAGTCCAAATTAGAATCTGTCCAATGTTCAAACTAATCTGTCCTAACCCTACTACTATTATAACAACTAAAACCAGAAGAATATCTCCCTTCTCCTGAACACTGGAATATCCAGACTGTTCACTCTAGCAGTGGATCCTTCAGTAGTTCTGGGTAGCTGTTTTGATCAGTTCATATAGTTCTTTAATAGTTTGGTTCAACTTTTGATTCTTCTCTCTCAAGTATTTGTTCTCCTTTGCTCTTTTTCTCTTCTCTTGGCTTATCTCAGTTATACTTATCCTTCTATTCTTCAAAGGTAACTTTATCCGTGGTTTAGGGCTATCTCCTCTGGATATCTGACTTTTGACACGCAGTTCACTATTTCTTGTTCCCTTAGTATGATTGTATTTATGCTGACCATTCTGAGTTTGGGAGTCATTCCCTCTGTTATCTTGACTGGGACGAGTATGAGTACCCCAATAATGATTCTCAATCACTTCGTTCAGGATTACTGCTTTATCTTGATTATGATGAGTATAAACGTTCTAACAATGATTCTCTTTCACTTCATTCAGTATCAAGGTCTTATTTTGGTTATCACGAGTATGAATTTTCAAATGATGATTCTGTTTCACTTCACTTAATAAAAATACTTTGTCTTGACTGGGATGAGTATGAGCATCAAAAATGATGATTTGTGGCCCCCCTCCCAGATCTCCCGTTTTCCCCGTTACCTGTTTTATTCAGGGATAACGTCACTGGGTTGATGGTATGGCTGGCAGATTCTGTCCGGTTTGTCAGACCGCATATTAGAAAATGGTTTAGACACATCGACGATGTCATGTTCTTATGGCGTGGTAACATCGAGTCCTTGAATGAATTTTTTGCGTACCTAAATCACCAACACAGCGCTATCGAGTTCACAATAGAACATTCCAATGCGTCGATTAACTTCCTGGACCTCTGCATTCAAGCTAAAATGGGACATCTTTCTTGTACTCTATACAAAAAAAAACGGATAGAAACACCTTTTTGCATTTTAAGAGCTTTCACCCCAGATCCTTAAAAGAGAATTTGCCTTATAGCCAGTTACTTAGGCTAAGAAGAAACTGTACTGAGATTGCAGATTATTACGCACATGCCAACAAATTAGCCTCGGATCTGAAAGAACAAGGATACCCCAAGAAACTGGTGTCACATGCTCTCAAAAGAGCAAGATTTACTCCTAGGGAGAACCTGTTGGAACCTAGTTTAAGAAATCAAACGCAAGATCGGATAACATGTGTTACAACTTAAAGTATCCAATCATTTGCGATCAAGAAGACACTCCTAAAGCACTGGCCAATGGTGAGTAGTAGTCTCCCAGTTAAAGGCAAACCTTTCTTTTCCTTTAAAACGTCTAGGAACCTGAGAGATCAACTTGTCTATTCCACAAGACAGGGTGCGCCTAACATCAGCCACAGAGTCCTTCGACCATTGATAGGCCACTTCCAATGTGGAAACTGCCGGGCCTGTCAATTCACTAAGAAACTGTCCAATTTCAAAATCGAAGATAGAACATGGGAAATACATTTCCTCTCCAATTGCAAAACTGCGAATGTGGTTTACTGTATTCAATGTCCATGTGGCCTGCGATATGTGGGGCAGACCACTAGACCAGTTCATATACGAATCAACGAACATCGGTCTAGGATCAGAGGTAAGAACCACCAAGCACCGATGGTATCCCACTACATCGCTTTTGCCCATTCACTTGAGGACATGCAATGGTGGGTGATTGATGTTGATAAAAACAGCTCTTATATCCAGCATACATCGAATACCAAAGAGTCTAGGTGGATATACTGGATGAAAACGCTTGAGAAACAAAGAGGTCTTAAGGAAGAGTCTCCGGTCTTCCAATCACAGAGCTAAGGGCATATATACATAGTGCCCCTATATGGAGGGAGAGTCTCGAGTGTGGACAAATTTGGACTCATAACACTAAGGAGATGGGTGTTACACCTTTATAGGTGTGTTTGGAACTCCAGATTTAGCATAACTACTAATTCTGCGCTGAACCACTACCCTTCTCTGCTTTAGCAGAAGTGTAGCAGGATAAGTCTGCCACCCATATTACCAAATGAGACAGAGTTTTGCCCCTTTTCCGCAATTCTGGACTCATAACACCAAGGAGATGGGTGTTACTCTTTTATGGGTGTGTTTGGAACCCTAGATGTAGTTTAACTGCACACTCTGCGCAGATCCATTACCCGTCTCCTTTATCCTTTTCTGCTTTAACAGAAGTGTAGCAGTACTAGTCTGGTGCCCATATGACCAAATGAGACATAGTTTTGCCTCTTTTCCGCAGCCAATCTGGCACATCTTCAACAGGCATTGAGCTGGAAGCGTGTACCTTGGCCGCCATTCGGGGCCACATATGCGGTTATAGCACCCCGGACTTTGTACCCTTTGCACACTACCTTTTCAATGGACCTTGAGGCTTTCCCACTTATTGGGCTAATTGAGCACTCTATCAGGTCTTACGGCCTGTGGTTCATGTTTTAGGCTGCCCAGTATGGTTTCACCACATTAAAGCGTAGTGGTGACTGGGATGCAAACAGGGTGTGATTCCATCCACGACCACTATATTACCAGATGGCGCCCTATGTAAATATAAACTGCGGCACAGAGAGACTCTCTCCTCGGCAAACTTGGATCTTTTGCGAGTAGACACTCGGTCCATTGACCTGACGACTCTATAGCACGGTAAGCCCTCTGTTCGTGCTGGCTGAAGGAACATAAATCTTGCAATCTGCCTATTTTTGTCCGAGGTATCTCCCGTCTCAACTTCTCCCCGTTGCTATTTGCTCCCTTTCTTTTGTATAGTGAATTACATTTGGGAGCGCCCATTGCATTTTCTGCGAGGAAGTGTATTTCAGGAGAACCCATGCTGGCTTAACTTGGCTACGTGCAGCAACAGAAGGTATTGCTTACTTTGTGACTTTCGTGAGGTGCTGTTAGGAAAGATTTCTTAATTGTGGGTAATTTTCCTTCCATGTGGCAACCCCTAAACTTGTTGCTGTTGTTTTCACCATGATCTAGACTTTGCCAGAGAAGTGCAGCCTTCTACCGCACTCCTCTAGGCTTTCGCTCCATTCTCCAGTGTTGCGCACGAGCGAAGGCATTTCAAGTTATTTCTACCAGGACACGTAGTGAATTGTCGTAGTATAACTTTTAAAAGGCCATAGTCCTATCTAACAGTATGGAAACAAATACCTTGTTAACTTTAAATGCTTCTAAATCCGAAACATTGAAAAAGATGTGTGCGGAGAGAGGTGTCTCCTCTCAAGGCACCAAATTGGATATGATCCAAAGAATCGTGGCATGTCAAGAAGCGCAGCTTGACGCTATAACTTCTGAGGACAGTGCGTAAGGAGGTGGGGCTGCTCTCACTGGTAGAACCGACGGTTCTGCCGCTGCACTGGTCCACCGCGACCAGGAGGACAGGGAGGATGAGATGTCTAATGTTTCCTCTGCCAGTGTTGATGGGGAGGCCATGCTTCAATTCAAGAAGCAAGAGCTGCTGTTTAGGCAGAAGGAGCTTGAGTTCAATATGGCCAAACTACAGGAAGAGCTTGAGTTCAATAGGGTCAAGCTAAAAATCAAACAGGCAGAAAAACAGAAAGACAGGGATCACCAGTTGGAACTGGCCAAGCTTCAGGTTGCAAATGGATCTAAGGGTCCTGGATATGGGTCTGGGGCCTCCTCTCATCCACGGTTTCCAAAAGATCTGCTCAGTGTGTATGAGGAAAAGAATGACATTATGGACTGGCTGAATACGTTTGAGTATGCATGTGAAGTTCAACAAGTTGACAATGCTGATAAGATTGCCTGGTTACTCAGCAGACTGCCCCATTCTGGCTGTAGTGCCATTATGGAAATGTCAAAGGCTGAGCGAGCTGATTTTGCAATGTTAAAGCAAACTCTCATTTTAAAGTTTGGAAAGACTCCTGCCCAATATTTAAAACGATTCCGAGAGGATAAGAAAAAAGAAGGTGGTACTTGGGTATCTTATGTAACCGAATCCTTAAAAAACTTGACTGGCTGGGTCGAAGGTTATAAGGTTTCTACCTTTGAAGGCATGATAAGTCTTGTCATGCTGGAACATATTTTTGCATCTTCTTCCCCGAAGCTTAAGCAGCATTTGGCCTATTCGAAGGAGATAGATCCTTAGAAGCTTGCCATTGTCGCAGATTTATGGGTGTCACATTGAGTGTCCCATAAGGACAAAACTCATCCTGGTAAGCAGGAGGAAGGGAAAAAGTCCAAAGATAAGGAGGGTGGAGAATCTGATAAATCTTCTTCTCAAAAGGGCCACAAAAAGAAAAATAAGGGTAAGACACAAGAGAACTCACAGGGTAGTGGAGGTCAGCCTGCGAAACAGAACTCTGGTTACAATAAGCCTCCCTATGTAAACAGACCCAATGGATCTTGTTTTGCTTGTGGAGCAACTGACCACGTGAAGGGGGATCCCCGGTGTAAGGTTAAAACTTTGGGGGTCCACTCCGCTAATCTGGCCTTCTCATCCTACGAGGAAGAAGAGATTACATGAGCATTCTTCTCCTCAGACTCCTTCCCCAGTGGGATAGAAGCTGAGGTAGTTTTAGTTTTCCTGGGTTCCTGGGAACGTAAAGTCGCAGAGGCTTATGCTAGGATTCCAGATAATACCAAACACTACTTTAAGGACAGTGTGCTGATCAATGGAGTAGATACTCCAGCTCTTAGGGATAGTGGGTGCAGTCGAACTGTAGTGGATTCTACCTTGGTAGACTCAGAGGAAGTTGCCAGAGCTACGCTGATGCCCACTAAGTTGGCTGACGGCCCACCTCGCATGTTTCCAGTACTACCTGTAAATCTTACTTTAAATGGTACAGCAGTCAGGATTCCAGTCAGCATTCAGAGAAATGTCCCAGGAAAGGTCTTGTTAGGCAATGATCTCAGAGCTTTAGGGCTCGTAGGAGACATTGCCGACAGACCCTGCACACGGTCTCAAACACGGGCAGCATTGGCCAAGACCAATACGCCGCCCCAGCCGAAGGGGAAACCCAAGGCGAAAGGAGTAAGAAAGTCAAGACGAGGGAACGAGAACATTCCCCCGAACTCGCCTACCACTGCGGTGGAGGAAGTTGGTCAATCGCCGGGCCTGACAAGGAGGTGGTGATGCCTGAAGTATTTGACCCCAAAAACCATCCTGAACTAAAAGACTTGTTAGTAGAAGGTGGTCCTGGCAGGGAAGAATTCAGTAAAGGCCAACGTGAGTGCCCATCTCTGGAAGGCCTAAGGAGACAGGCCTGCTCCCAGCTTGAGGGTGAACCTCATGGGACACATCAGATTTATTGGGAAGGCGGACTCCTGTATAGTGAGCCCACAGAGTCTACAGAAGGAGACCATAGGAGGTTGGTGGTTCCTCTTGCTGTAAGACCCTTCCTCCTGCAGTTGGCGCATGAAGTGCCCCTTGCTGGTCACCTTGGTATTAAGAGGACCAAGCAAAGGTTATCCATGCACTTCTACTAGCCCAAGATGGGGGTGCAAGTAGAAAGTCACTGCAGGAGTTGTGCCTCCGGCCAGTTATCTGGTAAGAGTGGCTCAACAATCCAAGCTCCATTGGTACCACTCCCAGTTGTGGGAATACCATTCGAAAGGGTAGGGATCGACCCCTTGACCCGAAGACATCCTCAGGCAATAGGTTTATCTTGCTGCTAGTCGACTATGCTACCAGATATCCTGAGGCCATCCCATTGAAAACTGTAACTGCCAAGTCAGTTGCAAAAGCGTTACTTGGCATCTTTACTAGGGTTGGCTTCCCTAAAGAAGTTGTGTCTGACAGAGGCAGCAACTTTATGTCAAAGTATATGCAGGCTATGTGGAAAGAATGTGGGGTCACCTACAAGTTCTCTTCTGCATACCACCCCCAGACCAATGGTCTGGTGGAACATTTCAACAGAACGTTAAAGAGCATGATTGGGGCTCTGGAAGGACCTCAGAGAAGAAAATGGGATCTTCTTTTACCATGCTTACTGTTTGCCTACCGAGAGGTACCACAGGAAGGTGTTGGCTTCAGCCCCTTCATATTTCTGTTTGGTCATCCTGTACGGGGACCCTTAGCCATAGTCAAAGAGGGATGGGAGATGCCGACTCCCCCTGTTACTACCAACGTAGTAGATTATGTGCTGGGGCTCCGAAAACGGATGGTACTTCTGATGGGCTTGACTAGTGATAAATTGAAGGCAGGACAAGCGCTGGTGAAACATTGGTACAACCAGAAAGCTTCCCTCATCAACTTTACACCTGGTCAGCAAGTCCTGATCATGAACTTTACAGGACAAATCGTCAGGCCCTTACACAGTGGTGGAGCCCCTGGGTGAGGTTAACTATTTAGTGGACCTTGGAAGGCCTGGACAGGCTCCAAAAGTGTTTCACGTAAATAGGCTGAAGGCTTTCGTCCCAAGAGTCAAAATCGCAGCACTGCTACTGGCTTCAGATGTTGAGGAAGAGGAGTCTGATCCTCTCCCCAACCTGTTCCAAAGCGGTCCTTCAGATAGCTCCTTTGAGGGTGTCCGAGTGGCCCCTCACCTGACTTCTGATCAGCAGGCGGAGGTGAAAAGTTTGCTTAGGCAGTTTTCCCCCCTGTTTTCACAGTCGCCTGGTTTGACACCTTGGTGCAAACATAACATAGACACAGGAGACAGTGGGCCTCATTACGACCCAGCCGGTAAGTTACCGCCTGGGTCGTACCTTTACCACCATGGCGTAAACTACGTTTACGCCATGGTGGTTGGCGGACTTACCGCCCCATTCCGAGGTTGGCGGGGCGGTAAGTCCCCAATCCCCATTTACCCTTCCCCATTCCCATTTTTGCCCCATAGGGCATAATGGGAGTGGGGAAGGCGTTAATTACGCCACCGTAAATTACGGTGGCGTAATTAACAACAAGGTCCCTTAGCGCCATGGATTTTAACACCTGCTAAAAGCAGGTGTTAAATCCTCCATGGCGCTAAGGGACCTCGGAATCAGGCGGTAAGGGTCGGCGCTGTTTACGCTGCCGTAAACCCCTTACCGCCTGGGTCGTAATGAGGCCCACTGTACCTACCAAAAGTAGGGGATACAGGATGTCAGACAAAGTACAATCTTACATTAAGACCGAGGTCAACAAGATGTTAGACCTTGGGGTGATTGAACCCTCTAGTAGTCCTTGGTCCAGCCCTGTGGTTTTGGTTCCAAAGGCAGGCACTTCTGAATTGAGGTTCTTCGTGGATTACAGGGCTCTGAATGCTGTCACCAAGACAGATGGACACCCCTTGCCTCGAACAGATAAGCTGGTGGATACCTTGGGTGCCTCCAAGTACCTCAGCACGTTTGACCTCACTGCTGGCTATTGGCAAATAGCTTTAGCAGAACATGCCAAGAAGAAGACAGTGTTTTCTACTCCAGACGGCCTTTACCAATTCAGGTAATGCCGTTCGGGTTGAAGAATGCACCTGCCACTTTCCAGAGGCTTGTGAATCATGTGTTGAATGGGTTGGACGAATTCTGTCTTGCATATCTGGATGATATAGCAGTTTTCAGTGCCACCTGGGAAGACCATGTGAAACACCTCGGGATTGTGCTCCAGGCTCTTCAGAAAGCACACTTGACCATAAAGGGTAGTAAATGCCAGATTGGACAAGGCTCCGTGGTTTACCTTGGACATGAAGTAGGAGGAGGGAGGATACAGCCTCTTCCCAGTAAAGTACAAGCAGTACAAGACTGGCCTACCCCCACTACACAGACCCAAGTGAGAGCCTTCTTAGGATTCACGGGGTATTACTGCAACTTCATGGCATGGCAGACTATGGCACCATAGCTGCCCCTCTGACTGCCCTCACAACTCCGAAGAAACCCAAGAAGGTAACTTGGACCGACAAGTGTGAGAAGGCCTTCAATGGCTTAAAAGACTCCTTGTGCCAGGCCCTTGTCCTCAGGGCCCCTGATTATCAAAGACCTTTTATTGTGCAGACGGACGCCTCTGACACTGGGATAGGAGCTGTACTATCGCAAGTAGATGAGAAGGGTTAGGAACACCCTATTGGTTTTATTAGTCGCCAGCTTAAGGACAGAGAGCTCAGATGGTCCACAGTGGAGAAAGAATGTTTCTCTGTTGTGTGGGCCCTACGGAAGCTGAGGCCCTACCTCTATGGGACCCACTTCACTGTGCAAACTGACCATAAGCCCTTAAAGTGGCTGATGAACATTAAGGGAGAGAATCCAAAGTTGCTTAGGTGGTCCATAAGTCTACAAGGCTTTGACTTCACTATTGAGCATAGGCCAGGTGTCCAACATAGCAATGCTGATGGGTTGTCCAGAATATTTAACCGACCTGAGCAAGAGACTCATCCAGGGGTGGATTAGTTCTCCCTGTCCATAGTCTGGGAGGGGCGAGTGTTAGGAAAGATTTCTTAATTGTGGGTAATTTTCCTTCCTTGTGGCAACCCCTAAACCTTTTCCTGTTGTTTTCACCATGATCTAGACTTTGCCAGAGAAGTGCAGCCTTCTACCGCACTCCTCTGGGCTTTCGCTCCATTCTTACGGGGAAACTGACATGCCCTTAAGACAGTCAGTACCGGGAAACGTTGTTTTCCGTAGTTCTTTTATCATGTTGCAGCTTTCGCGCAACATGGCACAAGTAGGCACTGTAAGCTAAATTACTGCTCTCTTGAGTCTCTAGTTTTCTACAGGCCCTAGACTCTCTCTTTGGATTGTTAACGAACGGTGCAAGTGAATCACAGACGGGACTGGTGGCAGCGATCGTTTCTTTGTGTTTTGAGCTCCTTTTGGCTGTTTAAGCACGTTTCTCGCGCTTAGCCCAAAATGGTGGCCTGCCTTCCAAATTGGCCAGACCACGAGGCTCTTTGTCCTGCCCGCTGACCGTCTTGCCCCCTTCACCTTCCCCAGGTCGAGCCGACCCGGGGCCTTCCTTATTTGGGCATGTACTTTCCCGCGAAACACAGACGCTTTCACGGGCTTCTACAAGCCTTGTGTGTGCCTCCAGGATGTGGGCTAGGATGTCTGGTCCCAATAAACATCATGGGTGCCAGAGAGTCTAGTGTGTCGTGAATGCCTGGGGCCACCGTGGTCTGTGATAGGTCCACGTATGGTGTGAGTGTTTTGTGAGCAGATGTCCCATTGGGTCCCCTCCATTTTCACGCGAAGAGAACCGTGGATAAGAGGAGGCTGGAAACACCACTACCATGTCGATCTCCTGAGTTCTCACGAACGAAGGAATACAGGAGCCAAGTATCCAGCAACTACGAGGCTGAACCGAGGAATCGCTGGTGACCCGCTGAAGGACTGCTCCTCTGCACTGCTGTCGCTTTGTGAAACCCTTTCTACCTCTGATCGAATGAGAAGGCCTGTACTGGTACTTCAACCCCTTGGAATAGTGGGAACAACTATTCTCGGCATCTTCACCATCTCCTGCATGTAAGCCTTCGGAAGTGTCTCTGTGCCATCCAGTGGACTGACCAGCCTACCCAGGAGTCTTGCTCTGTAACCACCGTCAGGTTGCTGCTGTATTACGAGTCCTTGCCACTCTCACACGATTCGTACACTTGGCATTCCCAGGTCTGAAGTGAGCAGTGTACATTGGGCTGAAATGAACACGGCCGCTCCGTTGCCCTGCTGTGGTAACAAACTGTGCGGGTTCACTGCGTTTGGGACATCCTCAACTCTAACTTCTGCTGCTGTGGAATCTACACGACGCCGAGACGTCCCCTGCTCGTACCTGAACCTGCCAGCACTAAAACTGACACGGAGAAGCCTGCGTTTGCCTGCATTGGGGACCGGTGAGTAGCATCGCTAGGAACTGGTCGCCCTCCTGCAGTAGCCCATAGCTTTTCCCCGCTGTGTCAAATAGCACGCCTTTCCGTACTCGCGCTCTGCTTCTGACCACAGTGGAGGCTGTGCTTGAGTCGCGGAGCTCTGTTCATCTTCATTTGTTCACCGAACTGAACTGCCTGATTCCCTCGAGGAGACTCCCCTTTGCCCGTTGGCACCCGCGTGTGCAGGTACTTATGAGCACAAGGCTCCACTCTTCGTAGGTCTCGGACTTCCTTCTAGTTAGGTGCCTCTGAAGGCGGACTGGGTCTAACTATTGTTCGCACTGCCTGTTTTCCTCCCCATCTAGGTGCTCTGCACATTTCGTGCGTCTAACTCATTAGACTCGTTGTTAATTGTATATATATTGTATTTGATTGTGAAGTGTTGGTTTACTTGAGTTTTATTGTGATTTCTCGCTACGATTAATGTTACAAAGGCCTTGTAATAAATGTGTCTATATTTTTAATATATCACCTGCTTGGAGTAATTTGTAAATGTCCTTGCTTTGTGTGCTCATTGCGGGCTTTCAGTCACCCTCACCCCTCTTGAGACCTAGTCTTGACCGCCGCGATCGCTACCTTGATTGGTCTGGCTTGTCCAGAGGTTACCCTGTTCCAAGAAACTAGGCTGGCCTTCTGAACCTCTGCCCTCCAGGACAGAGTTCAAAAATCCATCTTAACAGGTGCCGATTCCATTTCTTATGCCCCTCTGCTAATGTTACAGTAGTCTGCTAATATTGCATCATAGACAGCTGCATTTGGACAGAAAGTTTAAACTCTTTTGTTCCGTGCTCTGCAGACGCTGCTTTGCTGTTTGTCTGCATTCATTGCAGCCCATTTCTTCGGCACTTCAGTACGCACTCAACGTGGCGCAGACCCTGACAGACTGCAACAGCATCAACAGTGGATTGTGCATGCTCTGTGCAGTTTCAGGTACTTGTGATTTTCTTTGTGCACTTGGTGGCTTGCTCTGGAGACACATTATTCAAAGATCTCAGAACATATACAGCTAGCATGTAGCATGCTCTGTCTGCTCCCCCCGTTGCTATCCATCTATTTGTGCTTTCTTTCGGGCTCCCAGGGGGGTTCCCTAGATACACATCATCAGAACACCACTAAGCACACATACAGGTAGTCTGGTTTACGTTCTGTTTGCCTCTCCCCGTCGTTTTTCATCTATTTGTGTTTTCTTTTGGGCTCCCAGTGACGGGCCCTAGAAATACACCATTAGAACATCATTAAGCATATACATAGGCAGTCTGGATTAGGCTCTGGTTGCCTCCCCCTTCGGTGCTTGGGTATTTCTATCCCACTGACGTTCTTGACATCGACCTTATGGTTTCCACATTAAATATTGACCTAGTTGGGGTGCAATACTTTTGGGTTCATCCGAGTAGGAACCCCAAGAGCCATGGGCTTTTTCGTGTAACACACCTAAAAACAGTAGGCCCCTGGTCTGGCACAGACACAATGACATCTTTTTGGCCATTTGGCCCTACTCCAATAGGACCCTTCCTCCTGTGACCTGGACATCATGCCTTGGTGAACATGAAGTGTTGGCACTCTCTCTATATTACAGGTTTTGGCTTTCTGGGGTAACCAACCCTCTTTAAACACTGCATGCCTGCACGATTGAGTACTGTGTTGTTTTCCTTTTTTTTGCACTCTCTTGTTATCTTCACATTGTGCAGCCTGTTTCAAATTGTTTCTTGGTTTTGTTTTAGTTTTAATAACCTTTAATGGTGTGGGGACAGTTGTGGCGAGCTGGACTCTTTCATCCCGTTTATGTTAGTAACCTGGTATTCTCTTTCCTTTTCTTCTCTCCCTTTTTTTAGGGACAGTACTCTTACATATCGGACCTTAGGTCCTGATGAAGGCGGTTACATTCAGATCAACACGCCGAAACCTATTCTACCACGCTATCTTGACTTTTCAAGCAGGAGTGAGTGGTGTGCCTGTACACACCAACACAGGCCATATACGTAGACCTCTAGCAGTATTGTAAGAAAGAATGATACAGTGTTCATGCATGAACTATTCCATATGAGAGATTCAATCTCAAGTCCTACAACAAACATTATTTTTTTTTAAAACTCTGTTTGGTATTGTAGGATGCTTTCAACTCTAAAAATTTAAATTGAGTTGTACCATCACTGATATTGTGTTCTGAAAACCATCAGCTTACGAACGTCATGGAAATTGGATGGTTTTCCTGGAAAGAAATGCATTTGTTTTAATTCCTTTTTAACATTTCCCACTGTAGGACACTAATTTAATTCTTTTGACTTTTCAGTGAATTCACACACAGATTGGAAAGTTTTCTTTCTTTTTTCATTGTTTTCTCTGCTTTATTTGTTGATATCAAAAAAAACTTTTTTCTTGGACAATTTAGAATGATTTAGATGATCAGCTTTTTTTGTCTTTTTATAGTTTGTTTAAAGCTGATTTTGTTTTATAAAAATATTAAAAATATTGTTATACGTTTTGGAATATTCCGTGAGCTTTTGTATAAAAAATTGACATAAGTTTTGTAATAAACCATGAAAAGTATTTTTGAGTTTATTGTTAAAATGTATGTCCAGTGAAGACCCTTTTCTCTTGCCTGATAGAAATGGTACAGAGTAAGGTACAAATGGTGGGATTCTGCATACACATGATGTTATTTTGAAGATATAGCCCACAATAGGACATTCGCTGGTAAATATTGATTCGCACATCCAGAGAGGAGTGACACGAGATCTTTTATTCTCTAAAATCTCTGTGGTTTTTGTGTTTGGATAAAATGGTGGGGATGTAGGTAATTTATACACTACATTACCCTCTTACCACTGCCTGTGGGGACAAGCTTTGTTGTTTTTTTGTTTTTTTGCGGTTTGTCAGAATGGCTTTCCGTGACTTCTCTGTTGCTTTCCTTTTAGTCCGCTGTCCATGAAAACTCTCCGGCTTCTTGATCGCTGCCAGCTTGAACTTTAAGTTCTGCAGAGCGGCATCAGCATTATCTTGCGGACTCCTGGTACACCACACTTTGGCTGTGGTTACACCACCACTCAGTTCCTCTTTGGGATAAAGATGCCTTGTGTCAGCACTGGTTTCTCTCTCTTCTCGGGTTCCCTCATGTCGGGAATTTCCATTTGATATTTTCCTATTGCTTGACCATTAGACACTGCGCGTCATCTTCTGTCTACAATCCAGCAAGCAACTTTGCATCTCGTGGTCTTCCTCTCTAGCTGTCGTGCCTCCTCCTCCCCCTTCTCTTTCTGACATCGCTGTGGGAGTCCCCTGGTGGAATCTCATATTCCTTCATCTCTGTTTGTTTTACATTCTCCATTCCTCCAGAGATCTTTGTCTCAGTAAAAAGAGGGTTTTCATTTAAAGGAGTGGTCAAAGCCTCTGAACAACAGTGACATATTTTGGTAGTTTCTTCCCACTTTTCTTTCCTGGAAGTGCTTAAAGATGTATTATTAGAAGAGTTCTTAGGGAGTTCCTCATAAGAACGGGAGTCCTTGCCCAAAAAGGGAGAATCTCTCCCGGTGAGCTCCCACTTGCTTCAGACCCTAGGGAGGGTGTTGTGGAGCAGGCTCATCTCCATGGCCTCACAGGGGGGGCTCCCCTTTGGAGAGAAGAGACACATTCCTGAGATTAGTCACAGGTTATAGTTATTTAAAATTATAGTTAATGTGCAAGTTATTCCTTAAATAGGGGATTAGAGGTCGGTAGTAGGTTAGGTAAGGGGATGTATAGATATTTTGGTAGGAGTTGAGGATAACTAAAAAGGTGGTGTAGTGAAATCTGGCATGTGAGGGAAAGGAGAAGTGTGGCCTATCAAAGGCCGCTTAGGGGACGGAACCACCATCTTAGAGGACGGAACCACCACGGGTGGTGCCAGGCAGGAAGCATGGGTCTGTTCGGTCAGTTCACCCTAAGGGTCTACCTTTCACCCCTTTAAGGGAGGTTGTGCTGATGAAGCAGATCCCTCAGAGGGACATCACACCACAGGAACTGGGAAGAAAGCTTCTAGAGTCTATTATTGAAGTCTATGCAAAAAGGACGAGTATACTCGTCCTTGGCATTTAAAAGGTTAATATTGATTTTTTATATATGAAAAAGGGGTCCCTGGTTGGGATCCCTAAAACATCCATCATGGTGTCTGTGTAACAGGTGAAGGAAGATGGTAAGGACTCAGGGAGTAGCCCATCTCCTGTTTTAACATCAATTGTATTGCCATGTGGTGCAGCACCTCTTCCTGTCCAGCAGGTCTGAGGGTAGGGATGGCTGTATCCCGTGGAAATGTCTGTGGCCTGGGTTGAGGGAAGTGCACAGCCTTGTTTCAGACGGGTGCCAGAAAGGCAAGGGCAACATTTGCATATGAATGATTACTATATTATAGAGCCAGTTCCATATGCATCTGAACTCCATTAAGCAGGACTATAAAGCTCATTCTATACTGGACTACGTACAGTAACAAATGTCCATAATTACTTTCCTGAATTTCTGATAGGTGTTTAGGCATGGACACATGATGTTTAAAAGAAAATTGGCATTGCAAAGTTTGGTTATCACAATGCCCATTTTGGTTCGATTTAGTTTGAAGTAATTTCTTTTAATATATGGCTTAATTAGGGGTCAGATGGTAATTGTAAAAAGAGACCGTAATTGAAATAATCCCTACTTTACTGGCCATGGGGTATTTACCTCTTGCGGTATTCTTGGGGAATACCATATGGTGTAAATACAATATTCTTTAAGAGTATGCATTCCACATTGTGATTCCTCCAATTTGTACTATCACAAGGAAGGTAGAGGTAAACATTTTAAATCCACTTCTCTAAGGCAAACATGCATTTGTCCATAGGGTAAAAGAAAGCACTAGCATATTGAGAAAAATCATATGGAACAAAAGTGTTCTGAGGAAACCTCCAAGAGGGTACAAATGTGGCCATCTCAGATGACAACATTTTCACCACCATTACTTTATAATACAATTACTGACCTTACTGAGCCTTAGTTGACATTGGAGAGTAGCTGTATCCCCTCCTATGGTACCAAGTCCACTTCAAGCCACCAAACTGGGTTGAAAATAGTTTTTTTCCCAAGCTGTCAAACCATGACATGCAGATTTTCTGAAACACTGCATGTGCTATTTCTGCAAATCTGTATTCCTCCAGTAGAATTAAAACAGTCTTAATACTGCTGAGGCCTTATCATACAATATAATAAAAGAATAGATGTATGTTTGTCTGAAGCAGTCATGCGCAGTAGAGACTGCCCGCTTCGCCTGTTGTCACCGCTAGAGGGAGCTGTTGCCTTAGGAAACATATAAGGCCAGATGTATGTACATTCTAAAAATGTCTCTCCTGTCATGTACTGTGCCCAATGTACACAGGCTTTCACACTATCATACAATATTATAAAAGGCAAGATGTATGTTTGTCCCATGCAGTCGAGACTGTCCGCTTTGCCTGTGGTCAGCACTAGAGGGAGCTGTTGCTTTAGGAAACATATAAGGCCAGATGTATGTACACTCTGAATATTTCTCTCCTTCCGCACTTTAGCCCCTGTACATAGGCTTTCACACTAGCATTTCTTAATGTGGTAACAGTAATTAGTGCATGCAGAGAACGAGAATAGACCCTGTACATAGGCTTTCACACTAGCATTTCTTAATGTGGTAACAGTAATTAGTGCATGCAGAGAACGAGAATAGAATCCGTGGGCTCGAACTGCATCCCTCATTCTTTAATTATAGATAAGCACCTTTTTATTATTGACAGTCGCCTCTTGGTCTCCTTTTAGAAAAAGGAGAACTTGAGTCCCATCAGCAGATGTCAGGAATTAGGGATTGTGCAATAGGATGGAAAAGTTATATGTCTGCAGAACACTCCGAGAGACGGAGTGAATACATCAAGTGAAGGGTACAATGGCCAAAGATTGAACACTGCCTGAGGAAGGAAACACAGACAAACCAGAGATGTACCTGGGCTACCTACCTATGGTAGTCGTTCCAGAAGAATCCAGCGGTCAAAGACCAAATATTAATACAGCTGTATCAAGAACCCACCACCTTTGTTATCCATCTCCAATCTCAACCTATCAAAAATGTCTGAGGTGTCCATGCCAGTGCTTCTCTTGGGACAGAATCCAGCCTCGGAGCGAACTAGAAGGCCATGCTACTTGATAATAGTCTGTTGTTCATACAAAGTGATCAGGCAGTTGAATAGCAGCAGCAGCAGCAGCATTCCCTGTACCGAGCCTTCAATCATCAGAAATATAATCATGTGTGCATTTGTGTAACATGGGAACATGGTCAATCATAAACCTAACAGGTTGCCCTTAAAAAGCTGAGATAGAGAGTTGGGCAATGTAGAAAGCAGATGTTCTTGATTGTGTTTAGATATAATGAGTGTGAAGAAATATATTATTGAACACGGGAACAACATGTAGTGATACCGTTTTCATGTATCTCCAAACACTACTAAGAAGCAACATTTCACTGTCTGCCCCAGTCGATAAGCTCTGGCTGCAACACTGCACTCAGAACAACCCAAACAAGAGGCACGAAAGGCCTCTGCTCTAAGGTGAAAAACATGCTGTGACACCTCCATGTGCAAAGCCTTAAGCAAGCCTCACTCACTTCTGTTGTGGGCAGTGATTTGTGCACAGAATTTACAATAAAACTACCGACCCTGCATCTGTATTTAGTTCCAGGCTTAAATCAACAGTTCTGGTCCATCAGACCTGCAGCTGGAACATTTAAATAAATACAATTATCGATTGCAGTTCCCTGGACACAGCACTATTTTCCTAGGGATGTTACTTCTGACTCTTACTTTTGATGTTTAAAAACAGCCTCTTACTAATTGACTACTCCCACTGCAATTAAGGATGGCCTAGATAAAGGGGACGGCTGGTGACTAAAACCGAGGAAACCGTGCCTGGCATTTCTGCCACAATTATGTCGCTACACTGGCACGGCCCATGCATTGCTCCGAATCACAGCTGGCACCGGCCTTACTTGTTGACTACTCTTCTAAAACGTGTTCTTTAGCTTTCAAGTCAGCTGAGATATATTCGGTGCTCTTCATGAAATCTCTGGCATTTGGTTCACAATTAGCATTCTGGCCATCTGAAGAGGTTTGTTAGAGGGAATTTATCGTTATGCCTACCTTAAAAACATCCTGAAATTTGTCATTCTTCAAGGGGACTGCCCCGACCCATGCCTACCTGCCTTCCCGAGAGCACTCTAAGGGGAGGGTGCCTTTCCCTTTACGTTAGTTTCCTCACCCCTGCCACAATTAGCACAGTGTGCCATTCAAACCTTGAAGACTGCAATGTGTGGGGGTTTGAACATCTGAAATACATGCCTCTCTGAAGAAGCTACTAATCAGGTACATAGACAGACACAGATAAGTAATGCCAGAACGGACTGGTTTAACTGTAATGTTCTGTGCATGCTTAAATTCATCTATGCCTGATAAAGTGGCCACATGATCATATAGGCTTGCAAATATGTTTTTTTGTTTGTTTATTTGTTTATTTGTTTATTTTATTTGTAGCGCGCGCCAGACCCGGAGGTATCCGGGCGCGTGTTCAAGAATACTTTAAGCTTGCATGTTACAGTTACACAGAGTTACACATTCCAAGTAGTTACATGATGCAATAATGACAATATACATGGTTATATACACAGGTATTTGTACACAGGGGTGTATACACAGTATACATTGAAAGTTAAAACAGTATGTCAGTATACGTTTGGTTGCAGGTTAACAGGTGGGTCAGGTGTGAGTAGTCCTAGTGTCGGTCAGTTATAGGTCATTTTCTTTGAGTATATTACCCTAATATTACCCTAGTTAAGGCATAAACTAATTGTTCTCTCTCTCGCTCTCTCTATCTTTCTCTCTCTCTCTCTCTCTCTCTCCCTCTATGTATTTATTTTATTTATTTTATTTTTTAAATTGATAAAGCGCACAAACAGCCCGAGTGCATCGAAGTGCTGTTACACGAAGAAGACTTAGTTGCATGGAGCATACTTACAGTGTTACATGTGAACAACATAACATACAGTTAGGTATTGACATATGGTGCGTTACATGGCATAATGTACGTTAGCTAAACAGCTGGTGAATTCAGGCAAATAAATACATATGTATATTTTCTTAAGTTGCAGGGATGTTAAGGTGAGCAATACATTGTAAAAACCTTTGAAATTCAAGAAAAAAAAAACTTTAGTTGAAGGGAAGTTAAGGTGAGAACTTAATGCAACAAAACCCCTGAAATGCAGCTAAAGCCACCTTCACTTCGCGCCCCCAGTTGCGCAGCCTATGACCACAATGACAACACCTCTGATGACATCACTAATGACATCATCTATGAAACACACACAAGCCAATTTAATTAAAAAAGTGGATACTATTTACAGATTACTTTTACTTTCTTCAGTAGGTGTTCTATTTCAATCACAAAAGAAACACAGAAAGAGATATACATATATATATATTCAGTGAAAAAACTTTGTTAAAGGGACGTTATGGTTCCAAGTAAAACCGAAAAACCCTTGAAATTCGCCAGTTATGGTAAGCTAAGCAACCATAACTCGCGCCACCACCGTGCACTGCTAAGACTAACACCCAGGTTTTCAAAGATGACATCACAAATGTCATTGGTGACATCACTGATGACATCACATGTCTGGCTCACTATTTTTTCTTTTGCTGACATATCTAGGCCACATGGTTTTCTTCAGTAACAGTCAGAAACTAAGTATTTTATTTTATTTGTAGACATATCCTTCTAGTAGGTTCTTACAGTAATTCCCTTAGAGTACAGTCACATCATATGAAACATATACATATGGGAAAACACAAGCTTGAAAGACAGCAATCCTTTTTGTGCATAAAGATAATCACTAGACTTATGAGCACTTTCTGATAGTTCTGTTGTTTTTTTATGGCTGTTCTTTCCCTGTATATGGTCATATTTGTATACATTGTACTCACACTACTTTCCTTAGGGTCCAATCACATCAAGTGATACATATACATAGGGTAAATAGCAGCTTTGAAACAGAGCAATCATTTATTTGCATGAAACTAATCAGTTAAGTTATGAATTGTTTCTGCTACTACTTGTGCTTTTTTGCTAACTTCACTTTCCCTGTATATACCCATATTGGTATGTGTTCTTGTGTCTTTGTGTTTTGTATATAGTAATGCAATTATGTAATACATGGGTTTTATTAGCTACTTATTACATATTTCACAGTACACAAAAATCTATTAAGAAAACAATTATCATTTCATTATTCAACATATTATCATTACAAATATCATACCTTCATCTTGTACGCTGCACACAATGTTATGTTTCTGTATGAGTAGCTTAGTATACTAGATAGAACCCCATAATAGGATGCTATTTATATCAATGCATCGTTCAATGCACTTATTAGGGTATATTTCTTGCAATGATTCTTGACACTTTTTTCGCAACATAATAAGAATCCCTTCTACACATATTTCATGAGAAGTACATACACATGTGATGTCATCAGTGATGTCATCAATGACATTTGTGATGTCATCTTTGATGTCCTGGGTGTTAGTCTTAGCAGTGCACGGTGGTGGCGTGAGTTATGGTTGCTTAGATTACCATAACTGGCGAATTTCAAGGGTTTTTCGGTTTTACTTGGAACCATAACGTCCCTTTAACAAAGTTTTTTCACTGAATTTCATAGGTTTTTAGTAGCGCAACTTAACCATAACGTCCCTTTAACAACGTTTTTTTCACTGAATTTCATAGGTTTTTAGTAGCGCAACTTAACCATAACGTCCCTTTAACAAAGTTTTTTCACTGAATTTCATAGTTTTTTAGTAGCACAACTTAACAATAATGACTTTGACTTTATATACATGTCATATGGAACTGACTAGATCTCTTCTTATGAACTTGATGTCCGCAAACTTATTTAATGTTCGCGGACATGTTCGGAGAACAGTACCACCACCTAAAAACTGTGGGGGGGGAGGGTGGTGGGGTATGTTTGATTGTTATATCATAATATAGGAACATTTAACAAATTCAAAAAGCAGCACACAAACACATTATATATAGTAATACATAGGAAATGTAACCCATATATGTAACACACTAACCATTCATTTAAATACAATATGTTCTGAAATGGAATATACCACAAGAAGATAAATTGGCTTCCAACATAATTACCTCACAGACACAACAGAACTGAGAACAAGACCAGACCCACTGAATACATAGGACTTATCTTACCAGAAATAGTAAGTGTACTTCATTTTACTCATATATTTATAAACTTTCTGTATTAGATTAAAAAATATATTATCTTTTTTTTTTTCCTCACAGAAATGTCTAGTACTCTGCAATGGCTAGAAGACAATTTCCCACATGAAGAAATGTCACAAGATAGCGAAACTAATGGTAAACACTTTATAATATAAACCATTTATTTATTATTTTTTATATACATTTAACATATTTATTATTTTTTTGTACAGAGCATACCAAAATAGAAAAAACTTCAGAAAACCCTGTTATGGATAACAGTCTTCACAATATAGAAGAAAAAATGGATGTATTGTCGGCTAATTTTAATAATTTAAAAACTTTTGTAGAAAAACATTTCAAACCAAAAACCTCGTACCATTGCCCCACATTTACTTGTCCCTCCTCACCATATCCCAGTCAATTATCCCCAAACCATCTCCATAATCCAAAACGTTTTGATGAGATTTCCATCCCTTCTTCACCTAATACCAATCATGTTGAAACCCCAAATTCTTCTGTTTTTATTTCTGTTTCTGCCTCACCTTCTCTGTCATAAATTATTAATATGTTAAATAAAGTTTAATTTTTATATTGTATTGTGAATAGTTTCCGTTTTTTTTTTTTTAAAAACAATAAAAGTGTCCGCGGACAGTGCGAGTGTTCTGAAATGTTCATACATAAACGAAAATGGAGGTGTCCTGAAGAACATCACACCTGTTCGTACTGTTCGCTAGCAAGTTGAAACTGTTCTAAGAACACACAAGGTGTCCTGAATTGTTCGTAAACAAACAAAAATTAAAGTGTTCTAAAGAACACTATACCTGTCCGGTACTGTTCGCTAGCAAGTTCAAACTGTTCTAAGAACGCTATTGGTGTCCTGAAATGTTCGTACGTAAACGAAAATGGAGGTGTCCTGAAGAACACTATACCTGTTCGTAGTGTTCGCTACACAATTGAAACTGTTCTAAGAACACAATTGGTGTCCTGAAATGTTCGTACATAGACTAAATTACACGTGTCCTGAAGAACACTATATCTGTCCTTACTGTTCGCTACCAAGTTTAAACTGTTCTAAGAACACACGCGGTGTCCTGAAATGTTCGTTTCACGTGTGACACACTTTTAATTACTTCAGAACCCGAACAGTGTCCGTAGGACATCAATGCGCCTGCGCTAAACAATCTCCGTGCACTTGGTGTCCTGCGGACAGGCGCTTCCTTCGCGGACTAGTTCGCGAATGGATCCTATGACCGCGCCCACGCTCATCGTGTGTCCTGAAATGCGGACACTGTTCGTGTCCCCGAACAATTTAAAAGTACATTTTCAGTTAATCCATAATATTTTTCAATAAAATCTCACCATGGCACAAGTCCCACATAGCAATCTTGAGTTTCTATATACCTTTTGAAACTTTCCGATCCTTTTTTTGTGTTTGATCTGTCCGCGGACAGTGCGCATGTCCACGAACCGCGCACAAGCACCCCTATAAAAGACCACGCCCAAGAGCTTATTCCCATTGTGTTTCTGGCTATTCTTCAGAACACAGTGATTTTTGCTACCACCTGCAGACTACACCATCATCGAGATGGCATCCTTGGCTGCTGAACTGCCACTTGGTGCTGCACCTGCTTCAGCACCACCTCCCCAAGGGCCTGAAGAGGGGAACAGGAGTGAGGATGCGGAGGAGGAAGAAGAGGATGATGAGAATGAGGTAGAGGAAAACCCTACTACCCGCACTAGGCGTGAGTCTTGGGTGTGGCGGTTATTTACCATTCATGGTAATGTTCCTAAGGCTCGTGCGAACCGTGTTACCTGCAATGAGTGCAAAATGATACTCAGTCGCGGGAAGCACGGTAAGAACAGCTTTGGGACCACTACTATGAAGCGACACCTGAGGTCATTTCACTCTGGGGCTTTCGCAGGGTTGTACCTTGCGAAGAACGTAGCAGGTTGATTTCCTCTACTTCATCCTCTGTTTCTGATCCTGTCACCACAAGGACCACCTCTGTTGGACAGCGTCTTCCTCAAGATGCCTCACAGGCCATACAGAATGCTGATGACCCTTACCTTTCGAGGGTCACAGTTGTATGTATGTACTGTGACACAGTACTCTGCAGGGGGGAGCGACTTCGGAGTGCTTTTGAGACTATCGTCTCAGAGCACGAGAAGACCTGCTCACTACCCAAATAAAACCCACTCTACATCTTCCTCTCTCAGCTCGCCCTTTCTTATCCCTGTGGTTGGTGTCCCCCCTTTACCCTCCTTTACCCTCCTCTCCTAGTGTGTCGTGTCTGAAAAATCAAAAAAAAAATACAAAATTACAAAAATCAAAAAAAAATAAGGCTCTTTTCAGAGCCGCCTTTCCCAGTTAAAAAATAGAAGTGAAAATAAATGAAGCAGGGCTCTTTGTATTTTTTAGAAGTCCGCGGACAGTTCGCGAACATTAAAAAAATTGGGTTGCTACTCCATCACAAACATTGTAATTTTCTCTGGAAAGAAGTGGTGGCTCTGAAAAGAGCCTTTGGGTGGTGTTTGTAAGTCAAAAATTGTAAATGCTTAACATCTACTTCAAAATCGTTGTTGTAATTCCAAAAAAGGTTGCAATGCATTTTGTACATTTCTCAGAAAAATCTGATTGCCAGCATAAGTAAGATGGACTCCATCTCTGCGAAAAATGTATGTACTACAAAACATAATATTTTCATTGTGAAAAGAAGACATGACAAAATCTCTTAGAAAGGCACAAACAGCCTTATTAACATTGCGCCTTGCTTTTTCCATTTGTGGACCAAATGAAGAAGAACAAAGCCACATTTGTCTCGCGCAATCCGTGAAAATATCACTTGAGAATTAGGAAACATGTCGATAACCTTCCTAAGTCCTTCTTTCATAGCAAATTGCAAAAAAATTCCAGTCACATGTCCTAAACTGTTCCCTCCACAATGAATTACAATTATGTCTGGATGTTGCTCTGTCTCCAAAGTAGCACAGAGAGGTAGCAAGTCCAACCACTTCATTCCACCTACTCCATGCCAGTGTACTTCCACATGTGGGAATCCAAGATCTACAGCTACTCCACAGCTTTCTGCATGCACCTTCAACCAATGTATCCATGAATCTCCTAAAATCCAAACAATCTGTTTTCTGAAACACACAGCCATAGCTATCTTTTGTTCTCTCAGCAAAAAGAGTATCTGAGAAAATCTCTCCTGGCACAACACACCCACCAAACTTTCCTGACCAATCCCTTTCAGTGCTTATTCTCATTTGCATGACTTCTGAACCCAAAAATCCCTGGATGTAACTCCCGATGTCCGCGAACTACCGCCATGTCCGCGGATATATCGTAACATGAACAGCCCTTCCACCATTTCCACTGCACTCTCTCTGCCATTCCCTCATTGGATGTACCTCAAAAATCACATGACCATGCACCAATCACATTCAAGACCTCTACATCTAACTGCATCATCATAGATCAGCACTGCAAATGTACTCCGAATCTCTCTGAGTACAAGTGTCATATCATTGGCAAGCACCATCTACCAGAAATACTGTACAAGTCTTCAAGATTTCTACTTGCAGCTCCATGCATATCCATATGCATGAACACAAACTTCAGGTATGCATATTTTCTGTATAGTAGATGAACACATTTTCAAACAGCCTTTTACCTTGTAAAATCTGTAAAATTAATTTACTGTACTTTTTTCAATTTCCTAAAATCAACTATCACTTATAAACCCTTATACTATTTACTTTCTTTATACACACACACTCAAATCATGTTAAACTAACATTTTTTAACTGAAATATATAGACTACATATATTCAAACAAAATTGCATGCAAACACAATCTATGTTTAAACCTTTATAAAAATACTTATACAATTTCATATTTTTTGTTTTTATTTATTTATTTACTTACTTAATTACTTTAAATTAGACATGACATTGAGGCGCTATTACCTAGAACAGTTTACTTACAGAAATAGTGGTATTCACTAATATATTATAAATTACACAAGACATAGTAAAGATATTTTTTTTTGCTACAGTTAGTCATTCAATACAATTTGTTCATTAAGAACATATCATATGTACCGAACTGATGCAATGTATTTTATGTAAATAAATTAGTTTAATGGTCTTACAGAAGGCACTGAGGATTTCAATTAAAAAAATCAATATCTAAATTAAAAACAGTGCTATATACAAACAAAGTTACTAATTTGAAGCTTTTACAATTGCAGTGAAGACCAGTTTCCTGAAAAGAAGCAGCCGAATTCGAAGAAGAAAGAAAAACTAAGAAGTTACCTGTTAATTTTAAAAAAAAGTAAGTAAAATATCACCATAATATTTGTATTATTAATCAAATATACTATAACATTAATACGAGCTATTTTGGTTTCTAAAAATAGAGATTCTGTACCATTTTGTCCAAAAATTTCCATGTCTTAAACAGCGATTTACAGCCAGAATGGCCCACAAATTTCTATTTTTTGACACACAAATTACCCAACTGAACCACTACAATTTTCATATTATAGAACAAACAACTGTTTTAATTGTATACATTAGATTTACTATTTGTACTTTTCCACACCACTAGCTTACTTTTTTTTTGTGATCTGAACCCCAGTTTAGTAACACATAAATTCAAGAATACCTATCCCTACCAGTTTTAGTTCCCAATGCACAATCACACACCATTACATACATCTTTATCATCTTACTCAAACACTCATGCACACAGCACACATACATTCCAGAACACCCCAACCCATATCTTCTTTATTTTTTTCAACAGACCCTAAAGAATGCCTACCAAAAGTCAAGTCCGTAGAAAGCAACGCAAAAGTAGAGCAAATGAAAATAAAGGTGTCCAACATAAGCATCCATCTCTAGCAGAATTTGTAAAAAAGGTTTAAACAAAACAGCTAATACAATCATTTAGTGAAACACAAGAAGTTTCAAGTACAACAACTTTGCTTCCTCTATCAAAATGTAAAACAAACCAAAAAACAATTAACAGAAAATCAGCTATCAGTACAGATTAAACTACTTCTTCAAATTTTAATATAGTGCAAAGTAAGCATACCAAGAAAAGTATTTTAGCCAAAATATACCGTCACAAAGTCCTTCAAAATCTTATAAAAACAGGAGAGAAATCAGGTTCAAAGCTTAAAACCTATCGTAGGAAATTAATATTAGAAGCATTGATGGACAGTGCAATTCTTCTCAAAAGAAATGTATTTATTTTACTGTTAAAGAAAATGAAACCACTAACAAAACTAATAACTAAATTACAAAAAAGACTTCTCAATAAGCAAAATGTCAACAGAAAGAACTTCTTAAGTATCTGCGGAGGTGAATGGAATCACACTACGAGCACAGAACCATATTTTAATGAAGAAGCGTACAAACAAAAGCAAACAAATACAATTGCCATAAATAGCAGTGGTCGAGCTTATGAAAAAGTGAATAATACCATAATGGAACAAGAAGTACTCCTTACAAAAATATGCCCTGAAAACTTAGAATTACCCCTCCATTCAACTGAATCAGAACGTCTAGTGTACAAATGGCCATGCACGTCAATGTGTAACATTCCCAAACAATGTTTCAAATCTTTATGCCAATTCCTCAATAAATATGTAAAAAGCAAAGACAAAATCAAAATTAAACTACTGCAAAATATAGATACCTGTCCAGTGCGCAGGTACACAGGACTACAAGGACATTCATTGGCCTGCATTACAGGACCTACTTGTAAAACCACTTTCCATGATATCAAAAGGATATCAACACATCATTCAACTATACCAAATCTAGTCTATAAACTGTACTATGCTAAAAGTCCTGCTTTAGCACTAGCAAAGTTAAATAACATCCTTCTACATGGTACAGCAAAAGACCTACTTGAAGAAATTCAATATATCCAGAAAAAATATTTTGGAAGTGAAAGCCATTTACAGAATGAAATAGCTTTAAACCAATTAAGCAACAATTCTACACATGGCAACCTTTTGCTAAACACATACAAAAAAGAAATACTGAAATTTAAAAGTACATCAGCTGAAGTACCAAACCATGTATGTGTATGTTGCCGTAGAATTTTTTATAAAAGTAACACAAAAACTGTGGACCTATCATACAAAATAGAAGACAATGAAGATTCTAAATGGTTTGAGTTAGCTCTCTACCTTGTAGCAGAAAACAAATATGAAATAACTGAGCCCTTAATACTTTGCAGTTATTGCACTACAAAACTTGACAACAACCAAACTCCTTCACGTTCTATCACAAATAATGTGGAATTATACCCACTACCAAAACCTATACAACAACTTAATTTATATGAGAGCATCATAATTCAAACAGTACACCCATTTCAAGCAATAATACGCCTTCAACCAAAAACAGCAAAATTACCTCCCTCTGAATTGGTAAAAGGCATTCGTGGAAAACTAGTTTATTTACCATTAAATCTAAAAGAAAATGTGCATACTCTAGGAGTGCAACATCCAATGCAGCAATCTTTAATTATATTAGTAAATGGAGTACCTACAAAAGACAAAAAATATGGCAACAGCTGGTAGATTTATATAAAGTTGGACAAGCCTTCCAATATCTTAAAGAGAATAATGAATATTACAAAGAAATTAATATTGAAGAAAACTTGAAAGATACAACTGAAATAATTCAAGAAACACAAGAAGCTGGTCAATTTGAGCTACTAGATCCTGCTACAATATCAAATACTTTAGACCATTATACAATTCATCCTTTGCACTGTAATGACACCGTACAAGATGTACTGGAAACTTACCAAATGCGTCAAACAAAAGGATCGCCAATCAGTATATGGGAAAAAAAGTATAGAAGCACGTGCTTTTCCTGTACTCTTTCCTACTGGCAAAGGAGGAAGGTATGATTATAGACCTATTCAAATATCAGCTTCAGAATACCGCTCATTACGGATGTATTCTGAAGATCCCAGATTTAGACAAAATGTGGAATACATATTCCACCTACTCTTTGAAAGTGAACTATTAACTTTATGTTACGGAGCTGCACACACATTAAAATCAGGATCACACTTTCAAAATATGACAGCTACACAATTATTAGAGAAAGTGCAACAAAAGGATGAGGTTTTACAATCAAATATTACAAATCTATTAGCAAATATGCGTGGTACTAAAGAGTACTGGTTTCAACGTCATGGAGATGTATGTTGTATGATCAGAAACCTTGGCCCACCCACTTGGTTTGTTACATTAAGTTGTGCAGAATATTCATGGCAATGATTTCCTACGCATATCAAATAAAAACAAAACAAACATAGATATTCTAACACCTGGAGAACTTTGTTCTTTGGATCCTGTTAATGTTTCAAGATATTTTCACCATCGCTTCATTGCTATGCTACATTTTATTTGTAATAAAACTGTTCCTCCCCTTGGAGAAGTGCAGCACTTCTTTTGGAGAAAAGAATACCAAGCCAGAGGAGCACCACATATCCACTTGCTTTTATGGATTAAAGATGCTCCTAAATTTGGTCATGACAGTGATGCCACTGTTTTACAGTTTATTGAAAAATATGTCACTTGTGAAATTCCATCAGAAGCCACAAATAGTGATCTTCGTGCACAAATTTTACAATTTCAAATACACAAATGTGGAAAATATTGTCGTCGCAAATACAAAAACAAAGGCAAATACTACACCAAATGCCGATTTGGTTTCCCTTGACCAGTTACAAATACAGGTCAAGAAAACAACCTCATGTCTTCAGTTAGACATAGTGTTAAAGGTAAGTCACCTAAAAATACATATTACATAAAAAGAAAAGAAGAAGACAAATATATCAATGATTATAATTCAATCATTGCCCACTTATGGAATGCAAGCATAGATGTGCAGTACATTGCAGACAATTCTACTGCAGTTGCATGATATGTCACAGCATACTTAACTAAAGCAGAAAAGACAGAGCTCCAAGACCTCTGGAATGACCTGTCCTCAGATAAAACAGTATCTCAGAAATTATACAGCTTGGGCATAAAAATGCTCACCCATACAGAATGTAGATCTTATGAAGCGGCGGATGGTTTAACTGGTACTTCATTGTATGGTAAATCTGAAAATATAGTATGGCTAAGTCTTGGTCCAGCTAAATCTAGAAAAAGAGTTCTTAAATCATATGAAGATATAGAAACAATAGCCAAACATGATCCCAACAGCCAAGACATTTAAAAAAACAATTTATTGGACACATACTACCCAAACAGAAGTAATACTTTGGAAAACATGTGTCTATACCAAATAGCCCGAAACTACACATACAAAAATAATATGAAACCTGATGAAAAAAAAGGTAAATATAGAGTGACAGACTGTGAAGGCAGCTTAGTTAAACTCACTAAACCAAATTTAATTAATCATATCAAATTGTCATTGAAGACTCCTCAACATAAAGAAGTATATTACATGTCCCTGCTACAACTCTTCAAACCATGGAGAAAAGAAGAACAATTACTAGATAACTATGACTCATATGAGGATGCTTTCAAAGCAAATGAAAGCACTATAACTGATGTAAACATTACACAGTACAAAACAATGTTGCACAATGAACAGCAACATGAAGAAGAACTCCAAGCCCAGCTAGATAAGGATAGTCCTGACAGTAGTCAACCTTCTTTAACAGGAAGCCAAGAACCACTGGGAGAACCACTAATAACACATGAGGCAGAATTAGCTATGATAGAAGTAGAAAACACCATGTGTCAGTATGAAGATAAGGAAGACTTAACTATACTACAATCAAAACTAAACAATGAGCAAAGTAGCATGTTTCAAGAAGTAACAAAACAAATTGCACATGGTGTAAAACATGAAAATAAAGAATGTTCCTGCCATAATTATAAACCTATACTACTGTACGTCAGTGGGGAAGCTGGTTCTGGCAAAACATTCCTAATCAAAATCATTAGTAAGTTCCTTCAACAATTGACAAACAACAAACTGTCAGCTGTTGTCACTGCCCCCACAGGTTTAGCTGCCTACAACATAGGTGGTGTTACAATACACCGATTACTACTATTACCAGTAGAACACCAGAACAAATTAGACTATTACAAACTTTCTGCAGAAGCTGCAATGGAATTACGCAGAATATTGAAACAAATGAAAATGCTACTAATAGATGAAGTGAGCATGGTCTCCAACCTGATGTTAGCTTTGATTCACCTCAGATTACAAGAAGTACTCAAAAATGACTATGAAGAGCTCTTTGCACGAAAACACATTATTGTTTTTGGAGATCTGCTTCAATTAACACCAGTAAAAGGTGAACCTATTTTTAAAACATTAGGGCACAAACTCTGCCGTAAAACTGTTGGCAGCATTGGAAATGTTAACCTTTGGCAACATTTCCAATACAGAGAATTAACAGAAAACATGCGCCAATCTGCAGATCTAACTTATGCCAACATTTTAAAAAGTTTGAGAGTTGGTATACTTTCTAAAGAAGCAGAAGCAACATTGAAAACCCGGCACATTAATGCACTTTATGGCGATAATGCATGTGCTACAGATGTTATGGAACAATTAGCCCACAAAAATGTCAATTGTATGGCCTTAATGCCAACTCTTGCAAGCTGTCTCAAATTCAATTAAATAATGTTAAGTAAAGAAATATAACCAATAATGGAAATTAGCGCCACAGACAAACTAGATGTACATGGTATGACACTACCCATGTGTGACCAAGCCACAACAAGACTAAATAATTTAGAAAAATCAATCTCAAACACAGCAGGCTTAGAAAAGATGTTAAAATTATCCTTAAATTGCAGAGTAATGCTTAAACGTAACCTAGACGTGGACCAAGGACTAGTTAATGGAGCACTGGGTACAGTTGTTGGCTTTCAAACATACCCACGTGACAACAAAATTCAGTTTGTCAATATACTCTTTGACAAACTTTCAGAAGTAAAACGGATAGGACGCTCAACAGCTAGATTCCTTCTCTTCAAAGATATGTATGTACGCAGAGAACAATTTTCTCTAACTCTTGCATACACAGTCACGATTCATAAATCACAAGGTCTTACCCTAGACAAAGCAATGATAGATATTGGTAACACAGTCTTTAAAGAAGGCATGAGCTACGTAGCAC